>NC_071441.1:71770403-72970403 GCF_017976375.1 Cuculus canorus | reverse complement strand
TCCCTCGCACCCACACCGGTCCTCCATATCCCAGGTCACTGAGTCCTCATCTAAAAGAAAATCGCTCTGCGAAGGCTCCGGGTTTGCTCTGAGGTCTGTATGAATGCTATTTTCATTCTCTTGCTGTGTTTTATTGGGGATGATGAATGATTCCTACTTTCCATACTGAAGGATGACTCGTCTAGGGAAAACAAACAAACAGCAGCAGAAATAAATACAGCAGGGTAGGCGAGTCTTTATTCAGATGTAGGCTTAGATTTCCTGCTAAGTCTCTGCTAGTACAATAAAAGGACAGGCTCTATTCCTCACAATTTGCCTTCTAAACCTGCCACAGGGGATGCACGCAGAGGAAAAGAAGAGACAGGGTGTAACATGGGAAAAAAACCCAAATAATAAAAATATCTACATTGTTGTCCTTATGTTAACAGAGCTATCCCTGGTTGGGAGGTCACTTTGTGATAAGCTACATAAGCAGAGGATTTGTGCCAGGGAAGGGAGGGGAGTAAGTTACTTGCCAGAAAGATAAGAAGAACTTACATTTTTTGGGTGAGGTTCAACACTTCTAAACACAAACATCTTAAAATTTAAGTGAGCTTCTCTTTACAGTGAGTATGCTCTTTAGGTGCATCTGCCTAATTATTAAGATTTTAATTTGAAACAGGTGCTTCGATTCGCTCTGTAGTCATCCGCACTGTCAATTGCGTTATTTTTTAGAGGGCTAAATCTAAGCATGAAAATCTCACTTGTTTTACAGAATCATCCTGCTGAATTCTTCAGGAACTCTCAGTGGGAGAGCTGGAGTGATATTTTCAAAATAGTAGAGAACATTGACATTAATTTTGCCTATTTTTAAAACTTTTTCCCTCATATAGTTTTAAAAGGCCTTAAGGAAAACAAAAATGCTTTGAACTCAGATTAAAGCAGGTCTCTGACTCCCAAAATGTAACCAAGAACATCTGCCCTTTGCCTCCTTCCCAGCTGGCACAGAAGAACTATCTAGAGTTTTACTGACCTAATCAGAAACTAAAGGAAACCGACTTGTCCACCACTAAAGCTAACGGAAATACTTCTTGCAGCTGTATATAAAGATCAGACCCTCCAGTCACTAACACTCATAGTAGTTTTATTGGCCAGTAAAGGGAGCCTGCAGACTTTGTTACTTTCTGCATCCACAGGCCTTTGACATTTTTCAAAGTTATTGGGGCATTAGGTTTAATTGAATGTACGGCTTAATCACCGTGAGCCTCTCAGCCCAGAACACATGCTGTGCACTCACAGTTTGATGCATCTGCAACCACAAAACTTTGCGGGGATGCTACTTATCAGGGATGAGTACTCCTTGCTGCTGAGACAGGCAATTCTCACACTTCTCTCTATTCTCATCCCAGTAAATCTACTCTTAGGACCTTTGAGTGATGACTTTCTGAGTGGCATGCTCTTACTTTTCCTACTAACATTCACATTTCTCATGCTAAACCTATGTCCAATGTATTCCAGGTCACCTCAGCCAAGATATTTACCAAATTGGAAATAAGAGTAGTTGCAGCTAAGTTTGGTTTTGACACAGAGAAAAAAACAAAGACCCTTAAAAAAAAAATCCTTTGTCCTATCATAATGATACCTGTCTGTGGAAAAGAAAAGTACTATTGAACCTAGAAAGCGCTTCCTGGACTTGCTGAATTGGAGGTAGGCAGGAATAACTTTCCACCCAAAAACGCTAATAAGATGACTATATTATTCTCTTCTTCAAGAACAGAGGAAAAATGTAGAAAAAACCAAACATTTGTAGCTTGTACAGTTATGTAGAGCATTCATAGAGTCATATGATACAATTTCAAAAGCATTTTTTAAGGACTGTTTCTCACTGTGTCTGCAAACCATATTCAGTACTTTCACTAAGACGACAGACATCGGTGAAGCAGTAGAAGCTCAGCACTGATGCAGGGAAACAGCTCTCTTACAAACACAGGAAGTGTTTAGCAGGTACTGTTAGAGTTGAGTTAGACATTTTGATATGGATTTTTCCTCTCGCATTTTCTGCACCACCTTTCTCTTCCAGACATCCTGTGCTGCCACTGATCTTTCCAATCATGAGAAAATATGACATCTGAGCCAAGGAAACACGATATCTGCATTAATTTACTCTCCTCTCTGTGTGGGAATTAAGCCAAGATAAAGAGTTTCCAGAAACCTCTCTCCCTCCCTTTCTTGCTTTTTTTCCTCGTTTCTTCCAGACAGTGAGTTTACAGAAATAGCTCAAAAAACAATGGCTGAAAGGTTCCCAGAGCTGAACCTCTTACTGCCAACTGATCATATTCACCTGAACAGACGCTGTAACACTGATATATGGTGTCAGCAGTTAAGAACGAAAAAGCGTTGAAGAAAAAGGCTTAACACGGCTTGAAAATTTTTTGCCATCTGTCCATTGTGATAAGGTCATGTCCCTTAGAGCTGGTTGGCTCCACAATACAATGGCTGCGATTAACATTAAATGAACAATTTGAGACTGCAGTTGCTGCACACTTGTGATTGTGGGGATTTAAAATTGCTCAAGCAAATCTTATGTTCAACCAAAATATATTTATGTTATGGATCAATGCAGTTAAAAATATGCCTAAACTTCATCTTAATTAGCCAATGAATTATCAAGTCCTAAATTTTCCAACAGACATGCAATTAAAACCACATTCTACTCAGAATTGCATCTTTTAATTCCATCATTGCTGAAAACATATCTGTCATGGTGGTTATTTTACTTTTGCTTTTAATCTTTTGCTTATCACAAGCATCAAGAAATGTTCAAATGACATTCTTTGCAATTAAATTGATGGAAATATTTTTTGAACCCTCATGAAGTCCTAGCTTGGATTTGAAGCAGATGAAATAACAGTCATTTCAGTGTGATTTCCTATTAAAAAATTTTAGAAGAGGAAGTTTCTAAAGTCCTTGGCAAGGCTTAATTATTTCTTCATTAGAAAAATTAAAGCGGAAAACTCCAAGTCACCGGAAGAACAGCAGATGCAGATGCACGCATTTCTTTTTTCAAGAAGGAGATATTCAGCAATGCTAAACATATGGCCTTCTATTTCACAACCCTAGAATGCACATTTATTCACTTGTATGAGAATTACCTGTGGGGTTTGGTGTTCATGCTTGTACATCAAATTTTCTCTGTACAGTTGTCTGTACCCTACAAGTTATGCTGTATATGTGTTTTGTAGCCAATGTCTCACAAACTTTCATCATTTTTGTCAAGCTAAGTCCAATATTATGGAATTCTTTTCTTCTAGGTAATTACTGGGTTGTCTAATAAGACCAACAAAGTCGCAAAGGTCTGCATCCTTTGTCCATGTTCATAACAGAAATAATCTTGGGAGCTTTAGGAAAACACAAATTTATTCTTCTCTGCAACCAAATGTACCATAAAGGGAGATTTATCTAGATGCTAATGATGTCTATTATGTTCCTTAGGAAAGGGATCAGAGAAAGCAAGCTGCTCATTCAGCAAGGCATTATCACTACTGGCGTTCTGACACCTTCAATAAAACCAGCAGCAGCACTGATATAAAATCTTCTTTAAAGTCACCAAGTTCATATCAGCCGTTAGTAGCAGAAAGCCATAGACATTCATCTTGCAGGACCTTGCTGGCACTTCTGATTTCCTCTGAAAGGTTTTAATTGAGGTCATCAGGTGCCATGAAATTTAGCATAAATACAGTTTAGGAGAACTCAGTTCTGTTTAAGAATTACACAGTTAGCTGAATTGACTGGAGCCCTTTTGGCCCTGCCAGACCTTTGGTTCATTCCGGGCCTTAGCTAAGTTAGACACTATAATGTTGCTCTGTAATTGATGGCAAACTCTGCTTCATCCTAAATCAGTTCTCAATTAAATTTGACTCCTACAATCTTGAGGAAGGACTGCCTGGTATGTAAGACTTGGCTTTGTGAGTCTAACATTTCTCTTTTCTCTACCATTAACTCTACAGCGTTAGATAAGCCCTGAATTTCTTGCCATCTCAGTTTCCCCAGCTGTAAAACAAGATCAAAACTTATTTGTCCATTTACGTCAAAAGCTGGTTTTGAGGTAATATCATCCGTGCAACAATTGTTAGCATTTAGAACGGATGGGTAGTGATGGCATGTAGGAGAGATTTTGGGGGCAGGAGAGGGATAAACACTGTTCACAAGGACTGTCACTCCTGAACTGTGAAAAATGGAGCAATGTTCTCTTGAAGGATTTCAGAGTCAGTAAAGAGTGAACAGGAGACAACTGCACTCAAGAGTCACTCAGGAGAATGACTTTTGTAGGTACTAGGTGAAGTGTGACTACGGCTGTTGAAGAAACACGCTTGAACAGATGGATCTTCAGCAATGAACTCTTATTTCAGTAGAGCTGGAAACCTCATTATTTCTGTATGTGTTTCAAGTCAACATTAGGAGCCTGAAAGCTGCTGAGTTGTGTCATAGATGTAGGTAATAACATGGGATAAAAATCCTATTCTTTGAGTGAGATTTGTTTCCTTATCCTAAAACTGAGGTCATATTCACTGAAATGAAAGTTTAATATTCTTGAAGTCATAACGCTCCTCCAAAGCCACTCCGTAAACTAAATTTTTCTAGCAGTTTAGCAGCAAATCCTCGGTGCACTGAGTTATAAAATTCATTATGCTTGCAAATGACTGTGGGAGGGATCCTGGTAATTCAGTGGGTTGGGAAGGAAAGCGGAGGGATTCTATCTGAAGTTAAGAAATTCTCAACTACAATAAAATATCTTATGCATCAAAAACGCCAGCCTTTCCTTTTCAGGACATCAATAGAGATTAGACTATCTCCAGAAATTCAAAGCATGAATTGAGAAACAAATGCTTCAGTTACAATTTTAATGTACTATTTTGGCGTCATCCAGACTTTCCAAAATTTTCGTCTTCTGGGAAAAATAAAAATGTAACCCAGCCTGGCGAATTTCTAAAATGTGATGATGCGGTTCAGTTCATAAAAGAATTACAATAGACCATTAGCTTGTTTGAAGTGAGGGTCTGTAAACAGCAAAGGAAGCCTGAAGTTGCATTTTCTGCATCGTAACTAAGTGGAGACATCACAGAATTCACCGCTGTTTTCACACCATTCTGACATTTTCAGAAGTCAGAGGAGAGGGATGTTGAAATATTACAGCTAAGTAGTTTATTTTATTTTTAAAATTTAATTTTCCTTGAATTTAATTTCAGGTTACTACCAAGGAGTGTATATTTGGGCACTTCCCTCCCTCCCACTTCTTGTAAGCAAAATCCCAAATCCTGTGTTCAACACATTTCACAGCTGTTGCTTCGTAGATGAAAGACTGTCCACTCACACAAGGTATTGAGAGTACATACTTTTTCCTATTCCTTAACCTATGACTGAGACTCTCCACCAGCTTTCCACTCAGAACACAAGTCTTTTGTGTAAAAAAAGAACATCGTTTACTCTATAAGGAATAATCTTGGCAAATATTAGAAAGTTATGCATCAATATTTCTGTTGCTATGCAAAAGTATCTGGAGTCAGATGGGGTTTGTTCGGTCTTCCTTGGCCCATCAGTAACTCCGCATGGCAGCTTGGAGATCAAGGTCCACCCAGCGAGGTACACAAAGGACTCTGAAGGTCGCAGCTCTCCGCAAAGCATAACTCTTCATTAGCCCTGTAATTAGTAAAGACTTTAACAACTTGACAGGTAATTTTAATGACGATTTTAATTTTCTAAATGAAATTGTGGAATTTCAAGAGGAATACATAACTTGTTGTGTACCAATAAGCCTCTTGTAAGGAAATCTTCTAAATTTCTGAAGAACAGGTTTCCAGTGTCTGACTGAATCTGATTTTATTTTATGAAGACTCGTAGTCCAATCTGTCAAACTCACCAAGCGATGGAACGTGAAAGTCTCACAAAAGATGAAAACCAGCGTGAATTCCAGATAAATGATTTCTGACCAGCTGCCACAGAAGCCTGTCAGTTCAGAGAGACAAAAAGGAGCTTTTAATCCGTATGAAACTACTGATCGAGTTTTGGAAAATTCCAGAGTTTTGAAAGCTTTCATGTTAACCAAGCCAAAACAGAGGCTATCACAGACACTGTCTGCTCCCTGACACAATCGTGTCTCGACCTGACAATCTCTGTAGGTTATAATAGCGAGAAACCCCGGGGCGACTTGTTGGCAGTGTCAGGTGCAGTCTTAAAGCAAGGTGCAAATATAAAGCTCTGCTTCAGAGGTCCTTGTCTAAGGCATCACTCTTTCTTTTTGCTCTGTGGCTTAGTGGTTTGCAGGTAGCCAACACCCTGCACAAGGCAGCGAGGAAGGGAGATGGAGCCTAGACCTCACCTTTCCTCTTCGTACCCTGTGAGAGAGATGTGACATGTCTTGTTCTCTTTCTCGGGCAGAAAATTTATGCTGCAATCTAACCCTTAGAGAATGATTCACCCAGCTGGATACTAATGCCCACAGAAGTCGGTTTGAGAAATTCCCTCTCCCATCATTACACTTTTCCAAGGACTGTGCTGTGGCACAGTTCTCATTCGCATGCAGACCACCCAGTGTATTATTTTTTTTCAATCCTAAATCCACTTTGTAAATTTATATTTTATTTTTTCCTAACTGAACTTCTTTGGGCTACTCTGTCAGGTGTTTCATGAATAGTTTTATTTCCAACTGCACTTATATAGTTTCTATTTGAGGAAAAAAAAAGTTTAATTTAAAATTTGGCTATTAAATTTTTTTCGCCGTGGGTTTTGAAAAAATTTTGTTGCCTTTTCTGTCTCCTTTCTGTGAAAGAAGTGAAAATATTCTTTAACCTGCAAGAAGACGCGCATAAGCTTTATCAGTAGCTTAAGAGGACACCTGGAAAAAGATTCTTGTGAGTTAACAGCTTTATTTTAAAAGGTCAGTTATGAAATAAGAATCCAAAAATGACACAAATTTCTGTAATTACATTTTTTAAACTGCAAAACATTTTTTCGTATTAAATTGAAGGGAAATTTAAAAAAAAAATCTGATTTCTCTTACAACAGTTTGTCTTTTAATATTCCTAAGTCAATTAACCCATCTTCCCTTTTTACTGACACTGAAGAGCTTACAGAAAATCTGTTTGGAAAGATGTTGAAAACCTGTTTCTATGCAAAAAATTATCAAAGTTTTGGTAAAAGAAGAATAAAAATACACGTGCAGTCACAATTATCACTGATGCGTATGTATCATAGAATCATAGAATAGTTTGGGTTGGAAGGGACCTTAAAGATCATTCAGTTCCAACTCCCTGCCACGGGCAGGGACATCCCACTGGATCAGGCTGCCCACGGCCCCATATACATGTATATATGTATTTACCAGATGCCATTAATAAAGAAGATCTCAGGTAAGGCTTGGCTTAACTTCTTACCGGTGTTGTCAAACACACTAAAGTAGTTTAAATGTTTTTTACACACAGGTCTAAAAAAACAAACATTATAGAAGATATTCCCTCTGCCTTCAACAGGCTTCTAAACTGGCATCTTGAACTACGTGGCAGTAGTCGTGTTGCTGGTTTGAGTATTCCTGCTCTATACTCGGTCTGGAAGGAGTCCTGCAAAGGCTGGGTTTTAGGGAAAGAGCCCATCACAACAACACCTGTAAATGAAGTATATTTCCCCAGGTCCAAGCACCCAGAGAGGACTGCAGCTTTCCTCTGAAACAAATAATGAATTTATACAAAATTTCTATCTATCTGCAAGATGCCAATGAGTAGAACAGGGACGTAGCATTGCACATCAGAATAAAAATAAATACAATTCAACATGCAGTATATCAGAAGACATAAACACATACTGCAAGGCAGGAGAATTTTGCAAAGAGACTATTTGATACTATTCATAGCATTGCTTGGTGGACTCTGTGAATTAGCCATAAATCCTCTGTTTTCCAGGCAGATAGAAATAAAGACAAAGTGATGCGTCTGTTAACCTCAAAATATATCCACTGATATTCAGCAAAAATGTGAGATAACGACCCCAAATTCTATATTCACCAGGGAAATTCAGTGCATTCTGTGCTTAGTTTTCAATGCTTAGTTATGTAGTCTTCCTTGTGGTATCTGCAACCATTGTTAGCCTGACATGATGAATTGCCTCCTCGGGTCTCAGCGAGGATAATTATTCTCTGAGCAACTTACACCACCGCCCTCATTGCACACAGAAAGAATGCAAAAGTAAGGAGAGATCTGAAGAAAACAAAAGGAGGGGGGGAGAAAGGAAAAAAAAAAAAAAACAAAAAGAACTTCAGATTTCTTAGGCTCAACAGGTGACTGGAGTCAAACTGCACAGGTAAAACCCTCCCCAGAGCAGTGCAAAGCCACACATGTAGATGTTGATTGTTTGTTCTTTCCCAAAGGAGGTGAGAACACGTTTTCCCTGGTAGGACACTAACCCTCTGCGCCAGCAGAGATACGTTTCCCATCCACCAGAGTCACTAGGTGTGCGTCAGTCAGACTTGTGCATTTCAGCAGGGTATATGGTGGATGTGATAAAAAGGATAAATCACACTTGCTGAGCCCCTTAATTTCGAGTGAAATGGCTTCGCTTCCTCTGCTTAGCCAGCTAACGGGAAGCGCTAGCGCTCACAGCATGGAGGTGACAAAGTGGAACCCAGCCTGAGAGCAGTGAAAAGGAGAAAAGCCAGAGCAGGCAAGGAGTGATAACACCACTGTTATTGATTTTTATATTTTTTTTTTTTTGAGAATACTGTTCAGATACTTGGATAGGATGGTGATGTAAAAACCAACACAGAGATAGGCAGATACGATAAAGCAGGTTGAGTTTTCACTTTTTATTTTCCTTGAATGTATCAATGGGATTTAAAGCCTCAAAAAATAACTAAAAACTCTCCAGTTAAGCAGCTTCTGAGTTTCTGAGGCCTGGTATGTGCTAAGTATCCCTGCTCACCTCACTCCCTCATTAATACCTACACAAGAGTTCACTGAGGACTTCTGACTCTGGAATCAGCCCAGTTTACAAAATACAATTTTATCACTGATAAGAAGCTCAGCCTAAGAACTTATATAAACGTGACACATGAAAGAAAAAGTGTAGAAGTAACGACAGATTTCATCTCCATCATCAGGGGCAAAGAGGCATAGAAAGGCTTAGTGATTTTCTCATCCTGTAGAAGATTTGAGACTCAAAGACAGCAACACCCTTCCTCTTAACCACAGGGGTTCATTCCACGCGTTAACTGGAGATGAGGATGGGGATGCACACTGAGATGGAAGGAGACTCTAAAGATCTAGAAGGCACAGGGCTCTGCTTCTGAACGTATTACATTTATTACTTTTATTATTTTGCCATAAGTGAGGGAGAGTTGGTTCTCTGGACCCTGCAAGCGTTTGCAGCTAAAAAGGTTTAAACGTGCTCCTTCCCAGAAGGTAAGTGGAAAAACCAAGATTCAGTCAATAAGAAGCTACCAGTTGAAACATTTCTTTGCAGAGTAAATTACCTGAAGACGCATTTCCTTAGAAACCTGTACAAACCTCTGATCCTCAAAATGTTTTAAGGAAAAAGCAAACAAACACCTTAAACCTTTCTGTTTTCACTCCTCCGCTCGCCACCTCCTCACAGTCATTTGTGTAGAAGTCCTTTGTATTTCCCTTCATCTCCTTCAATTTTTGACGAGTTTGTGTTCTCAGTACTCATACAGCAGCTGCATTGTAATTACTTGGAATAAATATAAGGCATGATGCTGCTGCTGTGCCTTTTTTTCTGCATGCAATACAAAACTGAAATATATGCAACATGTCCAAAATAGCTAATTCGTTGTAAGGAGCCACAAAAGATAACGATGCAAAAGAAATAGTGGGTTATTGCTCTTGCCTACATTTATGCTATGAAAAAATTCCTACCAACAATTTTAGCAGTGCCAGGTCTCCAATAACTGTCTTTTAAAATGCTGGTATGCCAGGATTAAATATTCACACTTTTAACACACAGATACCTTGTAAAGTACATAAAGCAGAGTAAACATCGCAGAAGATTCACAAACTATTCAAGGAGATTTTAACACTTTACATACTTCTTCAGACTTTTCCCCCCCCCCCCACTGAAAGATATTCTGTTTTCTTTCAGTTCTTAGAGCCTTCCAGTCTTCACGTTGTCTACAGGAGAGCTTGCCTCTCCTACTCTCCTTTTGCTTCCACTACAGGAAATATTTTTGACATAAGCCACAAGGAAAATGTGATGATAAGCATTCGATTACCGACATCTCTCCCCAATAATGCATTTAGTGGAAGTATTTATTAGAAGGAAATGAAAGATTCAGCCTTTTTGAGGAACGGTAGCCAGCTTTCAAGATTAACTGACAAGAAAATATATTGTACACTACTAATGGGAGCTGTGTCCCATACTGCTGCTATTGAAGCTGCCACACAAAATAATGAAATATTCTGCAAAACGTGTCTACAAGATAATTTATACAGAACCAACACTTGTCATACTATTGGTAGTGAGTGACCTATGCTGTTCTGTTGTCCTCCACAACCTCATTAGTTATAGTAGTTGTGGAGAGCTCTATGGACAGGTGTCCTGGGACTCTCTGATGGAGAGGAAAAGGATCATAAAGCCAGACTCACGCTGACTTCTGCCTAAGGCTATTACAGGGCACAGTTGTAAAGTTCTAGTGAAAGTTCCTATGAAGAACTGTCGTAGTTAACACACAGCTTTCTTTCAACTGCTGATCCCAGCCAGGGCACGAAGGGAAATCACCTCACAGCCTTTCTGTTTCATCTCACAAGCTGATCAGGTTCATGCCTGCGGTCTTAGGAAAGGACAAAAGCAGAGCCATGAGATCTTATGGGATTTGATGGGGTATCATTTCCCTTCCTCCTCCATCTGGAAACTAAATGGGTACGGACATGCTCTCTTTTGATTAATGTCAACGCTAGTCTAAAAATTTTCTTACTCAAGTAGAATATCCAAGATAAAGTACCCTATTTATTAACAGAAGTAATTTCCCAGAGTTTTCTTTTTCTCACTTTCATGTGAATAGTGCAGAAAGGTTATGATCAGCTGAAGATGTTGACAGGGTCCCTATCTGCACGACAGGCACTGTGTTGGTCCATAAGGGGCCATATATAAGTAGCACCAGTTACTACCAACAGGAGAGCAGGGGAAGTTTTTTGTTCTTTGGAAAGTCAACATCTGAGCACTAAACAGGAGGTATCTGAATCCAATTCTAAATTTTCAAGTTACTTGCCATCTATTCATCTCACCAGACCTCATCTCTCTTTGTTCATCATCTGTAAATGCATGTTAGTTGCATACCTATGTACAGTGACTTGAGTTTGAGGACATGGAAATGGATTAATTCTACCAAGAAGAAAGCTTTGATGATGTGGAAATATAATCAAGTCCAAATCACCTTTAAGTTATCATTAGAGAACACAAGATCAAATTTGCAGATTACAGAATCATTCCTGAGATATGCCTGACTGAAGAGTTGCCATAAATGAAACCCTCCCTTTTGTCTCTTAGCACTTTGGCAAACAACTTGAAAAAGAAAAATGCAATACTGATCAAAGTACATGTGTAACTAATTACCTGATTCTCCATCCTTCCTCCCCTCTGTGCAGGCATTAATGATGAACACGAAATATAGGAGTGAGAGACGATCAAAAGAACATTACCTGAATGTGCATGAATCTGTTATACTCCTCCTTTCCTCCCAGGACTCGCTTCTCTTCTGTTTTCTGCTTTTAGAAGCTATTTCACATCTGTTATTCTTTTTTGTCTGCTTTTGGTTTGACAGAATTGCATTGCACATGCTGGGGATGTGACCAATAATTATTTCAGTGTGTCACATTCACCTGATTTTAGCTTTCCAAGCCTGCAAAATTTGACCACTGAATCTAAATTTGATTCAAAATGAGGACTAGGTTTTCTGTGAATCAAGACTTCTGTCTCCATTTGGCAGCCTAGTGAGCTTAGGAGATATTGGAATGACTTTCTGTTCATGTGTATTATTTGTTTTGTTTGTTTGTTTGTTTTATTTTTCACTTCGTCCAAGCAGATGAACTCTTATGAGAATATGCATCTTTAAGACAATCCCTCAATCTTTTCCTGGAAGGCTGTGAAAAAATGGTTTTCTTGTGGGATTTTGGCTGATTTCAAACTGTAACCAACAACAATCCAATTCCCCACCAACCCCCCCCCCAAAAAAAACCCCATACAGTAATAAAAAGCGTTTAGTACATATTCCTTAACATGATTATAGAAATCACATAAAGGGTAGCATGCTGACCATCAACAGAATATTCTCCCTACGTTTTACTAATTGTGTTTTTTATATTTTCTTCCTGCCTTTCCTGCGAGGAAAAATCAAGACAGATCACATGGTGTTTTAGGCAGCCTATTATATACAGGTTACAAGTTGAGGACTATTCACCTAAACATGTAAACCACTTTGTCAGTTTCCAAGAGCCTGAAATTCCCCTCTTCTGTGCGCTCTAAGCCCAAGTTACCCATTCATTCAGACCATACTGGATCTTTTCCAGAATTTTCCTAATGTTGTTACTATTTTGTGGATTTACCTTTTACAAGAACAAATCTGTACTTTTGTGTTTCTGCATGGTACTTTTTTTGTTTCTGTTCATCTTAGTACTATTGCTCTGATACATTTATTTTAACCACTGAGGCTCCTTGTTATAGAAGACTCTGGGTGGTTTGCCTCTATTAACTAAGTATAACCGTCAATGAAATCGTATCCTAAAGGCCTTTTTCATTAGTTTCTTTTGAACTTCCAAAAGCTTTCCTAGGAATTTGATTGCTTTTAGGCTGGCACTTCCTAACAAGGCTTTTGATGTAAAGTTTCGTGCCACTGTTACTATGACAATAGTGTAATGCTGCAGCAACATTAATTGGAATTTTGATTATTTCTTTGACTCAGAAGACTCTACGTTTTAATAACTGGTTCAATTGTGCTTCAGAACAATGCTGCAAGGCAAAGCTGAAATCTTTATTTCTAGTAAATTTTGAATTATGGAACTGCTCAAGAAGAAGAATTGGTAGATGAAAGTGGCATCATAACATCAAGACAACTAATTTTCCTGACTATTGTTTATATAAATCAGGATATTTAGTCCTTGTATAGAAAAGGTGCAAATTTTCTCCCATCATGGGAAATTCTTTCACAGCTTTCTCCATTCTTCTACTTAAATTAACTACTGTTTAGGAAATAGTAATTGTGAAAAAACCAAACCAAACCAAAACATAAACCTGAATCCTTGTAAGAAAATAGAATATGGAATATAATATGTTCATATCTGGACTGGAGGAATTTTGCAAAGGCACCAGTTACCATCTCACTAGCTATTAATATTTCTCATTCCTCAGAATCTGAAGGTGCAGCATGTAACAAGGCAAGTCATAAAAGTTTAATGAGAAATATTTAACTTTTCCCGTTCCAGCTTTCTATCAAATCCCCAATTAGATATTGCCAAGAGACAGAAATTAACAGTATCACAAAATTAATTAATCTCATTCAAAGCTTTTTTCACCAAAATTAATCTCCAGTCTTAATTCTCAATAATTCATCATATTATGAATATATATGTGTGGGGTTGTGTATATATATACAATCTATATATATATGCACACACCTCTCTCTGCTGAAACTAAGTTGGGCATCTTTTAAGCCAAATTCAGTGTCTCACTTTTCAATTCCCTTTATATTTCATTGATATAACTAGATTTCAGCTTATATTCTGTTAGAAAGTTCAGCCTAAGTCCTGGACATGGAATAGAGCAGGATCTGAAAAAAAGGATTTCCTCTCAGAATTTTCCAGCTAGATTGTGCAAGCCCAATTTTCTCTCTCTCTCTTTCATCTTTTTTTTTTTTTTTTTTTTTTCCATAAAGAAAAACAACCGGAAAATCTCGTAAATTTTGGAAAACTTTTTTCCCTGATGAAAGGAACATATTGTCAGGAGAAAGCCACATCTATTTGTGTTATGGTCTAGCCATGTAACATACAAATTCCCATAAGCATAGAGATGACTGGGTTATATACCCTGTTTATCCAAAACATTAAATCCACATGTTTGCACCATTACAAAAACCAAAATGCTGGCTTCGGAAGCTTCTTTTCAGAAACATAAAAAGACTCATCTAAATTCTTCACTAACAAAAGGTGTAGTTGTTATTCTGCTAGTGTTTGGTTTTTTTTAACCCACAACTAAAAGGCTCTGAGCAGTTTAGTCCCCAGAACATACGGATGTTAATGTTAGCAATAAAAGAGACCACGATATACACATATAATTTACAAAATCTTGTACGTCCTAAGCAAAAGCCAAACACATGGGATTTTGGTTTAGGTTTTTTTGTATTGCAAAACCCATTCCATATTATTGCAGACATGTAGGGATGCATATCTTCAAGAAATCAATGGGAACTGTCTTGAGCAGTTTGATCAATGACTACCCCCGCCCATTTCAGCCTGGACATTCGTCTCCTGTTGTTCTGCAGACAGTTTACAGATTAATAATGAAGCATAAAACCAAGTTAGTGGTAACATATGAGCAAGGGAGATGCAAAGCTGAACATCTCACATTAAGGGCACTCTACTCAAGTAATCCATCAGTCTGGTTTGCCCTGCAACATTAGTATAGTTTCTTGTTCTTCCCCAGTAACACACCCACACAAAGAAATACAGCCTCTTGCCAGGAATTCCTCTGTTTTACTTATGAAAATGAAACCACTTGGCTTTTAAAGTGCAAGTGCAATTGGCCTGATTCTGCCATTAGTCACGCAAAGTAAATCAGAAGTCACTATATCGAATCAAGAACCTCTGATGATTTACATTGGTTATTAAAAGTAATTATTCTATGTCAAATCCAAAGGAGCTTTTACTTCTTCTTCTTTTTTATTCAGATTTTGAAGGTTTTATCCAAAATACAGAAACAACAGTAGTACTGGGAAGAAAGGGGATTATTCAGGGTGGTAAAGTAAATAGCCTGCTGGGTTGACCTCTGTCAGTTATATGAATAAGGTATGATCCAAGCTGGAATAAAAAACTTCGAAATTTATCCTGTGAAAGCTCAGGCCATTTTGATTAGATTTTACTGCAATTATTCATCATGAATAATCTCACTGTCCTTTTGTCCTCAACCCTATCCTTAAAAGAATGTCTAGGAATTATAAGAAGAGATCTATTTTTTTCTACTTGAAGTAAAGACAGAAAATCTACCAGTATGTGACTCCTTAACTCAAATGCTATTTCTTGTGTTCACGCATCAGCTGTTCATTTTGGCTATCAACTTTAAAAGTCTTTCAAGCAGGGCCACATGCATCAAACCTTTCTCTAAAGCAGCTGACACACCATCACTGCATGGAAGATGCTAATGAAGAAAAGAATAAAACATTTGAAAATTCAACATTTCACCTCCAAAATGAAAATTATAAGGAAAACAGAGAAGGTCACTAACAGTAACAATTTCTTTTTAAAAGTTTTTTCAGAATAGCTACTGAAGCAATTTCTTTCTTTTTTATATAGATAATTTATATGCAAAAGTCAGTGTTGAAGTCTCTAGCAAGAAAAGAGAAAATCAGTCCAGTGGCACATTAGCACAGAATACTTATGTGGCCGCTATCTGCATATTCCATCATCTCCTAAGTATATATTTTTGTTGAATGTGAAATTGTTGTCATAGTAAGGATATTCCAGGTTATAGGGTAAAAATAGCAGGGATACTTTTCCAGTTGTCTCCAAACCAACCAATTATGCTAACTCAGTTATAAATATTTTACTCTAATTTCCCTGGGGCTCTCTAAAGACTTCCTGGAAATTTATGGTTTTGGACCAGTAGGGGGGTAAAAAAAGACAACTGACATTTTCTGTTAAAAACACTCACATCTGCTTGAATGAGTTTGCCTTCATTTTCATCTCCCTGGCAAAGCTAACAAACTGCAGTCAGAAACTGGAAGTGAATAAGACTCTATTAAACATATGCAAACAGCCAGGAGAAGCAGAAATCTAGAATTTTTGTGACATTTTACTTGCACTATATTGTAGAAGTAAGAAGAAAGATTCAGACTACAGCAGCCGATGCTCTACAGCCCAACAAAACTTAATCCACTCAGACCAGAGGATTGATAACTCTTGAAAAGTCCGAAATGCAGATTTTGATCGTTTACGGGATCACATATGGACTTGGGTTCAGTGTTCATGTCAACCTTCTTATTCTGATAATGCAGGGTGAATGTCATTAACGAAGTTAGCGGTCAAGTACAAAGATCATCTGAATAAATATAAAGAAGTTTCTTGACAAGATTCTTTTCCTTGCAACACCTGTGTTGGAGATTCGCCATCCTATCTGCTCACTGTATTCACTGGCCTCTTGGTTTCTTGTCCCACTACTGCATCCCCACTGCTTTCAGTAACTGCTGGCCATCTCAGTGACTCGGCTTGCCTGCTAAATGAAATGCATGATTGCTTCCTATACAAACTGATTTTTCCCTAAATGTTAGAAGTCACTGCCAAATATAAATCAAAATGAACTGATGAGACTTTCAGAAAACACAAGAAAGGAAAAATAAGTCAAAGGATAATGAAGGATTTCATTTCTACATTACCCTGGCAGATTCTCTTGATGAGATGAATTCACTGGTGGGTCTTTTTAACATTGAACCGGAAAGCCAGGACATAAATAATTTTTATGTAGTTGTTTGACCTTAAGAGAATAATATACATACGAAGTGTATGAGTATTTTCACTGGGCGTTTGGTCCTCACAAAGCCCTTTGTTAAGTGTATATAATGGCTGGCAGAAGCATAGACAGATAAAGGGTCAACTGGAAATTCAGGCCTAATTTGTTCTGCCGTTTATCTGTGGGCATGCGAAAGTCTGTGTTTTCTGTTCACTGGGAGTGGGCTGGAGAGGTCCAAGATCGAAGGCAAAACAAAATGAAAGAAAGAAAGAGATGTTTCCTATTCAAAAAAGGAGAGAGGAAAAAATAGCCAAAGCTGTAAAGGGAAAGAATATGATAAGGATGCAACATCTTTGGCAGTACATCATTACAGGAAAATCATAAAGCAGCTACCTCCCTCTCTCTTTTGTGTAGATTAAACAATATATTTTGTCATTTTTGTTGAACTATTGAGTTACTGGTGCTACATCCCTTAATGGCTATTTTCAGTGGTTCCAAACTGATTAGAGAAGAGTGGCTCTGCTCAGAGCCAGGTCCCTTCAGAGCATGCTGCTCAAGCCACGCTTCATAACACTTCGCACAGGTTTGAGGTGTTTTTGTAAGACATCACTTTTGTTGTTGCTTAAGAGCAACAAAGTCTAAACAACCATCATGAAAATCAAATGTAGGTCAAGGGAGGTCACCTCCCACCTGCCCAGGGAGGTGGTCGAGTCACCTTCCCTGGAGGTGTTTAAGGAACGGGTGGATGAAGTGCTGAGGGACATGGATTAGGGAGTGTTATCAATGGTTGGACTTGATGATCCAATGGGTCCTTTCCAATCTTGTGATTCTGTGATTCTGTGATTCAAAGTGAACTGCTATCACTTTAAATCCTCTGAAAGAGTGATACATAAATCGTATCACAATGTTGAAAGCATTCTCCTCATTCACTGGCTCAGCTTCAGAAAAGTCTTGTAGATAATTAAAGAAAATCAAACTTGTTAAGAAGTCCTAAAGCAACACTCACCAAATGTGATTTCATGAAACTCTACATCAAAAAAGACTCAGGCCACTATCAACAAACATACATGAGTCATCGACAGCATTGCTTGCCAATTAATGAGGAAGGAAGCTACAGATCCACTCACCTATCTCTACAACAATGTGGATTTTCAGTTGACTTACCTAAAATTTGTTGGATCTAGAAACTTGAGTTGGAAATCTAAGTAGAAATAATGGTGGACTTTTTTTCCACTCTTATCAGAGGGTGAAATTTCTAAATTTATAGGGCATTTTCTACAGTACTTTGCCTTTTCTTGACAAAACTACATGTCCCAGCTTGAGGGAAAAAGTACAATTAAAAAGTGTAATTACATAGAAAATTAAAAGTAATTGTTTTCTGTCTTTATACAAAGAGATGTGAATACCTAAAAACCTCAGTCGAATCTGCTTTCTGACTTGAATAAAGGTAGGAGGAAATATTCTTTGTTTAGGTATGTTCTGCATTCTTGAGCCTTCTCTGAAATATCATGAAACAGAATTATACAGAATGCTGTTTACTGTCATTTGGACTTACAGATAAAAGAAAAATCAATCATCTGCTTGTAATTTTGTCCTCTCTTCACTGAGTTTGTACATATATACTTATATATATACGCACTCCTTCCTCTCTGTAGCCACGTCTGTCACTTCTCAAATAAGTCACACCATACTTTTAATATATTACTTATTGCTATTTTGCTTATAGGTATCCTCAGTAACATTACACTGAGAACTTATGAGACTCGCTTCAAAGAGAGTAAAGGAGTATGCATAAAATAACTACCTTTTGAGCCTAAATTCAGCTATGTGAAAGATACAAGAATTGCCAGTAAGAGAGTACAAAACATTAGAAATATATTAAAGACAGTCAAAATGGACTCATAAAAAAGTGATAACAGCTGAGAAATGCACTACAACTGCTTAACATGTTCATTATCAAATTGTTACAACTGAGAAACCACTGACAAAATCTACCTAAATTTCAGGAAAGCACATACTGCAAGATTTACATATTGAAGAACCAAAATATAAATGTAGAAATTTACTAAATGGAGTAGAGAAAACATGAGACAATGCATAAATAAAGTGTAAAAGAAACATTCGGTTTGGTCCTGTGCAATTTGTTCTTTAAGATTGAGGGGTTTTTATGAGATATTGTATTTTTAGTATTGCGAGGCTGACTCTCATATATGACACAGAGCTAAGTGTTTAAAGACCTCTTTCATGTATCTGATACAGTTTTGATTTCTGTACAAACCATTATCATTTACAAACTATAAGAAAGTAGACCTCCGTCTATCAAAAAATGGAAACAGTTCCGGTTGCAAACAGTGGAAAGCTTTGGCTGCAAAAGTCAGAATTAACTAGAATGCGCTGCATTAGCAGCTTTACTCTTTTGCCAGGTGAATAATTTTTAGTGCTTTTCTTACTTGTCAGTATATTAGACGTGTAGGGTAAATACTTGGTTTGCCAATACAATGTCAGGAGTAGCTTCCACAACGCTGCCAAATCATAAAACTCTAATTCCTATATCTGCCAAATGTTAATATTGGTCTCTCTCTATTTCTTGTTTAGAAATGGAGTCTAAAAGTTTTGTTCCTTTTCCCTCAAATAGAATGCATGGAAAAGAAACCAAATTTTGTCATTTTCTTAGCCCTCGTTAGTATCGTAAATGATGTTATTGGGGAAAGAGTTATGAGAGACTCTGACTTCTCCAGATTTTTACTTCCTTATCTTTTTGAAGAAGTTATTTATTTTGTTAAATTTACACACTTTGAAATGTAAATTGTGTCCTGAGTTGTGATGAGGTAGGAAAATCTTTCCATATTGCTCCCTGAAAATTCAAATAAACAGTGGAGACTTCTTGTAGGAGGTATTTCTGGCTTTCTTCTTATCTATTACCACGGTTTACTGCATGTTAGGCTATAGATTATTGCAACTAATTACTAAGGGAGATAACACCTTTGACTCTAATAGCACCTGACTCACCGTACATCACACGAATTGTTTTCTATTATCTGATGTTTTATATTTATGGAGGAGGTAATGGGGAAGAGATGTCTAGCTCCGCGATTTTCTGGTATATATTATACTACATCCATTTTTTCTCTCATGGCTTCTTGATGGCAAAAACAAATGTCTTCATAAAAATAGAAAGAAAAATTTTAACACTGAGAAAAGAGTTTGTTTGGAACACATTAGCAGTATCTAGCTTGATACTGATCCTGGGATTATTCTTAACAAGAACATAGCTGACTTTAACGGAATTCCTCTATTGAGTATAAATTTTTTAAAAGCCCGATAAACTTGGTTCTGTTCTTGAGCATCTGTCTGAAAATGCTAGTTTAAATTTAGCTTTCTTTAAATAACACTAAATCAATGGAAGATCAATGTCGAATATAGCACTGCCTCTTGGAGGGACTTTGATCAATGGAGAGTTTGGTGGTTTTTATCTGATTGAGACTTGGGCCGAGACCAGACAATTACATGAAAATCACTACTTGAAAGTTCATATATTTTCTTTTTCCTTTACTTTGTGCCCCGACTACAGTACAAGAGACTTGTGACAAATGCTGTATTGCATATGTTATAAAATATGTGCAAAATATATGGTCTTTTACTGTTTCCACAGGCTGAAACATATTTCTTTTCCTAACCCCACATAAATATATCTCTGTAAGCATGGGAGAAGCTGGGAATGTTGATGCTAACCCTGTCACTAGGTTTTGCTGTATTTTTTGACTAGTGTATTTTTGTCAGTTATTAAATTGCCTTGTGGGACCCAAATGTCAACATATTAAACCCCTAATTTTAGAATTTAAAAAATAGTATGCATAGATAATTGAATATGGCCTTAGAAACTACATTTTCAGTAAAATCAGATCTGCCTTTGGGTATTTGCAGATATATTGACCTTTCTTTCCAAGTTCTTGTGTCTACAGAACTACTGTAAGGGCATTCAGGCAGAGGAAGAGAGATACTGTGGACTGCTATGAGAACTACTGCCAGAAAACTTCTTCTCTAGAGATTCTCCCTCCCATGATTTGTGGAAATAACAGTATCCAATCTCTGATTGCTGTAGGGAACACTGCAAGGAGATCCCACTTGGTAAATATAAAGAGGGGTTTTTTTAAAACCACGTCTTTAAATCCTCTTTTCCAGTTCATTTTTTTTCACATCATATCCCCTGACCTCCTAAGACTTTGTGTAGTTGCATTACAGCCACAATTATTTACAAGTTATGGTGGAAAGCTTAGAAATATTTCTTCAGGCCAGTTTGTAATTATTGGCCAGGATGCAGAATAAGACCCTTATTGGACCTTAGGAGGTTAAAATTTGTTTATATCGCTTTCGTATCACACTAATGACTGCACTGTTTGAGAGAAGTGATTGCACTTTTGCTTATTGCAAAGAAAATTGTCTATCCAGATTTTCATACTGCAGCTTTGCAGGTTTGTACAGTGTGTGTTTTACAGAGCACCATTGTGGTAAGATGTTCAACCTACTGCCAGTAGAAATCTCAGAGCTCCTGTTACACTTTGCTTTCCATTCCTGGAAATAACCCACGTTGGTGCTTGTCTACAAACTAATAAATAAACATCCAGACATCTAGTATTGTCTTGTAATCTCAGACTCTTTGCTCATTCTATGATAAAACTATCCCTTTTGAAATGATGAAATCTGCATTATCCATTTAACATTTTCAGAAATTGACTTCGAAAGTAAGTAGCCTTTTATCTGTGTCTGCATTTTTCTTCAATTCTATTTCAACATTTGTAGTATTAGGACATTATGATGTAAACATACCTCTTAATTTCCATGTGCCCAGTTTTAGACTCTTTAAGGAGGTTACCTATATTCTCCACAGAAACAAATCTAAAGAGTGAGCTGGATACTCTTTATTGAATTTAAAAAATAGAAATATATTTTACAAAGTCATGGAAAAGTCCCGAGAACAGAAGTCTGGATGTTCATCTTCTGAGAGTAAACATCCTGGTTTAATTGACAACAAAAAAAAAAAAATTAAGTTTGTTAATAAGCTTCATCCTTCAAGTCTTGCATGGCTCCAAACCCAACACAAATATATTTACATGCAAAGATCAATACAGGATGTATAGTTAATCCTTGGAGCCTGCAATGTCTTGAATTGTCCTAAAATGCCACATTTCCCTCTATGGCAATCTGTTACATCCCAGTATTATTGCAGATAATTTTCCTGTAGAATTTTCCTCCCAATACGTGCTGTCATGGTAATATTCAACCACAACAACACAGTTGAAGGAAATTGAAAGGAACAGGCATTTCCCAAGGGTGATTCAACCCCTCGGGAGACAGTCATGCAAGGTGGGATAAATTGCTTTTGTAGGTACTTCCATGTCTTGGCCAATTAGAAATTAGAGCACATACCACACTTCAATATGCATAAAGATTGTTGTGATAAATTTTACTGTATGTATTTGACTTTTGTGACAGGTAGTTCTAGTAATAATAACTTCCACATTGCCTGAGATAGAAACATTGGGAACTAGATATCGTTGTTCACAGTATTATGTGGAAAGGAAGAGAGAAACATGATCAGATTTAACTCTACATATGACGAACTTATAAAAGTAAAGACAAGGGATTGCCCAGGGTGTGTCCAGACAAAGTGTGAAACTACTGATCAAATAAGTCATGTAGCAGGCTATGGATATTCAGAGTAAATCCCTAAGTGTCAGCATCCGACATGCTAGAATACCTTAGTCAGGATCCAGTGGAAGGCATTTTCTGTGAGTGTAGTTTTACTGATGCATCAGGAGCCTTTGAAAGATATGTTTTTAATATCCTTTAAGGTCATTTTGGACCATGGAAAAAGGGAGAAATTTCAAGAAAAAGAAAAACCAGACCATAACAAAAAACAACTGTCTCCACACACAGAAAAAAAATTAAATATTACATTAATTACTTTGTGGTAAAACACATGACATAACCAGAAATGAATAAAAGCTAACCTCTACCTCATCCTTGTTTTACTTATAGAATGTTTGGAATGGATTGGATCCTTACATATGGGACTGGTTGCAGACCGTATTTCATTTTCTGTGAGTGTTTTCAGGGCACAGCGTGTTCCATTTTCAATACTGTCAGAAATTTCCAAACCTACATACTTGATGGTAAACAAGAAAAAATATCTTATCCTCCAACTGTCTCTGGCATTGCTCCCCAGACTTTATGTGGAAAGACTACTGAGTACAGGTTAAAAAAGGAATTTAGGTTTCGTGTTAAACTACCTAATTCCTTTTGCTTTATTTTTTGTTCTTGTCATGTGTTCAGACAAAAGCAGGAGAGGTTTGATATGCATCGTTTACGTAGCCCTTACGAACGAAACAGGGAAACGTTGAAAATAAGATGAATAACATTTCCTGGTGTACACTTGTCCATTTACACCATGACCAAATTTTATCTTAAACTATCTGTTTTGCAATGCAATTAGTATGTTTTTTCTCCCCAGGTTTCATACCTGCTGTCTTTAAACCAACTGTCACTTAGTCATTAGTTATTCCCTTCTCTGTCTATTTGGATCCTGATTCCAGGTCTCTTGCCAATCTTGCAGGTTTTTTACACCCTCCTGTGTATCTCGTTGTTTCAGATCAGTGAATTGTTTATTGTCTGCTACCTAAATAACAATTAACATTTCAAAAAGGCACTTCCCTAAACTGACTGCAGCCAACACCAGAAGCAACAGTTGTGATTCAGTGGTTCTGACACCCATGTCCAAAATCAGTTGTCTAGTTTTCACGGAGCCTCAGACTCTTCTGGAAACCTACTGGGAGTGATTGTTCTTTCCTAATTCTTGTGGGAAAAGGAAACAAACACAATGAGCACGACTTAAACAGTCCCAAAGGTAGATGAAAAAATTGACTGAAGTGAGAGCCACCGGATTGGGTTATAGGGTGGATCATGCCATGTTAAAGTGGAACTGGACCTAGATAAAAGGTGAAAGAAGTTTCTCTGCTTCATTTGTTGGAGTGGTAGATCATTGATACTATGATAAAGAATCTATTTTTTGCTTGTCCACTAGAAAAATACTTACCTGAGCCTCAGTTTAAGCAATTAGATGTGGCAAGTGCATTTCTCGAATACTTAGAACTGGCCTGATTGCAAAGAGATGGAGTAGGTGACTCCTTTTAACATTTTTGATAGACCCATCATTAATTTTCAACAAGGAGAAAGACACAAAGGCTGGCAGAGACATGAAACAAATCAGGATCAATCAGCAGCACCACCACACTACTGAAATTCCTCATTAAAGTTAAAATGTTTATATACGTGTTTATATACACACATACACATGTGTATAGATGTAACATTGATGGTTACATATCTCTCTTCTTTAGTTTGAAATTCAGATTCTGTGATTAATAACTCATGTTACTTGGTTTAAATAATCTATAATCTTTTATAGTAACAATTTAACTTAGATGGCAATCATGTATTTAAGAAGACTTGAACTCTGTTGTAGGTCCTCATTTTATTTCTTCCTTTTCTCTAACCTCACTCTTCTCCACAGATGATATTGAGTATTGATCAGCTGTAATATTGCTGCCAAAAGCTGGATTCCTTTAGAGAAAACTCTGCCCCAAAGCTGAGTGTTTATCTAGTTGTTAGTCATCTTTGAAGCCTGAATCAAATCAGAGCACAATGTTTGGTTCCAACTCAAGCGCATATGATGAATATGTCTAAGGAAAATAAAGATTAGCCTCAAATTATTATTTTATACAATGAATTCTGCTTCCAGACAACATCATTAGTTCACATGAGGAGTGGAAGAGATGTATCTAACAAACACAAGCATTCATCTGCCTTGGTTATAGTAATGCCTTTCCTCTTCCCTTTATGTTGAATGGAGTCAAATCCAGTCAGTGTCTACTCACGAGAGGTGTTCCCTAGGGCTCAGTTTAGAGGCTAGCACCCATTAATATCTTTATAAACAATCTTGATGAGAGGATCGAGTGCTCCCTCAGTAAATTTCTAAATTATACCAAACTGAGTAGGAGTGTCAATCTGCTTGAGGGCAGAAGAAGGCTCTACAGAGTGATAAGGACAAGGGGGATCAAGGACAAAGTCAGTTATATGAGGCTGAACAAGGCCGAGCTCAGGATGCTGCACTTCAGTCACAACAACCCTACACAATTCTTCAGGCTCAGGGGAGACTACTTGGAAACTGGTGGAAAAGGACATGAGGGTGCTTATCAACAGCTGGCTTAATATAAACCAGAAGTATGCTCAGGTGGCCAAGAGGGCCAACAACATCCTTGTGTCAGAAATGGTGTGGCCAGCAGAAGTGGGAAAGGATCATTCCCCTGTACTCGGTGTTGGTGAGGCCACATCTCAAATATTGTGTTCAGTTTTGGGTCTCTCACTAATAGAATGACATTGAGATGTTGGAGCACATCCAGAGAAGGGCAATGAAGGTGGTGAGGGGTCTGGAGAATAAGTCTATGGGAGACAGCTGAGGGAACTGGAGTCGTTTAGTCTGGAGAAAAAGAGGCTGAGAGGAGACCTTATAGCTCTGTACAACTGCCTGAAAGGTAAAGATTCATAATGACTTTGCATTTCATTTACGGGGACCATAGAAGTCTGACAGGGTATTAACTGTGTTATGATGGCTATGCTGTCAGGGTGTTCACACTTTCTTAGATGACAACCTGTTCATTGACAATATTATTGATGGATTACACTTTTTCCAGTTTTTACTTTTCTACTCCTCATCTCTCCTTCAAGCCAAGGGAAAAGGCAATTAATACATTTCGTTAGTAACTATGAAGTTTTTAAAACTCACAGAATTTACATTATTAGAAATGCCTTATGTCACCAAAAGATTTCTTCTCAAGATACTAAAGGAAGTGATACACTATATACCCTGTGATACTCATTAAATGCTACATGTTTTCTTCAGAAGTCTGTGCATTAATCCGTTAGATACCATATGTAATAGACTTTCTCCTTGAACTATAGCTTTTTTACCTTTTCCATGCTAGTATCTCGTGTGCTTCGCTGTCCTTTAGAAGACACGGTGAGGTGACTGGTTCAGCATAATACTTTGAGTTCATCGCAGTTTTAAGGAAGTCTATTTTAAGAGTAGGACAAAGAAGTTATTTATTTTGTTTCATCTGAAACAGTAAGAATACAAAACTTATAGAATATAAATGTTTTGGATGCTGATAAAGTGCCACACTAAGATATCAGCATAAAAAAATGCATCTGGTGAGGGCGGGGAAGTAGGGTTAATTGCACAGTCCTCAAATAGATGCAAAACAGTCACATCCTCTTCTTAGGCTTAGGTTTTGTTCTCACTAAGTTACCAGGAATTTGGCCTAAGGACTGAAGACTTTTACATTAATCACTGCTACTTCTTCATATAGTCAGGTAACAAAGACAAATCACTGTCTTCCTGTCAAGTGTACTGGGGAAAAAAAAGGATTAAGAGCTATACCTTAAATTATAAGATTGAAATAGTCTTGAAAATACAAACATTTGCTGGCAGAAAGACAGATATAAAGCAAACAGTAAATTATCTGTGTCTAGTTTTAAAGGTTTTACAACATGCAGTGGAAATCAAGACTCCATTTTTAACTGGATAATGTCTCAATAATTTCTGTTTTTCATTTTAACACTTATTTAACACTGTATTGTTTGCTGCCCTGGCTTTAATAACATAAAGCTTTAGGCAAACCTATTCTTTAGCTTTCATTTACAGTTGTGCAGACATATTTCTCTTGGAAATACAGTTTTGAATTTTGTGTTACAACGAACTTGCCCAATTTGCCAAGGCTGATCCTGCAAAGTGGGGCAAAGTCACTAAAGTCACTGTGACTTTTCAAAAGGGAATGGTTTGACTTGAACAACTTCATTTTATGAAACGGATCAGATGATGCTCTAGTGCTCAAATCAGCTGAGTGACACCTGAGGTGAAGCAGAGGCCTTAAATCCTCATGTTGTTTCAATTGAGAACAGAGCCATCTGCAAAAGCTCAGACTGAGCTCCCTGCTTCAACTGCCGAGTCCCACTTCTGACGACACAACAGGCTTTGTCAGGACCCAATCAACACCTAATAATTTACTTAGTCCCACCTCACCAAGAGTACCCAAAGAGACTTCGGAAGTATAAAATTGACACCTGAAAACCTTTATTTTGGTGGAGGAACACATTATCTAACAGATGGGTCAAGAGGCTCATACTTCTCTCCCTCCCCGCTATAAAGGACACCTTTCAGGCAAGATTCGTGCCTCCAGCTTTGTCAGATATTATCCAGGACAATAACCACTAACTCAAGTTTATGTATATGATCGTTGTTAAAGGGTTATAATCATACTGTCCTAATGCAGCAAATTAATTTATCATTAGTAGTTCCAAACTACCACCCAAGTGACAGGGGACAGGACAAGAGGGAATGGCCTCAAGCTCCGACAGGGGAGGTTCAGGCTGGACATCAGGAAAAAATTTTTCACGGAAATGGTCATCGGGCACTGGCAGAGGCTGCCCAGGGAGGTGGGGGAGTCACCTTCCCTGGAAGTGTTTAAGGGACTGGTGGATGAGGTGCCGAGGGGTATGGTTTAGGGAGTGTTAGGAATGGTTGGACTCGATGACCCAGTGAGTCTCTTCCAACCTAGTGATTCTATGATTCCATGATTCAAATGTGTTTTATCTGGTGCTTTAAACCTACATTTTCAGCACTGTGAAATTGTCTCCGTGAGAGTCCTTGAGAAGGTTCTGACAGGCATTGTGGAACTGTTTGATTGCTCCAGTGACAGCCCATTAGTCTCACTGGCAGTATCAACCCCGTAAGTGACAGCCTCTAAGGTAACTCTTACAGGTAACAATAATTGACTACAATTTGGTGGCTACATCATACACATATTTCCACATAATTCTTTAGATCATAAACCATTGACCAAATCTGAGATTAGGGATGGATCCTGTCACACTTAGGCCCCCTCTGTGGGTAGGTTCAGAATGCAAGGGGGGGGTCCATCCTGAACCTCGTAACTCAATGAGAGAGCATCCCTCAGCCACAAATCAAGGCTGTATATATTTATATGACAAATGACACAAAAAAAAAAAAAAAAACAAACAAAACAGGAGACTAAAACTCCCTGTTTAATTGTCATCTTTCTTACAATTTTAGTGTTAAGTATTATTTAACTGTTATTTTGACCACTGAAAACTGAAAATTGACCCAAAGCAAATGCTCATGTGTGATTTAACCTACAAAAGATACAATGTATTTGATTGAATTCACATAGAAATATGAAATTCTTATTTGTTCAACAGGAAAGCAATATTTCTCTCCCACTTCTTATACGGTCATTGTAGAAGTACAACTCTTCTAGAACCCTAATAGTCAGCAAGGAAAGTCCTGTGTTGAAAAATATTGAAGAGGAAAGAACAGTATCAGCCTGAAAGCCAAAAAGACACTGAGTAGACTATGAAAGTCTGACTGATTTAGCTCATGACATTTTTTATACACTCCTCCAGATTGACTGAAGTATGCATCTTGAGAAGCCACAAAATTAGAGGCTTGCTTTAACAATCATATTTGGTAAAAATTATCTTTGATGCTGTTGAAAGAGACAGAGAACTAAGATTTTACTTGCAGTGTTATCTTGTTAGCAGACACCAAGAACAGTTACAGCAGGGAAACCATATGAACGCGGGAGGAAGACCTGGAATAATTGATTCCATCTGCTAGTGTCTTGATCCTTAGCAGTGATCAACTGAATGCTCTCATGAATAAATATAATAGATTTTCAAAGGCTAACTATTAAAAACTCTAAAGAAATATAGCATTATAGAATGGTTTGGGTTGGAAGGGGCCTTAAAGATGATTTAGTTCCAACTCCCCTGCTGTGGGCAGGGACATCTCCAACCAGACCAGGCTGCTCAATGCCCCATCCAACTTGGCCTTAAAAACTTCCAGAGAAGGGTCATCCACAACTTCCCTGGGCAACCTGTGCCTGTGCCTCACCACCCTCACCACCAAAAATATACCTTCTCGATGTCTAATCTAAATCTTCCCCCTTCCAATTTGAAGTCTTCTTGTCCTGTCACTACACAGTCTTGTAGAAAGTCCCTCTGCAGCTTTCTCGTAAGCCCCCTTTAGATACTGAAAGGCCATTATAAGGTCTCCTTGGAGCCTTCTCTTCTCTAGGCTGAACGACCCAAACTCTCTCAGCCTGTCGTCATAGCAGAGGTGCTCTGGTCCTCTGATCATCTCTGTGGCCTCCTCTGGACTCCTTCCGGAAGTTCTGTATGCTTCTTATGTTGGGGACTCTAGAACTGGACACAGTAGGGTAGGTAGGAGAATCACCTCCCTTGACCTGCTGGTCACACTTCTTTTGATGCAGCCCAGCCCAGGACACAGTTGGCCTTCCGGGCCACAAGCCCACATTGCCAACACATTTCAAGCTTCTCATCAATCAGCACTGCCAAGTCCTTCTTTGCAGAGCTGCTCTCAATCACTTCATCTCCCAGCCTGTATTGAAACCATTGATTGCCCAGATCCAGGCATAGGACCTTGCACTTAGCCAAGAACCAAGTTCTTCAACAAGAACCTCACAAGGTTCACCCTGGCCTACTTCTTCAGCTTGTCCGGGTCCATCTGGATGACATCCCATTCTTCTAGTGGGACAACTGCATCACTCAGCTTGATGTGTTTTGCAAACTTGCCCAGGATGCACTCGATCGTCCTGCCTATATCACCAATGAAAATATTAAACAGCATTGATTCCAGTACTGATCCTTGATGGCCACCACTTGTCATGGATGTCCATCTGGACATCGAGCCTGTTGACCATCACCTTTCTGAATATGCCTGTCCAACTAATTCCTTATCCACTGAACAGCCCCCCCATCAAATCCATATCTCACCAACTTAAAGAGAAGAATGTTGTGGGGGACTGTGTCAAAGGATTTACAGAAGTCTGGATAGATTACGTCTATTGTTTTTCCTGTATGTATTGTTGTAGTCACTCCATCATAGAAAGCCACTAGGTTGGTCAGGCAAGGCTTGTCCTTGATGAAGCCACGCTGGCTGTTTTGAACAACCTCCCCATCGTCCATGCACTGTAGCATAGCTTCTAGGAGCTGTGTAGCATAGGAGCTATGTTATATAGGTTTTAGGAGCATGTGTTCCATGATATGCCCAGGCACTGAGAAGAGACTGAGACATCAGTAGTTACCAAGGTCGTTTTCAACCTTTTTTAAAAACGGGCACAATATTACCCTTCTTCCCATCACAGAATCATAGAATCACTAAGCTGGAAAAGACCTCTTGGATCGTCAAGTCCAACCATTCCTATCAACCACTAATCTATGTCCCTGAAAGAGATAGGGACTAGAGACTTCTGATTGCCGTGACTTTTCAAATATCATGGAGAATGGCTTGGCAACCACATCTGCCAAGTCCCTCAGGACTCTGGGATGTATCTCATAAGGTCCCTTTGAGCTATATATGTTTGTGCCTTTCAGGTGCTCGTGAGGCTGATCTTCCTCTACAGTGGGAGGGGCTTTTACCACCCTGGTCCCCATCTTGTTTTCCATTGACCCAGGAGTGGTGAGAAGAACAGTATCAGTGAAAACTGAGGCAATAAAATTGTTGAGTACCGCAGTCTTCTTCTCGTCTGTTGATATGACGTCCCCATTTTCATTCATTGGTGGTAAGAGTTTTTTAACCTCCTTTTTCTGTTTGACATACTTGTAGAAACCCTTCTTGCTATTCTTTATTTCCCTTGCCAAGTTCAGCTCTGTATTTACATTAGTCTGTTTGGATAGATGTAGAAATACGTTTCCATTGGAGATACTTTATACTTCCTAAATTTTCCTAAGTCAGAAAAAAAGACAAAAGGTTTTAAGAATTAGTTCAGTACTTCCCTATATGACTTACAATGCAGCCCAGAACTTCAGAGCTGCATTCTACGAAAATACAAGTGTTACCTCCTTTTCAAAAACAGCCCAGTAACAGTTAAGCTTGGTGAAAGCAGTTCTGGGTCTGCATGAGGAGACTGTATCAGTTCACCAAATAATCTCCATGAATGTACTTGTTCAGGGTATTTTTGGTGGGAAATTTAAGAAGAGTTGAAGATGCATGCTAGAGCATTAAAATCTGCATAGCAGTTTAAAGGGTAATGTCCTTGATGTGATAAAGGCATGAACAGAAACAAAAGAAAGGCCACGCTCCTAGAGAGTTTAGCAGAGAAAAGTCTAGGTAGAGAGGGTAAGCAATGTTTTAAATCAGACTCAGACAATGTCAGTACTTAAATCTGCATAACAACACCTCTACACTCCTTTTTTCTTTGTGCAGAGGATTAAACAAGCCTTTTGGGAAAGACAAGTGAAGATGAAGGTCCAGAGGGATGCTCAGGTCCCACAGTGACAGGTACTTCATGGGCAGATTCAGGGAAAAGAGAAGTGTAAATTTTATTGGTATCAACACTATTCTTATGCTTTAGTTAACAATGTTATTTTCCAGCAAGGACAACATGACCTAAAAGACCAAACTCCACGTCACCTGCAGGACTAAATTATCTCTAAATCAAACAATATTTTACACTTCCATATGCCTTTTTTATTCATAAGTAAAGTTATGCATGGTAAATAATCTGTTGTCCTGTTAAGAAAGAAAACTACCAGTCACCAGAGTTATTTCCTGGCTGGCATGTCTCCTCCACCGCTCCATGAAGCTGAGGACGTGAGTTTTATGTGTTCTTTCTGGAGAGATAAGGAGCATCATGTTCATATCATGAAAGAAAAACACTCTTTTGCTGGGTAGATTAAGTCACAACACACTGGTCAATTTTTCCTACTAACACTTCCAGCCTACAAAGAAGAAAGAATACAAATGCCACCAAAACAAACCACAGAGCTACAGAAAACTCAGTCGAAAGCAATCGGAAGGCCACCAGCAATGGAACTGAGTTTCCTTCATTGTCATGTCCTCCTGCAAGCCCATAACTCTTCTTCTGCCATTCACACACACAAAGGTGGCCACAAAGAGGTGGCTCAGTGCTTTCCATAAATAATTGGCATTGGCCTTTACCATAGTTCTGGAATTGTAGACAAAGTGTTAAATATCAATTTTAAACTGCAATAAAATTAGACAAGTTTGCAGGTCTCAGCTGGCCAGATCGGCTTTCCCCAAAATTCCCAATCCTAAAGAGCGTACTTGGAAATTATTTTTCATGGAATACCTGCAGAGAAGGGAAACAAAGGCTTGCTACAGCTTTACCTGGGTTGTGTGAACATTCAATGAAATCCTCCTACTTGATTACAACCAACAAAACACAAAACGAGTCAGGGAGCCTAATGTGCTATCTCATGTACCTCTCAAGTTTATGTTTCTGCTAAAATGCTGATGATTCTTATCTTTGTTTATTCACTTCCTGGCTGATCTGATGGTAAACAGAGAGATAACAAGATGTTTAAGGCAGACATTGTCTTTTATGCTGCGGAACCACTTTACCATAAAGTATATAATAAAACCTTCTAAATGTATTGATTTTGACCTACCTAACTATTGAACAAACTGCAGCACTGGTATCGCTGAACTGCACCAACCCCAGGGAAGTCTTGCCCTGTGAGGGCAGAGGTGCTTTGTCCTTATCCTCACCTAGCCACCCCAGCCATGGAGCAAGGCAGACAGTCGGAGTTGCTCACTCTGCCATCTATCCACATTCCTTACCGACTCAAAGGACAATTACTCTACTCAACACGATTCCTTTCTAGATTTCGCTCTTTGGGGTAGTTGATCCATCACCATGCACAACACAGGAATCTTATGGGATTTGTCTCATCTCACTTGAGATATCTAAAGGTTAGACATCTAAACCTGAGCTGGTCACCCTAAGCTCTGTCGATGGAGAGAAATAGTTCAGAGAGATGAGTCTCTGGATATGCTTATCTCAAATTGGTGTGACTTGTCCTTTAAATTAAGCCTTTTCTATGACATTAGAGGTCAAGTTTATGCTGTATTGTCTTATAGCTAATCGTCATATTAAGGTACCTATTGAAGTCTCAGGCATAATCTATGACCATCTTACAAGTACAGATCTATGCTTTATTCAAAGCGGATCCTTGTAATTTCTTCTAATGCAATTCTGTATTTTTAAATCTAATTTGAGCTGGAGATGGATAAATAGCCAGTATTTATATTTCAAATGGTATTATCTAGAGCTTTATTATACCTTTCAGAATTTGAAATTTCCTCACAAACTTCACATAAAAAGAAAAAAACTACATGTTCTAGAGACTAAAAATGATACATTTTAAAATAAAATAATAGAACTCATCAATAAAATGTATCACATTCTGGTGTAGTTTGCTTCCTTAGGCAGTGTTTCAATATAAATATTTCTTCTATGATGCGTGGAATGGAATAAAAGAGGTTAAAAGAAACAAAACAAAGCAAAGTCTCAAAGTACCAAACTCTAATAAATGCAAAGACCTTGAAAACATCAGTGTCTCTGCAAGCCAAATGCAGATCCCTCTGACAAAATATGCAGGAATAAAATGGTCAGCAGTTGAAATGCTGTGGCACAGTAATAATTACTTTGCACCTGTATTTCTATTTCTCATTTCCCTATTTATTGTCTGATGCTTTTGTTTATCACAGTCATACTGCACTCTCTTCATTTGTAGTGTGTTTCTGGAAAAAAAATTATGCTGAATGCTGAGAGACACAAAAGACCATGGTGATAATTTACACAATATTTCTTTCTCTTTCTTTCTTATTTTTTTCCTAAGAAAGAAATTTTCTGATTCTATTATTCTTTTCTTTTCATCTTTGTATCTTTTAAAAATAATTTCTGTGTTGAATGTCAAGGTTTGTTCATATCTCATTTGTATAAAACCTCAACTACTTTTGGCAGATGTTAACATTATTGTTTTACCACCACTGTTGTAGTTAGGATTTAAATAAAATTTTGTAAATTAATAAGCTTGTATAGAACTAATTTGAATAGGAACAAAAACATAACTGAGGTTTGGAAAACTGGTATTTCTGCTTTGAATGGCAGGAAGGAGTTTGCTCCACACAAGCCATAAAAAAGAAGACATTCTGGAGGCAGAAGGAGATCTTAGTTGATTTTTACTGAGACCTAAATTTTGACTGAACGACTAAAGCTTGAAGCACAAAAAAAACAACAGTTTTGGGAACTGAGGGAAGTGCAAGTGAAAAATTTAATGTCTCCAGAATAAGTGTAGGTTGATTTTTATATGTAGCAGCGAAAATGAGGCGTAGATGATTTTCAGATCAAGCATCAGATCTTGGTGTTCTGGATGCTTATGATCTTTGCTGACTATCTCACACTATAAAGTTAAATATGTCTGTGTGATCCACTTGAAGCCCTGCAGGGAGCCCTAATCAGGACCTGGGGACTTATCTTCGTTAGAGACAATATTGTTGCCAATGGGACAGGATAACTGTTATGAACAAAATCTTGGAGAAAATGAATAAAAACATAGTTTTAAAAAAGGCAATTTGGAGGTGTTTTAGCCAGGAGGCACCTCATGTACTCCTTACACTGCCAGGAGGAAGGAGTGCATAAGGTCAGCTCAGGATGGGTGGCTACTGCAGAGAAAGGAAACAGCCTTTGAACGTGAACCTCCTGGCAGTAGAGCAACGCTGGGCTGACTCGTCATTTTCTGTGAGTCACAGGCTGAGAGAAGGCCCATTATCTCAATTAGCGACTAACTGGTGACTGTTTATTACATAATGATATCCCTACGCAATCAACAAAGTCTGCCGACCATCCATGGGTCGTAGATGGAGGAGAGCTTGAAAGCAGAAGCAATCCCGAAGGACAAGACAGAAGTATGAACTCATACAAGCAGACTTTGACTGAAGACTACAGTGGTATCTGAATCTCTGAGCATTACACACCAAGTTAATAGACAAAGAAGATAATTACAGTCAGGACCAGTAATGAGAGGTTCAAGATGCGCCTTGAATTAATATATTCCCTTCCTGTTAGAAATACTTTGTATATTTATATACATTGAAAGTTAATTTATTGTCTCCAGATCCTTGAAAAATTTCTGTATGAATAGCACCAATTAAGCAAACTATAGGTGGCTCACAGGCCACCCTTAGCTGATGAAGATCATTAGCACTAAGTAAAGGCCTTCTCTTCCAGGTGAATCCCTGATAGGTTTTTTTAACACCTAAGCACGGCACCACTGAGATATTAATTTCTTTAATTTTGAGTAATTAATACACATTTTTTCAGAAATATCTGAGTCTTCAGAAATTTCTTAAACTTTTACTTCTTCTCTTGGTTTTGTGCACCTGGATGTTTAAATCAATAAGAAACTCGGCAACAGAGAGAGAACAAAGTTAAGTAATTTGTGCCTCCCTTTTGTAAATAAGGGCAGAATCGCTATAGTGACAGCAGAAGGCACTCTTCACTGTGACAAAAACGTGGCAACCTGGCAGAAAAGGCTAGTGAGGGAATTCAATTTCAGCTAAATTTTGTTAAACTCAGCCTCTTCCCTTTGAAAGAGGGGAAAAAAATGTGGCCAATTACATACAGACTATGTTCATATTACCCTAATTTGGAAGTGCATTCTGTCCGAAAAAGGTAAGAAATTGTATAAAATAAACAGAAAATGAGAGAAGGCTAAACAAAGGAAAAATGGCATTAGTCTATGCTTTTATGTTCCTATCTGATTTCTTTACTGTGAAGGTAAGCTCCCTGTTTTAACTGAAGTTATTTTCTTTGATTAGAGTGCTATGCATTTCTGTGTTGCCATTTTCTGGTTTAGTCCCGTGCTTAAACTGTCAATTTCCCCTCAATTCCTCATTCTCTTCTTTCTTCTGGAAAAAATGGGATCCGTAAAAGAACTTCAGCTATCAGGGACGTCACTGATGGTCAGAAATGGGCTGGTAAATCAGTAAAATGCCAACAGGAACTAGTATGACGTCTTTAATTATTAACAATAACATTGCTGAGGTAAAGATACACTTCTGACAGTGAGTAATTTGATGTGCACTGTGCAACACCCAGGAGCCACCTTGTGTCACGGTCACAGTGTTCATCTTGGAGGTACTTTGGAGTCGTTCTTCTGGCTATGCCTTGGAAATCCTTCTCAATTTGAGGTGGATTTTCAGATATGCATGGATACAGGCTTAGGTGTGCGAGTTCAAATACTCAAGTTTGACACTTTGGTCATAAATAGGTTTAGGGAGGATAATATACAATTGTTTTTGGAAGTGGTTTGTTGTCTCTGGCTATAAAACACTTAGAAGAAACAAAGTGTTTTCATTAAGAATGCATTTTCTTTAAGCAATGCTGAAATACAGAAAAAAGAAATAAAACCGCAAATCTCCCTGCTGCAATTACTTAGGCAATGTGCTTTAAATCCCTGTCCTAGTGTGGCCTATTCCTACAGTGGCTGAAAGTGGAAGGTTGTCACCTGGATTTATGAGGCTGCCTATTACAAAACATTTATGGGCAACTATAACTGCTGGCCCCTAAAGCAAGTAAAAACTGATATTTAGCTTAAGTAGTCTGTCCCCTACTCTCTGAAGTGCAAGCATTCCTTTGTAGCTACAGGCTATGAAAGAATAGAAATACATGACATGAAAAGTTCGTATACAGTTTTTATCTTCTTTCTTTGTCTTTTTCTTTTTCTGTTCCCAGAAGAATTTATCTTTCAGTCATGCTCACTGTCATTTTTCACAATTCAGTAGCTTTAGCTTAGTTATGAGAAACACTTTTTCTGGCTATAAAAATGAGTAATATTTGAAGGATTATTTTTCAGGGGGGTGCAGGAGTAGAATCCAACCCACTTGCTAGCAATAGGGTCAGGAGGTCAGGTGTAATTTGTAAGGTTTAGATTTCTGACCAAACAAACGTTATTTTTCCAAGAAGGTGCCATTTCAAAATGAAAACTAGAATAAAGCAATTGTTGTACTGGAAGACACAAAGCCACAAACAATCTTGAGATATAGTGGGCAGAAATCTGTTCCATTTAGGTGGGGTTTGCTTTTATCTATGAAAATGTTGCTGAAAATCACAGGATCTATTAACTGAAAAAAAAAATCTAATTTTTATTCAAACAATTAAATTACTTCATATTTTAAAATAGATACAATTATGCCATTAGGGGGTGAAGTAAGAACAATACTATAATGTTTTGCTAAAAGTGAAATGAACACTTATTGGTTTTACCAAATTTACACTTACGACTTTGATTAACAACACTTGGAAATTTTAGGTTTTACTGTCCAGTTGCACTGCAACAGTATGTAAACTTCACAGCTCCTGACACACTTGTTCTTGTGTGTTTGGGAAACATTATTAGCCCCATTTAACAGATGAAGCCTCTCATGCACTTAGGCATGAGCACTGTAAGGGATGCAAATTACAAATGTAATACACAGCATGAGGAATTAAGCTCAAGTATTCTTAGAAAACCTAATTAAAGATTATTTGCTTAATCATGTACTTGGCTTGATTTACTTCTACTATTTATTTAAATGTTCCTACTAGGAAAAACACAAAGGACTTCTCGGTTGTGGTTTGTTTTCCAAATCTGGAAAAAAATGAGATTCACTTTAGCCATGAGAAAAATCTGAACAGCAGGTTATCCACGTTTTATTTTTTTCCATTTTGAAGTAGTTCTTATTTTGTGGTGCAATATCTAAGTTAATAATCTTTTTGAAGAGATGAGCCCCTGGATATTATTTGAAGTACTAACTTTTACTCAGAAGAAAAACAGAAAAAGCACTGTCAAACCAAAGGTTCCCTTGTTCATTAACGTTTCTTTGGCAATTTAAAATACCAAAATATTGTCTTTACCAGATCGCAATGGAATAAACTTCTGAGATCCTATGCTAGTTTTTTGTAATTAAGAATAAACCTATTTAATTAGGGCTAGGCTAAAAAGAGAAAAAATATGTTTTCAGGGGATAACTTATGGACAAGAGAACATTTGAGCTAGATCTTTTTAGCTTTGTATTACCATGAGTCTTATCAGGGGAAACATGGGTATTAAGTAAACGACAAAAATACTCACTCAACACTTCTTTGGCAATCTATGAAGATCATCGGACTTGGTCCGAAAATGATTCAGATGGCATAAGATCCGAAAACATCTCTCACTATTATCAACTTTAAAGAGTCCTTTGGGTGACCGTAGCAGGAAGATTAAAGTTAAGGAAGATCAATCAAGATTGAGCTAAAATTGATTAAAAAATGGTTCTTGTTTTATCTTTTGCAAAATTGAAAGCGTGGAGTGCTTGCACAGCTTTTGCTGCTTAAAGGCTTGTTCGTGGTGTTCACCTTGTTTGCTTTGTTTTCATTTGCCAACCAATATTTTTGTTTTGTTTCATTTTAATGAGGACAAAGGAAATTCAAGGCTCTTGATTGCAGGATACTCCCTTTACCATGGAGAGCCTTCGTTCACGTGAGGAAATTCATTACTGTTAGAAAGACTGCAGTTATAAACATTAAGTCACCATAATGAGGGTGCTCCTCCTCAGCACTTCCTACAACAGTTTAAATAGCACTAAATATGTATGTGATGGTACTCGGTATAATCCGAGGGAATCTATGATGCTTTATCTTATGAAGTGAGCTCACGCGCCCCAGTGAGCTTTTCTCAGTACCTTGGCTATTGCTACTGTCTTTTTGGGTGTGTTGTGGCTTAACCCCAGCCAGAAACAAAGCCCCACAGAGCTGTTTAGTCACCTCTCCCATGGTGGGGTGGAGGGAGGAAATTAGAAAAGTGAGAAAACTCAAGGATTAAGATAGACAGTTTAACAGGTAAAGCAAAAAGTTGTGTATGAAGGTAAAGCTAGAAAAAATAAATTAATTCATTACTTCCCAGGGGAAGACAGGTGTTCAGCCATCTCTAGGAAAGCAGGCTCCATCATCATTTCTTCTTCCCTCCCAGCCTACTCCTTGGTGGGGTGGTACAAGAAGCAGAAAGAGTCTTGACTCTGTGTAAGCACCATTCAGCAATAACGAAAATATCTCTGCATTATCAACACTATTTCCAGCACAGAAACTTAAAATATAGCCTCATATGAGCTACTATGAAGAAAATTAACTCTAACCCCATGAAAACCAGCACAGTGTGAGATCCACTTAGTGCAATTCATGTGGAAAAAAACAGTAAACTCAGGCCCAGCCACAAAAACATGTACCCCTAGCTCTCCAGTTAGGCAGAATACTGGTATTTCAACACCGCTCCACACGCCACCTCTTATTGTGGAGATATTACTCGTGGAAAAGTCCTACAACCACTGTCTGAGTGTTTCTGCTGTACAAGAGAGTGTTTGTAAAACAATCACCTCAATCAAAGAACGTATTTTGTTGTGGACAAACACAAATATGAGGAAGCGCTCATCCAAAGTACCTCCTCTCTTTTACGTAACAAAATTTCTATTTCATTATTTCCCTCCTCTCCTTTTACCCTCGATCCCCTTAGCTTAACTTGGTCAATGTCTAACTTTCTCTGTACTTTCAATTACAGACACACAAAGACTATTTCACATAAGGAACCCAATATGTCTCTAACACTGTTAGAAAAATGTGTGGCAAGGCCTGGGAGGGAAAGCTCACAAGAATGGTAGTTTCAACAGGCACAGAGATGCCTTCTTGATGACATTGTAAGCAAGAGTGACAAGATCTCTTGCAGAATAATAACTGAAAAAGAATGTAGTTTATAGAAATATTGGTAAATGCATCCACTTGGTTATACTTCCAATTGAAAAGAATTGTTTTCTTGTTCTTGTTTCCCCATCTGATGATAGTGATGGTGGCTATTATGCAGTGTCCAATTTTCTTTTAATAACTGCAAAAATATAATGAGATTAATTTTTACAGCATTGATAAATTCTTTAGAAAATAAAACCACAATTAACCTGAGCTGGTTTATCACCCATACATCTTAATTTAGTGTATTCTCTATCCTCAGAGTGGGCTTGACCCTTGCATAATAGCCGGTGATTGCAAGGCCTGTGATGAAGAGATAGACAGATCCTTTCAGAGAAAGATAAGTGAATCTGCAAGTGCTGGAGGATTTGTAAAATCGCTTCAACACTGAACCTTTGCCCTTGTCCTCTGCAAAAAACACCTGCCATTAATGCAAAAAATAATTTCTCATAATCAATCGAGAAACATTCCACATGCACAAGCACATTAAAAAAATAATGAAATCTGTCACATATTTATCTGGAAACAAACAGAAGCAAAGATTGTCTTGTGTTTTCAGCTTATTTACTCTGCCTTGACATAAATGACAATCAAGTATTTAGGATTGTCTTCTATCCAGCTCTTGCTATGTGTGGGGTGTTTTTTAATCTTGTTTTTAATAGATTTTCTTTATCTTTTCATGCATTGGTGGAGATAAATTAGGAACGAATTTGGACATGGTCTTTCTCTAGATGATGATTTGTATCATGCAAAGTAAGCAAAACAACTTGGAGAAGAAGGAGATGCGAGTCAGGAATACAAATAGGAATTTTCTCAAGAAGGTGACTGGACTAAGACTATAATTTTCTAAATAACATGTTTGTCCTGAAACAGAATAAGTACAATCAGATCATGGAACATAATACCTTGCATAATATCTTTTTAATGGCTTTTCCTCTGTATGTTTTGAGATGTGCGTTCTTATAAAGCTCTCTGAGAGACGTTAAAAAACTATTACAAATGTATTGCAGTGAGTGCTTCCTGAAAGATATCTCCAGACCAAACATTTTTACAAATTCATCCAATTTTGTAATAATTTAGTAATGTTAATCAAAATTAACAGAATAACAACCTGATAGTCTGTAACCTTTTCTAAAAAGGGTTTAAACTTGCTCTAGTCCCTGGCACAGATATACACTTTTTTGCAGAGTAAGAGGCTATTATAGAGAAATATCTGATTCTCTCTCCTGTCTGACCCACAGTTTTCCATTTCTCCTGTCTGACCCACAGTTTTCCACCGTCCTCCTTTAGATACAGTTGGTCTGTAATTTAAATACTTCAGTCAATGCAGTTCAAATGTCTACTGCAATGTCTGTCTAGAACAAAACCTCAGCATTATAATCATCAGAGTATCTCTTGAATGGACAAAAATGCATGAGATGAGAACTTCAGTTAGTTAGACTTCTATAGTGGGGGAACATCTTACCAGCTGAGTTTTTTTTACAGAAACTACAGAGGCTTTTAGAAACTAGAACCGCAAGTGCTTAATCATATACGTATATGTGTGTGTGCGTGCGTGTGTATGTGTGTGTATTTCAGACACCAGTGGGGGCTAATTGATAATTTCACAGGAGCTTTCTCCTGTCTGGGTAGGTCCAGTTGATTTGCAGATGTAATGTTCTATATCTACTGACTATCAGCTATAATAACAGACACATGCTATAAAAAATTTATTGTAAATAAATCTTGTAAGTAAATCTCGTTCTCTCCAGGAAGCCCTCCCTGTTGCTATTTGCTTATTTCCATTCCTCTTATCCTATCTTATTCATTTCCGTGAATTTCAGGTGCAGACATCCCCATAATCCATGTTTTTCACTCAGAATGGTTTGATCTTTACACAACTGCAGTGTCCCAGAACTTGGAAACATTTCAGATTTTCCTTGAAGTCTTGATTATTTCTTTTTAAGTCTCAGTCCAGACTGAGTGTTGCCTTTGAAAAACAAACCCTCTAAAGCAGACAACGGTTTAACCACCAATGTGGTCAACATGATGACGTGCTGATGCGTGCCTCAATGCATTGGAAGAACACCCATGGTGAGGAGGAGCCTCTTGGTGGTTCCCTTGGCCATCTACTGACAACCTGTGTTTCAGTTGAAATGGTAATCACAGCACCTGCCCATCTTCTGTAAATCACGTTGAAATCCTGTCTTATGCTTTGGACAGACGCTGTTATTGACTCAAAGGGACAGTTCCACCTGAGTGACGGGTGGCAGAGGGGGCTCTGTGCTGGGTTGCCAAGGCTTTGGCTGCCCATCACTCCTCTCTGCACAAGGAACAGAGTGGCAGGTCCTTAACAAGAATGGCTGTAGCAGGCAGCGGTCTAATAAAAGTAATCCTATTTACAGTCTGCTTTAAGATGTTGCTGTGAGTTGAAAAGTTCACCTCTGGCGGTTTCCTGGTCTTGTCACCTTTTCTGCCATTTCCTTTGCCTTTAGCTCAAAGGCGAGGATTTTTATTAAATGGGAAACAGAAATAATAAAGAAAAAAACCCCAAAGTAAAGCGTATTCTTGAATATGGCAGGAGTCCCATCTCTTCAACTTTAACGGCAGCACATTTTCGTCTCCCTGTCAGAGAGACAAAGTGGTTCTTATAAACCTAATCTACAATATCACATGCTCTTTGTATGTGGCTGATATTATTATCTCTTATCCATGGGCATTCAATCCTAACTTAATTAACTTGGCAAGGAGAAGTATTGTGCTGTGGCACAGTCAGTGTCTGTTACGCTCACAAACCATCTTACCCAGCTGGGTATCAAGACTCTTTAGCTGCCTACACTTACTTTTGATCTGTGTGGCATACAATAAATCCAGTCAGCAACCCCATAGAGCTTGGCTCTATATCATCACAGTGAAGAATGGACTGACTGTTTTTTTTTTTTTATTCTCTTTTCTGTACAATTAGAATCCTTCTCTGCTCACAACCTGAACCAAAATGAAGCCTTATTTTTCACTATTTGATTGTACTTCCTAAACCATCGTGCAGAAGATCAGAAAATAGACACTAAGAATAGCCACTGAGAAGGCACATTAACATTCATACAGTAGTGGATTCAGATTTCAATTAAGTGGCTGTAGAAACAGAGAAGAATCTGGTCTGACATGGTTTGGCACTCTAATGTGAATGAAAGACACATTGGGATTGATTGACTAGATTTTTAATTAAGGAAATGACCACCCTGAACCTGACCCTTTTTTGAGGTTTGAATGATTTCCAGGAATCAGCACCTCCTCTGTTCTGTTTCCATCATTTTTTTTTTCATCTTTGTCATATTTTGATCTGCCAAATTTTAAACTGGGAGAGAGAAGTGTTAAAATATGACAAAGATCTTACAACAAGTCTGGAAGAATAAACTCTCATTAAAATAACATCTTCTATTCTTCAAGGCTATAGCAAATGAAGAAAATGATCTTGATAGGTTATCTGAATATTTTGCTAAATTATCTTATTTTCAAAAAAACTTAAAGTAATCTTTTGATATTTTTAGAAATAGTAATGGAAAATTCTTCCTAATGAAAAAAATATTTTATTCACAAAAGTCACTTTTAGCCACCAAAATGTTCAGGTAACAAGGCAAATGTTTCCAATTGCAGTCACTGCTACCATGTCTGCATCTACATTATGGGCCAGATGAACAGTATGTAAAATTAGATATCATTAGTTTAGAGGAGTGCAACATTTTGCTACAAAATGAGGAATAATAAAATAGGAATAGTTTTCGTGAAAATGCTTTTTGTATCTTTATATATATCTCAAATTAATTGTCAACAGAGGCAGTTAAATAGCAGCACTGAGAGTCAATGACATTAGGCTGTTTGTGGCATATGTGTATTGAATACCCACTACTTAAATCTGAAATTTCTCTTCCGGGACAGAGAGAGAGAGACAGAAACAACGGGAGAACTCTCAATATCCCATTGTCTGAGGGAAGGGCCAAGTTTATTTCAAAATATTCTGTAGGCTATTGTTATAAGAGAAGTTTAAATTGACACAAGAGCTATTCCAAGTTTTCATTCTCAGCAGATAACCATAGCTATGTTAAAAAGAATAGTTAAGGTTTTAACCCAACAACGATTTTCTCACTTAGTCATTTCTACAGGAAAAAAATATGTTACACATTAAGTGAATAAGAAAGGGTATGTTGGGGTACAGATTTACTTCAAGATGTTAAACTCTGCTTGATAAATCTGCATGTAAATGTTGGAAGTGGAAAATAAAAGTCATTCTGTCTCAGAGAGAGAACTCATTATAAAAATTGCTCTTTAAATCTTTCACACCACAAAAGCTAGTAATTTTAACCCAACTTTATTTTTGTGGGCTCAAATTTGAGTGGAGGATGTGCATGTAACCTTAAATCAAACTAAGATCACTAATTCCTGCAACAAAATCGTCTGATTGCAAAACTTGAATATAATTTCAAAAATTGTAACACCTGTCTGATCTAAGTCAGGTGTTTCTTGAAGCTGCTTCTGGTGTCACTTTTAGCCATAAGACCTTCTAAATATTAAAAAAAAAAAGAGGATAGATTGTGAAACGGAGCAATCTTCCACAGCTGATTGACCAAAATGGGGAATATAGGCTTTCAAAATGCAGAAAAGAAAGGCGATTAAAATAGTAGATTCAAAATTGGAGAATTTTAATAAGAAATGGATTCGAACCAGACTTCAGACAAAAAGCCATTTGCACACCAGTCACTTTGGAATTCATGCATTAAGAATGCAATGGACCAAACTTTCTTAATAGTGACAAATTTATGTAAATACATGCTTAGCAACTTCTCAGACACAATTATCTTTACTTTGTTACAACATCTGGCAGCTGAAACAGAAGATTAGGAAGTGTGTTTGCAGTTCACTGGGGATTTTGCCTCTCGTGTATTCCACCAAAATTGAGTTGAATTGGGAATAACTCTGATCATTCCAAGTAATAATGGTGCTAAAAAAGAAACAGGTTAAGATGGTCCCTTTTTATTTTAATTTTTTTTCTTGCAGAAATTGATTATTCCATTGAAACTTGTTAACCTAAATTCATTTTTAAAAATTGTATGAAAACAGAACTCTGAGGACAGTATAATCTAGTTCCATCAGAAATATCTTTTGAGAAACAAAATGGGTCTTATGGAGAAAAAAAAACACCCTTGAAGAGGGATCAGAATGTACAATTAATAGACATGTAGTGAGTCTTAGAAAAACTACTTAGATTTTTTAAGCTGATTTCAATAGACAGTGTTGAAAAATAAACGTTCCCAAATAAACTTCATCCTATCCTAACACAGGTGTCTGAGGCTGATAATAACACACTTGAAGGTGTTGGTAGCTCCTGTTTGACACACTGAGCCTAGATGACAACTTTAGACAAATTTAAGGAATGACTCACTATATGTCTATTAATTGTACATTCTGATCCCTCTTCAAGGGTTTTTTTTTTTTCCATAAGACCCATTTTGTTTCTCAAAAGATATTTCTGATGGAACTAGATTTCTATCTATGAAGAAGTAAACTCTGCATTTACAGCAGAACTCAGATGCAGATATCTCCATTGTAAACTTACGAAAGTAAATGTTTGACCATCCAGTTGAAACCTCCTCCTTCCTCTTTTATACTCCAGGTGAGATGGCTCTTGTTTAGATATTTGAGTTAAGTGAGACAGACAGTAAGATGTAAGAGACTTCAGTTGGGATTCTTCATGTGTGCTGAATGTTTGAGGATGACAGCATGACTGAGAGGCTCCCCTGGTCAGTTGAATTAATGATTTAGGGTTGTTTGTTTTGGGTGTTTTTTTCCCTTAAATATCTCAACAAGAAGGTTGTAGAAAGTTTCTTTTTCAGTTAACTTTTAAAGATTTTTCTTGTAGTCTGAAGTAGTATGAAGACAGGCACTGATATAAAGTTGTTCTTTTCTGTCCAGCCCGGATGAAAACAAATCTTACACTCATTTGCTGTACATTTCTACTTAGACCTGTCTTATACCTGGGACATTCAAGCTGTCTTGGACCACATTGATGAGGCAGGTATAGGGACGACTGAGCTGGATTATGTCATGATGAACCTGGAACCAGAAGTTGTTTCCTTTAGTTCAAACCACTTTCTTCCCTAAGTTGTCTATATATGAACTGCAGGGATGCAAACATTGTACAGATGCTTCCCTCTCTTTGCTGTGGGTCCTCTTTGCTTTGCTCTGTCTGTGATAAAGACATGCCCCAAGGATCTTAGATATATTCTTCACACCCCAAGTCACAATACTGCATTCGGCCGAGAAAGCTTAGTGAATGCTGGATTTGGGCCAAGCACTCACCAGGAAAGCTCATAATTTAACTGTCATTATCTCGTAGCAGTGGAGATACGGTAAGCTTGACAACTGATTTCCGACAGTATTCTGCATTTTATTTTCTTCCTGATAAGAAACAAAGCAAAAAATTCGCTCTATGTCTTCCCAGCCCCAGATCCCCTAACAATAGTTGGTATGGTATTCTTTGGCTCACGGATTTGCTTTTACAACCATGGGTTTCACCTGCACAAACTTTAAGAAGTGCAAGAAGGAAATGCAACCCTACTATATCCAATACAGTTATTTTCTAGTCCCTCTATTTCTGCACTAGAGAAAATTAGTGTCATGGTGATGAAATCCAGCTGTATCACAATTTCAAGTGATGCACTAGTAGCCATGGCAACAAGGTATTCCCTTCCAGTAAATGCTTGTAATGGTGCTTTTGAGATTGTACATCAAAGCCAAAGCATAGCGTTGAATCACCCTGGAGCAAGTACTGACTTCAAAGCGAAAAGGTCAGAACAATAGGTTATTCATAAACAGAGAAAAAAAATCCTTTCCGATTTACAAGTTTTTCTTTAGGACATGCTCTGAGATAAAAGTGGGAGCAACATAGTGGATTTTGCACTACAGTTGTGTGTTATGAGGTTACTGGAGCACCTTCTATACTCTCGTGCTTGCTACACACCTTCTGCCACTCTCTATGGTCTTGGTGCTGTGCCTTTGAGCTTTATAACATTCAATGTGGTGAAAAAGCTGTTGAAGGGTAAAATTGTGCTTATAAATGTTTTTAACATTCAATCACACAAATTAAAATATATTCATGTCTGAGGATTTCTAAAGTTTCGCAAGCAGTATTAAGCTTGCTGCTACTTAGTTCCACAAACCCCCCAAAAATGAGTTAAATAAAAATTCCATATTATATAGGAAACTTTTGTATCGTTAATATAGTGTTAAGGCCTTCTACTTCTCCTGAAAAATGAAACTCCACATATTTCCTTTGTAAAATGTTTTCTGTTAAGTACCACAGCTAGAATTATTCAATTTTCTCTGAAATATGTCACTTTTACTCCCATATATTTACAATGTGATGTACTTTATTGTGTTGTGAGTGTTATGACCAGGTCAGGGCACTGATGCTTCAGAGGATTTTAATTAACTGTAACTAGGGAGAATATAATGAACTCAGAACAGATGATATTTGGCTGCATATCTGAAATGGCTTACTAAAAGTTCAAAGGTGATTTAGTTCCTTCTGTGGCAGATATTGTAAATACAGAGACTGTACTTCAGCTCTATGTGTGCATATTTTTTGTGTGCATGTTTGTGTGTGTGAGAGAAAACCTGCCATAGTTCAGAGTTACGGGTGTACATGCAATTGGGAGATTTCATAACTGTTGTTTTAAACTCTAAAGCACATGTTCTAGCATTTGGAGACATCATATCAACTCTTTAGAAACTAGATAAACTTGGAAAACCCATGAATTTTCAGTTACAGAGACTGCTAGACTATCGGACTACTTTAGTTCTTTGTCAATTCACTGTAGAAAACAATTGAACTATCCATTTCTTGGTAAAGACTTCTTTCTTTGTCTACATCATATCACTGTTAAGTCCAGTGAAGGGATGATGCTAGTTTTGGTGGGTTTTGTGAAGAAGTTAAAAACTGCACAAAGAAAAGAAAGCTAGTAGCAACAACAGATGTGAACAGAGATCTGAAGGGTTTGCCTTTAGATAATGAAAAAAACCCAAACATTTAAGCTAGAACTATGTACATCTCATTAGTATAGGTACATCTCATACAATCTCAGAAGGTCTCCAAAGCCAAAGCAGCCAAAAGCAGGGACAAGAGAATTACAGCATCTCAGAATTGTTAAGGTTGGAAAAAGATCATTAAGATCATTGAATCCAGCCATAAACCTAACACTTCCAAGCCCACCCCTCAATCGTGTCCTTAAAGACTGTAGCTCAAGATACAACAAAGAATGCGTGCTGTGTGTCAGCTAGTCACCGATTATAGCAAAGATCTGAGGTCTTTCTCTTCAGTGAATTTCTTTTCTTATTCAGCTCCACTCTCTAAATTCCCCTTGCCACAGCCCATCTTCAGCAAAGATCTCACATGGATGCTGAAAACTTAGTTTAGAGTGAGGTTTGTGCTCACTGCTGACTAATTCTATCAGTCTTCTGTAGAGTTTTTCTTGCATGTGTGTGTTTTTCTTAACAGGACGAGATTAGAAGACAATTGATTTTTCCAAAGGTTAATACTTCTCACTGCTAAGTCATCAAGCTAATTTAAATAAAAATAAAAATAATGTACAATTTGAAGTACTTAATCTTTTTTGAGTTGTCAAATCGTATATTGAAAATACAAATCTTTATGAAAGCTCTCATTCAACGCAAACAATTTACTGTAGAGTACTACTCAAAACTGTGGTAGTTTTACCCTTGCAAAAGTTGCTAACACTAGTCCAATCATTGTATACTTATACTGCTGTTTGTCTGCTTCTCATTTTAGAAACGAATCTTAATTAGAATTCCAAGTGTAATCCATTTGTTTCATGGAAAAAAACTGCCAAGCACAAGATTTGACATTCAAAACAAAATCAATACTTTTGTAGAACATTTAAACATCTCAGGTAATACCACAGGACCAAAGTAATTTGCGTCATCTAGTAAAGCTCTAATTAAAGATGCGACAGGAGTAAGAATTGTATTTCTTCATTAGTCAGTCTGTGCTTACTGTTCTGCTCATGCAAGGCTATTGATTAAACGTTCATGTTTATTATAGCTTCCCCCCTCGAATCATGAGTGTGAGAAATGAAAGTTAAGATAGATGAAAAATATTCATTCCTTGTCAGGTATAAGAGACACTCAAGGTCAGATGCAGATAAGGAGAAGCAAGGAAATGGAAAGATTTTGTTTAGTTAGTAGTGAGCCATAGATTAATCTTTTTTTCTTTTTCTCCTTTTTTTTTTTTTTTTTTAATTCTTTTCCCCAGGAAATATCTCTGAATTTCTGTCAAGAAAGTCAGGTAACAGTATGATTGTTATCTATTTTAAAAGTGTTATATTTGCTGAGTGCATAATACCAGAATTTAAAAGTTCCTGTAGACTCTGAATTGAATTCTTAAGGCCAAACTATGAAAGCTCATTTAGAAGACAACATACTTTAATCGAGGTATAAAAATATATCTCCCAGAGGAGCAATTAATGAATTAAAATATCATTTGATATTTACTTAAAAGAGTAGCAAGGATCTTCAAAGAGTCGTCTTACACATCTTCCTGCCTTAACAAGGTATTTGCTAAATTTCTTAAAGACTTCCGGTGTTGGAATCCTACTTGACAACCTCTGTGCAGCTCCAGTGATTTAGTTGTTGTTAAAAAGATATCCCTCATTGTTTGTCTCTGTGGTTGAAACCTCTCATTTCCTGGCTATCCTAACCTGAATGCAGAACACATATTTTTTCTTTTATCACTACTGCAATTTTTAATATATTTGAAGACAATTATCCTGTCCTTACTAAACACTTGCTGGAGTATGGCTCTTATCCTGTGTACGCACCCTTTGGGAATCTAAATGAGATCTGCGTGTTAGAGGTCCAGTTGCTAAGTAGAAGTGGGTAAACCCATCCACAAATGTTTTGAATCTTAAATGGAATGAATCAAGCTAAGCTACATGAAGCTGAGCCTTAAGTATTAGGTTTTAGAAGGCTTTAAAACTTTTATTCCATGTGGCAATAAAATTTGGAAAAGATAGAGTTAGGAATAATAAAAAAAAGTACAATTGCATAGGTCATCTTCCGTTTATCTGCAGCTGAAAGTCAAGAAATGAGCAAGTAAGCCCCGAGGCACCTTAAATAATTTTGAAGAGGTCAGGAATCAACCTTAGAGGTAAGTCCATTTGTTTCAAAAGGAAATGAATGGCTGTTTCAGAGAGAAGAATTTAAGAGAAGGATAGATACACTGTCAGCAATAGAAGAGAGAGAAAAACAGAGCTTCTTTCGTCAGACTTTCACAGAATTTAGAGGTTGGGAGAAAAAGGCTGCAGTAGGATTGGTTATTGTTTTTTTAGAATATCTATATAGACCCATAACAGAAAATAGAAGCTATGCTTGAAATGTAGATGCTAAGGACTTTTTTCAGTACTCCTCACATAAATGATTTTGCAATCTGAAAGAGCCCAGGCAGTGCCATCTGGTCTCCAGCTGTTGCTCCAGACATGTACAACCTCCCTCAGGTCCTGTGTGAGTTTTACCAGTGCCATCTGGATTGTTTGGATACCTGAGGATATCTCTAATGGTCCTAGGTCCCCTAAGTGTGGGCGACCAAAAGAAATCATGGGTCAACAAGAAAACTCTGTATACTTTAAGAAATAGCCAAGCAAGGGTCAAAACCCATGGGAAGACATTAAGGTCTAATCCTAAAAACAGTAGAGCTGCCTCAGTATAACATTACAACAGGGATAATTTGCTTTATCTTGGAGCAAAGAAAGGTTGCATCAGAATAACTAGGCGGTGTTACTTTTGAGGTTGCAGCACTAGTGGTGGACATGCAGCCTGTAGAGTTAATTGTGTTGAGTTAGACTTGAGATGGAATATTTTGAAACATATTTGGAATAGGAAAGACAAGAAATGTTCTGAAACATATGCATTTAGGTACATCTTAATGATGTTTAAGACATGGAATCCTGTGGAAGATTAATCTGTCCCAGTTATAAGGTCCTAGTTGTTTAAAATTCAGAAAATTTTCTAAAGAAAAAATGTAAAATAATCTTCTGGAATTCCATTGTGTGTATCAACTGATAAATCTCATGGATATTAAAGGAATTGCTACATTCATATCTGTTATTACACAGAGTAAATTGGGAGAAGTCTTATTAAGCTGTTTCTACGGCACCTTGTACGCCAATATTCTACTTCAACATTTTTTTTCTAATTATATTGCAATAAAAATGACAGATACAACTATTCACACAGTTTCCATGCTATCACTGATATTGTTTTCTTTTACTTACATTTAAAATGTGAGGAAGATAAAGCATACAGATGAAATTTTCTTTAATATCTTTAAAGAAACAATCCTTAATAGCACTGTATTTAAGGAAAGTGCAGTATTTAAGGACGGTGTTCTATCAAAAGAGGCATATCGGAAGACGACAAATTTACTTATGAGACAACTGGGCAAATGGTGATAAAGGCTGATATTCTTTCTAAGGAAGTGAGAATAAAAAATGAAATAACACTAAGATTGTCTTGCTAGCAAAGGTAATATTTAATAATAAAATCAGAGAATGTGGAGCTTTGAGAGTTTTATTTTTAGGGTACTTTTTGTAAAATATGAAATTATATAAGAACAAATATAATGAGACAGCTTTCTGGAATATATTTGCTGATAATGGACATAAGACTGGTCTATTCACTGAGGTTATATACTAAGCAGTTCTGAGCCTTATTAAAAATTACTGAGTCTTTCAGAACTAAGCTAATGCACTGCATGTAGCCATTCAGGTTCTGTTAACCACTAAACTATATAGAATACTATCTCATGTATGATTTTGTTCAATTAGACGAAGAATGTAACAATAGGTCCAAAGAGGTAGTGAGAAAGTTTGGAAGTTTAAATAAATAAATGATCTCTTTTGTTGGGAGCTATTGCCATGTGATTTCAAATGTCTTATTAAGAGATCTTTATGGATACCCCAATAATGTGTGCCAAAAATATTAACAGATGATTCTGTCCTGTATGTTGATAACACAGCTGTTTGTATCCCTGCTCAGAGGAAAGAAAGAGATTTTAATTGGCTGTTGATTAATCTGGATTTCTTCTTACAGTAAATTCTTTTTTGTAGCCTGAAAAGACCAGACTGGAGCATCCAGTCAGGCTTGAAAACCCCTGGGGAAAAAAATAAAAAAATAAAAATAAAAGAAAATTTAATCTATGTTTTAAGTGAAGTTAGCTGTCCTCTTTCTGTTTTATTTATTTATTTGTTTCTTTCTTTGTTTGTTTGCGTTTTTTTGTTTATTTTTATACCGAATTTTGAGATTTATTGCATGGAAATCCTATGGGCCTGCTTTCCTACTTCAGCAAAGGGAAAATTAGGGAAACATTCTGTAGATCTATACAATGCTTACTAGATCCAGCCTGTATTACTCTTTAGTGCATGCTGCTCTCTTAGACTGCAACGCTTCCATGTTACACAGGTTTTTCTTCTAATTGTTCCGGTTTTCTTCCACTAAGATTGCAAGTGTAGCTGTTCTACTCAGTGGTTATGGAATTACACACGACTAAGCTGTCGGGAAAAAACTCCTAAATTTCATTGAGGTTCTTTACTTATATTTTCCTACAGTCCACATTCCTTATAAACCTCCTCTGTTCTGGGAAAACAGATCATTTGAAGCACTAGGTACAAATATTCCTTGTGAATATTAGTTTCTGTTTGTTCATACAAGGAATAATACAAACATGTTTAATATTTTCTTGACAGTCATCAGCACCCATACATGCGGAATTTGTCCTTAGTCACCAGAATGATCTTATCAGAATTTCCCCTCACGAGGAGACGGAAGTACATTTCTTAAGACACTTCTTACGTTTTTGAGCTATGCCAGAGCTGTTGCATCAAGTGCAGTTTGTAAAGCTAGAAGATATTTAAATTCAAAACAGTTTGGGGAAAGGTAATGTAAGAGATAGGATAACACGTAAGTCACCAGGTCAAATGCCAGAAAATCCCTTGACTGATGAATTGTGGATTTTAGGGTCAAACGAGCTACGGTATATCTCTTCTTTTGGTATCAATACCTAAATTAATGGTTTATAGTAGTGTTAGATACACCCATGTGAATTGCACAGGCAGTTTCTGGAAAGTTAAGGACAGTTAACTGGGCCTGGGATTTTAGTGAAAGTTATGCCACTCTAATTAATTATTTATTGTCGGGCAAGGAGGAGAGTGAAATCCACATTTAGCAATTGCTCTTAATGCACGCAGGAAATCATTCTTGTGTTGAACAATCTGTCTGCAATTTAAAAAGCACAAATAATTTTCTGGAGTTACATTTAAGTAAGGCATATAGATGTTCAGCAGCAGTAAAAAAAGACTTGGAATCATCACTTACAGAGTTTTATGAGACTGTTTTGTATTATAATTCACTAAAATCACCTCAGAAAAGGAATTTTGAAGTGTATTATAAAGAATCCTTAACAAGAAAGCATTAATGCATTATAGATATGATGGTATTAGGGGTAAGCCTCAGTGTCTATCTTTTCTAGGATATTTAGAATATCCTAGAGAAGTCCTCAAGATTGTACACCACCTGAAAGTTTCTCAAGCTATATCAGCTGGTGAAGGGGCTGGAGAACAAACCTTATGAGTGGCTGTAAGAACTGGATTTGTTTAGCCCAGAGAAAAGGAGGCTGAGGGAAGAATTTATCACTGTTTATGATTACATAAAATGAGATTGTAGTAAGGTGGGTATTGGTCTCTTCTCCCATGTAAATAGTGATAGGACAAGAAGAAATGGCCTCAAGTTTTACTGGGGAGGTTCAGATTAGATATCAGGAAAAACGTCTTCATGAAAAGAGTTATTGAGTACTGGCAGAGACTGCCCAGGGAAATGGCAGCGTTCCCATCCCTGGAGGTATTTAAAAGACAGGTAGGTGAGCTGTTAAGGGATATAGTTTAGTAGTGGACAAATACAGTTGGACTCTATCTCAACCGTGTTTTCCAACCAAACAGTTCTATGATCAAAATTTTGAAAAACCTTACAGTTAATGAAAATATCTCTACCCAGTATGTGAATCACAAGCCCTTTTTTAACCATATTTTACAACTATAATCTTTTTTAGAACCTATGCATTTTGCAGCAATAAAATTTTTATTCATAAAATTTTATACCAATATCTTCTTAAGCCCTTAGGGTTTTTTTTTTAAAGTTCTGTCCAGTAAACCCTAGCACACTGACCTAAGCATTTGAACTGAAATAACCTATAGAGAAATTGGTGTCTGATGCCTCTCTGACGTGGAGGTACAAGACCATTGTCAAAGCTTGCCAGCAACTTTGATCTTTGTTTTTAATTTGTGAATATACTAATTTTATTTACAGCAGAAAGCTTTCTATTCCCCTTAAATATATCGTGAAGACATCGCTTTATCTTTCTGTACAGTGCAGACTTCATAGCTCACCGACTTTGGGAAAAAAATTTCTGCTCTCAAATATCTCTGTACTTGAGATATTAACAAATCACTTAATCAAAGTTCCCACACAACTTTCACTCACTTTACAAAGCAATAGAACAATACAGTATAGCAGTACTACTGATGGTAGCCCTAAAAATTAGAAGAAAATTTGAGCAGTTGGCCTTGACAGTCCAATTAAATGAGGACCACAAGACGGTTTTTATTTCTTTAAAGAGGCTAATCTAGGAATAAATGACTGCACAAAAAGTGAGAAATTTCAGTGTGTGGTTTCTGGGGGGTTCCTGGAATGTGTATGAACTGACACTGGAAAATCACTATATGATGACTGTTTGGGAATAAGCATGGCAATAGACAAGAAGAAGGTGAATTGCAAAATCTGCTGAATGATAAAAAGCAGAATCCCACTGGTCTCCTAGCACCACTGCCTTGCATCATTAACATATCTGTGCAACAGTTGTTTAAGAATGGGAGATATTTAACTCCCCTAAGTCCATCAAGCAATGTGCTCTGGAAAAGGAAGAAAACAAGACTGGCAGGATATTTAAGGGTCATCTATGGATCCTTATTACTCTCTACAACTACCTGAAAGGAGGTTGTGGAGAGGAGGGAGCTGGCCTCTTCTCCCAAGTGACAGGGGACAGGACAAGAGGGAATGGTCTGAAGCTCCGTCAGGGGAGGTTCAGGTTGGATATCAGAAAAAAATTCTTCACAGTAAGAGTCATTGGGCACTGGCAGAGGCTGCCCAGGGAGGGGGTGGAGCTACCATCCCTGGAGGTGTTTAAGGAACGGGTGGATGAAGTGCTGAGGGACATGGTTTAGGGAGTGTTAGGAATGGTTGGACTTGATGATCCAATGGGTCCTTTCCAACCTGATGATTCTATGATTCTGTGATTCTGTGATCCTAATACCCGGTTACAAGGAAGTACCACTTCTATAAGGCATCAGCCCTTTATAAAGAAAGGAAGGTGTTCTAGATATCAATGGGTGCAGAATATTAGAAGCTGGATTCTGAGCAGGTGCAGATCTCTCTGAAATTCCCTCTGGTTGTGTTTGCTGAAAAATAAACTAATCTAAAGAAAATCAGCAAACCAATCCAATTGCCTTTAATGCCGATCAATAATTTCTTCACTCAGAAGCCTAAGTAGGTGCACGTACAAAGTATTGTACTTCCTCCTGCACATGTACAAAGGTTACTTAATGCATAGAAAAAGTATTAATTCTCTACTAGATCAGTTTCATTTATTGGATTTTTTTCTGATACTGTGCCTCTTTCCTTTTTTACATACTGAGCTACTGATAGTAATCTTTTACCCTGATCCTGCAAGCTTCTGGGCAGAGAACATCTTGCTCAGAAAATGTTTTAAAATAAATCTAGAAATTTATTGTTTGAATAACTTAAACCTTAATGGTCTAATTCAAATTATTAGATATGATTATAACAGAAAAGAATAGTACTACAGAAAAAGTCTCTTTAAGAACACCGTCTTTTGCATATCTCTATTTAAAAAGTACACTTGTACTGTACAAATACAAAGTAAAACAACTTAGCCAGTGACTTGTTAGAAAATGCTCTGTTTCATCTAAAGTAGCTAAGATTAAACCCCAGGCAAGTGAACACAAATCCAAGAAGGTGAGCCTGAGAAATCTCGCTCCAGAGGCCCTGCAAAATCAGTACAAAGACTTAGCAGCAGCAATATTGTAGATACTGGGCTGCAGCACTACAAGCTGGTATTCATATTAAATCTGTGACCTATTTTATTAGACCTCGCTTTCAGGAGGACAGCATCAAAAATTACAGTAAGAGTTTTACAATTTTTATGACTTTTGAAATGGAGAAAAGAAATCCTGGGAAAACCCCACCTCACATCTGTCAGAAAGAAAAAAAGAAAAGTGAAGCCACATAGCCCAGTAAATCTGACCTCATCAAGGACATTTCCTAGTTTTGTCCCACGGACAGTACTTCCTGGGGCACAGCGTTTTCTTATCCAGATATCTGGTCCTTTGTATGTCATTGCCTGAAGCATTTTTCTCCAGGCTTTTGCCTAGAGGTTCCTTGTCTTGGGCAACTTTGTTTATATAAAGGTAATGCCTCAGGGACACTACGAGGATAAATTTATTAAGACTTGAAAAGCATTCAAAAGTAATAATAAGAAAGGTCAGATAAAAGTCTTTGTGAAAAAAATGCAACCAGAATACATCAGAATTATGGAATTGGCTTTCTAAGGTATATTTGTGAGACACAGAGCCTTCCATGTCCTGAATTACTCACTATTATAATACACCACTTTATAATCAGTTCTGTGGACTGTCAATTGAGTAGTTAAATGCTTTAGGGAGAGTATCATAGCTAATCACTGAATCGTTTATTTACAAATAGTTTTCTCTTCTTCAGCAGCTGCAACGTTGATTGATCTGAGCCTCTCCATCAGATAGAGAGATAAACCTCTTTTCATTATGTGTTGCTCCAAAGCCTGTTGAAGTAAACGGATCTCTCAATTTACTTTCTTGGGCTTTAGAGCAGCCTCTCTCTGTTTCTGTAATCTCTAGAAACTATCCAGAGACACTGTTTCTAAATTTTTGCCTCTATTACTCATCAATAAGAAAGAGGGAAATAGCTGAGAAACTTTTCATTTTCTCATGGTACACCAACACAATAGAGACATAATATTTTCTGTGGGATACTGAATACATAAATGTAGATAAGCACATGTAGGTCTCAAGGGGCAATGGAAGTACAAGTCCAGTATGAATTACCAAGTATGAAACAACAATTAACTTAATGAAGCTGAGAAACACAATTATTTTTATGAAAACATGCACAATTCTAGACTGTCAAACAGGTAGTCACCAGAGGTGACCCAGAAGGAATCACACAGTGGAAAGACTGATTTTTAAAATTGTTTCTCTTTTTCTGATATAGTAATTACACAAAGATCCTTTTTATCTCTGTGTCCTCTATTTTTTTTCTTTGAGCAATATTTTATCCTTATCTTGTGGTTTATTATTAATTAATATAGGCTTGAAGGAATTGTGGGGCTTTTTTTTCCTACTTATTTTCAGAATTTTTATAGGTATTTCTATTCAAGAAATAGGGATTTTCCATAGGAGATGACTACTATATATTAAACAATTTGATTGAACAGAAGTGTTTGCAGAATATTTCAGGAAGATGAGGAAATGTTAGGCAGGAAAATATGAAAATTTGATCCTGGAATGGATAGAAGTTATGAATGGTGACAGCTCTTTGGAAATCAAGTAAATGGACTCATGTCATCACGCACAATTAGTGGATCAGGACTGTGACAGGAAGGATTTATTTTCTAGAAAAAAGAAAAGTTCTGTGAGCACTGGTTTCTTTTAAGTCATAGACCTCAAAGAACATTTTGCAACATAATTACTCCTCTACCTTGTATGCATAAGATATTTTGAGAGGTTATTCAGTGCTATTCATTGTCTTATTATTTGAAATTAAACCTTATGATTTCAATATTACATGTCGTTACTGGATGAGACAGATCTTCTCAGGTCTAATACAGCTGATAATTGAAGCCTAAAGTTTTTCCAGGCATGGGACAAATTAATCCTCTGAGCTACCTTGTAGCTTCCCAGTGATTCTGCTCATAGATCTCAGTTGCTAGAAATGAGAAGGAAGGATTTTTCACTTGCAGTTGAGTGGGATGATATATGTGCCTGTAGAGATGAAGAATTGCTGGCTTGGTCTTGGTGCACATTAGGAACGAGGAAGATGATGTTGAAAACATTAGGTTCTTATTAGTCCCAGATCCAGGTATATTAAGTGCAAGATCCAGGTATATTAACTCCTTCTGGTGACCAGTAATAATTACACTACTACTTGTTTCCAGTAACACCACACTGACTACTCCCATCTGACATTTTACGATATGCAGCTTACTTATGAACAGTTTACATAGGGCAAGTTTATTATTCATAAGCCATTCAGAGCAGTTTCAATTTTGCTTTTAGCTGATCATGTCTAATCCTCACTAAATTTAATGAAAATCAGACTTTGCAACAAGAAAAAATGGGCTTTAAAAATTGAAACCTTAGTAAAGAAATATCAGTACAATTAAGGCAACTTCTGAAACTTCTGTGATATCTGAAGCCTTCCAGAGTTAAAAGTGCTAAAACAGTGTGAGAAATAAGATAATGCAGCTAAAGAGGCTTTGAACTTCTTTACTATATTATAAAATCTCAAGTGGGAAGGACTAAGGAAGTGGCAAAAAGCATCAGTCAAAACCTTTGTATTTTGAGGTTAGAGAGATTAAACCAAATTAAATGCAGCGATACTTCAAATCGAGATCCTGTGAGATGTGAGCGCTTGACAAAGCCTTTATTTTAACTGTACAGGAGGTCCTAGGAAGTAAAGGCCCCACCTCCAATTTTTTTTTAGTTTTTAGGCCAGCTTTCAACAATGTAGGCTAGACACACTTCGGCTTGTATGAAAAATGCCTGCTTTTACCTTGCACCAGCTAATGTATTCATAATCATTTGTTCATGTATTAATATTCTGGAATGCATCTGAGAGATGTACAAGATCTAAAGGAACAAATATTTTTCCCTGGGCAGTCATACACTGAAACATGCAAGATCCTTCCTCATATTTCATCATTTTATTTTGTATATACCTCTAAACCTTCTCATCTCAAAGCTAGGTATAAGCTTAACTGAAGTACTGTTGCTATGTGGGTCCAAACAAAGCATTTACAATGGTTTTGTATTTAGCACTCTGTAATTATGAAATTATTGTGTCTTTTGTGCTGTTATTATGCTGCTGTTAATTACTACACATTGTTATTTAAATTCAGATAATCCTGGAAGCTGTGATTTTAAAGATCCTATTTACTTTGGAGAAAGCAACTCTATTCAGCACCTGAAGGAAAATACCTCCAAAATGTATCATTCTTGGCTCTCAGACTGCTTGCTTCTTGGATTTTTAAATAAATTTGTGAAAAGTTTTGAGCAAACAATTTAATAAGTTATCAAAGCTGATATGATTTTATGACCTTTAATACTTTCTTCTAACACAAACCAGTCTACGATTCTACGATTTGTCCATGCATTACTTATCTTTAGAAAACCATCACTGTTTTATTTACATGACAAAACTAGACTGATTCTCTAAAACTTATAAAGCCAAAGTAAATCCTCCTTAAGCTGACATGGCCACTAACAAGCCATGTTAGAAGTGGTATTTTTTAGAGAATGAAGAAAAACAGTTGAGGTATGGAGCTAATTGTGATATTAAGAAACCGAATTTAGAAGTCTATCACATTTTCAAACAAACCCACATTGTCTCAGAACCTCTTTATCAAAACTTATTTATCTGTCTCCTTCAATTTCCTCTTATTTGTTACACTTCAGATTCTTAAAGGCGAGATTGCCATTTGTATTTTTTTTACGAGGTAGCTACCACCATTCACTCATAATTTAAAATTTCCCATAAAGTCATCATCAAAATAACAATACCTCTATATATCATGTCTGAAATATTTTCTGATTTTGGTTTCTATTTCATTTGTTTTCTGTGACTGAAACTAAATCTACGCTTTGGTACATATTAATGTATTCATATCTGATGCATTTTCAGCCTGTTCTCCTTTTTTTTTTTCCTGATGAGAGTGACAAAGGCTTGGAATAGAAAGTTGTAAAAGAACTAGTGTGACAGAAAGGAAACATTTCTGAAGCCAAAGTGGGGAGGAAGTATTAGTGATAAACTGCCAGTTTCATGCTTTCTCTGGCAACCTACAATACTTTTTTTTCCCTCATACTACAACACCATTGAGAAGGTCCCTGACACAATGACTGCATTATCCACTGATGGAATAAGCAGCTCTTACTGGCCCATGTTGCTGCATTTGACAAGGGGCAGCTATAATTTCACTTTGTGTGTGCGTTTCACCTGCAGCCTTTGTGAAAGCTCTCATTTGTATGCAGCAAGGCTGAGAGCAAGGCAAGCACACGTTCTGCCCCCGTCCATGGCGTGTCACAATGGCAGCACCTAGGAAATGCATTAATATTTATGGGAAGGGAACAAAGAAATCAAAGCATCTCTATCTACTTCTCTCTCAATTTATTCCTCTTTTTATAAACATAATTTGGGAAAATTTTTGGAGGCACAGACCCTGCACTAGCTACAGCAAGACAGGAATACACACGTATTTAATTGTAATTGAGGAACTTAATGTTGATTTTTTCTATAGTGAAGCTGTCATTCTCTCCATCTTTTTAAAACTTAACATTTTTTAATCTCTTTTCCAATGAAAAGGTATTTAATATGCACTTTGCAGGTGAAAAGCTCTGACTACTTCTTGTTTGTTAGATATAAGGATGCCCTCTTTCTCCAGAAGTTCAGAGGTAAACTGGGCAGAAGCACAACATCAGTCTATATGTATGCAGTGCCGTCTTCACACCTGAGGTGTGAGGCTTACAGCAACTCATATTTCAGCTTCCAACGCCAAGATGTCCAAATTGATCATGGTCATATGAGGTGCAGATATTTGTTAGTGGTCTGGATACTTCCTCTACCACCTTGTTTACTTCTGTGTGCTTTCTGCAGGAGAGGTTCCTTTCTGGTGGCAGATGGAATGACTAATGACTACCATAACTGGTATGGCACATCGGAGGCACCATTTAGCAACTAAACTGTGCAGTGCTGTAGCTTTTCCCATTTGAGCACTTTCAACTACTATTTTTTTTTTTTTTTTTTGGTAAACTAATCTGTCGCACAATTAATTCTTTGACCTCCTCATTCTCTCTGGTATGTGAGAGGGTAATGAATCACCAAAACTCTTGAAGGTGAATGGTCTCCCCTAGACAATTACACTATCCTAACAAAGAAAGTTATGGTTCCTAAAGATGTAGCCATCCAGTCAATGGACTGAGGTTTTTTAGATATTGGGTTCAAGTCCTTTGTTATATCCGTGTGCCACTGAGTTCCTTTCTGCTCTGTGCCTAATCAATCGTAAATTCTGCCGAGCAGGGACTCTCTCTTGCCATATTATAGCTGCATCGTGTGGAAGTAAGAGTCTTTCAATAAAAGCTTCTAGTGAAATAACAAATAACTTGTTAGAAACTGGGAGAGGTGTAGCCCAACTATGCCCAAAGAGCAGCAGGCAGGCTTTGAAACATCCCTTCCCATGAACGTGGCCATTTCCTCACTCTGCCTTATAAAGAAGCATGATTTTCACACTGCGTCATATGATGACAGCTCTTATACCCTTTTGTACCTTCACGTGAGGAGGAACTGGGTACAGCAGGATGTCCTGCTTGTATGCTTTGGTTACCATATAGCTTGGAGTATTGGAAGAGAGGCAGGATGAGTAGCTGTATTTGCAGTAGGGGAGCAGGAACTGGGGCCAAGGAAGAGAACACAACCCATTGCTGAGCCCCTGCTTCTGTGCTCAGAAATAAAAATCTATTTCAATAGTCTCCTGGTCAGGTAGCTTACTTTCCTCTTTACTTCACTAGGTAAGCATTCAGTTATTCCCATGATGTATAAAAGTCATAGCTTTTTTCTGCCTTTTGCAGGAAGAGCCTCACCTTTAAACCCAGACACTTCCAGGTCCTCTATTGAGCTGCATATGTCTTCCAAGACAAACCACCAGTGTTAGTCAAAGGATTTTTGAAAAAGAGAATTGAATGACTCATAAATAAAGAGTTCAGTCCTTGATTGTCTGTTGTCAATACTGCTGCGGCAACAACAGGATTAGCCAAACTATTGTCTTAGAACTGTTAGACTTTTAGCCTTGACTCCCCCATGATGCTTGACTTCATCTGAGAAATTTCACTTTCAGTGTGTGAACAAACATTAGTCCTTCAGCTGTATTCACTGGATTCGGAGTTTCAGCCTGACTACGATTTGTGATACAGAGTTTGCTGTCTCATTTGTACGAATTCTTCTTGAAAACTTAGCAGCCTAATTACAAAATCTGCTACCCTTAATATTCATGATAAAAGGACAGAAAAAAACCCACAAACACAGTTCTCTTCTCTTTGCACATAAAATGCATCTGAATTATAACTTGTTCCCAGTGATGCAGTGGGATTTTTTTTTTAATATTTTGTTTCTGTGATTTCTAGTGGATTCTAATGTCTAGGACAATAAAACGAAGAAAAACCAGTTGATCCCTTTAGGGAGAGGACACTTTCCGCACTAGGCGATATTGGCAAGGATCATAAATTCTTGACCTTTTAAATGCTGACGATGAAAATATCAGGTTTATCATTTAACAGTCCTCAGACTCTAACGTCTGCTCGTCTGTCCTGTCTATGTTTTAAGCTAAGTGCAAGACTTGTTGGACAACACTCTGTATGACTGGATTTTACCTGCCCCCACAGCTCAGCTGAAAGCAGATGAAGTGTGAGCTGACTCATGTTTTTTTGTATGAACCAGTTCAAAGATTTGGTGCAAACATCTTCATGTAGATATGTATTTTAACTATGTAAAGCCACCAGCAACAAAAACCCTGCTTCTAATTTGTTACTATCGCATGAATAACTAAACTAATAATGATACTGTCAGCAGCAATTTGAACTTAAATAGTTCCTGTGATAAAGAATTGGTTCATCTCCTTCTTGGAGATACTAGTTCAGCACTTTCTAGTGTCATTGGCTTTACTTTCTACAGAGCAGTTTTCCCTAGGCTTTGTCTGTGTCTGTTATTTTGGAAGGATAAGAAAATAAGAAATAAATGCCATAGGTTCCATGATGATTTAATTCTTTGTTACTTACATATCAACTTAATGCTCTTTTCCTCTAAACAACATATTATAAATAGAATAAATCATCACTCTGTGGCTTCACATATTTTTAGTAGCCCTGTAAAATAGTCATTTAACTTGTTTGCCACATGAAATTGTTTTACTTTCTTTACTTTTTTCCCATGATTTAAGGCAGTAAACATACCAAAATTTAATATTGGAACAAGCTTATTTTAATTTGCAAAGCCAGACACTGGAAGAAGGGGCTTAAAATGATTAAAAGCCAGTTAATTGCATTACTTTCTTGCTGTAGTGGTAAACTGGAAACTTTTGTGAAAGTTACATTTTCTCCAGTTATGTAGTAAAACAGAGATATAATACTTCCCGGATTAGTCGTTAATTTTATTCCATGGAGAGTGAAGTTTGAATTTTGCTTGACAAAGTCAGAAAATAAGCATAATTAGATAGCAATAACTAATAAATATACTGGTACAATAAGTTTGATGAACCCAGTTAAATGTCAAGTAAGTTGGAATACATATTAGAAAGTCATTACATGCTTGACACTTGATAAGGTGCTCAAAAGATATTTAAGATTAATTGAGCGTGGAAAGTGAACAAGCTTCTCAATATACTGTCCTCTAGTTAAAGGTTGACATGCTCTGGTGAAGCCAAAGACAACATTTACTTATGAAGCTAAGAGGAAACTCTGATTTAAAATTTAGAGATATATTGCTAAACATTATTAATAATAATTATTAATAACATAACCTGGTATTAACATCAGCTAGTTGGGAAAAAAAAAAAAACTGGCATCTGTTTACATAAAAACGGTAACCTTGTTTCTACATATGATTGCCAAAATTAAGTCAATGAAGCTGCCGAGTCTAACTTTGATTCCTGTAACAACAGTGTTGAGAAAAAGAGACAAATCCACTGGTATCATAGAATCATAGAATCATAGGATGATAGAATAGTTTGGGTTGGAAGAGACATTAAGGATCATATGGTTCCAACCCCCCTGCCATGGGCTGGAACATCTCACTAGATCAGGCTGCCCAAGGCCCATCCAACCCGGCCTTGAACACCTCCGGGGATAGGTCAGCCATGACTTCCGTGGGCAACCTATTCAAGTGCTTTACTACTCTCATGGTGAAGAAATTCCGCCTCATGTCCAGTCTAAATCTGCCCCTCTCCAGTTTGTACCCGTTGCCCCTAGTCCTGTCACCACAAGCCTTTGTAAACAGTCCCTCCCAAAATTTGTTGTAGCCCCTTCAAGGGCTAGAAGTTCTCTATGAGCTCTTCTCGGAGCCTTCTGTTCTCCAGGCTGAACAACCCCAACTCTCTTAGCCTGTCCTCGTAGGGAAGGAGCTTCAGCCCTCTGATCATCTTTGTAGCCCTCCTCTGGACCTGTTCCAAAAGCCCCATATCCTTCTTACACTGAGGATTCCAGAACTGAACACAGGATTCCAGGTGAGGTCTCATGAAAGCAGAATAGAGGGGCAGAATCCCCCCCCTCGCTCTGCTGACCACACTGCTTTTGATGCAGACCAGGATACAGTTGGCCTTCTGGGCTGTGAGTGCACATCTATCTCAAGAAAATATCAAAGTCATAATATATGTGTAATTTGTTTTTCTTTATTTTTCTTAAATTTTATGATAAGTTAATTACTTTGATTATCTAATAAACAACTTGACCCTATTTAAAGCAAATGGTCAAGTGTTGATGAAAAAAATTGTACTAACAGAAAAACAGCAGTTTCTTAGAAGAACTTGAAGATCTTCACTTCTCTTTCTTTCTGTACTATACCAGCTACACATTCATTTCTTTCCAAATACTGTTACATCATTTTTCTTTACTGCTGTTACATTCAGATGTCAATGGATGATTTGCATTGAGTTATTTCTGGCTTATTACAAGTATCAGAATGCAGAAATGCAGAGTTGCGGACAAGTCCACCTGAGCCACAGCAGAAGGGATTCAACCTGTGCCAGTACCTCACCACTCTCATTATAAAATATTTCTTCCTAATGTCTAATCTAAATCGTCTCCCTTCCAATTTAAAGCCATTCTCCTTCATCCTATTACTACTTGCCCCTGTACATGGCCCCCTTTCAGCTTTCTTGTAGCTCCTTCAGATACTGGAAGGCTTCTATAACATCTCCTTGGACCCTTCTCTTCTCCAGGCTGAACAACCCGAACTCTCTCAGCCTTTCTCCACAGCAGAGGCACCCCAGCCCGTTGATCAGCTTCATGACCACCTCTGGACCCATTCCAACAGTTCAATATCCTTCTTATTTTGGGGATTTTAGAAATCTGTCATAATCATGCAAAAGCCTTGAATGTTATTGGGTGTCTCAAATGGTACAAGGCACATATTTAGGATACTTGTTTGGGATTGAGTTGTTTAGCACCTACAACCATTCTGACTTTTGAGTAGTTATATCAGCGGTGGAAAGATTCATCAGATTATTTAACTTGACCATAAAAAGATGTGTTTTATCAAACTGTAGATGAATTCATCAGGCCACAGAGACTCGTTTTTTGTATGCGTGTTCATACACTAGTTTGTATAATTTTCTTCATTAAAATTGTCTCCATAATGCAATATAATCTCTTAAAAATCTTCAGATCTTCTCTACTGCTAACAATGATGGTTGCTTGTATTCTTGATAAGTGAAATAATATCAAATAGATGATCTGTGTAACAGGACATGACAGCAGCCTCAAGAAAGCAGAAAGAAAAGCAAATAAAGACCAAGTACCCTCCCTCCTTTCAAACTCAATTCTTGATCCTGAGTTTTAGCTTTGTTATTTCATTTAATCTGTTTGAAGAAACCACTCTTGGGCAGGGAATCCTTATTGCAGGGATCATTAATTTGAAGAGAGGCAAACCAAAAATAGGGAATTTGTATTTCAGTCACAAAATGGATCAAAGAAATCTTTCCTAGGGCAAGGTGCTGTTGTCAAGATTGTCCTGAAGAAAGGAAAATCATTACAGAGGATTATCTATAACAGTGGTTCTCAACCTTTCTTTCAGCTTGTGTACCCCAAGGCAGAAATATAGTGTGACTGATTATAATTACCACACACACAAAGATCCATTCTCCTATAGATATATTTTTGCACTTTCTATAACATGTTTTGATGTGATTCCTAAAAATAGACATGTACATAAATATATACTCAGCTTAAAAATAACAATAATAATAATAATAGTAATAATAACAATAATAATAATAATAATAGTAATGTGTATTATCATCCGTCTTTAGACAGTGTGACTCATTAAATACTGAAAACCACATCATCTGTTCAGACAATGTGACAGGAGATTCATTCCATAGGTGTTCCTTGGTTACTACTCACAGGAGTTTCTCAAACATCCCCATTTTTCTAGGGAAACATTGATCCTTCCACCAACAATTATTCCTAGATGTGTTTTAACTGATAAAAAGAAAAGGTATCTTTTAATTTTATTAACTTAGAGCTTGTCTGTGTAAAGAGACATTTCTTCTACTCAATAATGGATCCCAAGGCTCCCCAGCTTTGTAGCAGCTTATATCTATGTAGCTCAGTCTGCCTTCTGCCTAGGTCCTTGTGGCCTGATACTTGCTGTCTGTTGGAAACATTTTTTTTATCATTCTACATCTATTTCTGACTATGTAGAAGACTGGGATAACTTGTCACAGGCTAAAACCATGCAGGTAGCATGCTAGCAATTAACTACTATAATTAAACCCAGCAGCATTCAGGTATACATTGTGCTTCTGTTAGGACTTCTAGTGTAGGTGTACCTCCTGAGATACCTGTGCAGTATCTCTGCTTGGAAGGCTCTCAAAACTGGAGCATGCATGGAAATCCCCTCTGGAATGTTCGTGCATTGGGGTTGGATGATCCAGGGGTCCCCTCACAGTTCAAAGGACTACTTGAACCCTTTGAGCATGTATGTGCAGTCAGGGATATTCCTGCTCAAATTTCTCTGTGCTTGGCCAGTCCAACAAACCCTAGTAGCCCAAACACAGGTAATGGGCAGGAGGGAGAAGGCCAACACCTCTCCCTATGCCTTTGTCTCTTTCCTCTGCTTCTGCCAAATATCTTAAAACCCAAACCACAGTTTCTCATGAAGATAAATGTTTAAGAAGTACAAACAAACACAAAAGAAAAAAAAAGCAATCTTTTCAGGGCTGTAATATCCTCCTGTGAAGACCGTCTGAGAGACTTGAGGTTGTTCAGCCTGTAGAGCAAAAAGCTCCAGGGAGACATTATTGTGGCTTTTCAGTACCCAGGAAAAGGAAGGACAGAGATATTTACAAAGGCCTGTAGTGATAAGACAAGTAATAATTTCAAACTAAGAGAGAGTAGATTTAAATAGGATTTAAGAAAATGACAGATTAGAGACTAGAGAAGTGGACCTCTGAGAACCTCATGAGCTTCAACAAGGACAAGTGTAACATCCTGCACCTGGGTCAGGGCAATCCTCATTTTCAGTACACGATGGGGGATGACGTGCTTGAGAGCAGCCCTGCAGAGAAGGACTCGGGGTGCTGGTCAATGAGAAGCTCAATATGAGCCGGCAGCGTGTACTCACAGCCCAGAAGGCCAACTGTGTCCTGGGCTGCATCAAAAGCAGCGTGGCCAGCAGGGCGAGGGAGGGCGATTCTGACCCTCTATTCCTCTCTCGTGAGATCTCACTGTGTCCAGTTCTGGAATCCACAACTTAAGAAGGATATGGAGCTATTGGAGTGGGTCCAGAGGAGGGGTCAAAGATGATCAGGGGCCTGGAGCACCTTCCCTATGAGGACAGGTGGAGAGATTTGGGCTTGTTCAGCCTGGAGAAGAGAAGGCTCAGAGGAGATCTTACAGTGACCTTCCAGTACCCAAAGGGGCTACAGGAAAACTGGAGAGAGGCTATGTGTAAAGGCAAGTGGGGATAGGACCAATGGCAATGGGTACAAACTGGAGAGGGGCAGATTTAGACTAGACATTAGGAAGAATTTCTTCGTTATGAGAGCTGTGAGGCCCTGGCACAGGTTGCCAAAGGAGATTGTGGCTGCCCCATCCTTGGAGGTGTTCAAGTCCAGGTTGGATGGGGCCTTGGGCAGCCTGATCTAGCAGGATGTCCTTGCTTGTGGCAGAGGGGTTAGAACTAGATGATCTTTAAGGTCCCTTCCAACCCTCACTATTCCATGATTCTATGATAATTATTCATTATGAGAGTAATGAAACACTAACACAAGTTGATCAGAGAACTTGTGATTGTCCCATCCATTGAATTTTTGAAGGTCAGGTTGGGCGGAGCTTTGAGCATCCTGAGCCAGTGAAAGATGTCCCATTGTAGGGGAGATGAACAAGGTGATCTTTAAAGGTCCTTTGCAATTCAAACCATTCTATGATTCTATGAATTGCTAGCACAATGTACTTAATAAATGATATATTTTTCCAGACAAACACAAAATTCAATTTTATATGATAGTTTGCTACAGCTGTTACTAGATCACGGAAACATTGAGAACTTGTCATGTTATGCTGCAGAATTTGGGGGTCATTGTTTAGGACAGAGCTTAAAACACGTCTCTAGTCTTTCCGTTTCATGAATCGCCCTCAGAGCAATGTTATCTTGGCACTGAAAAAAAGCAGAATGAAATAAAGTTACCATCACAGCATGCTTCAGAGAGACTTCAGTTCATTGAGATTACAGGTATTACACATTTCTGCATTTCCCTTGGAAGAAAGACAGCTGTGCATGGCCAAAGAGGCACAGCAGATGCTGAATGCCAATTGTCAAACCCTAGTGGTTACTTTAATTGCCCCTTTCCATCAATTTGAGAGTTTGCAGTTGTAAGAAAGCAACAGAGGTTGCTGTCACTCAAGTTCTCTGAAGCTACAGTTCTGCCTGGAAAAAAAAAAATTGAAAATGGACATAGGGAAAAAAGGAAAAGAGAATTCCATGGGCTCATGACAAGCTTGTAAACAAAAACATAAAGGGAAGTGCAAAGAGGAGGGGGAAGTTTTGACTCAGTTTCAGATTTGAGATTTTACTTGAAAGTTTCATGAGGCAGCTGTGAGTGTTTTACGAGAGACACATCCTCAGCAGCAAAGTTATGGCATGATGGACTCTGACATTTTGTAAAACCGTAAAATGTGTCAGTAGCTTTAACAAGCAGGAATTCTTTGACCTCCTGAGGTTCCTGTCCAATTTAGCCATAGCAACTGTTCGATTCACACAATTAATAGTTACGTTCATTCAAGGCAGGGAGTGAAAAGGGTGACAGGAAATGTCCCCTTAAAACTAAGAAAGCATTTCCTTTTTTTCTGTTCTAACTCTGTGAGCAGAGAGCACACAGACACACACACCCCCCCCCCAACAGCCTTCAGTATATTTTAGATATTTTCATAGCTTTAATTTTCCTTATGCATCCATATTTGCAGGCTTCTTGTCCTGTGCATTAATGGGATAATTCCAAGCAAATTTGATCATTTGAATAAAGGATCAAAAGGTTGTTTTACAGGCATTTTATTTTATATTTCCTAGCTTTTGCAAAGTCTCTATGTTAGCCTGGTTCGTTTTTTGCTTCTATTTTGAGCATAATCCTGCTGATATCTGTAATTTAGAGATCATGGCTTTTCTACAAAGAAAAAAAAAACACAAAACCAAAACCAAAACACTTTGAGATGTTGCCAATCCAAAAACTAAGAACAGAGGCATCTTTTGACTACTGCTGGAGACAGTGGAAGTATCTTTTTTGAATAGTTATAACTGTTTAACATTTTTATGTTCTTAGAGATCCTTAAGTATGCTCCTTCAAAATAGTTCTTTCCTTCCCCTAAATATGGACTGGGGGCATGTAGAGAGTGGAGATGCCCCAGAGATTTCTTTAGGTGTTATGACAAGGAAGAAGACTTGTATCGGGAAAATTAACAATAGAAATAAGGAAGACTCAAGGTGTGTAACGAGTCTGGGAAATGCATATAAGACTTGAGAACAGAGATGTAAATGAGGGCACATTAGACCCTGTAACTGAGCACAAATTCTAGCAAGAAAGAAAATCAGTCAAATGTCAAATGTCAGGCTTGTACTTCTAGACTTGTTTAAATTATTCTTTCCCAAAACATTCAGATATATAGCTTGTCTCTTGAAGGATCCTCATAACTCAGTGAGACAGATTGGAAAATCATAAATGCTTGAAGGATGGGACTGTATCTCCCTGTTTGTTCATACAGAAGGTAGCAATAGGGAACTATTTCTTGATGTGAACCACTCCTAGTATACACATTATTAAGGGTTTGTTTTCTTTTTTACATGTCTTCCTGTCATCCTTGTGGATATTTTTCTCTTAGAAAATTGGAACATTAATGTTTTGCATATCCCACATTTTAAAACAACACAGAAACAAACCCATCATTTAAAAAATGCCACTTTTTTGTTTACTAGAATATGGATCCTAAACCTATGCTCATTGTTCGTCTATGAGTCTCCACCTCCGCACAGAAGAATGTGACTCTTGGGGACAGATTCATTTTCTTCAAATATAGAGAGGCTGTAACTAGAGGTGAGGTTAACTCCACCATTCACTAAGACACCGCAAGAAAACAGATTTTCTGTATCTTAGAAAAAATGCTTTCCCTGGCACTGTTCATACTAATTCTGTTTTCTCAGACCAAATATGGGAGAAAATAATTCTTTTGTTTTTCCTTCCTGCTTCTCACTGATCATGAAATCTTTCTACTGCCACAGAGTAACGTTGGTTAATTTTCTGTAATCTTGTATAAATTTATATGAATAAAACTGCAGGATGACTAAGAGCCTGACAACTGAAATCTTTATATTTTGTCAATTTCTGTCCAATCACAAAGAAATTTACGTCGTTCTCCTCAGAGCTGGGAAATTGTTTCAAAAGATAATACACAGATAATTATTATGATGCCTGAAAAGAGTGAGTCTTCCTTTTAAAATATATGCTTTGCTTTTTCAACATATGCATTGATAATTATTCTTTACTAGTTCATACTGTTCCATAAAAGTAAGCACTAGAAATATATTTGCATTAATAATTTACAATATATTTTATTTTTGTAGCAGTTCCAGTACAAGGTAAGTAAAAAGCAAAGCCTGGGAGATAGAATATAAGCTTTTTAACACCCTTGCAAGAGATAAAAGTATCACAACATTTATCTTGCAGATGGGGAAATTAGGTCATGAAGATTCAAAGGCTGTATTCTGGGGACATAAATTACTGTGTCACACACCTTCCACAAGCCCTCTAAATGAGGTATTTGAAGCTCTAATATTTCTGTATTGACTGCCACAGGGACCTGGCTGGAATTCAGATGGTCTGGACGTATCCCAGACTACTTTCGCTAAGTTGTGAGAGGAATCAGAGATAACATTTGACAAGACATATGCTTTTAATTAATGAAACTCCAAAATACATTCTGTTAGAAACCTAAACCAATACCTGAATAATATAAATATGCCACAGATTTTGTAGTGTAAGCCTACTTTTTTACTTGTTCCAGATTATTACTAGGTCCATAGAAATCACTTTTTTGACACCTTTTTTTTGCCTGATACATCTTTTCCTACAGCACTCATTGTGTTGTGCCTAATTTGTGTCCCTTTTCACAGGCAGAAGAGCATGCTGACCCCAAACATGGAATTTTTCCTTCCAGGTTTACAGAGAAAAAGACCAAGGAAGATATAATTAGCTTTGTAATGTTCTTCGTTTCATCTGCAATTCACATCCCCTACCTTTAGCCATATATAAATTAGTCATTTAATTAAGGTAGTCACCTATATTTCCTCTTTAATGAAAGGAGAGAATAAGGTCTCTTCAGAGAATAATTCATCACACATATTTTAAATATCTATTTTAAGACAGGATTAATTCCTCTCTGGTGATATCTTGCTCTCTCCCATGACTGCAGAGACAGTTTAAATAATAGGCTATGACTAGAAACACATTGTTTTAACTGGTTAGAGTTAGACAAGATAAATGTTAGTCACCATTTTTTAGGATCTTTCCTTCATTTTGTTAACTGCTGTATAAGCATAGAAAAATCAGGCTAACATTTAACCCTTGGTGAAAGAGTACAAAAAACCCACTCGTTATTTGGGCAGGAAGCAGCAGCAATGCCATGCACATGCGTGTCATTCGAAAGTAGACCAATTTTGTATTTCGAATTTCGAAGACCTGGGCAAATTATCATAATATTGTCAACTGATGTTTAAAAGAAAGATCTCCTTCTTTTCTGTCCCTTCATCAATAGGAATTGAAATAATATTTAAAGGGGAATATTTTTTTTTCCTCATTTTTACTTACTTTATTCTTCAAAATCCAGCTTTCTCTCAAATTCTTAGTGACTGGAGGCCACAGGTTTAACATGCCCTTCCATGAAACTATGTAAGATTATTAATAAAGGAGAAGTCTCTATTTTGATTACCAGCAACATACTGACATTTGGAGTCAGCTATTCAGGTCTACCACTCAGTTTTATACATTCCCACAAACTGCACCATTTCAGAAAAAAATAGGTTACAGACTCTGAAAACAATAGGGGGAAAAAGAGATAACACTTTCATGAGAAGCTTTAATTAATGTTAAGCCAATGTTGGCCTGTATAAAATGTCAAGTTCCACTGGATAAATCAAGGCTGCTTCTTGGTTTTGCAACACATCATGTTCTGTGTTCAATAAGGTGCCAGATTGCTTATTTTGCCTGTCATTTATGTGCAGCGTTTTTCATGTGGTCTTGGAATAAGGTGCCAAAGTTGTCTGGTTCCCTGACTTTAATCTACGATTAATAATGCATCACCCTAGCAAAATATTTGCTCCTGCTATTACTCTTGAGGTTATGAAATTAAATATATATAACTGAAAAATACAGTAAGTGTACAAGAAATAAATCTTTCTCTGATCTTTCCTTCCCCATTTTCATTAAGGCAGCTCTTTTAGTTATAAGACCAGGTCCTGAATTTCAAAACATACATACAAAAAGACTTCATTAAACTTGCTCAGCACCGATTTTTCCTGCCTTTGTGAGCTTTAAAGCCCATCACTGCATAAACCTAAGCCCTATTCACCACTGTGATAACCCAGCTTTATACCAGAACAACTCCACTGCTTTCAACACTTTGTTGCGTGCATCAGAAGCTTCATATTGTAAAAACACTTTCGTTATCTTAAATATTTTAGGTTATAAGTTGTACATACAAGTATATAGAGGTCTTGATTGTTGTTTTTTTTTAGGAGAGTCTTGAGAAGGTAATTTTGACCCTAATTTCAAACCTGATACTTGTCCATGACAAATATTTAATCTCTGAGTTTACTCGCATATTTTCCTTGCTAGTGGATCTCCAGCTGCATAAAATAACACTTGTTGATTCTGTTCTTTGTGTTCCTGTAACCCCTTAAAATTTGTTTTGTTTGGGTTTTTTTTCCTCCTCTTCATTTCTTAGCTCTGTATTTCCCCCAAATATTTTCTTCCTGTATCCTTTGATAGTTCCCTGGGGTCATCCTCCAGTGAGGGATCAGCTGCAGAGGAGCCAAGCAACAGTGGTTGTAGGTGCTGAGAGAGAACTGCTCAGACAACACTGAAACAATGTTCCTTGTTTGATTTTTTTCATATTCTTAAATGTATCTATGATGTGTTTTAGGGTGAATGTCCAGTCCCCTCAAGCATAATCCCATCTGTCATTTACCAAAAGTAAATACCTGACTGTTTAGGACACTAGACATTGCATGTTCCAGCTGTTTGGAAAGTTATGGTTGTAACTCATCCTTCAGCTCATCATTTTGTCACGAACAAAATGGGTTGAAAACTGGTTGGATGGCCGGGCCCAGAGAGTGGTGCTAAATGGAGTTAACTCCAGCTGGAGGCCAGTTACAAGTGGAGTTCCTCAGGACTCAGTACTGGGTCCAGCCCTGTTCAATGTCTTTATCAATGACCTGGATGAAGGCGTTGAGTGCACCCTCAGCAAGTTTGCAGATGACACTAAGCTGGGAGGAAGTGTGGATCTGCTGGAGGGTAGGGAGGCTCTGCAAAGGGATCTGAACAGGCTGGACTGCTGGGCCGAGACCAATGGGATGAGGTTTAACAAGGCCAAATACCGGGTCCTGCACTTGGGGCACAACAACCCTATGCAGCGCTACAGACTGGGGGAAGAATGGCTGGAGAGCTGCACAGAAGAGAAGGACCTGGGGGTGCTGGTTGACAGCCGACTGAACATGAGCCAGCGGTGTGCCCAGGTGGCCAAGAAGGCCAACGGCATCTTGGCTTGGATCAGAAATGGGGTCACCAGCAGGTCCAGGGAGGTTATTCTCCCTCTGTACTCGGCGCTGGTGAGACCGCACCTCGAATACTTTGTTCAGTTCTGGACCCCTCACCACAAGAAGGATGTTGAGGCTCTGGAGCGTGTCCAGAGAAGAGCAACAAAGCTGGTGAGGGGGCTGGAGAACAAGTCTTATGAGGAGCGGCTGAGAGAGCTGGGGTTGTTTAGCCTGGAGAAGAGGAGGCTGAGGGGAGACCTTATTAATCTCTACAACTACCTGAAAGGAGGTTGTGGAGAGGAGGGAGCTGGGCTCTTCTCCCAAGTGACAGGGGACAGGACAAGGGGGAATGGCCTGAAGCTCCGTCAGGGGAGGTTCAGGTTGGATATCAGAAAAAAATTCTTCACAGTAAGAGTCATTGGGTACTGGAACAGGCTGCCCAGGGAGGTGGTCGAGTCGCCTTCCCTGGAGGTGTTTAAGGAACAGGTTGATGAAGTGCTGAGGGACATGGTTTAGGGAGTGTTAGGAATGGTTGGACTCAATGATCCAATGGGTCTTTTCCAACCTTGTGATTCTGTGATTCTGTGATGCTGTGAACTTCAAGGCTTAATGACAAAGAATGATTTGAAATAGATCCCAAATGAGTATTGCCTTCTTTAATTAGCAAAAAATGAAAAAAAGTTTCAGACCCAAGGGGAATTTTTATTCCTTTAAATACATGTAATTTATTTCTAAGTAGTAACCTAAACATCTTACATTTTGGCAGTTTTCTAAGCAAGAAATTGCATTTGGAAATGAAGAAGTGAAATACTTAGGAAAAAAAATTGAATATTTTGCTTTTCAATTTTATATTTTTCCTGTTCCAAATATTTGAAAAATTAGACCCGTGTTTTTGCCTTATACAAACTGTGAGAAAGGAAGCAATAATTATTTTTAAAAGGTCTGTTTCCTTTATTTCCATCTTAAAGCTCTCTTCTGCGATAATCAGACTCCATAGTCTTGTAAACTTCAGGACATTATCAATTTAGATGGAATTATCTGACTTTCTACTCTGTTAACACCTTTCTGTTTCAAAGAGGTTTGCCTTGCTCACTTTCTTCCAAGACTGGTTTCTTCCATGGCTGGTATTGAAGAGAGAACTCCGGACTAGATGACTTGCTGCTCTGATGAGGTAAGCTCATCTTGTTGTTCAGCTGTTATCTAGTATTAACGAGCTTGGATGACAAGAACAATTGGTGTTGGGTATACAGATACCTTTGTAATGGTCAGAAGACAATCGGGGAGATAATTAGATTGTAACAGCAATGCATAATTAATGCAATATAACGGGACAGATCTCAATCTGTTACACCAATGGTAAATCCAAAGTAACGTTATTAATGTCAGAAGAGATGTTTGCATATGTTGTACATTGATTTAGTTGAAGTTTCATTCAAGCTCATTAAGTCACATGTTTTTTTTACTTGTATTGTTTGTATGGGCAGACAGTGGATGATTAGGCTCGGTTTGACTGCCACTATGTATTAACTATTCTAAGACACGCGAATTAAACTCTGACCAGATGCCAGAGATCCCCTCATTAGATGTGCAAGCCATCCCCACGTTAAATTCAAGGTTCCTTAAAGACAAAAAATTCCACTCAATCTTTATCATCAGCTCTAGATAAATTAGTATCTTAGAACAGTCTGTACTTAAAACAAAGACTACTATTTTATGTAACATCATGCAGGTTTGCTTATTTGTTTTTTTTGGGGTTTAGTATGAACACCACAGAAAATTTAATTTAAAAGAGGAACAGGTCTTAGAGGAAAAGGTCAAAACTGTTCTTTGGAATAATGCATTAATATGATTTATATTGGACTAATATGCCATAATGCATACTAAGAGAAGCTGTGATGGAGAAGGAGAGGCACGTGGACTGAGATGAGTCATTCTTATGATGCTAGTCTTTCATGTGACAAGAAGAACCCATACACCTGGCTTAGCTTTAAAAACCATCTTTTTGGCATGCATGTTAAGGAAGATAACTTCCAGTTGCTGTGTGACATCTAAAAAGTCAATTAGGTCATATAGAATCAGGTACATCACTTTGTGAATGATTATTTCTTTCAAGTGATTCTGACTTACAGGGTTAGATGCAGATGAACTGAGTTTACTTTCTTTAGGTGGTGTCTACAAGGATGGATTCAACAATTTGTTTGGCGGTAAAAGCAAGTAGAAAGGTCAGTAATTTATCTTAGATTTCAAAACAGGGTGCCTGCATGCAGGCAATGAGTAGGGAATAGGTCCTTACTGTTCTTGCTACCAAAGCACATCTCAGATCATTTTTTTTAGAGTACTAGTTAGTGTTCATTATTATCCAAGTAACTTACAATATTCCTTTAAATATTATACAGCATAAAATGGTGGAATTAGTATTCTAGTGACCAACCCAGATATATTGTGAGTTGATGTAAACTAAGTGATGACTATTTCTTGATACACAAAGTGATTCAAAGCCCAGCTAAGTTAACAGAGAAACTCTTTTGATTTCTTTCAGTTCAAACAGGCCCCTGAATCATGTTGCACATCAATAACACCTAGTGGCTTGTCTCAATAACAGATTCAAAGAGAATGGTAAATGCTGCCCTGCCTCACAAAGGGGTTAAAGAGGTGAATTTGTGCATGTCTGCTAGACATCTGGATAGTACAAAGAAAAGCATCAAGAAAAAGTCCATAAACAGTCGACAAGTTATGGAGTTCTTGGATGGTGCACGATCAAAGATGAGTCCTGGGGAGCACCACTTGTGACCAGCTATCAACAGGAAACTGGAATCTTTCTATATTTACAATAGTTAAATTATTAATGTTAGTGTTGTCACAATCCTGCTTTCAATGCAAGCTCTGTGGTATTTATTTTGGTCATTTATTTGAGTCATAGAGATGAAAAAACATATTTTTTCTGTCTTTTCTTTTTCTTACTCTCTATTTCTGATTTCAAATTTCTTCATATTTTTTTCTGTATTTTTATTCACATTTTATTTTTTTTCCTTTTATGTTCTTTTCCCCCTTTCTCTTTTCTCTATTCCGAAAGTAAAATTTCTTCATTTTTACAAGCAGGTGACTTTTTTTTTCTATTTTCTTAACTCACTTTCCAGTTTCCTAATTGCTATTGTTTCCAGCATCTTGACATCTGTTTGACAATGGTGCCTACTTACAGTTATACTTTAAGTATTGTGATAAAACACAAAATTTGTCTTCTCCAGAGAAACTTCACTCTTATACCTCATGTTAAATCTGCAGGTCTAACATGATAAGTGAAAACCAAAAGGGAAGCTTTCTTATTCTTATTTAGGTGTGGTAATCATCTTCAATTTTTTATCTATGAAGTCACATACTGAGAATTTTCTTTTCCTTTGGAAACAAGGCATCAATTCCAATATCAGATTGTAGGAGTATTGTACCTTTGAAAAATGCATACAAATTTAAATGTCTCTAGTATGTTCTCTATGTTCTTAGTTTGCTGTCAATAAGGTGAATCACCCCACTCGAACCAAACACTGACTTCTTAACAGCTGTGTGAGAGGCTACTTCAAGAGTAAGGTGGGATTACTGGTATCAGATGGTGCTTTTTAGTTCTTATTTCTCAACCAGAATATTTAATGGACTAAATATTCATTGAATGCATTTTGAAACACTATTCTTTCCCTGGAATAGCAGGATTGCATAAGACCTGTAAGACGTCTCTAAAATCAGGACTCCAGAAATTAGACACCTGACTAGGGTCATATATAAAATAATCTTGTCCTATTTCTCTTTTGCTGTGACTTAAAATCTTTTATCTACTTGAAGTGTAGTTTAAAACCAAAAAGAAAAAAAAAATACTCATCCTGCCTGAAATAGGGGACATCAAGTTAGTGGTGGTCCTAAACTAAAAATCTAAGGCTGTAAATTTTAGGCCCCATCTTCATTAACTAGACTGTGAGAAGATTTTGAAACATTAAAAAAAATATATTTAATATTATTTTCTCTTGCCTTTCACAAAATTTGGAGGAGTTCAGACTTCAAGCCAAGCATTGCATCTTTGTACTCACTCTCCCACATTGCTCATCTCCATGTTGCTGGCTTGAATTGCTTCCAAATAGGCTGATAAATTTACAGCTGCTATTACAGGTCACGTAATATAGGTTAAACTTGTGTTTACAGCCTAGTAATTTTCTTGTGTCTTTAAATGAGCTATGAAGTATTTTGTAATGCAGATTATCTCCTTTTTTATTTGCCAGTAAAAGCAACGAAGGGAAACTACAAAGCCTCCCTGATTTCTTGTCACTGAGGACAATCTTGCTGCTGTATTACATCGATTTTGAAAAGCCAGAACCACTACATGGTTGGAGCCTGGAAGGAATTACAGGTGCCAGAGAAGTATACAACTGGTCTAAATGGGTCGGGTAAAGGAAACTGAGTCATATATCAAGATTTAGACAATTTGGGTATCATCATAACCTAAAGCAGGGAAAAACTGCCTGTTAACTGTCTCTTTTCTCTTCTGATCTCAGGGAATCAGAATTAAAGTTCTCTTAATACATCAGTCACTTTGCTACATTACATGAGTTGAACTAGATGATGATTGAAGTTTCTTGGCTGGTGATCCAGGCAAAGAAATTAAACATAGAAATCATGCTTGGCCATATTGCCTCTTCTCTTTGTGCCACTACAAATGCAAGAGGAGAAAAGCATGAAAGGATAAATTTCTTAGCAAATTTTAGGGCTGAAATGTAGAAAACTGAACATGGTTTGGAACACTGTAACATGCAGAGATAGGGTATGTAAGTCGTTCTGTCTGGATAGAGGTCTTATATCAGATTTTATTTGTTGCCTTTTATTTCTTGTGAAATCTTTGTTCTGATGTGCTAAAGATGACACAGGACAAGGTCTTTCCTGTGTTTGTGTCAATAGCACCCTGGAATTCCAGCTGTCATTCAGGGCCTTATTATGAGAACTGCTGTACAAACATAGCAACAAATGGGTTTATGTCATCTTACATTTAAATCAAGCAAGATGATTGATTGATGAGTTGTAGCTCAGCCAAAAATTAAGGATGACATTTGGGTTGGGTTGGTATTTTTTTTCAGTTTATGTTCATAAACACATGAATGGCATCATGTTTTCTATTTCAACCTAAACAAATAAAAATAGTCAAGATATTAACTACTTTTTTATATACTTATATATTATATCATGTTATATTATGTTATATATATTTTCCTTGTTTACAGTTTGTACAGAATCGAAATCTGGAAGAACTACAAATTTAGGGTTTTTTACCTTTGTTCTTTGGACGTCAGTAATGTTTGAAAATAGTAATCACATAATTATTTGTAAGTGTTTATGAGCTAGGATGTATTTCCTCTATGTCCAGATACACTTGGTATCATTACAGCTTGCAAACAATTTTATGTTGGAATTTTTCTTCATGAAAGAAGAAAGCTCAAACAATATGTTTCATTATCACTCCAATAATGCACAATCAGCAAAGCTTTCATGTATCTTGATTGTTGATAGCTACTGATGAAACAGAAAGAGATATAGTTTGTCATGGGCAGACCTGCACAGGCACAAGTCACCACAGCTAAGCGGTGTGTCCATGTAAATTTAAGTCTCAGACAGAAAAAGCAGAGTAGGGAGGAGGTGAATCAACACCTATTAAATTTGGACAGGGAAGAAAGAATGGCCTTTTCTGAATGACAGACAAGGTTATGTGGCTGAACAATAATTTGAAGGGTTGAATTATTCATGACCAATTCAAGGTAAAAGGGTTTAACCTGGTGATATCATCCTGTTGTGGTATTCCACTAAGGCAAAAATTGCTATTCTTATTCATGACTTTTTTATTTTACTAGCCTCATGTCTTATGCATGAGAATAGAGGAGACAATAAGAATAACTGTTAATTATTAGAGAAAAATAAGTGTGTATGAATTAAGCTCCCAGAACTAGCTTACAATGAAAAAAAACAGCTTGCACAAAGTCTCCAATGCAGTCTGACACCAGAACTTCAGGCTTCTCTTCCACCATGCTCTGCTCATCAGAGCTGTCATTCTTCTCTGCATCTCTTAAACCAAGAGGGTGGAGGTGGATACACTTTGGAAAATCTAGCCTTTATTTGAAAATAAGGAATTTTTTAAAAAGAGATATATATTTCTTTGCTGCCAAGAAAAACAAATACTATCACGACTGCATCATACGTTCTAACATCCACTATAGCTTCCTGAGATCACCTTCCACAGTGTTCATTGATTGTAATGAAGAATTTATTGACTGTCCAAAATCATCACATAGCCAATTACTATAGCAGCCTACACGTAAAGGCACATACAAATAACAATACAGTCTGGAGAGCACAGCCCTGGTCAGGATTCACACTTTTCTGTTAGCATCAACCAATTTATTGATGAATTAATTTAACTTAGGACAATATTCATTCACTCCTAATTACAGCTAAAGAGAGCTGAAAGAATGTATTTAACCGTAGACCAAGGCATGGAATGGGAGCCTCAAACAAAACCTGAATATTTCTTACCAAAACTCCCTCCTCTTAACCTAAAGTGCATTTAAGCTGCATTTTCTGCTAGGAAATCCATCACCAATTCTATGTTTCTTATAGTTCTCAGTATTCTACATTACTAATGTCACAGAAGTTGTTGATATCGGTGAAGGGTTTAATTTTAGGATATGTCAGTTTACATATTCTTGGATCCTTTAGTTTAAATTTCTGATCTCAGTGGAATGCCACGGGTACCTGTGTTGCCTCAAGGAACTGAGCCAAGGACACAGTTTGTGATCCCGTGTTAGTGGCAATTAACAGCAGTTATCAACCCTCAGTTCCTTTCATACATTTTATTAAGATAAATCTTTCATATGCCCATGTTTAAGGTCCCATTTTCATTTAGTCATACAGGTCACTGGCTTACAGATTTTGCTTTCACAGGCCTGAAGCTTCTATGACATTTAAGCAACTTGTAACATCGTAGAATCGTAAAATCATAGAATGATTTGGGTTGCAAGGGACTAGATCCACCCCTTCAGCCTCATCTCTGCCATGGTCAGGGACATATCCCACTGGATCAGGTAGTTCCAAGTCTCATCCAATCTGGCCTTGAACACTTCCAGGGATGGATAATCCATGTTATCTACAACTTCTCTGGGCAATCTATTGTAGTGCCTCACCACCCCCACAATAAAAAAAAAAAAAATTCTTCTTAAAATCTACTCCTTTTTTAGCTTAAGACCATTCCTTGTTGTTCTATTCCTCCACTTTCTGATAAGGAGTCCCTCCCCAGCTTCCCAGTAAGCTAGATTTAAGTAGGCTGTTACAAGGTCTCTCTGCAGCCTCCTCTTCTCCTGGCGTAGCAATTCCAACTCTCCTAGCTGTCCTAGTATGGGAGATGCTCCAGCCCTCTGATCATCTTCCTGGTCCTCTTCTGGACTCATTTTAATACATCCACCTCCCTCCTGTGCTGAGGACTCCAGAAGTGGATTGGTTGGATGGTTGCATTTGGAGAGTAGTGGTAAATAGCTGTATGTCCAGACAGAGATCCGTGACAAGTGATGTCTCTCAAGGGTCCGCTCTGGGACCACTGCAGACTAATATTTTCATCAATGATATAGATATTGAAATCGAGTGCACCCTCAGCAAGTTTGCAGATGACACCAAGCTGAATGGTACTATTGTCACCGTAGAAGGACAGGACATCATCCAGAGGGAACTGGATAAGCTGGAGAAGCAGGCCTATTTGAAACTCAGGAGCTTCAACAAGACCAGTGTAATGTCTTACACCTGGGTCAGGGCAATCCACGCTTTCAACATAGGATGTGATTGAGAGCAACCCTGAAGAGAAAGACTTGGCAGTGTTGACTGATGAGAACCTTGACATGATCCAGCAATGCACCCTCGCAGCCCATAAGGCCAACTGTATCCAGGGCTGCATCAAAAGAAGCGTGGCCAGGAGGTTGAGGGAAGTGATTCTACCCCTCTATTCCTCTCTTGTGACACCTCATCTGGAGTATTGTGTCCAGTTCTGGAATCATCAAGGTAAGAAGGATATGGAGCTGTTGGAACGGGTCCAGAGAAGGGCTACAAAGATGATCAGAGGGCTGGAGCACCTCCCATATGAGGACAGGCTGAGAGAGTTGGGGTTGTTTAGCCTGGAGAAGAGATGGCTCCGGGGAGAGTGTTTTATAGACTCTTTAAGGAGAGTGTATTATAGTGGCCTTCCTGAAGGGGATGCAGGAAAGCTGTGGAGGGACTTTTCACAAGGGAATGTAGTAATAGAACAAGGGAGAATGGCTTCAAATTGGAAGGGGGAACATTTACATTAGACATTAGGAAGAAATATTTTATGATGAGGGTGTTGAGGCACTGGGACAGGTTGCCCTAGGAAGTTGTGGATGCCTCATCCCTGGAAATGTTCGAAGCCAGGTTGGTTGGGGCCCTGAGTAGCCTAGTCTAGTGAGAAATGGCCTGGCTTATGTCAGAGGGATTGGAGCTAGATGAGCTTTAATGTCTCTTCCAACTCAAACCGTTCTATGATTCCATGATTCTACGATTCTATAATTCTATGATGATTCTATGATTCTATAATTCTATAGCTGAATGGAGGACTTAAGGTACTGGAGTCACTGGTATCATCCCCACTACTTTTTATATTATCAGCGGTTCTCCGCTTCTCTGCCCATCACCTCTAACTAAGGTATAGATTTTCAGTTACAGCAAGGATGTGGTTCCTTTTCTTAAGCGCTTTACCCACTCAGTGATATGCCCTGTGGGGATTTCAGAGTAATTACCTGTACTTCACAGTCTTCTCCTAAACAGTAGTTATCAGCCCACGGTATGACTATGTGCAGTCTTTAGCTCTACACTAGCTAAGGAAGAATTACTTGTCCTGTCCTTCTCCAATGCTCTTGACGGAGTCAGCCTCTGTCTTCAGAGCCACATCTACAGCACAACAGGGGGGCACAGAAGGAAAACTTATATCAGTTTGACCAGAAATTCTAGGTTTGTGTCTGGTGGGCCTAAATTTTCTTACAGCTTTGAAACATCCAGGTGATTCGGAACAACATCTTATGGTCAGATGAACAACTGTTCAGTGTTATTTACTGGTTTTACTTATGCAGAAAAAAAAATAGTTACTTTAGGGATATAATTCCATTTCTTACTCAAAACTTGACAATGAAAGCAAGCATAAAATCTGATATAGTCCTGACATACAAGATCTTTCTTGAGTGCACATAGTAACTCACATGAAGTATAAATATTTGTAACTAGCTCGTAATGTTCATCAAGAAAGTTGAAGAATCCGTGCTTCAAACCAAGCAAAAAGTGAAACATTATGTGAGAAATCTTAGAGTTACCAACGTACTCTGGATGTTATCTCCCAAGAAGATAAACTCTGTTCAATATGAAAGTAATATCCCTCTGGGAACACAGTATACAGGAGAAATCCAATCTGAATGCAGAATGCCAAAATACAGTAACTACTGCACACAATACACCGCTGTAAGAAGGAACATTTCTTTTCCAGCCTTCACCTGGGACTAAGCTTAGAAATAACTGTCCTATTTTCTGCTCTCTTCATCCAAAGATGGTTTCGCAATTTTTACTCTTTCATCGTCTCCTTAGGGCATTTTAGCTACTTCTGTGTCATGTAATCCATCACTCACTTAAATAATTAATTTAGTCAAGTAAACAGGATCTCTTGGGTTTTAGGGTTTCTGAGTGCGAAGAAATGACAGCTGATGTGTTATTTAAGAAGGAAACAGAGAAGGAGAAGAAAAAAACCTACTTTTTGGGGCTTTTTTTTTTTTTTTTAATTGTTATCCACTTCACAGTCTCCAAAATTCTTTTGTGGTTAAGTGTTTCTATTAGGCAGATTAGACTTAATTCCTCAGATATTATTTTAATAAGTAGGGCTGGGACACGGGTCTATTCTGTGTTAATCAATGTGTATGTAAGGCCAGGAGGGGATTGAGAACCAAGTCCAACTCCCTTTGTAATCAATTGCAGCACCGTGGGAGTAGAAACAGGTCGTTTCTAAGGAGACATTTTTTCTTATTGTACTGTCAGCCCTAAGCTGTACATTTTTCTCACTGGGGCTGCAGAGAACAACTAACATTTGAGCAAATCTGGGAATAAAAGAACGACATGTGGCTGAAAGTATTGAAAAAGCTGCACTAGGGCTGATGAGTCTGTACAGGAACACAGGGTCTTTGATGGTGAGAGTGTTTGTATAAACTTACACATATATACATGTAGATGTGTAAACACAGACATTAAAAACAAATTATATTACTGCAGTTGTTTATAGCTTAAAGGAATGGTTTGTGTTTTTCTCTGCCTTTAAATTATAAAACAGTAAATGCCATCAAGCAGGATATATATTCACATACATACATACATATATATATTAAATATATAAGAATATGCATCTCTGCATGTTTGTGTGTATGTACATTAGCATATATGTATAAGTGCATGTATATATATACGTGGGAATTTAAATGTCATAGGCAGAGTTTTTCCCTCCCTAACCGTAAATCTTATTGGTAAGATTAGTCTTTAACTTCTATTAAAAGGACAATATAATCTACTACCTAATTCATTCATGAATGACAAGACCACCTCAGAGCTTTTCAATAGAAACATAAGTCATAGCCATTCCCACATGTGGACTACTCAGATGTTCTGTGGTTTTCTTTTCCTTTCTGTTCAGTCTTAATTTAGACCTAATGATTACATACTATATAGAGTTTCTTATTTTGGACCTCTAAGTAAAAAAGAGTTGATTTACAATTCAATATTCTCTATCTGAAACCTCAAAATTCATTTACCTTCACTGCTTGAAATAACTCAATTCAGAACAATATTTCCAAATTGTCTCCAAAATTACCTCAATTCATATGAGTTTTGATGGATTTCATGTGCAAATTTTCCAGAGTAAGCCTGATGACTAAGGAATGTTGTTGTTTGCACTGTGCTTCCTGTGGAATGGATGCTTTATGTGAAGACTTTCAGACTTGAGATTTATAGGCGATTATTGAGAGCTTTGTTTTAACTTATAATGTCTTGACTTTACAAGCAAGGCACATAAAATTTCTGACATTTAACCTGCAACAGAATAAATACAGTTTTATTTTTTAAAGCAGTTGTAAGAGAGTTCAATTCCCTCTGGAGATTTCCTCAGCCCTTTTGAAAATCATACTGTAATTGCATAACAGAAATGAAGTTTAGGTTGAAGCACTGTATCTGCAGGTTACATTTCTGCAATTTGAGGCATCCGAGCTAGCAGAGGGCGCTGGGGGCAATGATTAAGGGCTTAGGCGGCCAGGTGTTTTTTCTTCTTGATTGTGTTCATAAAGGGGAAGAACCTGAGTAGGAGAAGATGGATCATGCTTGTCCACAACTAGTTGTGTAGTTAATATGGGTAACAGAATTTTTTTTGTGATCTTCTTTGAGGACTGAGGACCATTATGAGGAGTCTAATTATGCACATAGGCATATGCACATAAAGAAATGCCTGCAAGGTAATATCATGGGGAAAATTACTCATGGATTTTCTGGGAAATCAGCACGACTGGACATATCTCTGCAGGACCTGTACATCGTCATGTGCAGTGTTGGGAACAAGCAGGAGAAAACAAGCTATTCCTGTGCAGATGAAAGACTATGATATGGAGATACAGAGGCATGGCTGGATAGATGACTTGTCTGGAGGCTCACTAGAAAGGGCAGGCCAAAACAGCAAGGAGAGGAAGATACCATTGATGGAAGAGAGCAGTGGGAATGCATGGAGCACTGCTTAGAAGCAGATGATAATCCAGTTGAGAGTTTATGGGTCAGAATTTGAGGACAGTCTCCATAGGTTATTTTGCTGGTGTCTACTACAAAGTGCCTAATTGGGGTTCCTTGCAAAGCTTCTCTGAATTTTCTTTGAAGAGTCATGATGTTCAGAGAGTTTCTGGATGACTGGAAGAAAGAAGAGATCACTCCAGACTTCAAGGACTATCAAGGGAACTAGAGGCAGGTCAGCATCACTTCAGTCTCTGGTAAAGACCCCAGATAATCTTGGTAGCTATTTCCAGGTGTATGAAAGACAAGATGATTGGGAAGAGTCAGCTTCAATATACAACAGAAAAATCACTCCTGAGCACCTTCTATGATAAAATGGCTCAGCCAGTGAACTGTGTGAAAGCCATAGGCATTCCCTATCTTGACTTTCGCAGAGCTTTGACACTGCCTTCCGTGACACCCTCGTAAATAAAGCAGTACAATATAGACGAGAGAAATGGGTGCTGATGTAAATTGGAAAATGGCTGGCGTGCAGTGGCACAAAATCTGTCTGCAGGCCAGTCACTAGTGGTGTACTCCAAGGGTTAATACTGAGATCAAACCGTTTAACATCCTCGTTTGGGACCAGGGTGACAAGACAAACTGCACTCCCAGCAAATTTGCTGAACATTCAAAACTGAGAAGAGTTGTTGATACACCAGAAGGTTGTTCTGACATTCAGAGGGGCCTTGACAGGACCGTGGGAGTCTCCAAAGTTGAACAAAAGGAAGTACAAAGTCCTGCATCGGCGAGGAGTGTCCTTCCAACCACTCGTGTTTTTGTGAAAACCATAGAGCAACACAAAGTTAACACAAATGTTTTCATTTTTGCCATCTCTGCTGCATGTTTTGTTTAAGTGGATCAGTAAGGGATAGCATTTTATTTTGCAGAGACCCAGGTGCCTATCAGGGCAGAAGTTCATCATATGTTAAAACACCAAGCACGAAAATTCTTCAGAATTTAAGAGGGGGCAATAACAAAAGGAATCATAGTGGGAAAAAAGGGGGATGGTGATGTAGTTTTGCTTATTCCTAAAGTACATAGGACTATGTTTTCCAGGCCTATGAATAACTCAGATGTGAAAGAAACCTCTTGGGAAGAGGTTATGAGAGTGCTATTCCAGTGATCCGATGTAAATGGATGCAAAGCCATCTCTACCTCATTATTAAGCTGAATCATCTGAAAAATTCATTCAACTAATTTAGGAGGAGTTAATATATTTCTTTTTATTTAAAGTGTTGAAATAATGTAATTTTTATAAACTCTGACTTAAAACAATTATGTTAATACAGATTATAGTTTGTAATTTGGGAGTGAATGTTATATTCAGCTGTGAATGTACTGATGTTAAAACCAGTCTGTGATTACAGAACTATAATAAATATATTTGAAAGGACATGTTGTTATTTTCCTTGTTCTGTGATAGAACGTATTTAATTTAAGGAGAAGCTTTTCAACTAGTATAAACTGGCCAAGTTCTGTTGATATCTGTAGAGCTACACCAGCTTACACTAATTGATGAACTCGTTATTACATTTTTATCAGGGGTTTTCAGCTTGCTTAAAAGGCAACATTTTTGGTCATGTCATAAAAATACTGTTCTTCTAAAAAAGAATTAAAGCACAAGAGCATTTGCATTCTCAGGCTTCGTATCTTCAGCTACATCCTTACATGTCATTACTTCTTACAGCTTTGGACTGTGTCAGCTGTCAGTTTATGGACATTAGAACTAGGACTTGAGAATATAAAGTGTTCTAAATTTTGAGAACAAATCTAGACACTTTTTTCATCTGTATGCTAACTACTACTTATGAAATTTTATTTTGTAAAAAAAATTCTGATTAAAAGCAAATTCAGGGATAAAACAACAATGACATTTCTGATATACACTCACATGAGAATTGAAGTTGTCTAATGTAAGCCATCAGAATTCTGGCTGAGTAGCTATATTTATCAGAACCAATTCTAATTATCATGTATTTTACTTAGAAGGTAGAAATATTCACTATGAAGACAAGTATTCCCATTTGATACTACTCAGAGTCAGAGCTACTCACATGAATGATAACTTCAGGTTTAGGTAGCTCTGAGTTTCAAGATCATCAGGGACCCAGTGCCGTTAAATATGATATATCTTTGGTGTTCTTTGTAGAAAATATCATTCAATATCACAGACCCCATGTAAACCTCATATCTAAACTAAAACACGAGCTCAGCCAAAGCATGCACTTACACCTGTCGCTTGCTGAATCTTGCTAAGATGTTCTTAACGATGTTAAACAACCCTGTTGATGTCAGCAGAATTCATCTAACTCAAACCTCCATTTCAAATTCATCCCCCACGCCCATCAACCCTTAAGAAACATAAACTGAAATAATTTATTTAGGTTTTAATGTTACCGCATCACTCCAAGCTTAAAGTCCATGAGAAATCATAATTGCTTTTCTTACTTATGTATTTAAATGAGAAGTAAATCACATTTGGGCCTTTTACAAAGTCTCTAATATTCAATACTGATATCAAGAGTGAGTGTTCTGACATACACTGACTATAGCCACATTAATTGCTCTCCTCGTAGCTTTAATGCTATGTTTCAGATGTGACAAGGTTTCCTACATGGTAGGGCTGGTGACCACGACCCAAGACCCTCCAGTACTATTGCTGTTCTGGAACAACCTCATCTGCACTGGATATATACATCTGCATTCATATATTACATGCCATTTAATGCTCATCTGTACAGCAGGCTAACAAGGAGAGGCAGGCATTGATCCACTTATCTCTGAACTGAGCTATTATTATTACTGTTGGGAAAAACTAGTAAGGAGGCACTAATGAAGTCAGCCCTTATTATACTGTCTCAAATTTTTCTGCCATCTATCAGAGTTTGAATTAGCTATTTTTTCTGCATGGGAGAGCACTACCATGTTCTCTCATTTGACCATTTCTTGTCTTGAGACACATAAAAGTGCTCCTATTTAATCCTGCTCTGTGCTCTTCTTCCTACCTTGTGATAGTTTGTTGTAATTAGTTGGCACGTTTCTTAGAGAAATTTAGGAGATGAAGGGGAGTTACAGCAGGTTCCTGGCCGAAGCAGCAGTGCCAGCCTCGGTCTCTTTTGCGCCATTGATATTAAGCTCTGGAAGTGAAACCAAATCTCAATGAGGATGATGTGTCCCACAGCCTAGAAATGTTCCCTAGGTTAAGATGCAACAAGCCTTCGATTAAAACGGCCTCCAATAAAGAAGAATTTGGTTATTGTCATAGAGGACTCCTTTCTAAAGGGAGCAGAGGGACCGTTCCGCAGACTGGACCCATTACACCGGGAAATCTGCTGCCTACCTTGGGCATTGGTTAGAGATGTAGTGAGAAAACTACCCACTCTGGTCAGGCCCACGGATTAGTATCCATTGCTGGTCTTCCAATTAGTTAGTAAGAAAATCTCAACAGAAACTTTGAAAGAAACTAAAAGGGATTTTAGGGCCCTGGGATGTATGGTGAAGGCCCTGGGGGCACAAGTTGTTTTCTCCCCTTTCACTCCTACTACTGACAATGAGAAGGGAAAGATTAGGAAGTGTTGGGAAATAAATAATTAGCTCCAAATCTGGTGTGAGAAGCAAAACTTTGGGTTCTCTGATCATAGAATCATGGAATCATAGAATCATCTGGTTGGAAAGGACCTACTGGATCATCGAGTCCAGCCATTCCTAACACTCCCCTAAAACCATGTCCCTAAGCACTTCATCCACCCATTCCTTAAACAACTCCAGGGAAGGTGACTCAACCCCCTCCCTGGGCAGCCTCTGCCAGTGCCCAATGACTCTTTCCGTGAAGAATTTTTTTCTGATATCCAGCCTGAACCTCCCCTGGAGGAGCTTCAGGCCATTCTCCTTGTCCTGTCCCCTGTCACTTGGGAGAAGAGGCCAGCTCCCTCCTCTCCACAACCTCCTTTCAGGCAGTTGTAGAGAGCAATAAGGTCTCCCCTCAGCCTCCTCTTCTCCAGGCTAAACAACCCCATCTCTCTCAGCCGCTCCTCATAAGACTTGTTCTCCAGCCCCTTCACCAGCTTCGTTGCTCTTCTCTGGACACACTCCAGAACTGAAACATCATAGGTTGATGGGCAAATCACCAGGTTTACTGTCATAGGATGGGGTACACCAGTCCTTTAGGGGCAAAAGTATACTCACAAAGAAGGTAGCAGGGCTTATTAATAGAGCTTTAAACTAGATGTAAAGGGGGAGAGGGACATAACCAGGCTTGATAGAAAAAAGCCTGGGAATGACATTCCAGTTCCTGAGGGATAATGTGCTGTCAAGGACCCTTGGCCTATCACCTCACAGGAAGTGAGGAATAGCTCTTCAAATGGCTCCACAGAAGGGTTAGATAATTCAGTGAGTAGCTGCTTGGGAATTAAGACTGTTCTGCTTAGGACAGTAACGGGATCAACATCCCAGCTGAAGTGCATCTACACCAACATATGCAGCATGGAAAGTAAACAAGAAGAGCTAGAAATTATTTTAAGGCGGGGGACTGTGATATAATCACTTACAGAAATGTGGTGGGATGACTTGCATAACTGGAGTGCTGCTATGGAAGGCTACAAACTCTTCAGGCAGGATAGGTGAGGAAGGAGAGGCGATGGGGTAGCCCTCGATGTTGGAGAGAGTTTTGACAGCATTGAACTCATTGACAGTGAAGATAGGATTGAATGTCTGTAGGTGAAAATCACAGGTTCACCTAATAAGGCAGATGTTGTAGTGGGAGTCTGTTATAGGCCACCCAGCCAGGATGAGGAGGGTGACGAGTTATTCTATAAGGAACTGGGAGAAGTCTCATGATCCTTATGGGAGATTTCAACTTACCAGATGTCTGCTGGAAGTATAATACCGCAGGGAGGAAACAGTCTAGGAGGTTTCTGGAGTGTGTAGAAGACAACATCCTAACACAATTGGTGTGCAAGCCAACTAGAGAAGGTGTCCCACTGGACCTGCTATTTGTTGACAGAGAAGGACTTGTGGGAGATGTGACAGTTGGAGGACACCTGGGGCATAGTGATCACTAGAAGATAGAATTTACAGTTCTAAGAGAAGCAAGGTGGGGGATCAGTAGAACGGCCACCTTGGACTTCTGGAGGGCAGATTTTGGTCTGTTCAGAAGGCTGTTCAGTCAAGTTCCATGGGAGAGAGTCCTTAAGGACAAAGGAGCCCAAGAGGGCTGGATGCTCTTTAAGAAGGAATTCCAGGTGGGACAAGAGCAGGCCATCTCCGTGTGCTGTAAAATGAGCTGGTAAGAAAACCAGCCCAGCAGTGAAGAGATTTGTGAGGAAATCGGGAAAAAAAGGAAAATATAAAAACTCTGGAAGAAGAGGCTAGCAACTTGCAAGGATTACAAAGATGAAATGAGATCTTGTAGAGAGAAAATCAGAAAGGCTAAAGACCAATTAGAACTTAGATTAGCCCATTCTGTAAAATATAGAACTTAGAGTAGCCCATTCTGTGAAATATAATAAAAAATCCTTCTACAAATATATCAATAACAAAAGAAGGACCAAGGATAATCTCTATCCTTTACTGGACGCAAGAGGAACAATAATGACAAAGGATGATATTAAGGCCGAGCTGCTTAATGCCTTCTTTGCCTCAGTCTTTAATAGTAAGGCGAGATGTTCCCTGGATACTCAACACCATGAGCCAGTAAACAGGGAGGAAGAGCAGAACAAAGCTCCCTTGGTCCAAGGGGAAACAGTTAGAGACCTGCTAGGCAAATTAGATATTCGTAAGTCTATGGGGCTGGATGCGATTCACCCAAGAGTATTAAGGGAGCTGGCAAAGGTGCTTACTAAGCCTCTTTCCATCATCTACCAGCAGTCTTGGCTGACTGGGGAAGTTCTGTTGGACTGCAGGGTGGTTGATGCTACACCCATTTACAAGAAGGGCCACAGAGAGGATCCAGGAAACTACAGGCCTGTCAGTCTGACCCCGGTGCCAGGGAAAGTTATGGAGTAGGTCATCTTGGGTGTCATCTCATAGCACATACAGAACAACCAAGCGATCAGGACCACTCAGCATGGGTGTATGAAAGGCAGGTCCTGCCAAACTAACCGGATCACCATCTATGACAAAGTGACCTGCTTGATGGATGAGGGAAAGTCTATAGATGTAGTGTACCTGGACTTTAATAAAACCTTTGACATAGTCTCTTACAGGATTCTACTTGAGAAACTTCTGTCACTGGCCTGGGCAGACAAACCCTCTGCTGGGTTAAAAACTGGCTGGGTGGCCAGGCCCAAAGAGTTGTAGTAAATGGACTTAAATCCAGCTGGAGGCCAGTCCAAAGTGGTGTTCCCCAGGTATCAGTGTTGGATCCAGTTCTGTTCAATATCTTTATCAACAACCTTGATGAGGGGATCGAGTGCAGCCTTAGCAAGTTTGCAGACAACGTTAAATTGTGAGGAAGTGTTGATCTGTTGGAGGGTAGGGAGACTCTACTGAGGGATTTGAAAAGGCTGGACTGATTGGCTGAGACCAACAGGGTGAGGTTTAACAAGGCCAAGTGCAGAGTCCTGCACTCGGGACACAACAACCCCATGCAGCACTAAAGGCTTGGGGAAGAATGGCTGGAAAGCTGTCTGGCAGAGAAGGACCTGGGGGTGTTGGTTGACAGCTGACTAACATAAGTCAGCAGTGTGCCTGGGTGGCCAAAAAGGCCAACAGCATCTTGGCTTGGATCAGAAACAGTGTGGCCTTCAGGACTGGGGAAGTGATTCTCCCCCTGCGTTCAGCACTGGTGAGGCCATATCTGGAATACTGTGTTCACTTTTGGACCATTCACTATAAGAAGGATGTTGAGGTCCTGGACTGTGTCTAGAATAGAGTGATAAAACTGGTGAAGGGGCTGGAGAACATGTCTTCACGGAGTGACTGAGGTAATAGGGATTGTTTAGCCTGGAGAAGAGGAGGCTGAGGGGAGACCATTTTGCTTTCTACTACCACCTGAAAGGAGGTTGCAGAGAGGTGGGTGTTGGTCTCTTCTTCCAAGTAGCAGGTGATAGGATGAGAGGGAATGGCCTCAACCTGCTTCAGGAGAAGTTTAGATTGGACATTAGGAAAAATTTCTTCACAGAAAGGGTTATCAAGACACCCAGGGAGGTGGTTGAGTCACCATCCCTGGACGTGCTTAAAGGGACGGTAGATAAGGTCCTTGGGGACATGATTTAGTAGTGGACAGGTACTGTTGAAGTTGATGGTCTCTAAGATCTTTTCCAACCTAATGTTTCTGTGATTCTGTGATTATCTGAATGAAAGATAGAAAACTAGAAAAGCATAGTGATCGCAGAAACCACAGTGCCTCAGAAGACAGACAAAAGAAATTAAAAAAAAAAAAAAGGCATGGGGAATATGGACAGAAGGAAGACGCAGGGTAATTAAAAGGCCATGCAAGCAATCGGGGCTTCTTGGACCAGTTGCTTATGGCAGATGGAAGCTATAAACAAGGAGAGCCACATCAGTGAAATAGATTTATTTTTGGGGTTGTTTTCATGCTTGACATTATTACTATTATTATTTTTGCCCTTTCCATGTTCTTTTAATATATAGTCATTAACTAAAGTAGCAAAGGGAGGAATAAGATATTGCTTGTTTCACAATTACATTGGAATGTTTCTTTGATAATTAGTTTGCAGAAGCTGTCATGTTGGTCGATACTCTCTTCTCTGCTGAAGACAGCATTATTGTCTGATTTATGTTTTGACTCATCCCCTTGTCCCCTTACGTTAATCGTCTACTGTTGATAGCCATTTAGCTAAATGTGTCTGGGGAAACAGGGTGAATAAGAGTAATATGGGAGACACAGATTTTAACCATTACCCATAAAGCAAAGAAGATTTTATGAATTTGAAAGAAGATAAGAACAACTATTCTCTATAAAGAAAAACTTCTGACCTCTGGAGCACTTTATTTTTTCTGACTAGATCAGACATGACTGTAAATATACAGGTAACATATACACACAAAAATATATCTATAAAAATATATAAAAAGATGTATGCACATGTGCATTATACATATACACATATGCACTTTCACAATTGCTGAGTTTTCTTGCTTTATTATTTAAGGACTGATGGTAAACAAACAAATACAAAACATAAAACCAGAGCTGAAGCAATTTACAACACTCTCTCAGATACGCTGACAATGAATTCTCCAATGTCGGACTGTGGGGTTAGAAAAAGTGCTATGTGAACTTTTTGCAGTCTGGTAGATTTTTCTCCCCTCTCTGAGTTTGCTTTGTATCATCTGGTCTGTAGATTTCACTGAGGTCTTCTGGCATTGCTTAATCCTAAACTAACAGTTAAATTTTTTAATGAAAAATTCATCACTGGAAAATAAAGGGGGTATTTGTTTTGGAGTTTGGTGGTTTTTTTACGGTATTTTTTGATGTAAAATATAGACCTGCAAAAGATCTGGAGGTACTTAGGCCACATTGCTCTATGGGAAGATGACATATACTTTGACACTCCTGAGAAATATTTGATTTAGAAATGATCCTTTATGACTACATGAAATTAAATTTCAGGAGGTTCATGATCCTGATACACCATGTTTGGCATGTCCTCCAGCCAAATGATGGAGTACTCCAAAGAGGTCTATCTCTCCTACTTTTAGGAAGGAAAATGTTTATGCCAAATCTTGGTGGTGAAAGAGAAGAAAATCATGAAATACTCAAACACACATGGCACCATGGTCATATTATGAAAGTAAAATGTTTTGGTTTTTTGTTGATTTTTTTTCCTTTCTTTTATAAAACTCAGAATTGTCCATAAAAAGAAGTGAATAATAGTGCAATAAATCCTATAAAGATTTGCACGTATTTTAACAGCTGTAAAAAGATAAAAGCATGGGGAAAAAAGCTTTTTTTTTCCTGCAAATTCACTTCATTCCTTTTCCTTGCAAGAACAGTAGACTCAGGAAAGCTCTTCAAGGCAATACAAATTATGGAGGTTCTTTATTCTCTCCACATTAATTATAATTTTAAAGCAGATTGGCTTGGGGTTTTAATCTCGCCTTCTGTTCCATATACCAATTTGAAATCTGCTTTCAGGGCACTTTAACTAATAATGGGCAAATACTCAATATGTTCAGCAACTTCACCTCATTGGATATAGTGCTAAACTTATGTGAGACCCTTCAGAGGTCAGCTCCAAACACTAAGATCTATATTGTCAGCTGGACACCTCCAGAAAGGTTCCTGCAAAATCTTTAGTAAGGACATAAATAGAATAGAGCAGACCTCTCTTATCAACACTTCTTTCGGTTTCAGTAACAGCAATGCCAAAAAATGCAAGGAATGAAATTAATTTAATCAGCTGTTGCTCTTATTTAAGCTGAATCAATATTCAAATTAATGTATCTGGGTTTGAAAATACCTGCCCTTTGACTTCCAAGTGGAAATTTATTCAGAGTTGTGCAGTTCTTTTTGGTAACCCCCATCTTTTCTTGGTGCTTTCCATTCCCAGTAAAAGAGGTTTAACCTCTTCCTATGGCCCCATCTACCCTCTTGTGTGAAGGGTTTTGATGGAGTTGGGTAGATACTTGTGGGATTTTCTAAAGCCTGTGCTGGGTTAAATGACCCTGATCAAAGCCCATGACATTTAGAAATCTTCTGTGGTATTTCCACACCTTTGTTGGTGTGCACGGAGGCTGTTGAAAACTTTACACTTCTAAATTAATTAATGTTTTAATCTAGAAGGTAATATGAACTACTAAGAAGGAGAAGAAATTTCACCAGTGAAATGAATATTTTAATAAGAAATGTTCATTACAGGCTAAACATGTTCTGTTCAAACTTTAAACACATCTTTCAAAGCTACGCTCCAGTTTGAAACGCTGTGAGGGATGAAGAGCCTAAATGCTTCAGTCACAGGTTGTTTGCCATTCTTCCCCTTGATAACTGAAACCAGGCTTCAAATACCAAAATGGAGCTGCATTTTGCTCACAGTTCTCTATAAAATTTGTGAAGTATTTACATACATTGTTAGATGATCTTTAAGGTCCCTTCCAACCCTAACTATTCTGTGATTCTATGATTCTATGATCTTATTCTTCACCACCATGCAGGTGTGCAAAGCATCAACTCTTTCTACAGAATAATGTACACATTAGTTGCCAAAACCAGTACTTGCCACTTACAGACATACCCAGGTACACAGGTTCACATGTACTCATGGACATAAAGCAAAGTTATATCCCATGCCAAGGTAAGAAATTTACTCTTCATCAGACATGGAAATGTATGTATTTACTAGAATTTACTTCAAATACTTTATAGGACAGAATAGAGCCATGGTGCCAAAAATTTTTAAATCACACACTCCATTAGTAAAAAGCACACATCCTCCTTATAAATATATTTATAATTTCTGGACATGTAGTGGAGAAGTTCTAAATTTGTCTTCCCATATCGCAATGGCTTGCTGGAACAGAGAGTCAGTTTCTTTCATTTAACTTTTAGGAAACAGGGATCGAGACCAGATGGGTATTAGAGGCAGAATTAACAAGTTCAGAGAAGTTTTGTTTTATTTCTAAAACCAGATTTTTACTAGCAAAAGTTGGACTCCCTTCTCCATACCATTATGACTGACTGACACTTGACTGTTAATACTGGTGTTTTTATTCAAATAACAGGTTCCCACTCATAAACTTGTTTCTACTTAAAACCACCAATTTCATGCAGGCTTTTTGAGTCAAACCAATTATCTGGTAAATGGTATAGAAAATCATTGGTTTTGCTCTAAGCTTTTGATGTGCAACAGTGTCTGTTTATTGTGACAGTCTTATTTCAAACCTATTCTAAGTAATCCAAGGAGGCCTTGCAGTTCTTCTTTCCGTGTTGCACATGGCAACAGTCTGGTATTAAAGGTGGATTAAACATAAGAATAAAGTCCCTCAAATAATATTTTTAATGAAAAATTTTGAAGCTTTTTCATTCCAATTTATTTCATTTGGCTGAAAATGTAAATATCCAAGTACTTCAGAGACTTTCAACTATCTTATAAATGAAAAGCAATATCACAATCTTTTTTTAAAAAATATCATTCTGTGCAAAATGTAATAAAATGTGGTCCTTGTAGAAAAGACTTTTAGATTACACATTTCCAAAAACAGCTGCAGAAGTATTTTTGTTTTGCTTTTTTGAGGAAGGTAAGGTAGGCAAGGCATCTTTTTTATTAAAGATAAAAGACTCGGGGCTGAACCGAACTATGTGTATTTAAAAAAAAAAAAGGCAAACAAAAAAACCCTCAAACCCTAACAAAACCTCATAAAGCCCCACATTAAAATATATAGAAAAACATCCCTGCTGGCCTAATTAAACCCTGCATGGCCTACAAGTGGGTCATAAAGTTCACCACAGACCAAAAGCAAATAAAATAATAATAAACCTACGTCTAGTTGGCATTGACCTGCATCTACTTGTATTCTGTCACTGATCTCCACCAGGTCACGTAAAATAGTGATCTGATCTTATAGCTTGGCCCAAACAGCCTCAGAAGAAAGGGAACATGCAGATGTTCCAAGGAGGAGAAAAAAAAAGCATTTTATTCATTTCTACGTGTCTGTTGGCACATGAAGAATGTTTCCTCCAATGCACGAGTTCATAGAGGTGGCACACCGTGTCACAGCCAAGGAAGGAAGGAAGGAAGGAGAAACAGGTCACCTTAATACTTACCTGTAGGAACACCCCTCACTGATATTCTTTTCTACAAGAACCCTTTGTTGGTTCATAACACTGTGACAGCAAAACCTGGGTGCTGCTTTTGCAACTATAACAATTTCTGTTACTTTGTTGGACACAGAATTCAAGATATGAAATGTTTGCTATTATCAAGTAGTTTAAAGGGATTAATTTGCTTTCACATATGTGTGTGACTATATATGTAGGATATATATAAATATTGAATATTGAATATATATATGTTTAAATATGCATGTCATGATCAAATTAAAGTGGTATTTTGGGGTTTTACCTGTAGAAAATAATTTTCTTTCTTTCAGTCCTTGCAGACCTGTCCAATAAATACTAATGTGGGAAATGATAATCCAGTTTGTGTTTCCAATGTGTTTTATGGAACCTTTTGAATTGACAGAGTTCAGTAGATTACTTTTTCTCTTCTATAAGGAGGATTTTTGTGAATAAGAAAGAGCCTCTGCATTGCTGATAAATACAAAAGCATGACCTATAAGAATTTTTATCTCTTTTCCTTCATTTTATTGACAAACTTTGGGATGTGCATCCTGTCTGCTGTGAGACAAGAATTTGCATAAGTCAGAGGGCACAGAATAATGCTTTTTTGCTGCTATTCCTAAAACCTAAATGTCTGCAAATAAGCTCCCAATCCCTGCTATGATCCAGAGAGGTGATCAAAGAGTAGAAAGATGAATGGCTCAAAAATAAGGCACCCTCGGCCTTATATAGTCTTCAGGGGTGGTAGTATTACTTCTACTCATGGTTTTATTTATTTTTTTGTAGGAAGGAGTTACAGCTGGATTTTATTTGCTGGATTTGAAATAAGAAGTTAATTTCAAAGTAGAAAATTACTGAATTTAAGAATAAAGTTTTCATTACAATTATGCCTCATTTTTCCATCATAGAAATGTTTAAGTATTTGAACATAATCTAGAAACTATTCCTGAAAATTGCTGCATAATTTAATGGGGACAAAAATAATAGATTTCTGCAGGATCATAACAGAATTTCTTAATAAAAAGTCCTTAAAACAAACGAACCCAAATCAACCCCCCAGCTAATCTATAATCTATAGAATTTAGTAGCAAATTGAACATTTCTATTTAATAGATAATTTTATCACTTTTAGAATATTCTTCACATACACTTACAAAATTAATATCATCCTTTGTTGAAACTTTAATTTTATAATTAACAAAATATATCTCACACTATACATTAAACTATCAGAGAGACTATTTCAGCTTAGAATAAAGTGCTAGCCGATGTGGTATAGATATACAGTAAAATATAACATTTTTAAATGAATAACAGGATTTTACAATAGGTGTTTATCTGTGGTTTCATAATTCTACATATAATTAAGTGCCATGTTGTCATTTACACTAAAAGTCTTTTGCGCACATCTTACAGTGATAGATTAAAGAGTTTCAGTTTACTGCAAATGATATAAAGGGTACTTAATGCAAATGAAAATCAGATTATAAAAACCTCAAGATATCTTTCAACAGGACCTTATAGATTTCACGAACTCATAAACCCCCTACAATATTTTTCTGAGAAGGAGAGGAAACAGCATCTCTGCTACTACAATCTCACAAAGCAGAGATGATTGTTGTGCTGCTACAAAGAGTGCATTAAAGAAGTTGTCAGGACTTATGGTAGATCATACAAAAATAAGGTGTGGGAAGAATGTCCAAAGTTCAAACACCTAAACCAGATGCCTATTGGTGAGCTAGATGCTTAATTTCCCATTGCTGTCAGTGGAATAATTATAGTGCTTAAACAGAAGAAGCCAGAGCCATCAAAGAATGTCTAGAAAAGTAGGGTGTAATTTTTTTTTATTGTGCAACTATATTGGTAAAAACTTTTGAGCACACGCTGAGAATATGTGTATTTATTTATAAAAGATATGTATGTCCTACAGTGCTTACACATTATGCACTTCACAAGACATGCTAAGTAATCTAAAATAAGGATGAAATAAAGATGAAATAACAACTACTTTTAGAATATTTATTTTATTGTACTTATTAACAGTACAAAAAATATTTTCTTCATAGATCTTATATCACATATTTTCTTCTCATATCTCTTGGGTAGCCTGATCTAGTGGGATGTCCCTGCCCATGGCAGGGGGGTCGGAACCAGATGATCTTTAAGGTCTCTTCCAACCCAAACTATTCTATGATTCTATTCTATGAACTGTTTTGTGCACCTCCTGGGTTACACGCACACCACTTTGTTGACCATTGGTCTAGATAAGCATGGCTCTCCTCCAGCTGCTGATTTCCAGGTGCACACTGCACATTAGTCTTGTGCAGTGTTTGCCAGCTTCACACATCTCTTAGGTATTTACATGTATCTGTTACAAAATATGGTAAAAGAAATGAGCAAAATTAGTGTTATTGAGGAAAAAAATCATTTTTTCATCCTTTTTGACAAAGGGATGCACTGCTTTATTTTACTAGTGTTTAAAATATTTGTTTAAAATGTTTAAAAAGTTTTATCCCAACAGAAATAAAAGTGACCAGGGCACTGTGTGTAGGAGGAAAGATGAGCTGAGAGACTGCTGCACGTGATCAATGCCACTGGGTGTGCTTCTGTTCTCCATTACCAGAGGTTCTTGCTACAGGGAGATCAGCAAAGGGCACAGGTGGAATACCTGCAGTCGGGCAGTGCCTATACCAATGTAAAACTACATGTTCTCTGATCAGGGTACAGTCAGCTCTATGCACCTACATAGGGGACAGGAACACAATTCAGCTTTCTATAAAGAGACAGGACATGAGTTTTAATAATGTGAGCAAGATTAAAGGTCAGACGATGAGAGTTTTATCTCAAATCTACCCGCACAGATTCTCGCTTCATAAGAAAACATAGAATGAAGGAACCAACAAAGATAAATGGAAATAAAAACCCTGATTGAAAAAAATACCCTCAAATGAACAAATAAACAAAGCCCAAACAAACAAACAAGAAATTATAACTGGACTACACTAAACACTGTGGCAGAAGGAAAGAATAACACCTGCCTGTCTGTGGCTATTTAGATTATGAGATACTGAGGCTCTCTTCGCCTGGTATGGATTTTCAAACCTTTGTGCAGTTGTTTGTCTTGGAAATGGGCGTTAGCCACATGGAATGAGAGCTGAGTTTCTTCTCTTGCCTCAGTTTAAAACCTGCAGTTTTGTGAGGCATCGGAATCCAGGAAACATTGCAGTCTTTTCGAACCCAAGCCACTTAATTTCTCTCTCTGCTACAGTGCTGATCAGCTGCAAAAGCAATGATAGGGTACTTTCTCTAAAAGTGCCTATTTACTTTCCGTAATTAACCCCTAATTCAGTGGCTGGACAGACAAAGATAATCAAAGTATAAAACACCTGGTGTAATTGAAGCTTAAAAAAGTCTACTACCATCTGTATATTTTGCAGTATATGCATTTTCTTTCATCTCCATACCACAAATCCTTGCTCATAGGAGTAATTTGTCTGCTTGAAAAGCTGTAGTTAAAGCTTTTTCCCCCCAGCCCCTACCTTACTGTTTTTATTTATACATAATCTCTTCACAAAGCAACTGTTTATACTTGTTTTCTGATAGAGGTATAACATAATTTTAGAGCTCTAAATATTAGGATCTTCTCCTGTGATTGTATTTAAGATCTCCAGGAAAATAAAATTTAGATAAATTAACAACAAAAACAATTTAGATTACTTAAGAAATTTCAAAATTGCATCCCCAATCAGAGGGAGGCAGCGAATTATGCATGCCAAATATTTAAAAGGCTCATATTGAGGGAAATTAATCCATTGTTTTTCTATTGAGAATAATTCTCAGATCAACTTGCAGTGTAATAATTTTATTTTTGGATTTGCTTTCCTGGTTCTAATCCACCACTTCCTGACACGCACCTTATGATGATGACAGAGGGACAAGTGTAGCTGGCAACACATCTGTTGTTTCCATTAGCGTACAACACTGGCATCATTCAGAGATAAATAGAAGAGGTTCTTTCATCCAGGGTCTCAATGATACAGTTAAAGGCTGTTCTGCTATTGGCACCTTGTAAGCAAATTCAAATTGATAGATGTGACATCAGGAGTGAAAAACTGAGTCCAAACAAACAATTAGGTGTAAAGCAGTTAGGTGCCATGTGCTCTCAGAAGCAATAGAGGGATGAAGAGTCTCAATACCTTTGAAGGTCTATGTCCAATGTGCTACTTCCATTTGTATGCCGATGGACTGGTGGCTCATGTTTTTTTCCCTGATTTCTCTGTAGAATAAAATAGAACAATTTACATTTTTTTAGTTGTTTTTTTTTTTTCTTTTAATTTCATTAGGGTACAAATTATTGACACAGGACTAGAAGAAACTGTCTGGATCACTGAACCCACCCTTTGTTCATAAGATATTATGCAAGTTCTGTTTATTCCCAAAGAGACAACAGAATAGCAGTGATTTCTCCTTCACCGTGAAACCAAAGGTCACAAAATAGTCACCAAAATCCAAATCAAGTATAAGTTCTTTATTATTTTCCACTAATTGATTTGTTATTAGGAGTAATTTGGTGGTTTAAATATCCTGATTTGCAGCATACGTAAGTGAAGTTCTTTGGGAAACTTGGCAGTGGTATGCATCTACTTACTAGTACTTCTGGCTGATTTATCAGTTTGAAAATGTGTTGTAATCTGCATAAAAATGGAGTCCGCAGACTGATTTGGATTAATCAAGTCTGACTGTAATTCCTTTTGGTATCCTCATTTGAACAGCACATCAATCACGATGACCTCTTTTGATAATAATGTTACCGTAATATCTAATTTCATATTAATTCCATTGTAATTTAGTGGGCATTCATCTAACAGTAATTCCTATGGAATTACATCTGACACCTCCATGAATACCAAAATAACTCAACATGATAAATGTTATTACATTGAATACCAAAGAAGGCAATAATGATTTGCCATTTATAATAAAATGTTGCCTGCAAACCATTAGTAGACATTACTGGTTAGTGTTAAGGATGTTCCTGTGTAAATCTGTTCACATCCAACTACATCCTGAATGCGTTCCCTGTGTGTCAACACGAACTTGAAAAGAGTTATTCAAACACTCATTTTCCAGCCTCAAGATACATATGATTTATCAGCAGCCACGGAACCCATCCAATCAGTGATCTCATATTGAATCTCACAAGCCAAATCCTGTCAGTCAGTCAATGAGAAAAGCTTGAAAGAGCACAGAGATGGTTTCCAGCAGTGGTTGTGCCAAGACACTTCTTTATATCCTCATCCCTGAGGATTTCTTTATATCCTCGTCTCTCATTACTGTTAAATTAGTTCCTCCATGCAATAGTAAGAGACATGCAGGTCTTTGAGGGTTCTGCCTGTTGGATGAGGCACAGACATGAGCTTTTGTTGTTGCTTTGGGTGCATTTATATAAATATGAATATATATCTTTATTCAGTGTCTATATATCTTAGTTGACACATCTACAGTTTAGAGAGGCAGAGGGGTGTGTGAAAGGTGGTTGCCAGCACGATGTTGCAGAACGAATGAGACATAATTTGTTCTAAGCTTTTAGGCAAACCATCATTTCTGAGGACATAAGGCTGGCCAAATCCGAGTACAGGTATCCCTCACTTGTCTGAATAACTGCCCCAGGCCAATAAAGGTCACATCCAGGGTTCATGACCATATCATAAGAATAGCATTAAAGAGAAACTTGTGCCTTAGGGTTTGTAAAGATATTTCTGCAGTGGCTTATTGTGAGACTCACTGAAACCTCACAAGGCAGCGGTTTGCAGGGTTGTGTATCAGAAAAACAGCAGAAATCTCTGCTGTTTCTCTATTCTCTATTTTCATCTGGCAGCATTTATACACCTTATAATTAACATATGTATGATTGAGGTAAATTGAAGAACACAACTTCCTTGTGCATTTCTATTGAAGAAGTAGAAATTAACTCTAACATTCAGATGAAATTTCTTTGCCACTTTTTACAGTGCTCTCCATCAGGAATGCTGTAACAAGCCTTAGGCACCTAGGAGATGCTTCCCCAGTTCTATGTTTAATTTATGTATTCCAGCAGAGGGAGAAATTGTGAGCCTAAACCTAGAGCTCCTACGATCAGCAGTGTGTGGGCTCGGTATCACCATCAAGACAGCAATGGCTAAAGGGGCAGAAAGCAGGAAATATACTTTATTTCTGCTGACAGCATTCTGTAATCAGGCTATTTCAAGATACTTTGGGTATTTAGTTTACTGTCTGAGAGGCTTGTATTTGTGCAGCTGCACTTGAACAAAAGCTTGATGTTTCATTTTGCTGCAGTTTTAATTGAAGCTGAAAATGAGTGAGGAGAAACTCATCAAAAGACAGTTCCAACCTATTTCATGCTTGCACAAGTCCATTCTTGTGCACATTCGTGTGTATTGATTACTACCATTGAAAGGCCACACGTTAGGAAAATAGAAAAAAACAAACCAAATCAAAACACAGAAACAAATCCTTAGTTTTGCCCCTTCCTTCAGATTGGTATGGACTTCATTGGTTCCCTCTGGTGGCAACTACCATCTGCAAGTAGCGATCATTAGAGGATGCACCTTAGGGAAAAGCTTCTTCATAAGGACACCAATGTTACGCTGAGTTTCCTAATTCAGCTAAAAAAAAAAAATGAAAATGAACAAAGCCCCTAGGTTAAACAAAGAAGATAATTATCTCACTGTGGAGATAAAAGGAGATACATATTTGGGAGGGGCTTTGTAAAAAGGCTTGTAGTGATAAGACAAGGGCAATGGGTATAAACTGGAGAGGGACAGATTTAGAGCAAGTATAAGGAACAATTTCTTCACTGTGAGAGTGGTGAGGCACTGGAACATGTTGCCCAGGGAAGATGAGGCTGCCTCACCCCATCAGGTTTTTTTTCAAAGGCAGAGGGGTCAGATTCTTCCGTGAATGTTAGCCCTTCTTTCAGTCTCTCAGATACAAAATAGACCATTAAAAGAAGAATAGCTTAGATGCAGTTGAATAATTATTGTAGTGGAACATAATATACCCCTGCTAAGCAAGTATCATCAACCAGCATAGATAAAATGGGATGTTTTTGAGTTTGTTGGATAATACTCTATAATATACTGACATAGCCCTAAATGACACTCCGAAGCTCCTTATCAGATGATGGTTCAGCACAAGCCTGAGTGCTGCTTGGAGTCAATTGGAAAAGCCTTCCTATCAGTAGATGTAGACTACAGTTTTAAGTGCGCTGCTCATTAAAACACAACTTTTTGCTGGAATATCTATAGGAATGCTATGTCCTTTCTGTTTTCAGCTACTCATCCACTTCTTTTCCTTTTTGTCAGCTGCAAACCCGGTTAATAATATTAAATATATATATGTTTTTATTAATAAGGATATCAAGTAATACGGAGCTATGTAGCAGTCCCAGATTCTTTATGATTTTGGCCAATGTGAAACAACAACCAGCTAGTGTTCGATAAGAAACTGTGGCAAGTGAAAACAATAATGTCATTAAGTTTATAAAATGTGGCTAAACAAGGCCTGAAAGCTAATTGCAAATTTCAATCTGCAAGCTCACTTTGGCACTGAATTGGCATATCTTTTCATTCCATATAGCACATTGTTGAGTTTTGTGCTTGTGTGTAACATTTGACTTGCATATGAACATAAGAAGTAAATATGAACTGTTAATAGTGCTTACATTCTGTTGAAGATGTATTTAGCTCTTTCTCACAGCGGTGGTCTACAATTCTTGCATAGAATTGAGCACTGCTAGCTGTAAATTAGTAAAATTCAGCTGTAAAGCAAACAGTTGAATAAATATAGGTCTATCAGTCAGATTTTTTTTTTTGCTATAGAGATATATTTTGCTTTCTGTGCTGTTGTGGCTACACACCACTAACTGTTTTTATTCTTGACAGTTTAAAACTATGGTAGACAGCAATTACAGCAAGATTTCAGAGAAAGGCAACACTCTACCCACATTCATACACAAATGCACTCACATGCACCAAATTAAAGCTTTTCTAACTGACTGAAATTCTTCCTTTTACATTCTTCCTTTATAGAGTAGAAGTAAATGCCTTCTTGATAAAACCTGGCAAGTGTAATTAATAAATGAGCACAGGAAATTACTAACACTAGTGCAGTAATGGGAACTGAGTCATAGCTTCGACTGCTTACCACAACATTATCCCCCCTTTTTTTTTAATTTAAGGCAGTAGTTGCACAGGATAAGTTTTTAGCTTTCCTGCCAGTAAGAGACACAAACTGGGAAGCAATGAAGAATATAGACTGAATATTAGTAGTCAAATTTTCATTGTGTGCACATAGGTATCCCTTGAAATCAAAACTTCCTTATGATATCAAGTGCAGGACATCATGACACTGTACCAATGTGTGTTCATTAAAGTTCCTGGCAAATGTCCTGAGGTAACATAACAGGTAATATATGTATTAAATTCTTTTTTAATTTGTCCTTGTAATTGGAAGCTTGAGGTGAGACTTTGGTCTGACGTACTCCTGTAAATTCATAGTAGTCCCATTTGTTTACTCCATGTTTCTACATCCAAAAAGAATTTAATGTAAATACTTTGTAATGTAGACAGATAGTTAGAAAATTTCTTCTTAAAGGAGTGTTACATTTAGGTTTATTTTTTTCATTTTCTTGTTTGGTGCTTTGATGTTTTCACTATAACTACTTGAATGCTGTTTTCCACAGCATGAGTATTTCTCAGATTTTAAAGAAGCCTTTGGCTAGATAGCAGCTATCAAGATTCATGGAAAACAGAAAACAGGCACTTGAGAGAAGGTGGCAAATAAATAATGTGAAAAACCACTGATGTAAAACAAGATAGCTCCTTCACAGATTTTAGGCAAATCATTCATTTTAGGTGGTTTTGCTCTCTGTATTTTCAATGTTTTGCTTGTTTGTTTGCTTCCTTTTATCTATTGCTTGTTAAATTCTGAATCTTTTGCGTGAAGTGTGGTTGCAGCACAGGCTGTGCCATCCAGCTGAGATGAATGCAATATGACTTGTTTCCCATAAATTAAGCTTTCTTGCTTAGTTAATCTGTTATAACAGGCTTGGGATGAAGAAAAACAATTTTGCCTGAAATATCCCTATTTCACAGCCAAGTGACACACCTCTTGCCCACCCCTAGAAACTCCCATGCACAAGAAAATGGTAAACAGCCACCACAGTGACCAAGGAAAGCCAGAAGGCAAGCTGACAGCAATGAATATTCTCATGAATCAAAGTACCGAGCTTAATTCATACAAGTTTGAAGGTGCTATGGTACGAGTTGCACTCAAATATTTGCACGATCTGTTGGTATTTATAAAGATGAGTACAAATTCCCCAAATGTCTGGAAATATAACATGATAGATTATCCCTGTGAAAGCTCATACTGGAAATGAGATATTGGCATGTATTTCTCTTTTCACACGGGCATTCTACTGTTGCAAATTCTTCATCACTGCGTCTGTCCCTTACAATGTGTTCATGCTGCGTGGAGCACAAAGGGACCTTGATCTTTGCTAGGGTGTCTTAGCATGAAAACAACAGAAATAATTAATGCAGAACAATTTCATTACTCTCTGTTTATAATGTGTCAGTCTTTCAAACTGAGAACAAGAAAAAAAAAAAAAGAGGCGGAAGGGAAGAAGGCAAATTTATCTTGTTAGTCTCCCCTGAGTCACAACAGCAAAAGTATCATTAGCAGCCTCCATATTCACATGAATTAGCCCATTCTGATAGTAGCTCACATTTCTTTAACCTGTTCAATCAATTCAAAAAAAGACCAGGCTATCTTATGTTACATTTTTACATTCCCTAGGGATATACTGCACTCAAGAAAGTTCTCACCTGAAGCAGAAAACAACACAAAAAGGGTGAATGTAGCAGATTTTCATTCATCATCACAGGAACTTCACGGGGTAAGAAGAAAAACCTACTTTTCCTTCGTACTCCATCAGCCTACACAAAAATCGAACACAGGTTGTTTCTTTAGCTGTTTCTACAAACTTTATCTGCAAAATCTTCGTTACACTTGAGCAAGATGAAGAAAGAAGAGTGACCTATATGCCACTTTCTGTGTCTGTGCTAGTAAGTTAAACAAGAACAAGACTTCTCTTGATGGGACCAGCTGGAACAGGACCATCTAGTTCCATCCTATAACCTCCCTTGCTCTCCAAACAATTCTTAAGGCTTGTTAGGAATGGTCACTAGCCTGTCCTAAGTGGCAGACCGTCCACAAGTTGTTCAGGAGAGTGTGGCTTATCCAAGGGTTCTTCTGATTATTTAACAATATAAATAATTTTGTTCTGGTCCCAGGCACTTTCATGTCCCAGTTCAACTGTCTGTTATAAGTGTCACCCCTGAAGGCAAAACGAGATATTCCTTCAAACAGGTGAATTTGGAACATTAGGCAAGCAACCTGTCTCCAGATGAAAAGCATGAAGCCTTAAACCATTATCCTAAAAGCAGCAGGAAAACTTTACATTTTCATTCACTCCCTTTCCTCCATATATATTGCAAAATATATGAGAGCATAAAGAGAGAAATTAGATCTTTCTTTTAAAGTGACCTGTTCTGCCTGTGAACTGTGCCCTCCTGATGCACACCACTGCACCCCGGCAGATAGATCTGCTCTATGTAGAGGTGTCTGTGGTGTGTCCTTAAAATATCCTTTAGCCCAGAAAATAAATTCTGCTGGTGTTTGCTATATTTCTACCACCACAGCCACAAGCTCTTTTGCAAACCAAACATGCTTGCTGCCATTCCTTCACATCTGTAACATTTAACTTTAATGCCTCTGCCCCTGAGGAGCTGCAGAGTAGCATTTCAATTCGCCATCCATGGATTTGTCCTGAAGAATTAGAGACATGTCAGCTTATCAGTCTGTGACCTTTTCTATTAACATTGTCTTCAGGTTGACTTGGCAGCACAAGAGGAAAAATAAATCTTGTTATCCAAAGCTGGTCTGGCTTTCCCGGATAGTGCAGCTGTGGCTCAAATCTGTTAAGTTTTTAAATTGCAAACATTTCTATGGCTACATAAAATTTATTAGGTAGAATAATCCATGAGAAGGGGTGGGGAAGAAAGCAATGGAATAGAAACCATTAAAATAGATATGAAGGAGAGGGCTTTTGCAAAGCCTGGGTAGTTGCATTGTCTAGCTTATTTACAGTCCGGCCTGACACCCTAGAGATAATGCAAATCAAGTCACCATGTAAATTGTATGACCTTTTCATGTTCCAGTCTTTGGGAGATCTACACTGACACAATTATGAGCATGCTGCATGGGCCTTCTTTATCACCTTTGTCACCCGCTCCTAGACTTTTCAACCCCTTTTTCTGTTGTTTTAATGATAAAGTATTGGGAGGTAGTACGGTGACCTCAGAAAGTGATAGCATGGGTAAGTCTTCTGACATAAACCTGTCCTCGTACTACAGTCCCTGCATTTCCCACTGTTTTGATATTCTGTCGTACTCCGGCAAAAAGCAGTGCATGAACTGCCTTTACCAGGATACTCTCCACTATCATGTAGGGACGTTTAGGGCCCCGAACAGCTGGTTAAGCATCTAGTGGTTTCTGACATGCACAAGGGTGTTTGAGATATGCACAGCAGATCTGCTGATTTGATACAGGATCTATGTCTCTTCAGCTTCTCGGCTGCTCAGGAGGCTCAGAGGTGAGCTGAGCCACCTCAAAGGACCTGATATTTAGACAAATTAATTGAGCCTCAGTAGTGGGATTTGGCTGCAGATTAAGACACCTTAATTAGTGCCTGGATTTAGTTAGGTTCTAAACTCCTGTCGGAGTCAATGGGGACCAAGTTAATACATGCAATAGAACTTAGGGAGGGAGGTGCAATCCACCTTAAAGTGGGGATCTGTAACTATACTGCACAGGGCTCCCCTGACTATAATGGTAGCATATGCACACAATGTGCATTTTGATACCTACATGAGGACACATAAATACACTTAACATACTTGGTCAAAATCCCACTGTTTTAAAAAATACTGGTTGTCATTACAGAAGAAATAACTAAGATAGGCTGTTTCCTATGTATGTTTGCTTAATGGAGAAAATATGATTCCATTTTTTTCCTCTTCTACTTCCTAGCTTTAATATTGTCCAGGTTTTCAATTTTTAAGTAGCACTTTTTTATCATTTGGGGTATACCAGTATGCTTGTACAAGTATTTGATCTCAGATGTTGTTTTATAACTGTAAAAGTCCACAATTAATGCAGTACAGAGATACTGAAAATAAATAAAAATAATAACATTTAAATTATAGCAATTCATTTACAACAGCAGTTGATCCATGATGGTAACTATTTCAGAGCAAGAGTGCCTAACATAAGGCAGCATTAATTTCAGAATAGGTGTTTTGCAAAAAGCGTTTTTACTGTGATGAGTAATTCCACCTGCAAATATTTTTTTTAATGCATATTCCAAAAAAATTGGGAGACAACATATCCAACACCAATACATCATCTGTATCTTCTTCAGTTCCTGAAAGTATACGCTTTCAAAATACTCCTCCCTTGTACCTTTTTTGCAATTACTTACAATTAAATGGTTTTTTTAAAAAAGTTGGAGCCTTTGCTTAGCATGTTGAGATAAGACAAAAACTTCATTTTTATTCTTTTTATTACAGAGTTCTTGGCTATTGTCAAATATAGAACTTTAGGCTAGGTAATCATTTTTGGTCTGATTCAAAATGCTAGTTACAATACAATAATGAACTAGATAATTTTCACGAGGAAGCAGAGATCTCCTTTTCCTAGAGGCATTGGGGACTTTCCTTGATGGTGTTTTAGATGATAACGGAGCATCATCGGCCAAATGATCCCTTGTGATGCGAAACATTTCGTTAAGTAACAACAGAACAAAACTCATCTTCAGAAAAGTCACATGGTCCTAGGTGCAACCATGGATTTGGCTGCCTTGTATTGGTCTCAAACAAATTATTTGCATCATAACCTCTTTAGGTATAAGCCCTAGGACCTTTAAACTCTAAGCCTCAAAATCGAGTCATAGTGAACTACAGGAGCATTTAACACCTTTTGCCAAAGTGCATCTGAAGAAATTGGGATCTCTCAATCATGTTCTAACACCATGAAATGAAATCAAATGCTGAGTAAAGCATCTTTGCTTCAGTTTGAATATTTTCAACTTCATGCAGAGAAGGCTCTTGACCTGTGCTAGCCCACCACCTAAATAACCCAGGGAAAAAAGGGCTTTTTTAGTTAAAAAGCATATGTGTAATTCAAAATCACAGCTATTAAGTGCTTGGCCTGTAATTTTTCAGTGGTGCTACCTGGTAGTAATCTGCCTAGAAAATTAGAGGACCATAGATCTGGGTCATAGATCAGGATATTTTGTCTTCCTTTTTGTGCAGGTATATGTCAGAGTGTCCTAAGTGTTTTTGCAAGTATTGCCAGAATGAAACAGCCAACATTCAATTGGAAGATCAAAAATTAAAGCAGAATGCCAAATTACTGATTACATGTCTGATTTCCCATTGGGTTTTCACTAAATAATTTGCTGATTTATGACATTTCTGGCAGTAAAAGATCCTCTCTGTAGCATGCGGACACTTGCGTTTCTCAACGAGTTTGACAAAAAGCATCATAATCACTATTTAACATAAGGTAAATTAACACTGGTGTAGGCTTACATTCACAGCACCTCACCTTCTTCAGCATTGTGCAGAATTTGGGCAGACATTAATGCAGAGAGTAAAAGATGGCATAAGTGCTTAAGGTTTGTATTTTATCTCGTACTGCTTTTCGCAATATGATTAATATAGTCAATTTCTTTTTCTACTGTCAGAAAATTTGTAAAAGATGGTGAGGTATCTTACATGTAGTAACTACGTATATGTTCTAATTTACACTTGGTACATATAATATTTATTTAAAGGTGTATTAATATGCATTATATTATAGTATAGCTACCATGCTATTCAGCACAAAGTATTGACACAGAATCACCACCACCACCAGGCTGGAAAGGACACACTGGATCATTGAGTCCAACTATATAAACATATAACATCCAGTGTTTCCAACAAGAACAAGAGTTGTTTGTTAACCATAGGTTTGGGGGTTCTTCCTTTTTTGTTTGTTTGCAACTTCTACAAATAATTTGCGCAGTGCTTTGGTTATTAATGGTTATTTCCATAATGTAAAGTCTAAGACATAAGAGTTTGTTGGAACTCGTTATGCAATGAAGGGAGAATATGTGTTGGGAAAAAATTGTGACTACTTTTATGCCTGTACATCAGCAAAAAAATTTTCACGGAAAGGGTCATTGGGCACTGGCAGAGGCTGCCCAGGGAGGTGGTTGAGTCACCTTTCCTGGAGCTGTTTAAGAGATGGGTAGACGAGGTGCTGAGGGGCATCATTTAGGAGTGTTAGGAATGGTTGGACTCGATGATCCAGTGGGTCCCTTCCAGCCTAGTCATTCTATGATTCTATGCAGATTCACCTATTTGACTTCAAGTACCTGTAGAGTGAACTCGCAACCTCCCTGTATGTTAAAAGATTTTTATTATATTTAAGGGGTATTTGGCCTGATTAAGACCTTAATCATCCTTCAGATTTACCTTAATGTTCTACTATTAGAGATGTAGTACGAATAGGGACTCAGCATGTAGTATTACACTATGTGTTTAAGCAGGATAAGCAGGATAAGTATGTGTCTTTCAAGACAAATCTTTAAAGTTTGACAGCACTGGAAGCATTTTTTTTAAGAACACGTCTAAACAAATACATATGGAGAGCATCCATACTGTAGCAAAATTTGTACTGAAGAGAATAAATATATCCAAAATAAGCGATTAAGAATTAGAACACATATTTGCAGAAATTTCATGCACAGTTTCCTAAATTCATGCTTTAATAATAGGAAGCAAAAAATTATTTTCGTAAACTTTTTTTTCCACAGTCCATACCATGGAAAGATATTCTTCACATAGTTCTTTCCACATTACCTTGCTGAACTATTTCTAAAAGTCATTTCGGTATGTGTTTTCATCATTACTTAAACCTATTAATTTGTCTTTTCTGCTGGGATACATGTACATATGGGATACATATATATATATATATGAACTTTCTAAACTATTTTGTTGGAGAGATTTTGTACTAAATACCATAGAATTAACATTGGTACCATTGGGCAACCACTTCCTAGGCTGTACTTTCAATTAAGTCATTCTTGGTTCCCGCAGGGAAATACTAACCATATGTTTCTAGGGATATCAGGGTTAATTGTCTGCCTAGACTATAGGGACTACATTTCTTTAACTAGCACAGATTGCTAAAAGAGAATAACCGTAGCTCTCTGGAACAGAATTGTAATTTTATAAATAAGATTTATATTCACATTATCTTTTTGGCAGTTCAGGAGGTAAGTGGAGGAAGATTTGGACAGCAGAAGGAATGAGGTCCACAGCAGAACAGTTAAAGTCAGACCAATATCCAAAGCATAAGGACAGTCGGAGCAAATAATATTTCATCTTGATGGAAGGATGAAGTAATTGGATTTTATTTGGATGTTGCGGTCTTAGTTTCACAGGATAGTTGTAGTTGCTCATGCATAAGTTAGCATGGTGCAATAACTCATGAAACAGGAGACTGCGGAGACAACATGAGGTTTGGGCATTGGTTCACATTCATCCAAACCAGAATGAAAAGTTCTGTGCAATCTTTTAATGATGCAGAACTGGCTGAAGAGTACTTATATAGGACATTTCTCAGTCAACAGCAGAAGCAGTTTCTGCAAATGCAGGAATAGCCAAATAATCCAATGCTTTGTATGTGCCTAAGATAGTTGAGACATTTTATATGTAGCATAAGATTATATATAGTGATGGATCACACTTGTGCTTGTATAGGCCCACAGGACCATGTACCAGCTGAATGCAATAACTGGGAAAAACAGCGGATTGAGGAGTCTTACCCAATCCATCTGAAAAATATTGTTGTAAAGATCATTGTAAGGCAAACTCACTTCACTAACCAGAGAGCAGCTAAAAAACCTGTCCGAGGGATTTGATCTCCACGTGAGTTTTAGCCTGTTCAAAGATCCTAATAAATTATTACTTGCTTTTCTCCTTTCTGACAGCTTCTCTGTCTGTGAATGCCTGTGCAACATGGACATGAAAGCAGACAAATGCTTACCTCAGCACTGCATCTTGCAGAAGCTCAGCCCAAGGTGGTAAAGAAGTTGACCCAAATTTAAAACAAGCTTTCCTTCCTTCCTGTAATCCTTTAGCAAGCTGTCAGTGCACATTGCTGAAAGGTAGACTACTACAACTACTGTGATTACATTGTGCTAATTGACTTCAAGCAGTTTATATCAGTTAAAATCACAGCTGAATATCAACTCTCTGTTCCTAGGAAGCAAGTGATGTCTACAGTCAGGGTATTTTAGTGTGCTGGCCTTGGCTTTTCCCTAACCATTAGAGAGCAACCACGCTAAGGTTTGACTCCGTCTCTATGCTTTCATCTCTCTGAATCGCCCAGCACTCTCTTCAGGGAGAACGTGTCCAACAGCAATGATGGAGCACATCTTGACATGTGAATGGGATAGCTGCTGTTACATTAGCCTAAGAATAGCCTGCCCTGACTCTTCTTCTGGACCAGCTGCATTCCAGCTGTGAAGAATGGGTGGCAAACAGGGCTAGGTGTCAGATACTATTAAAATGAACTGTTTCCACTTGTTTTCTTTATGTCTTGTGGGTCTTTGTCCCTTTTACTTGAAAAATAAAACACTATGTTAAATGATTTAGCAGCATAATGGCCAGCTAGTAACCACACACAAGTATTTTCCTCCACATGTTTCTGACCATTCAAAGATTTGTGCAGAGAAAAAGCCCTTTTACAGTAATAAAATTCAATGACTGACCAGTATGACTTTTCTTTGGCCAAGCATTCGTTTGCATGCACCTTTCGAGTTTTTTACACATCCTCTGATGAGTGTAGTATAGGTTTACTCACTGGTTTGGTGGCCGAACTACATCTCATTCACTGAATGATGAGACTGATTTTTGATGGATGTACTTATAGAGGAGCGAAAAAGTCTACGATAAGGTGGTCTAAGCATTTAGGATCACTTTGGATTAGGTTACATTGTGGTCACTTTGGATTAGGCTGTAGACATATCCCTTTACACTTTCTTTGGATTATTTGTATTTTGCAACAAAGAACTGTTTAGTTAGGCTCACTGTAGGTTAATCAAATTCTCATTGTATTCAAGCGATCTTTGTTTATTCTTTAGAAAAGAGATTTTTAGGGTCATTAAGACATTCTATGGCATATGCAGTAAAGCACTTTAACTAAAAAAATACTTTTCAGAAGCAGTCACTTCATATAGCTAATATGTTCAAAAATCTAGGTCCTGGGGCAAGAATTCTATTGACTTTCAAATTAATTTAGGTCCCTAATTGGTAAAAATTCCAGCTGGAGTATTACTGGTTATAAAGCTATGATGATGTATGATATTAAGTTCTGTCCAGCTGTATTATAGCGGAGTTGTTGCAGCTCAGGCAGACACTAACACTCACACACCACATTGGCAGTATGGGGTGTAAGAAAGCCTTATCTATTCCACTACAAATTCAGCCAGCTCTGTCTTAGTACAGTTTTAAAAAGCTTTTGGCACCTTATTTATTTCAGGCACAAGAGGGAAGGCAAATCAGAATGAGCTAGGTAGAGCAGAAACTAGGCTCTGATTTAACTAATGCACATTTTCATCTATGAAGTGCAATTTTATTAAAAAACATGTTTTGAATATATACTGAGATCTTAATGCTGCTGAGAAGATCTGAAACTGTTGTTGTGTAGAGATGAATGGGATTTGTTGCACGTGCATCTTGAAGGCTGCTTTGAAATCCTTAAATATAGTTTTTACAGAATCTTTGAAACTGTTTGAAAATTTCTTAGTGGCTCAAAATTCTAGTTAACTCACAGTTCAAACCTTTTTATCTTGAGACCTACAGTGCACAAGCAGCAGAAGAAATGTGCTCATCTAGCAATAATTCATTTATAACTGAAATACAGCTAAATATTCAGAATGTAGAAGCACAGAAAAGGAATAGTATTCCAGCTAAATTTCAGAAGTGCGAATTTGCTTAGTGCCTTTATGTGTCATACAGCATTCACTTATATAGTTCCACACACCAAGTGCTTGATTTTCCTTACCTTTTATTAATAATTGCAGAAGAATTAAAACTACACAACATCTTAGGATAGAGTATAAAAGTTGTACCATAAGTAATTAATAAATATATAACACTTCCACTAAGCAAAATGTAAGCATTTGAAATGGAAAGCTAGCAGGCTGCTCAGGTTAATAACTCCTAGAATCTCACACAAATAACCAATCACTGTCTTCTGATTCACCAGATATACTCCTTTCCTTACCCTCTTGATTCCCATCTGAATATATTTTTCTTAATATTTATTTAAAACTATCCTAAGTGCAATATAACGCAGGACTTTCTGATATTCCCTAACCAATTAAGGGTAATAATTGGATCCCTCTGCTGCCCTCCTTATGTTGTTAGTATAAATTCATAATTATCTGACTCCCACCCCATTTAGTCAGCTTTGGATCAGACCAGATGTGGTCTTTGCTGTTCTGCAACACATCATTGTTTTTCAATAGTAGTGTGTTTTCTTCTGTTTCAAAGTTCTTCTCTGGATATGACCCTTAGGGATTTCACAGACTTTTGTAGCTGTTGTGTGAGACTTTTAATTCTTTTAAAATCCGTAATAAATGCCTGTCAGATGTTGCTGCAACAAGAAAACGTATTACCTGTACATTGGGATCAATTAAATCCCAGGCCCCAAGATTCAATACATCTTGTCTAAAAGATGTGAAATTCACTGAATAAATTAAGGAGCAAATTTAAAGGCCTTGTGGACATAAATTAGGAAATCCAGTTGATACACATTGAAGATGCAAATTCCTCATGTGTGAACAGTTAATGAGCTATGTGGTTGCTTAAAAAACATGAATAGTTACAGAAAAAGAGGCAGAGCTGTGAAGGCCACACATAATGTATTCCTTTCAGTAGCTGTAATTATGACTTCACTGGCATTTCCATATATCAGTGTAGCAATCCCATGTGAATTCATGCCGCTTCAAGGCACTATTACTTGATGCTACTCAGTTATTTGTATCAGTGTATTTTCTGTGCAAAACGGAGTTAGATTTCATCTGGTTTGATTTTGTATTGGAATAAATGACTTCTCCAGGTAACGGATAATTCCTCTATGGTTCTTCCTGGTCTGGCTAGTGGATTATCAAATCTTTTTTAAACACTCTTGCAGGTCACAGTTTCTTCATTGTAAAATAGAAATAGATGACCCCTACAGAGTATGTACCTAGAGTGACTTATTTGCTATAGGATTTGATTTATCCCTTTTCCCTTATCTTGAACTTTCTTCCCTTTTTCTGTACTTGATCTCATCTTCTTTTAAAGACCAGAGAAAAGACTTATCAGCAATTTACTGTGGAGAAAGGAATCAGACAAGAAGTGGAAGGTTAGCTAGAAAGAATCAGTTTGTTCTGCAGAATGGTAATATAGTTTGGATGCAAATTATATGACACTTGAAGTGAATCACTGAAATGTGTATGTAGGCAGATACAGTCTCCGCTTTTAACCCCGACTCAGCAGTGCTTTTTCATATCAACGCTGACAGGATGATCATAGCTTGAATTACTCTTCTTATAGTAAGGCAACATGAGCTCTGAGAGTCTAAAATCTCAATTACCCTTTCAGTGGGGAATGTCAAACTCTTCTCAGAAAACTCAACTCTGAACTAATACTGCTGCAAGGACAGAGGGACTTCACCATAATGACTGGGCATAGCAAGGCTGTACCACCTGGGTTGCATATGCCTGAATCCATAGGAAAACCTGACGGTAATATTTCTCCCATGCAGTGAGTTGCATGCAGAGAATCACAGAATAATTTGGATTAGAAAAGACCTTTAAGAACATGAAGTTCAACCATAAACCTGTCACTGCCAGTTCACCTTTAAACCATGCCCTTAAGCCCTACGTCTACACATCTTCTAAATACCTTTGGGGATGGTGAATCCACCACCTCCTTTGGCAGCTTTTCCAATGCTCGACAACCATTTTGGCAAAGTAATATTTCCTAGTATCCAATCTAAAACTCCCTTGATGCAGCAAGAGGCCATTTCCTTTCATCTTATCACATACTACTTGGGAGAAAAGAATAACATCCATCTCACAACAACCTCCTTTCAGGGATCTTCAGAGAAGGATAAGGTCTTCCTTTAGCCTCTCTTTCTCCAGACTAAACAGCCTGAGTACCCTCAGCTTCTCCAGCTTCATTGACTTTCTTTAAATACACTCCAGCCCTTCAATGTCTTCCTTGTAGTGAAGGGCCCCAAACTGAATACAGTATTCAAGGTGTGGCCTCACCAGTGATGAGTATGGGACAAAGGTCACTTCCCTACTCCAGATGGCCACATCATTGCTGATACAAGCCAGGAAGTTGTTGGCCTTCTTGGGCACCTGTGCACACTGCTGGCTGATACTCAGCTCTCTATCGAACAACACTTCTGGGTCCTTTTCCACTGGAAAGCTTTTCAGCCACTCTACTGCAAGCTGGTAGATTTGCATGGAGTTGTTGTAGCACAAGTACAAGACCCAACACCAAGCTTTGTTCAGCCTCAAGCAGCTGGCCTTGTCCCATTAATCCAGTGTGTCCAGGTCCTTCTGTAGCATCTTCCTGACCAATGTGGTTTTACTTGTATACTTCAGAGGGTGTGCTCAATCTCCTCCTACAGATCTTTGGTAAAGATATTAAACAGAACTACCCTCAACACTGATCCCTGGGGAACGCCACTTGTGACCAGCTTCCAAATAGATTTTTCTCCATTCAGCACAATAAATGTGTCCTACAAATTCAGATTCAAGAATAGACGTGCATTAGGATGTAGTAACACCTAAACTACTAGCATGATTCAGGGCAGAAGCATACAGTCCCTTTCATTTTCTTTTTAGTCAGAGTCATTTTTGTGCTGCTACAGATTTTCTTTTTATTTCTTAGAATGGATAATTTGATTTTAAAATGTGGAGGCAAAAATTAGATATTACAGGGGATAAAACCTGGACAAACCTGTCACCCTAACTTGAAAAGCCAATGTTCTGGGTTTTTTTAAAGTCCATGGAATAACTTCACAGCTCATTGTTACGGGAGAAAACTTCATTACTAGATATGAATCTATTGCAATAGATGACCAGAGTATAGCATGGTGGGGGGAGGGTGTTTTGTCTAACATATGCCATTAAACTCTATATTCTGAGCAGCTGCTGACCTCCACTGTTGAAGAACAATCATGGATTAATAGATTTGAAAGCCAGAAGGTCTATTTCAGTTACCTACTTCAAATGATTGGGTACCGTGGCTGAGAGCTTCACCTGGTAAATGTTGCATCATGACCACAGCTCTTCCAAGAATTACAGAATTTCTTTCTGAAAATATCAAGATGTTCTTTTATCAAGAGTTAAAATAGTGAATTAATGTTTTTTCCAAATTAACAAATCTAATATTTCATTTATATATTTAAAATATATCGTTCTGCAGTTTATTGGTTGTTCTGAACCTCATTTCTACAGAGCTTGTCAAAAAAATCCGGCATGAATAATTTCTCTGTGTGAAACTTTTATATTAAACTATATATTCATTTAAAGAGATACAACAGAGATTTACTTAATGATGAACTCTGCAGAGAGTGCTATATTTCCTACTCTGCACACAGAACAACTACACAGTTTAATCTCTCTAATCTGAATATTTAGTCACTAAAGTTAAGGACCATGATAATTTTCTTAATTTTCAGCAATATTTTCTTCGTTTCTGAGAGTCTGTTTTACTTCCTGGGGTTACACTGGAAACTGAGTTTGTTTATCTGTGCATGCACAAGAGGAACAGAAAGAGAGGAAAAGGAAGTTTTTGTGTATGTGTGGATGGATAGATACATAGATAGATAGATAGATAGATAAATTATCCATGATATGCATAACTGCTTTCTGCAGAGGATAAGACTAGATAGCGTCCAGTGGTCCCTCCACCTTAAATTGTTCTGTTGTTCTATGATTTAATCCATTAATCATTACTGAATACCTGAGTACTTCACATAAAACCACAAATATACATTTACTGAAGGTCTATCAGGTGTTTTAGCGTTCCTTTCTTTTTTTCTTTGTTCCTTCTTTCCTCCCATCTCTCCATCCATCCACACACCAAATAAATACTTCATTCAACATAAAGTTCTACACCACATATCAACTCGTTCTCTCAAAGCCTTGACAATGGTCACATCTATCTAGTTCAGATATATCTTGGAATTCTCGACTTAGGCATGATGTTGCCACTTGACTTAGTCAGAGAATCATAGAAAGGGGAGTGTTTTATTTAATTTTTTTTAAAACTTTATAACTGAACCATTGTCTTTCACACAAAAATTCTAAATTAATTTGCTATAAACATGCATTATTTGCTTCAATTAAACAATTAAGTAAAACAATACAATTAAACAATGAACTATAATAATTAAATATTGATTGACAAATAAATATTTAAATTTAAAATTGAATAGATACAATCAAATAGTTAGATTAAAATTAAATATTGAACATAAGAAAATGTAGTTAATAATTAACTGAAAAAATTAAATAGAATTAACCATAAAAATATTTAAAAAAAAACATTCACAGTTTCGCAGCCCGTTTATTTTAGGAAATTATTGGCTGAATCAGAATTTAAATAAAGACTGTGAGATTTACCCTGTTATAATAACATGAAATTGAGATATCATTTTGCTGGTGTTGTTACTAATAGACAATATATTCAAGTATATAGCAAATCTAATTTACTTGTTGTCTATGCAATTAAAATGCAAATGTTCTGGTCATAATATTAGAAGCCTCAAGTTTCAGTTGTAGCATTATACAGTATTGTTGCTGCTCCTGTTAACAATAATTCGTACAGAAATATAGCGTAGCTTTAACTACCCACAGGTGCCATCCTGAAACAGGGCTCTATGTGTCTTATGTACAAGTCTAAACTGCTGTAATGGAGCTCTAACATGATATGGAGAAATGATTCTAAGTAACGTGCTATCTTGGATCTCTTTAGAGCTGTATTCCCCTTGGTGACTTGTGAATTTGATTCGCAAGATATTCTTTGCTTAACAAAGTGCGAACAACAAACACTAAGTGGATTTTCACTCTGAGAGGCTGAGAGAAATCGGACGCACACAAAAAGGAAAATAATTCTTCAGAAATACAAATGACACTACACCTATGGCATATTTTAATAAGATAAGATCTACAGTGATGAAAGTAATGTTATTAATTAGGGATTATAATTTTCCAGTTAGAACATTAGATAGTGATTGGAACCTACCTGTCTTTAGCATCACATGAGCAATGTAAGGAAACCCAGAGATCTGGCCAGTGCTCAGGACTACTGTCCCTCCCCACTGGTACCAGCCTCGGGGTCAGATGGATTCCGTGCAGCAAACAATGAACATCATCTGCATAAGAGGCGTCCTGGGATGTATGTCCTCTGTTGTTACAAGATTATTGATAAAGGCATACTTTATTAGCTCAAAGATTTTATGGGAAGGCTAATAACCTCTATGCTGCCCTATCCAGAAAGCTTAAGAATTTCCAGTGTCGGCCCTGTCTGAGGCTAGAGGAATGTTTTATTGCTACTAAAGCACTCACAGAAGACTCAAACCTGCCATTTTGTTATGGCCCAATAACTCTAAAATTGCTAAGTAAAGAAATCCCAATTTTTTTTTGTAGATGGCAACTTTGAGTTTATTGCACTCCAAAAGTGAGAAATTAAGTGTATATCAGTTTGTCTCCTGCCCTTGAAGAAAAAGAATGGCTTTGGTTTCGCTTTTTTATCAGGGCCTGCTTATGAGCTATCATGCCTGCTACCTACAACTTCCTCTCAAGAGAGACAACAAAAGAATGCAGTTATATTTTATTATTACTGTGTGTTATAGGGGACACCTTGGCTTCACCTAAGTACTTGAAGTTTTCAGATTTTAGAAATGAAGCTATCTGTGTCACTCTATTTGTTTAGACAGAATTAGAATGATAAGTACAGACAACTGAGTTGAAGACTGGGTGATCACTAGACTGGAGAAGCTAAGTTGAAAGAATCTATTTGCTCATATCACTGCTGAACTGCAGGTCAAGATTGAAAAAGGAAAGAGGAGGGGGTAGGTAGACAGAGGTAACATAGTTCTACAGAACATGTCTAAATTCAAGCTAAATACTGCAGATATGCTTGGTAGCAGCGAGGCTTGCTCAAGCTGAACTGACAGTATCTCAGCAAACAGTGTCCTGAAACCTCATCATCTCTCCACAGTCCCATTTCTCTGACTGTTGGTTAAATCATACTTGGACTCCTCTTGCTGTCAGCCACATAACACACCAGCTTTTATTAACGAGCGTTTAGGAGCAATGTTTACATTTTTGAAGCCTTCTTCTTTCTTTTAGGGTCTGGCCCAGTTGCCACACTGATACTTAGGAATACTTGAAGCAACCTTCCTTAACCACACTGGCACACCACCTATACCAGTCAAGGATAGCATGCCAATCCTTTATGAAGGGAAGACACGGGTACATGTTAGTCCCCTTGTGCCTCACATGTCCTCATTGGCATGAAAATTATTCCCAGAAGCATGGACTAGAAAAAAGTAAGTTCAAAACAGGACAGTAAAGCTGTATCTGTGGTACAAATTGCATGTATCCCAGTCTACACCCTCATTTTGAGGCCTATTGACATGAGAAGATCTGCACATGTGAAGCTCTCTCAGCATCACACAGTTGATGACACTCTTGTTATAAGCAGCTCTGATCTTCAGCAGGTCCTGTGCCATGTCCAGAAAGAGTTTGAGAGTCCCTGTTGGTGCAGGCCAAGTAAGTGCTAGAGAGTGTCCTAAAAATCTAGTGTACAGGCAAGGAAATTGCCTGGAAATATTCTTTAACATGTTCAGTTTATTACTTTAAAAATAGTCAAGACGGCAGAAGTCCAGAACACATCAATGCATGCTCCTTCACGTAACAAAGCTGCACTCCTGTTCTCGCAGTCACAGATCTCCATTACGTCAAGGATTTGCCATTCTCCGCACAAAAGGCTGATTCAACAATGATTTATTAATATTCAATGCATCTTAATATCAGTCTTAAGAGATACCAGCCACTCTTCTGCAGGTGTTCCAAACCCAACCCACAGCCCAACAACTTCTTTATACCAGGGCAAGGGAAGTCAGCTCTGCATTTGGCTGAACAGGATTATTGATATGAAAGGGTTCTTAGACTCAACTCAGCCTGGAATCACACCAAGATTTGGACTTCTGGGGAAGAAAGATGTGAAGTATTCTAATATGCATACACTACGGGAAATCAAGTAGCCAAAACAGCAGAAGTTTTTTATTCTGTAAACCTATCATTTTGTAAGCTATCCTTCTGTTTGCCATTGGCTGTCTCTGGCTCTAGATCCCTGATGATGATGAAAGGCAAAGCTTGCTTTTTCTACAACACATTAACATAACTATAGTTAACCTGATGCCAAGCCCATTATTTACCCACTATGAGCTACCTGCACTAAGTCCTATAACAGGAACTCCAAATTTTCTTGTTACCCTGTAGGTCCCTCAGTGAAATAGAAAGGAAGATACATGCAAAACTCAAAAAAAAGACCTCTTGCCAAGTTTACTTCTAATTTGGTATGTGTATTTATTTCCTAAAGCCATGCATTTCCATAACAATATGTGTGTATGTCTGTTGGAGAGGAAGGGAAAGGGAGAAAGAGGAAAGTAAAAAAGACGGAGAGAGGGACAGAAAGAGAGAGAATGTATGTAAAAGCACATCTCTTTTTGGGGGACAAAAGCAGATGTGAAATGTCTTGCTCTCATAGAAAGACCAGGCCTTTAAGCAGGATGTGGTTTTTATATTTCATGAAGAAAGACAAGTTTTTTCCTCAAACAGAATGAAATATAGTTTCTTTTTAAATGCCACCAAAAAAGAACATCTCTAGTCTGTCTTTCATATTAAACACCATTATAAGAAGATTGTTCAATGTTCTGAAAACCAAACAAGATAAACAGCCATAAGAAAATAATAAGCCTTAATAACTAAGAGGATATGAGAGAGTTCATTTTCAGGTTGTTTTCATAAATACCTCAACTCTCTTAAAAAATGTCTAGTAAATGAGCTTCACTAAAAGGCTTAAAAATAGTAAAGTGTCATCACAGGCACTTGCAAGAACAGTGAAAGTAAATCAGAAACTGAATGTGTAGCTGAGCCAAGAATATAACCTATGAAGTCATCTCTATTCTTCTTTGAGAGGTTAATACTGAAATTGACACTAAAGCGAGTATCTTTGGCCCCTGAGAACTGAAAGAGGAAACTCTTTTAGCTTAATTTAGATGCTGTTTCACCAGCCCTATGAGTGTCTGGCCTTAAGAAAACTATCCTGTCCATCTAATACAACTACAAAAGCCCTGTAGGTAAATTTAACTGAGCAAAGCGTTAACCTCTGAAGACTTGTCCGGCTTATGTGCCTCCCTCTTTCTATCAAGTTGCTCAGGGTAGAGATCCTTGGTCTAAGTATAAAAGTCTGACCCTAACTTCTTGCCATCTTGCAGATTTAAAAGTTTACAGGGGTTAAAATCAGCTGCAAAAACTCCCTATTTTGTCTGGCAGCAAACTATATTGCTTCCTGTCCGAAAACACAAAGACCACAGTGCAAAAAAAGTGTCAAAGACAGGAAAACATGAAGCTCAGTTCAGTTACCACATAAGGATGTCTAGTGCCATTTTGGACAATGACTGTCATCCTGCCTCTAGTTGATGCTCCATTGGACAGCAGATTTTCTACAGAGCCTTTTTTGCAGTCTGTAGAAGATATTCATCTGCTAAAAGAGAAGGAAAAAATAAATGTCTTCAATTGAGGTGAGTTGTTAGAAAGGAATTAGTCTTATCTAAATTATCAAATTAGAAATCAGACTCTAATCTGGTCATCCTAGACTGAGTTAACGGGTACAGGCACCTTCAAATAGTGATTTGTTTTATCAAAAGCAGGAGCTTAAGATAGGCGAGAAGGATCACCCCTTGGAAGAAACTGTATTCCGATCATATTCCCTATACAGGGATTTTAAGGAAACAGATAATTATTAGATGTCCATCCTTTAGTTGTGTACAGTGAGCTGAGAACCTAGATTACACTGCACAGAGCTTTGAAAATTTTCAGGATTTATATCAGTCTTTCCCTACCCTTGCTCAGTAGAGGAAGGAGAGCAATATATGGACGGTGGTAGTCCTCACTCCTAACTCTAGATCAACACGTGTTACAAAGGCTTTATAGGAGTCATTCTACCTCATTACAGACATTTAGCTTTATATTATAACTAGAAAAATGAAAGGAACACAAAGGAAGTTACTTACCAAAACATCCAGGGAGTCCGTTTTGAAAGCAAAGAGAAAACCTTCATTTACATGAGTGGAACACCCTGCTTAGGCCGATTGGAAAAGAATAAATTCTCAGAGAATATTAAAGCATCTATTGAATTTCCTTCATTTCACATTTTTAAAAGGTCTTCAGGGAAAGGACATAAATAAAAATGTTTATATCTTGATGGCCTTTGTCCTACACTTAGCTTTCTCCAGTGTGGGAAAAGGTAGACAGAGCTCTGTTGTGCTAGAAGTAGGAGGTTACTAAAGGAAGGAGGTTACTAAAGGCTTCTTCCTTTACAGAAGTAGGAAGGATGATTTTGGAGATCTTTCTGTAACTTCAACAGGTTCTGCCGGTGCTTCAAGTAGGGCAGGGAATTTGGCCCCCTGACTTACTCATCAAGGTGCTATTCCAACTAAATTCTTCTTGACTTCATTCAAGTGCAGTTAAACGCTTCTGAAATTTTTAAGGACTTGGCTTTTTAAAGATCTTAAGATATATTTAAGTGTCAGTATAGGTTTATGTAGCCTTACAGTTTTAGTCAATTTTATTTCTATTCTTCTCACACCCTTTCCTTAAGAGGCAGGATGAACTGACCAGGACCGAACCCTTAGTTCTGGGAAAGGAGATGCGGAAGAGAAGTCTCTTTTCTCCAGCATGTGCACAAAAATGGGGCTAGGATATAGACTGGTGTAATTGCCGAAGTATGCATCATGAAGAACAACAACAACAAAAAACCTCAACTCTCCCCCCCAAAATTAACGTCAGAAGAAACAGAGAAGAGGGATAGCATTATTCGGATGTCTACTGTGGTTTCCATAGAAGGCAAGTCCCTTGAGAGGAGAGTCTTCCCTTCCCATCTTATCGCAATTGATTTTTTCATGGCTAATTAGATGGGTTTTCATTAAATACTAGGAATTGATTTCTTCAGCATCTTATTTCTGTTTTGGATCTCAGAACATTTGTAACAGCCTTCCCCCTAAAAGGAGAACTTGTGTTAATGACTCTCGGCTACCTTGTCATGCAGAAAACTAAAAAAAAATAGAAAAATATTCTTCTTGGAAAACTTACCAATTTATTGGGAATTGTGTGGAACACATGGAAGACTGTACTCCTCCTTGGGAAGTAATAGAAAAGAAGTAACAACCAGGATAACTTCAGGTCAGTTCTCTAGTGCACAAATGGTATATTAAATTACTCTGGAGTTTTATATATGTCTTTAATATCAAGGCATTCAACTAGATTCCAACATCGCTGTTACTCAAAAGCAATGGAGACTTCTCTGGTCCCTTACTCTTAAACACCTAAATTAGACTTGAGCTGGTCCCCCAAGAAAGAGTTTTCCCACAACTTGTTAAGAACTTTTTCACAGAGGGCTGCAATTCCAGTGAGAAAGTCAAAGCTCCATTACAGACACAGTCCCAGGGATATATTAGGTGCAACCTTCATTTACTTTCTTACTAATTAATTCCTCATTGATTTAGGATAACAATTGGATCTCATTTGCTGGGTGTGTTGTGCATTAATTGATTTGGTATTATTTGATTGGTATTGTTTAGTTGTATTCGTCAGCAACTGGATAACATCGACATATTTATATATTCAAAGCTGTGCAGGAGTCTACATGCATACAGAATACATACACAGAAGTAGAAACACCAAGAATGTAAAAATATTAAGATAAATTCATGAAGAGGGTAATGCAAACTGCATGGTCTATGGTTTCAAAAAAAAAAGTAGATATTAAATGTAAAATTATATATTTTCCTGCTGGAAAAAAATACTGATCCAAATATCTACTGTAAGCAGTTAGGACTTTTTTTTTTTTTTTTTCTTTTTCTTTAGGCAATCATGTTAGTATCTGTCACTCCAGGGCAAAAATTAGGTTGGTTTCCAGAAAGTAGATCTTGAGATCTTGGTGCTGTGAATTTGCTGTGACTTTGCTTCAAAGTGACTGTATTCTATCACCTTGAACATGCCTAAATTATAGAATTATACATATGAATTATCATTGATCTTAAGCAGATTCCAGCACAGACTGGATTTCTTCTGAATATACATGGTAGCACGCATTTTGGTGTTCAGGGCCACGTGCAGTCCAAAAAGGGGATGTCAATCAATTAAGTTTCTCCAGGAGAACATATGATCTCAATTACTATTTTGAGCTAGGTACTGCCCATGTCACTTATGAAGTTGAAGTGTTGCAGTATACAGTTTCAACGCAATCTCGCAATGAGCAGCATAGTCTGGGGCTCTATTGTCACACAAGACCCTGAGTCAGGGATTGCTTTAGAGTTGTAGACCACACATTTTTTTTACCTAAACAGCCCTACATTTCCCCATGTGGACTTAACCTTTGACCTAGAATCCAGAGTTTTACAACACAAGTTTAAAAAAAAAAAAACAAACCAAAATGGTATAATTCACCTTGTTTGTCTGCTCTGAGTTGCATTCTCAAGTCACAACCACTTTATTTTTCCTCAGCCATTCTCCTCTCTAAACCACCTCCACAGCTAATTTTTGTTCTTTCATTTCTTGCTCTGCGGGTCACATAGTGAAAGGAAGACTTCACCTTTCTTCTTTAAAAAGTAAGCTTATAGCTTCCACGTTGGTCAAGAAAAGCTTAGGGAGGGCGGGAGAATGGAAAGACACATGTTTCTTGATAGGAACAAAGCAGGAATGGTCGTCAGAGGGAGTATTAGAAATATTCAGAATAATATTCAGAAAATATCAGAATAGCTTGTTCGGTGTCTCAGGTCATGAAATCTCTAAATGCTGAATGATATAATCAGGTACTGCTGTAATAGCAGTATCTCTCCCAGAAGTGATGTGAATCACCGTTATTATTTTGTAAGATACATTGAGATCACATGATGGAAAGCCCTGCAGTAAGGTAAGACACTATTTCTTATTGCCACTGCCTTCTCTCTCTAAGCTATTCAATGTGCTCTGTAATGACTACAGTAGTCATTATCTTTCCTATATTTCACGATTATACTATATTACACGAGCCACAATAGATCTACTACTTCACTATTAAACGAGACGTACTTTTCATTCAAATGTTTCTGAAGAAGTTAGTGTATCCAATTGGAAGTTTCTAACTCATTTATTGTGGTTTTGGAAGCTTAATCTTCAATTATGAGGGCCTGGATGACCCTGATTACATGAACCATGACCTGTAGTATGAATTTTTATATTTTCTGTGCCATTAAATGCTCTGATTCATTTGATGGTGGTATGGCATATACCTTTGCATCTCTGTATGTATTATATATATATATATTCAGTGATATCAAGAAGATAAACGTTGAAGCAATGTGCTTAACTACATCTATCAGGTACTGTCATTATATCAGTCCTATTGTTAAAACTGTAGCATTTAAGCCCTTCTAATATAGATAAGTGAGTTTGATATTCAGTTCCTTAAAAACTTGTGTAGAGGATTTTGAATGTGGCTTTCTTCTAGATGTTATACGAAATGACCAGATATCAAAGGCAAGAGGACAAATAACAGACTGTATGTGAAGAATGAGACAATGCTCAGGATCATTTATAATTTAGGGAAACTACACAGCGTTTTCTAATTTTGAGGAAATGATCTTGAAGATTATCAGAAATAAGTTCAATTCAAGCAAGTAATACAATGGGACAAAGATAAGGGGTCCCTAGATGACTAAAACCAGTTATTTTCAAGTAAGTCACAAATGTTGTAGTAAGGAACTCTTTCTTTGGCAGAAAAGAAAAGATTCAGAAGGGTCCTCACTTATGTGGGAATGGCTAATGTGAATCAAGAGAGAAGTCCATGGACTTATATTAAGTAAGGTCATACTACATTTGACATATTTTTAGATATTTGTCTGTGGGTATATACTATTAAAAGAGGTTAATGATCTTACTGTGAGAAATTTTCTCCAACTGCTTTTGATTTTTTCTTTTTAGAGTGCATTTACATACAAGATCTCTTCTTCTGGTTGAGTTTCTAGAGGCTTTGGGGAGATTTTTAGTTAAATCATGAGTCACAACAATGGAAGCTTTATAAAGATGGCAAGAAAATAGGCTGGTTTGGGGGCACATCAAAGAACATAGCAACAGTCTTTAGTAAGGCCATTTAATGGCACTCACTATTTGAAACTAATCACTAAAATTAGGTCAGTCAGTAGCTAAGATTACAACCGTGGTAATAAACTGTATGTGCCCACAACTATTCCCAAATACAGAAGATATCTGACACAGAAGTTTTAATATCCATAGTACTAAACTTTCTTAATGTTTGAAAGAGAGTGACTGTATCTAGATTTCTTATTGTTTGTGGTCCTTCGCACATGCTAGCTCCTGCATTATGCCCAGAAATTATTTGGGAATATGTTAGCTGTATCAGGCAGAAAAGGTGCCAGGGACTATTCCAGGGATTAAAAATGGGACATTGACTTTCAGAGCAGCAGCATTTCCTGGTATTCTTAAACTGAAAGATACAAACATGGCCTCTGTGACCAGGATTTGCTTCATGTGGATCAATTAGCTTACAGAAAGTAAATTTTCTGAGAGATTCAGTAGTTAAAATCAGAATACTGTAAAATGGGTAAATAAACTTTGCAATAACCTTGCCCTCTCGGCTCAGACCATGTTACGGTTCTTTGGAAAGGACTAGCAGCCTTACTGGGTAATAATAAAGTTTGTGCCAAAGAAAGCTACTGGAGGATAGGAAAGCACAGGCCTGTTTCTGTGCAAAACTGTTTTTCTTTGACTTAAGTCACTGCTGAAGAGTATTCCACCTCTATATTTACCTTCTGAAGCCTACAGTCATTTTATGTCCATCATGACACATTTCAAGGGAGAAGTTAGAAATCTTTCAGCATTCAAGGACTGACTGACAGGGTAGTGAATAAAAACGCCTCAAGTTCTAGCAGGTGTGGTGGTTTAACCAGGACAAAATTGCCATCTGAACTGCAGAACCTGCAATATTTTTTGATATTTTATTGACTGTCACGTCAGACAAGAAAATGATCTAAAACATAGTGACACACTTACTAAGCTATCTCGAGACCCAACCTCTTTCTTGAAAGAGAGATAATGGGGGGTTTTATTTCTAGAATTGTTTGCATGGCATTGATATTTTGATGGGGTCATTGCATACAGGAACTGAGACAGGATCCTTGCTCCAGACAGCAGCATTTAAAGTCACGATGTGAAGGGGTGGCATGCTTCAAGAGGCTGTCGGAATGGGTCAAGCTAAATTTTATCAAAAACATTAGAAAGTTTTTTGATAACTTCATAATTCAGTTCTTCTGGCTTTGCAAGACTTTCAATGAGATTTGTCTCGGTGTTATTGAACACTCTCCTTTTGAAAGTCGGATCCCTTTAACACAAATGAGCTCTGATGCTTAAAACTACTTGGAAGTTTTGAAAATTTTGTGGTTCTTGAATAGTTCTAACATAATGGCAATGCAAAGAAATCTTGATAGAGAACGAATTCGTCTGTTTCTTCTCGTGAAATTTTTCTCCATGTTATAAATTTGAGATATTTTAAACGGTGAATTGTTTAAAATGGCTTTCTCAGGGAAAAGATCATGATCAATTTTGAAGAAAGATACCTTAATGTTTTGAAGAAGATATTATGGACCAGATGCTTTGTGTTTTATCAAGAGTGGCTTATGTCCCATCATCATCATGGTTTGTCTATAAAGCAGGACAGATCAATGCTCTGCTGCCATCATTCTCTTCATATTGTCTCTACGGCATTCCTTTTCTTCAATGCTGACACAGGCGGAAAGAAGTAATAGATATCAATTTGTTTGACCTACACAGATAATAGGTGAATAAGCTCATGGAAATTAAATGAAATGATCTTATATACATATATACTTACATGTACAAGAATACATTTACAATAATATTGGCTATTTTCCTAGCAAAATATCACTCATTTTCAAGAGTGGCTCTTGCAGATGCAAGTCCTTCACAGACCTACCAGTCACCCCTTTTCATCAGTGGAAGATTTTTCTATACTCTCAAGGAATAAAAGGTAAAGCCTTTCAAGAGTACTTTGCAGCACCCCAATTTCTCTCCACATGCAAAGGGAGGAGGTCGATATCTGTCTCAACAGCACAGTTTCTGGCTTTGTGTCTATCATTTATTATTCAAGCCTTCTTAACCTTTGTGCTGACTCTTAAGAATCCTGGATGATTTTAAGAGCATAATGAGACCATAATATCATAATTGAGACTATAAACTCATAATTTTGAGACTACAATTGTTATGTAGTTTGACCTGAGGCATAAAACTGGCTAAAGAAATTCATGAAGTGGCTCCTGAATCAAATTCATCTGTTCAACTGTAGAAACAGAGCCCAGGGTGATGGCTTGCGCTGTGCAAAAACATACAGAATGTGCTAGTGTGAGAAATGACTAGAACCTCTCTTTCCTTCACAATCCTGTCCATTGCAAACATGATGCTACATGATTTGCATTTCCCATGGACAGAGCCATTTTGCTTGCATATTTTCTTTAATTTTGCTTTGTCAGGAACATAACTTTAGCTGTTCATCAGAAAAGCATAAATAACTGGAAAATTTGTCAACCCAATCCTCAAATGCAAATGTAAATGTATGGATAATCTACCCAGCTCCTGGTTCAAAAGTGCTTATCCGTAATTGCCCTCACCACTCAAAACACACGACACATTTTTATTTGAGTTTGTTTAATATGTTTCCACCTGTTGAACCATCACAACATTGCTAACTATGTCAATGAAAACTTCATCGCAAATTTTCTTCTGGTATCTTATTGCCATGAATCCTAATTTTGCAATTTTTTCCATCATCTGGGACAAGGGAAGCCCAAAGGACCTTACTATTCAATGCATGCATATGCCTTGGAACCCCTTAAAGTCCTGACCCCCGTAGTCCTGCTCAATGTGCCCCGATTTAGTTATTTTCTAGCCACATGCCTAAATTTTTCTTCCTCAGAGATGAGCGTTACGATGTGCCCAGGGGATACAATTGGATGGGTGCATTTGGTATTGCTTCTGGGTCCTACTAATGGATCTACTTGGTGATTTAATTGCCTCATTATAGATGGAAAAAAGTGATACCATGTTTTGACTTGGTTCATAATAAATACTACCCACCTGGTTGGTTTTTTTCCTTACAAACAGCTTTTATAATTACATATTTTTACCCATGGGTAATAAAAATAACACTAAAAATATTTATTGTTTCTCTTCTTCTTTTGCTTTTCATTTGAATGGAGGAAGTGTAAGGAGAAGGAAGTAAGAGCTACAACTGGTTCACTATCTCTTGCTTTATTCACCTATTTATAGCGATATTATTTTCTCTTCTGAATCACTTAGTACAGGACCAAAATGCTACTGAAATAAAATATTTCTTTCATCTTCCTCTATAGAAAACTTACAGCTAGATCGAAAGGAATCCAGGTAGATATCTACTCTAAAATCGACCTGTATGAGATAAAAAATGCACACTATTTTTCCTAGGGCTACTCTTAGCTTAGAATTTGAGAATTTCTGTGGGAAAAAAGGTCAACACTGTAAAAGAGAGGTTTTTTTGGTTTATTTTCCTTATCTAGTAATTTGTTCTAGTGTCATAATTTGAAACATATTCCTTCCCTTAAGAGCAAGATGTTCACTGAAATATTTCTTAAAATAAGTTTCTTTTTCCTTGCAAAACTTAGAGCAGGGTCAAAATTATTGACAAAGTTTAAAACTTATAAAAGGCAATATTGTGATTGCTGTACTGCCTTTTTTCTTCCCATCAGTATTTGGTAAGACTATAACTTTGGGAAGAAAATACATTGATATGATCAATGTCCTAATACATTTCCCACTTTATGAAAGCTGGCAAAAGACCTTGTTTAATTTGGCTTGTGACAATAAAGTGCTTCTCTCTCCACATGCACCATCATCGCACTTTTAAAATTCAATTATTTTCCTCCCAGCGCTGTTTGGACTGGATTGTTTGAGGAATAGTGACTTCAGTGGAGCTTTCCTCTCTTTTTCACCATCTGGAAAACTGCCCATTTATATAACAAAAACAACAAAGAAACCATATTATTGTTAAATGTGATATTTTGCCTTATATCATCTTCATAAATAAGCTTAGAAAATGTGGGTTAGATGAGTGGACAGTGGGTGGATTGAGAACCTGCTAGAGGGCAGAGCTCAGAGGGTCGTTATCAGCGGTGCACAGTCTGGTTGGAAACTTGTGGCCAGCAGTGTTCCCCAGAAATTGGCATTGTGTCCAGTCTTGTTGAATATATTCACCAGTGATGTGAATGAAGGGACAGAGAGTACCCTTACCTGTGATGCCATGCAGTGAGACCTGGACAGACTGGAGGGCTGGGCAGAGAGGAACATAATGAAGCATGACAAAGGCAAATATATGGTTCTGCACCTTAGGAAAAATAACTCCAGGGAGAGGTACATGTCAAGGGTTGACCAGCTGGTAAGCAGCTCTTCAGAGAAGGACCTAGAAGCCCTGTGTAGATGAAGTTAACTGTGAGCCAGCAGTGTGCCCTAGTGGCCAAGACCAATGGTATCCTACGATGCATTAAGGAGTGTGTGCCAGCAGGACAGAGGAGGTTCTCTCCTCCCTCTTCTGTGCCCTAGTAAGTCCCCATCTGGAGTCCTATGTCCAGTGATGGGTTCACCTGTCCAAGAAAGTCAAGGAACTACAGGACAGAGTCCAGCAGAAGACCACAAAGATGATGAGGGAACCGTAGCATTTGTATTATGAAGAAAGAGACACCTGGTTCCTGTTTAGCCTGAAGATGAGAAGCCTCATCAATGCTTATAAATGCTTATAAATTTCTAAAGGATGGTGATCAGGAGGATGAGGCCAGACTGCCTTTAGTGATGTCCCAGAGACAGGACAAGGGACAATGGGTACAAACTGGAACACAGCAAATACCACCTGAACATGAGGAGAAACTTCTTTATCGTTAGGGTGATGGAGGACTGGAGCAGATTGCCCAGGGAGGTTGTGGAATCTCCTTCTCTGGGAATATTCAAAATCCACTTGGACACCTTCCTGAGAAATCTGCTCTAGGTTAATCTGCTTTAGCAAGGCGAGGTTGGACTAGTGGATCTCCAGAGGTGACTTCCAACCCCTACCACTCTGTGATTCTGTGATTATCTCCTTAAAACTCTCATAGTTATGGAAAAAAATGTAATATATTGCAAGAATGAATAGTTAAAAATCAGTAAGCAACACAGCTACTGTTTCTATTCATTCCCTTGTAAAACATTCTTTCAAAAAAGAGGGAATACTCTGATGTGAACAAGCATAGCCATTTCATGTTTAAGGGGAGTAAACTTTCTAGCAAAAGGAGATGAAATAGGTAGGAACTCCTGTTACCTGCAAAGTTAATGAGAACACTGGAGTACTTTGAAAATTTGTTCTTGCAAAATGACTGCTGAAAAAGAAAATGTGTGGTCTTTTATTACCAGCAGCAGTGATCTTGTCAGGAATTTCAACTATCACAACTCAGCAGAGGATTTACATTCAGGAAAGAAGCTGTGACCTGGAAAAGGCAGGTTTGGAGCCATAAGTTGGCCCTTAGACTTTCACAGAGAAGTCAGAGCTTGTCACTGACTCAACAGCAGCATCTGGCACTGCTGGGGCATTGGGGACTTGGGAGAGGGCCACATCACTGTAAAGGTTTCTGTCAGGTTGGCAGATTTGGAAAAGAAAAATGATGGAGGTTGCCAAATAAACCTATTGAAGCGTGGGCTAATCTTTTTTATTTTTGGTTTGTTGGTAGTAGATTCCCTCCCCTCCCTCTAGTAAACACAATAAATTTGCATTTGCTGCGGATGTAATATTGAGTTTCACATCCAGTTCAGCATCCATATAAACTGCAAACAAGACATAATGGTCAACGAGCAATGCCTCATACAATGACATAGTCAATAATGCTAAACTGAGGCTGAGTAACCTTTCTGCATTCATCTTGAAATAATTCACAAGAGATGAATGTCATTATTATTTAAAAAAAATGAAAATTCAGGTAAAAAAAAAGAAAATTAAGTTGAAAAAAAAAAAAGAAAATTAAGTTGAAAAAAAAGGAACTTGAAACCACCCCAAGGATCAAGAAAGGCTGGTCTTTTATTCATGTCTTACTGATAAAGCTTTTTAAATTTTAACCCTGTGATTTACGGAACCTGCCATCTAGATTTTAGTCTGAGATATTTAAAAAAATGGTGTATAGCCTAGGATAGACAGCTGGTTTAAGTTTTATCCAGTGTTGTGGTTTGAGGTAAATAAAGAGCCTAACTCAGCTTCTGTAAGTAACTTCATTCTCTGAAAACTAACTGCATGTTTTAGAGACAGCATTCTTCTCTAAAAGTGATAACACGGGGCACTGCTATGCAAAAAGGCCAATGGTTATACCTAACCAAGGCCATCTTTGAGTTGGCGGAAGGGAGCAGCACCTGCGAGGAGGGGCATATAGGGCAGGTTACCCTAAACTGGCCATCAGAGAATTGCATCCCATATACGTTATACTCAGTATAAACTTGAGAGATCACGAAAGTCTCACCTTCTTCTGTGACGACCAACACCCAGTGAGGACCTTGTCTGTCTGGTTGTTCCTGATCTCAGATCTGTGAGTTCCTCAATCCAGTTCCTGAGCTCAGCTCCCTCCCAGCTGTGGATCCATTCCCTCGTGTCTACACTGCAGCATTTATGGTGACATATGATCATCGAGGGGTGGGGTGGGGACACAATCTCATATATTTGTATATATTTTATTACTTTCTAATTAACAGTTTTCATTATTAGTATTATTGTTATAATTCCATTAAAGCTGTAGTTTTAGCTTCCAGCCTGTAAGTTTTTTCCCTCTCATTTAGCTCTCTCCTTTCCCTGTGGGGTGTGAGGAGCAGAACGGATTTTGGAGGGTCAACTGCACAACTTTAGCTGCCAAATTTGTCCCGGTGGGGCTAAAATGTGACATCCAACTGTGACATCTTGTAGATGAGGAGCCTTCAAAAATTAAGTGAAACCTTTGGCAATGTCTGGTCTACTCACTGAATGAACACTACTCAGCGTGATATGCTGTCCTGAAGATTTCTATACACAAATTCAACTGGGCCAGACATAGAATAAAAGAAACAATTAGCTCAGATTCTCATAGTGAGAGAAAAATAAACAAAATCCAGGCACTGTGATTTATTTTAAAACCACGAAACATCCAGGCATGTGTGTATTTTCCTAGAGTACATAAATACAGCTTTATGGACTTGCACAGCGTTTTCAGGAATTGGCTTTTGCTTTGATTTTCACTGAAATGTGACAAACTTGGTTCGTTATGCAGTTTTGCTTCCTATTGCAAATAATTGTCACTTTGCTAACTCTAGAGAGTGATTAAGGCTGAGAGTCTGTGCTCAGTTCTCCCTATTTTGCTCATATCCTCCAATACAACTGTCTCGGTATCACATAAAAATGTTTCTGTTTTGCTTTGTTATCCAAAATGACTCTATGACAGTTTTGATGCACTTGTTTTGCCCATTCCAGCTGGAATTCTAGAAACAGCTTGTGCGTTACCATATAACTAAAACCCTGCAATTTTCTGCTTCATGACAGAATCAGAAATGATAAGAAGCTATTTACTGTGCATGCCATCACAGCTCTACGGTTACACAGAAGCTGGTAGACCATATTTAGCCTTTGCATTTAAAAAGCACGATTTCTCATGAAATCAGACTAAGCTGAATGTTATCCATCAGCAAACAGTTGGAAAGCAAACAAGCAAAACAGAAAAACACAAAATTGTTTCCATTATAAAGGCTTACAAGGTTTACTTAGCTGTGGAATAGAATATAACCAATTAATTTATTTATGTTAAACAATAATAACATAAAACACACAGTATCTTCACCACAGAATATTGTGATTTTATACAGAGACAATCTCTGGAAATTATCTTCTGTTCCATACTGGGAAACCAAGGCAAGAAAAAGCGGCATAAAGGGCCAAAACCCACTAGTCTCAATGACAGAAGAAGAATTGCTTTGAAAACTGAAAGGTAGCTATGCCATACTATTTTATTTCAGGCAAAGAAAGTATTTTTATTTCCTCTTGTTAAACTCAGAGGCAGAGATCTCAGAAGTGACATGTAGGAGTCTGATATGTTGTAGACATACCAGTCCATCCAAGATGCTCTCATAAAGCCAGAAGACATGACACAGGACATAATGGTCTATCGGCTTTTCAAGCAGTAACTGGAGACCAGAAAGGGTACTTTATACCTGGTACCTGAAAAGGCAGTGAATACTTATGCCTGGGCACCTGAATTACTCTCTTTTTCTTAAGAGAGACATGGACTGGTTTTCTTAGGTGAGGGGTCCAGGACTGGATTTAATGCCTAAAGGAAAGTGTAGGAAAAGAAAGTAAATGAAACTATGAAACCCTTTTATTCCTTCCCCAACAATAAGGGCAGTAGGCATTTTGCTCAAGTGAGTGATACATACAACACTAAATATGATCCTGGGAGAGACCAGTGCAGCGCTTTGCATCTGTACTCACAAATATTTTAAACAGAAGGGACAAAATTTCCTGCTGGGATGGTGTCTTTGACCTTTTGTCTTTTTGTGCATGTGTTTTTGGGGGATTTTTTATTGCTTGTTTTAGTTTTGTTCATATGGCTGTGGGGCTTCTCATCAATTTCTGTTATTCCACCATTTCATTTCATAGAAAATGTTTGTGCTTTCTTCTACAGCAACAAAACACGTAGCTGGATCCTGCTCATGCAAGTCCTACTGTGTATTTTACTATATAGGACCTATCATCCCTCCGTTTTCCGTGAGTCTGGCAGTGGAAACTAGAAGTGTTCCTTGCTCTTGCTCCAAGCAGAATCATAGAATCATTGGATAATTAATGTTGGAAAAGACCTCTAAGATCATCAGGTAAAACTGTCAGCCCAACACCACCATTCCTATTAAATCATGTCCCAAAGCACCACCACTACACATCACCATGTAAATACCTTCAGCAACAGCGACTCCACCGCTGTCCTTGGCAGCCTGTTCCAATGCTTCACCATATTTTCAATAAAGAATTTTTTCTTAATACCCAATCTAAACCTCATTGGTGCAGGTTGAGGCCATTTCCTCTTGTTCTACTACTTGCTACTTGGGAGAAGAGACCAACACCTTCCTCACTACAACTTCTTTTCAGGTAGTTGTAGAGAGGGATAAGGTCTCCCTTTGGTCTCCTCCAGAATAAAGAAACTCAGGTCCCTCAGCTATTTCTCACAGGACTCATGCTTCAGACCCCTCACCTGCTTCATTGCCCTTCTATGGATACACTCCAGCAGCTCAATGACTTCCCTGTCAGGGAGATGGTCACGTCCCTACTCCCACCTGCCACACCATTTCTGATACAAGCCAGGGTGTTATTGGCCTTCTTGGCCACCTGGGCACACTGCTGGCTCGTATTCAGTCACCTATCAACCAGGAATCCCAGATGCTTTTTCTGCCTGGGAGATTTGCAGCCACTCTTCCCCAAGCCTGTAGCATTGCATGGGGTTGTTGTGGTCCATGTGCAGGACCCAATACTTGGCCTTGCCATGCGGCTGGCCTCAATACATCCACCCAGCCTGTCCACATCCCTCTGTAGATCCTTCCCAATTTAGTGTCATCCTCAAGCTTCTGTGCTTCTACCAGCAATGACACCACAAGCAAAAATCAGTCCTTAATTGCGATGGGCATAGAAGACAGAGAGGCAACACACTGTGTGATGTACCAGAAAATATAACAGATTCATTCATTTACTTTACATCACTTTAACTTTGCACTAGGGTTTAGTGAGCAATGTTAATAAGTTTATGAGTCTGAAGATTCTTCCTGCTTATATAGGAATCGCTGGTTCGTATAGAAAAAACACGTATTAAAAAGCTGAGAGTTTGACCTGGACTTTTATCAGTGGAGAGAAACGCAGACCAAATTTTTACTGGATGATAAAAGATAACTGGCTCCTATAAGGCATCTTTTATGGTGTTGTAAATCCTCCATCTAGCATCTCATTCACTTCATTGTTCAAATATTTGCTATATGCATTCAATTTTCTTTGCTTTTTTTAATATGTATTCATCTGTGAACTCTAGAATTTTTCTAGATTACTTAATGGAAGGAGGCCCCTGGTAGCACAGTCTTGGAGAAACAAACACACACATTCCCTCTTTTCCTCCTTTAGAAATTGTTCTACTTCCACATCAAGAATTTTCTGACTAAACCTGTTTTGGCAATACTGGATTTGGGAATGAAATATGACTTCCACAGACTCACCTCAGAGTAGGAAAATAATGCTGAGAAAAACACCTAGTTTTTATAATGATGACACAATATTTCTCCTTTCTTGTTTTAGAGGTGGAAGATCAGGTTCAAATATAGAATACATTCCCACATTTAGAAAGAAAGATTTGTCTAAAGAAAAATGATGGTTTAAATGTTTGGGCATTTCTGCTTCAGAGCTGTTCTATGATACCTCCGAGGAGATATGGTCAGTACCAAAGAGTCTTTCTTCCAGTGAGTCTTACCTCTGATGACACTGCAGCTTCATTATCACTAACTGTCAGAAGTACTACACAAGTGCCATGAACTCTGAAACTGGGAGGAGAGGCAGCAATGCTGTCAGACATGTAACTTCTTTTTTCTATGTTTTGAAACTATGCTCTGAGTTTGCCACATTTATGGATGGTAGGAATGTACCTACCTAACAAAGAAGTTATTCTAAACTAAGAACATAAGATGTCTATCTAACCACATACATAAATATCTTCAGACAAGGATTATCTATATCTAAAATAAGGCTCTGGAGAACTTCACTTTTCTCCATTAACTTGGCAGAAAAGGTAAGATTTTAGACTGCTTTATATGAGAAGTTACATGTCAAAGGTGAAAATGCCATTTTTCTCAGACTGGGGAAATCACAATTGAAGTTCCACTGTTCTGGGATGCTAGGATCAGACCAGGTCAGAGAACAAGTGACACTGACACTGCTACCTCTTTGTCTGATTTATCTTCAGGAAAAAAAGAATTCCTGTTGTTGACTTCTCTATTCTTAGTTATCCTTTATTCCCCAGTTTATCCTCTCTTTTCTTTCTTCTTTTGTCTTCAAAACTGCATCCAAGAGTGTATCTTTTACCATAATTTTATGAACCCTGGCACAAATGTAGCTTAAACCATGACCAATATATCCTGCATTGATACAGATTTGCTAGGTCTTTGTGCCTTTGGGACAAAATTTGTGTGTGGCACATTTTTCTTTAGCTAAGATCTTAAGAATCTGTATGCCTGTGGCCACCCTTCAGGTTGCCTCAAAGCTCATAGAAAGCCAGATCTAACATGTAAAACCTTAATTACCCATTTCAACTCAAGAAACCTTAATGTCTGGCCAACCCAGACTCAACCACTCCCTTAGTGAGATTGAAATGCTCATGGTTCATGACCTGTGTTTGGAAGTCCATGAGCAGCAAAGAGAGAATTTAGAGAACTATCAGGCTGGCTCAGGCTAGCTGAGGATGAAGCCATGAATCTGTATATCACTGCCTACATACCCAAAGTGTCAGTGTCAAAGCCATATTTACACTTCTATCTGTTATTCCTTTCATTTCGTTCTTAATGTTATTTTTAAGGAAACATGATGTTATATTTAATGAAACAACAACATCAGATTAAGCAAAGTTTTATCCCATCTCAATCACCTATACTCTCTTTCCACTGACAAGGCTTTCTCTACTGTTTTTTCCAATATCTAAAAGCCTGTTAAATGATGGCACTTGCTTTAAAAGATTTTGACATTTCAAAAGGGAATATAGCTATAAAAACATAACTAAAATACTTTTGAAATACTTTAAGTTTTTAAGCTGTTCTTATTTTATTTTGTTACTTCTCTGTAGCAGTAAGTATGAAGGATTTTACTACTGGTTTTTGCAATGGGAATAAACCAGAAATAACAGCAAGATAGGAATACCCTGGAGAGGATTTCAGAAAGTCATTCAGTCTCATCTGTCTTGAATCTGTCTTACTACATGGCCTATGACTTCTTGTCTCATCCCTACTTGGTTGGAAGAGGCCTTTTAAAAGTAGAACTTTGTTATCTCACAACCTTAGAGCACGCTGCACTGTTACATGATATGACAGCAAAGAATTGTTTTATTAACATTTTAACCTCACTGAAATCCAAATTGTTCTTGCCAGCCTTACAAAATGGTACTTAATATCAAACTTAAACCTTTCTATTAGATTCAACATGGTGAAACAAAACAGTTCATTTCACTAATGCTGGAAGCATCATTTCAATGGAAAATGTCACACCAAAAATCTTCAGCATTACCATGTCAAGTTTCTTCATAATTTGTCTTTCCACCATAGACATCACTATTACAGCTTTTATCTTGCCTTCTGGGATTTCCGTGGCATGGAAATTCGGTTTCGTGACTGGGATAAAACAATTTCTTCCTATATTTATTTCTTTCTGTCTTCTTTGTTTTGATTTTGTCTCTAAGTTAGACTAATTAACTGCAATTAATAAAATAATCTCATGTGAACTTGTTCCACCGCTGCTTACCTTTTTTGCATTACCTACACGTAAAACAAGAACAGCTTTAAGAATTTCTTCACATATGAAACAATTCCTGAAAAAATGGTAAAAGTGTGTAAAGAATGAATTTTGAGGAAATTTTCCATTCATTGATTTATAAGTTTCCTGCCCTTTCTTTTCATCATTTTGGTTTTTTCCATTAGTTTTACATTTTAAATCAGTCCCTCCAAACCATTAGATAGTCTTTGTGGAAGTTTCTGGTAAATGCCTCTAAAACCTAGGGACTAAAAGTAATTTCCCATCTATTCCCACATTAGTAGGGGAATATTAATGTACATATAGTGCAAAACCATGCCAAAGCAGTATGGAAGGAAAACCAAAACTCTCTCTTTCAGGTAAGAATTTTTGACAAGTTTCCGGTAAAAATACAAATGTTTGGATGTCCATTGGAAGCACATCTTTCCTAATGTTTGTGCCTCATTAATCACAATCCAGAAACTGGACTAATTTGTGTTATCCATGGATTTCTTTTCCTTTTATGTGTTTTTTCCACCAATCCTGCAAAGTTATGATCTTTGAAGGAGATGAAACATGATATTTATATATGAATTTCACCCAAATTTTGCCCTTAGTTAAAACACACATGTATACATACATACATTATTTCGCACTTGCAAAGAAAGTGATTTCATTGCAAACATAACTTTCTTCCCTGCCATAGGATGTGGTCATCATCTTAATCAGCACCTGGATCTGAATGAAAGTTTCTCTTGTGACACAATTTCTGGGTAGGCATTTTTGAACACAACCAGCATCCGGATCTGAACTAGGATGGATGGAAGCCATGTCTGCCATCTGGCAGCCACTCTGGGGGCTGTGTGTAACCAGCCGGTGGTGCCAGACCTCTTTCTTGCAGGCAGATGCGCACCTTCCACTGACATTCACGTCTGGCGTCAGTCACCAGACACGACAGACAGGTCAATCACTGAACTGGCATGAAAAATGAGATATTCTCCAAGGCGTAGAGGCATGCCCTGCTCTAGAGTAAGGAAGGATGGGACTTGAGAGCATAGGGCATATCATTATGGAGTCAACAAGAGGCTTCCTGTTGGCTTCATGACTAGGTTTCCACCCACAGTCATTTTATGTGACAGTAGTTGTTAAATGCTGCAAACTCTACACTATTCATCTAGCGGATGGATTAAGTTTTTCCCACTTCTCTCATTCTGTTTTTAGTTTTCAGATCATTACATATCTGCCTAAGCGATAACCATCAACAGATGAAAGGACAATGAAACAAAGCTTTGCAATAGTGTACATTTGCTTTCTGACTTCTCAGTGCAAGTTTTCGTGATCTTACTCCCTGATGACAATATTTTCCTTCAAAATCTGTTTTCCAGGTTTTTCAAGAACTAAACCCTTGTTTTTCTGTTTTTCTACTGTTGGGGTTTTTTTTTTTCCCCTTTTTTTCTTTTCCTCCCTTAGCCAAGCTTGTCCTAAACATCTAGGAAGGATCAGGGTAAGAGAGAGAACTGAGCATATAGTTGACACCCACTGTTAACAGAGTGTTCAAGTTAATTGCTATAAACTTGTGGTTCTTCAGTACAAGCTGTCATAGTACAGACTATCAGCTCTAGTTCAGCCAAGAAACTGCCTGTTACAAGAGCACTTACAGCATGGTGCAAGACTGATAGATATCCTGGATCAAGTCCATGCTGCACAGTGGAAAATGATGCGGAAATACCTAAGCAAACCATAAATCTTTATACACATGAGAACAAAACACCTCACCTGAGATTATGTATTGTAATTGTGTAATGCATTATGTATTTTGAGAGACCAAGGATGATTAGCTCAGGGACAGCACCGGGCTGACAGATCTATAGTGTTTTGGAGACACTGTTAGTGCACAATGGTCTTGTATGCTAGCTGTAAAGATGATAGGTAGGCTCAAAGGTGATCTCAAAGCCATTGTTCTTTTAATGTAGGAGTAATAAGAAGTAGCTCATGCATTAAATCCAACCCAGGCAAACCATAGAAAAGCTGAGCACCCCACTGCACATGCTTTTTCCTCAGAAGAGGCAGGAGAAATGCACAACTGTGGCGAGTTACTCCCATGAATAAACTCCTAGGAAGCGCTACAACGAAAAGCAAACCACACTAGATGGAATTAAAGAAAAAAAAAAATAAGAAGAGACTTAATTTTAGATGGAGAGTGAGAAGGAAGTCTCTAACTGCTGATTAGCATAATCAGAGAAGATTATTGCACTCCAAATAAGTGAGATTGGTGCTATCATCTGTCTTTCAGATTAAACAAAAAATGAGAAGAATAATGCATTTTACTTTCAGACAGAAAATGCTAACAGTATTAACTTATTGAGGAACCCAGAGCAGAGCTACACTATGATGGATTGAATTTAACAGAAGTAGAATTGAGAGAAGCCTCAATATGAATACATAAATCAGGGATAACACCAAGCTGAGATCATGATAAATATGTTCTGAGCATTTCTACTGGGCACAGTTAAGTTTGAGATTTAGGGAGCATGTAATAGGCCAGAATTAAAAGACAGCAGTATTGAAAACTGACTGTATCCTGAGGTCGTGGAAGAAGTGGGTTTTTTCTTCTTACTACTGCTGAAGGATCGTCATCACATAGAGTGCGCAAAGGAATGCTTGCCCTCAGTGCAGGTTCATCTGGGTATGTTCTATCAGAGGGCAGCTGTGTTACATGAAATTCAAAATGAAGCAGAAAGCAGTCTTTTCCAGTACAGTGGAATCTTAGCAGTGGTTTCACAGACAGTTTGGATGGAGACTGCTGCTCAGCTGTGTCATAATTTCTTGCTTCATGCTAAGATACTAGAGAAGTAAGCTGAAAACAAATGATAGCCAGAAATGTCTTCTTCCCATGGAAGTGAAATTGATATGAAGATAACTAATGTTAATTTGATAAGTAACTCATAATCCTCTCTGTGTCTATTTGAAGCAGCTTCCCAGGCAGTAATGGTTTGATAATATAGAAGAGAGGGGGGAAAATAAGGAGGAAAATAAATCCCAAAGCCCCTTCAGCAGCTGCTTTTCTTAACTGAGAGAGAATTGCACAGTGTGAAGAACACTTACTGACATGAGTGCACAAAGGTACCTTTCGTTACCTGTAAAGCTTTAGAGGTCTGCAGCAGTCTTTGATATCTTTTTCTTCGTTGGTTCTTCATCTAATAATAAGCTTAAGGTTTTTTTTAAAGGCAATGAAAAATTAGATAGCCAAATATTTTCTTCGGATTTTAACAGTACTGTATACTAAATCTCAGGAATTTGAGGGGTTTGGATCTCTTACAACACACAGAGCATTAAATTAACCCTGTGATAGCCATGGTCTAGGGATCTTATTCCTTTTGGGTATGTAATCAAAACAAAAGCCTGTTTAGCTACTTTTAACTTGAATGGATTGACTGCATCTTGGAAGGGGTCTCCCAACACCACCACCTCTGGCTGCAAGAAGGTGGTGAAGCCACCATGCTGGGTCAATACTAGCAAAAGAAAGGTTTGTTTACAACACATAGTGATGGGTGCCAGTTTTCCTTCAGCTCTGATGTGCTGTAGAAGGGCCTGGTTACGTATCACAGATATCATCTTTTCCTTTTCAATGCTATTTGTAAATTCAAATAGTTTCCATTAACGTATCATGTCACCACAGAATAAAATAGAAAACAGCACCAGAGAAGGCAAATGGCCTATGACAAAACACGAGAACATTTCTATAATTACTGCCACATCCATGGCAATCCTTATATTGACAGTCAACGAAGGCAGTCAGTGAGAAGTACTTTACAAGGGACAGAACAGATGGAGAACACTGGATAGATCATCAGTGTGGAATTGCTTCCTTAGGTCAATTTGTTAACTTTTTGTCCAGTCTTGTATTAGTCAATGAGAAAACTGGAAAAAAAAAAAGAAAAAGAATAAAAAATAGTATAAAGAAAAGACTAGAAAAAATAGAATAGAACAATAACAGCAGCAGGAAATAATTCGGGAATGATTCAAAGACTTCAGTGTTTCTATAGCTAACAGCAATATTTCAACATTTTCTTCTGTCATTTCAGCCAGAACATGTCCTTTGATGGATACTGACTCCATTTTAAAGCAATTCCATTATGGACTTCTTCCACGCATACAAGTCCTAAACTACCTTCTAATGTCAGTCTAATTAGCTGCCACCATAAGTTATGGGCGGTCATTCTGGACTCATAAAGCGTCACTACACCTTAAAGCCATGTTGGGTGGATTTTTTTTAGTTATTCATTATCTTTTGCATGTTTTAATCCTGACTTTATTAACAGTAAAATGTGTCCAATGAGTCAACAGGGCATGGGAGCAGATAAACTTCTCAAGAAAGTTGTAAGCTCTTTGAGGACAAGAAAATTTTTTCATTCACTTTTTGGAAAAGATCTGGAACAATTTTAAGTTGCAGAAGTGGATGCAGTATTCCTCATGCTGTCTGCAATGTGCCAGGCCACCAATATGTGGGCTGCAGAGAACACAGTAGCCTGCTACTATCCAGACAACGGCATAGCCCTAAACAACCCATTCCCACAATTTTGTTGTTCCCAAAGCCCTGCACCCCATTTCTGGGACTGAGTTGTCACTGGCAACTTGAAACCAGGGCACTTAACAATCCCCAGGACAAGTAAACGCCAGGGATAAGTAAGGCTGCTGCCTGCACATCCTGTTGTGCAGGAAAAATGTGCTAAAGATTCTCCATACAATTTAATTTTAAACCTTTTGATTGTACTTCTTTAAGGCAAAGACATGTGCAATCATCATCACATTGCATAAATATTAAGGTCAGGTGCAATCTCCTTCTGTTAGGGTAGGGGTTCTCTTACTCACAGCTCACCTACTTTGCCAGATCTGATTATAGCAATTACTAGAAAAAACACAGCTCTCTTACGGACAGGTTCCTGCATTAACTTCTCAAGAAACCAGCCTGCTCAGTGCTCCACCCCATCAATTATAATTAACCATCTCTTTTCTTTTAATGATTTATACAAACTGGAATCTGTTAGGGTGCTGATTCATAGCAATAATTGTGAAGTTAATTTTACCTGGGCAGATTTCTAAGCCATTGGGTTTAAATGAGAATTATTATTTTTCCATCCCTGTAACTGAAATAAGTGTTTTGTGAAATTTTGCTCCACCACACATTATGTTCTCTTGGCAACAATGAAACCTATTTGGGAGTTTGAGCTGTGACTTGTGTTACTTTCCCACAGATCTGTATCTGTTTATGTCAGACTGGGAGCTCTCAAAGCCTGGGACCTTGGTTAGGATTATCTAGCAAAAAACTTCAATTTATATTGATTCATATCAGTTCAGTATAGACTCTCCAAGGTTTGGGGATTTATTTTTCCTAAGCTAAATTTATATTTTTTTACCGTGGAATATATAATCCTCAGAAATACACTGGATGAATTATTCTCATTTAACAGTAAACTGCAGAGTATCCCTCACAGAAGGTAGGTAATATTATATCACTGTGATCTCCATCATAACTGGATTTTGGAGTACTCTAGTAAATTAAAGGAAGTTAAAAGAAAGTAATTTGAGTTAATGAAATTACTTTGGGCTTTGGGATACTTGAAAGGAGTCATGCCATCACTGACATTTAGGTCATGATTTTAATATGAAGCAGTCACTGGACTGATCCAGGATGGCTGCTGTTTGGACTGCCTGTTTCTCAACTGAAAATGTAAAATACTGAAGTACAATACACAAAAGAAAAATAAAGGAAACTAAAAAACTCCTTAGGTTTATCATGAATAAGGATATTTTTGGGGGTTTTTTTGAAATGCTGTAGTTTAACTGTTCCATTTATTGTGCTTCTCACATGGACCCACTCCCTCTTTTCTTTTCCAACTATAGCTGGAAAAAAAAAGGTTTTATATTTGTTCTTTCACCAAAAGAAAATCTAAAATTCTCACAAGACACAAACACTAAAGTGATTTGTTGGTTATCCAAATTTTTGTTAAATTCTGTATCAAATTATTTGTTACAGAAGATTTTTGACAAAACTAGCATACTGCTGACTATGCAATATTTAAACTCACGTGGGTTTGAAAACTCAGTCTGTTTTATTGTCATTCATTATCTCCAGAAGGAAACACGAGACCTGTTTACCGGGTTGGTATGTGGAGAAGGCTGAAGTACTCTTTATGACTTTTTTGCCTCAGTCTTCACCAGCAAGGGTTCAACCCATGACGCACAGGTCGCAGAAGGCAAAGGCAGTGACTGGGAGATAGAAGAACTGCCTGCTGTTGGTGAAGATCAGATTTGAGATCATCTAAGGAACCTGAAGGTGCATCAGTACATGGGATCTGACAAGATGCATCTACTGGTCCTGGGGGAACTGGAGGACAAAATTGCTAAGCCACTGTCCATCATATTTGAGTAACAATAGCATTCTGCTGAAGTTCCCACTGAATGGAAACAGAGAAAAACATAACTCCCATTTTTAAAAAAAGGAAATAAGGAAGACCCAGAAAACTGCAGGCTGGTCAGACTCTGTGCCCAGCAAGATCATGGAGCAGATCCTCATGGAAAATATGCTAAGGCATATGGAAAACAAGGAGATAATTGGTGACAACTAATATAGCTTGTCTAAGGGCAAATCATGCCTGATGAATTTAGTGGGTTTGTGTGATGAGGTTACGATATTGGAGGATAAGAGAAGAGTAACTGACATTATCTACCTAGACCTCTGCAAAGCTCTTGACGTTGCCCCACACAGTATCCTTGTATCTTATTTGGAGAGACATGGATTTGGAGGATGGACGACTCAGTGGACGATTGGCTAGATGGTTACACTCAAAGTGTTGCTGTCGGCAGCTAAGTGTCCAAGTGGAGAACAGTGACAAGTGGTGTTCCTCAGGGGCCTATATTGGGACCAGCACTGTTTAACAGATTTGTTAGTGACATGGACAGTGGGATTGAATACATTCTCAGCAAGTTTGCCAATGACAACAAGCTGTGTGGTGTGACTGAGCCACTGGAGGGAAGGAATGCCATCCAGAGTGAACTTTACAGGCTTGAAAGGTGGGCCTGAGCAAAGTTCATGAAGTTCAATAAGGCCAAGTGCAAGGTCCTGTATCTGGGTCAGTGATATCGCAAGCACAACTACAGGCTGACGGGAGAATGGATTGAGAGTAAGGACTTGGTGGTGCTGGTGGATAAGAAGCTCAGTATGAGCTGGCAAAGTGCCCTTGCAGCCCAGAAACCCAATGGTATCATAAGCTACTTCCGAAGAAGTGTGGCCACAGGTTGAGGGAAATGATTCTGCTCTTCTACTCCACTCTTGCAAGACCCACCCTAGAGTACTGCATCCAGCTCTGGGCATTCCAATCTAACGAGGACGTGGACATGTTGGAGTGGGTGCATAGAAGAGCCATGAAGTTGATCAGAAGGCTGGAATACCTTGCATGTGAAGACACACTGAAAGAATTGGGTTTCATTAGCTTAGAGAAGAGAAGGCTTTAGGGATACTTAATAGCAACCCTCCAGGACCTAAAGGAGGATAAAAGAAATCTGGAGACAGATTTTTTTTAAAGAAAGTATGTAGTGATAGGACAAGGAGTTCAACAAGTAATGGCTTTAAACTGAAAGAAGGTTGATTTATATTAGAAATCAGGATGATATTCTGTACTAGGAGGTTGGTGAGGCCCTGGCATAGGTAGCCCAGATGAGTTGTGTATGCTCCATCCTTGCAAGTGTTCAAGGCCATGGTGGATGAGGCTTTGATCAACCTAGTCTAGTGGAAGGCATTGGAACTAGACGAACTTTAAGGTTCCTTCCAACACAAACTATTCCACCATTCTATGGTCTCAACAAATATAGGTTATAGCAATAGGTAAATCAACACAGATAACTGCTAACTGTAACTGATAATTTTATTTAGTCTCTAAACCGTTTCTGTAATTCATTGTAAACCAATTCTGTGATTCATTCATTTTATGATTCTAAACCATACGGGTATGAACAAGCTCTACTCTAAAAGATATGTACACAGTCATTTAAGATACAACATATTTTAGCTTAAGCTCATGACTCGCTTCTGTTACAGAAATGTTTCAGAGATACTCACTGCAGTGCATCTATGGAGACGACTTTCTGTTGTCTGGGTTCTGCAGTAAAGACTCCGTATCAATAAGGCACTAGGGACAACCCTCCCAGCTGGCTACCTTGAAGGAGAGCTCCTTCAAGGAATGTGTAGCCACATTTTGCCCTAAGATGATCATCTGCAGTCACTAGAAAACTTTCAGTGTAGAGAAAGTTACATCTTTTGTCTGAAAGGAACAGATTTGCATTTTCTTATTCACTACCCCTAATTACTGTTACATAGTTATATAAGTACACTTTTTTACTCAGTGGATTTCATTAATTTAATTTAGGCATTTAAGCTGTGCTTATTTTGGAGGTGCTTTGTGAAATAATCTCTAGAAGCAGGCGTTGAGTCTCCCTGATTGGTGAATGGGAAGAGGCTGATGTCTACTGGAAAACACCAGTTGGAGAACTTACAAACAAAAGCTGAGCATTTGAATTAGGAAGGTATCAACTTGTTCAGGTATGCATAAAATGGGAATAAAAAATGTGTCCCACTTCCTATGGATGCAGACTATATGTTCTGAACCTGCAGAGAGTCTTCCAGCCTTACTGGTGGTCAGCAAAGCTTTTTTAGAAAGCCTTACCAACATACTCGTTTTGCATATATGGTGTCCTTCCTTCAGCTCTCTTTGCATTTAAGGTATGAACTTTGGGAATTTCTACTACTTTATTTATAAAACATTCTTTAAACTGGTTACTCTTTCATAAGCCAGACAATTCCTATTTAAACAAAAGACTTGAGCTGTTAATAGCTTCAATTGCCACCATTTTATAAAACAGAACACCATTTATTACAGAAAGATTTGTGGTTATTTAGCAGTGAAAAGCATTGATTTCTTTCTGTGTCCTTTGCTTGCTCAGTCGCTTCCACAATAATAAATGCATAATATATGTTAAATAGACTTGGCTGATCTTGAAGTTTTATTTTTCCGTACTCACTGATATAATGCTTACAATTTTTCTCTGATGACTAATTAAAACTCCGTTTATCCAACGTGTTAAGTTTTGCTGTAGTGTCTTAGGAGCAATTTCATGTTTGTTTACAGATGACAGATTATGATGACAATATAAGCACAAAAAAAACTATGGGACGAAGATAAGCCAATCATTGCCTCTGATATTTCTGACTGGTTGAAGAGGAGATTTGATTTGCATCAAAATTTTGTTATATTTTGGTTCTTTTTTTCTCTGTTGCTTAGGTAAGGTGTCCAATGTTGCAAGATCAAACAAAACACCAAACTTATCTATACTATACAATTTTATTTTGTATATGGAGAAGAGAATAAGTCCTTTCTATTTCTTTTTCTTTCCAGAACACCATATTGACTGAAAGAATACTCACATACACACTGTTTCTGTTGTATATAATTATATATCAGTAAAGGAGAACATTCACAAAACAGTTATAAGTCCTCTGTAAAAGTAATTTATAATTGGAATTTAGGTTGGGATGAAAAAAAGAACAAGGCTACTATCTGTGCTTAACTTTGAAAATTTTGCTTAGATATGGGTTGTTTTGGAGTCTGGTCTCCATAGCCTTCATGTGTATTCAATAAAGAAATAGAATTCACAGTACAATTCAGAGACCTTAAATTAGACTTGTGCTACCCATCATATATCTGTGAAGCCTATGTTTACTAGACTTCTATCACAAACACATAAATTAGGCGTCTAGAGTTTTCATCATATTTTCTTAAACATGGTTATAATTTCCAATGTATTAGTTGATTTTCCTATGATTGTAAAGGTTTTATGATGGCCTACGATACAGTAAGCACTATAAAAAAGATGCCTCTCATGAGAATTTTTAAGACCAGAGGCCAGATGTGAGTGACTCCAGCCACTGGAAAATACGAGAATTGCTTTGATTTGCAAGCTTTGTAAATGGACCAAGCCACAGAGAACATAATTTACACTTAAGTGACGGATCAAAAGGGTGCCGCGAACATGGCTATAACAGCTAATGATGATAAAGAATTCAGGGAAGTGTTCACATTATCAGAAGGATTTAATAGATTTCACCCAGTCCTCTTTCTCATCTTCTGTAAAACTCATTTACTAAAGGCTTTAAGTGTGAAATTGCTTGTTTTCTAAATAATAAGGATAAGATCAAACTATCCCATATGATGTAGTATTGAAGCAAGAAATAATGTACCTCAAAATGAAAAACAGTAGAAACAATTAATTACAGCTTTTCAATCTTCACAGAAAACCTTCAAATAAATGGATTCGTTCAAACATTGTATGAGAGAAATATATCTAGATAACAAAAATAAGGCTTCCATTTTTTATATATATAATGAAAAGACTTTCTGAGATTTGTTACACAACAGGGCATAGTTCTGACTTTTGCTCTGAATTGATGACTCAAACTTTCAAAGCAGGGAAAACCAAGTAAGATCTACAGTGGCATTACTGCATCCACTTACACACGCACCCATTTATACTTGAATCGCTGAGATAAGTGGTCCGATATTACTTACTATACTCTTTGCCTCTCCCTTTTCTTTCTGCTACTCCTTCAAAGTAGATCAGGACCGACCCTGTAGCTGAAAACCAGAATCACATAGCAGTTGGCATAAACATTAATGGTCCACGAATTTTAAGAAAACCTGCAGTGAACCAAGCTGAATTTCCAGATCCTGCTAACCAGTTATTATTTAGCCAAAGGTACAGTGCTTTACATTCAATGCTATACATATACATATGCATAAGGCTTTATTTTCTTGGTGGATGGTCCTATGTGTCCTGCACTGACTTGGCAGAACAGCAAACTCAAATGGGAGTCAATCTCAGAATAAGACACCTTCCTGTATATGTAAGCTTAGTGTCTAAGCCCACGTTATTGTCAGCACATAACACCGTAGTGTCACTTCAGATAACTTAAGAGTATGTCACATACACACATGACCCTAGCAAACATCCCCTGCTATCTATGAGGGAGCAGTGAGATTCTGAGAGAGCAGCTGGAAGCGGGCTGTACAATAACTACGCTACACTAGCACCTACACTAATTTATTTAAGATGTTTAGACAGTAAATTTCTTCCAACTGTCACAACAGGCACATAAACAAGTTTAGTGTTCAGTTGCTCTGCTGTGAAGGGTTTTCTGCAGGGGTTGAACTGTTTTCAGTTCAAGCTTCAATGGGTTGAGGGCTTAAAGCATCTACTAAAACAAAGGTTCTAGTGTAATTTTTGACATGTCATTGGTGTCCCCTTGATCCTCACCATGTCTTGGATTAGCCTGTAATAAGACAGCCTAACATGCACAGGTCTGGGCAGCCTGATATCTAATAACCACCTCTACTCAGAGAACAGCTGTGATTACAACAGCACAATCACCTTGTAGAAGTTAATAGCTTAACGAGGTTTTCAATTATTATCTTTCGTAATGAGAAATCCTGCTAGGCCAAGACGTGTTCTACACAACTCTGCAGGTTTCATGTATAAAAAGTGCTTCTACTAAATATGAAATTTACTGTTCTGCAGGAGACCATGGTGGCCTCCCGCACGCAGTCTTACTCCATGCTCTAAATGTTTCGGCCCTGAACTGGATGTGATGTCGGAGCTGCAATGAGATCTGCTGCCAGATCCTTCTCTGCACTTCTTCATTTTGCGACAGCAAGAGATGGAAATGCTAGTAAGTGGTAGAAGTGGAGATAGAGGGGTTTGTTTGTGTGTTACAGAGGGGCATTCAGCTTTGACATAACTCTGATTTTTTCACGTAATACTGTAATGAGCAGTACTAGAGACAGAGACTCTAGACATGAATCTTTGCTGCTGCACAGCAAATCAAACTAATTCATCTCCAATTTCTACTAAATAAAAGTATGATCTACTCTATTTACAAGCACACAAAACACAAGCAGAGAAAATGTATTTTAAAAGCAGTTTATTAACCCCCAGAAGATCATTTGCAATGCACATAATCAAAGCCAATTCCTAGAAACCTATTTAATTCTCACTTTTAATATGATGTGGTTTTAAATATGAAAAAAGTTTACTAACAACAAAAAACCGACTGGTTACTGGTGTATGACCATGAGGTCAGATAAATTCCATGCTAGTAGAAGCTAGTAGAGAAATGCAACCTTCCTAGCAAAGCTGTTGACTAGTCTTGATGCTCGTAATGATGTTTACAGTTTGGTTTGGACTGAAAATGAGCTGCTCATTTAACAATGAAAGATGTTTCATTTAGGATCATACCCCAGTAGTTAGTTATTGTTCTCTAAACTGCAGTGTTAGAAGTAGGACTTTTAACTTCTAAATTTGTTATTTCCTTCCTAATTTAGAAATTCCTTCCTCTTCTTGAGCTTCATAATGCACAGTAAGATCTAGGACACAGTTTGAAAGAAAAGTTAAATAGAAAAGAAACAGTCTTAGACCCAGGCATGACTGTGTACTAGGATCTAAAAAAAATGACCACTGTAGACTTTCTAAACTGATATACTCATAAAACAACAAAAATAACAAAATATAGAGAGCCTATTGCAGTGGTAACATCTGTCTTAACAACGTAAATGTAAACCTATTGTCAAGCATCAAATTCACTTTAAGAAAACCTCAGCACTAGCCAATTTGTATCACTTAAAAAGTTGAATTTCACATATCCAAACTGCATTTAAAAGTATGCATCCTTTATTTACCCAGTTGTGAAGTAAGAGTTGTAATGATAGCATTACTAGCAGAAGATGAAAAGTATGGAGATTCTCTGGGGAATTCTGACAAACTACTTCATAATGTTAGAAGTTAGAGCACTGGACTGCTTTTCCTGTCTGACACTATTGCACACTACATTTCCAAAGAGAAGAGTTATTTTAGCTAAGGTAAGCATGTTAGACTAAGCTATCAGCTGTCTGTGGTATCTACAATTTTGTGTAAAGTTAGGTTTAGAAACTCTCCTGAGTCAATAAATTTTTGCACTGTCTTACAAGTTTGAGGAAAATATTGTACTCTTTCACAGCTTCTGATCTTCTGCCTTCTAAATATGCAGCTTTTGCTGTCAGCACCTGTGGAATCAGAAACACGTCTGCAAAAATCAGTGGTTCTTCTGTGACTAGGTGTAGTTAGTCTCCCAGTAAATTAAGCACAACAGAATTTGTATTCTGTGTTTGGACAGTTAGACAGATTCTTATCTGCTGAAATTTAGTTTTTCATCATAGAATTTATGCTGATCCCATGAGCCACTGGAAGCATCCTGACCGAAGGGGGAAGACGTAATTGTTGGCTTGAACTACCTTCCACACCAATACTGCTCAGTGCCTGGTCTGGAATTTGTAACGTACAGGACAGCAAGGCTGCACTGTGCATCACCTTTCTGAATAACCTGCAAAAGCTTATGCTGAACAAGTTGATAAGTTTATGAATCCCAGTGAGGTATCCAGTGTTCATAGTTCTGATCCTGATGTTTCAGGTTAAATCTCTAGTTGGACAGTTATGACGTCTCATGAGGTTAACTTCTCTGAAGTACTTTACTGGTTCTTCTGTGTTGCTTCTGAAACTACTACTTGTGTCTGTACCACCATCCGCTGAGCAGTGTAACACAAACTGATGATTTGGCGTCAGAGGTAGACTCCAGGCTAAAACCTAAACCTGTGTTTTCTCCTTTTCTCTACTTTAGCCATCAATATTTTCGCAAATTAACCAAGTTTGGCTGTAGAACTCATTAAAGGATCTGCTTCTTCTCCTTGTGTGTTTTGCTGTGGTTGCTAAGCCATTCTTTAAGCATGAATAACTAACATGATGGGTTTGGCTGGGATAGAGTTAGCATTCTTTGTAGTAGCTTGTATGGGGCTGTTTTGGATTTGTGCAGACAACATTGTCTATAATGCAGGGATATTTATGCTATAGCTGAGCAGTGTTTACACAGAGTCAAGGCTTTTTCTGCTTCTCAGCCTGTCCCACCAGTGAGTGGTACAGAAGTACACAAGAAGCTGGGATGACACATCTGATACAGCCAACTCTACCTGACCAAAGGGACATTCCATTACATATGACAGCAGCAAAAGTAGGGTGAAGATGGGTGAGGAGGCTGCTGCTCAGGGACTGGCTGGGCATTAGTCAGTTGTAGTAGACAACCGTTTTCATTTGATCAATTGTCTTGCTTGGGTTTTAATTATCTTAGCTATTTCCCATTATTGTTGTTGTTGTTATTATTATTATTATTATTATTGTTATTGTTATTGTTATTGTTATTGTTATTAAATTAGTAAACTATTCTTATCTCAACCTACAAGTTTTTTCATTTTTACACTTCTAATTCCCCAGATGTTTGGTGCTCAGTTGCCAGTCAGAGCTCAGCAACCTAAAGGCTGCAGTATGCTATAGGTCATGACTGTTATTACACTATTTCCTCAAACCATGTTTTTCTGGTTGATACACCACCAGCCTCCACATTCCTTCATTTCTTCTTATTTTTACAATTTACTTTTGCAAAACTAGGGCGGTGATCAAGAACACTCCTTCTCTGCTTTTACAACTTCTACATATTTCAAAATCTGGGCAGTATTATTGCTTGGTTTTAACTTTTCGCCCCTTTCTTTTATAACGTATATCCTTCATTTCAGAAAATAGATATACTAGACTGAATTATGTTATTTTGCCTGTGATGCAATAACAATTACATCTGAGATGAACTCCAACCACTTCTTTCACATCAGAGGAATGCACAGACCTGTAGGTCTCTTAGATAGCATTTCTAAGGACTTTCTTATTTCAAGACTGATTCCTGGATAACAGATATTTAGTTCTCCTACTGAAATTCAGGCTGTATTCCACTATAATATAAGCTCCTAAGGTACATCCTCAAAATCATCCTGGACAATGATGCACCTTAAAGTCCTCCCTGGAATTATATTCTTATTCCTAGTCCTGGTCTCCCTCTATTACTCCCAGTACAAAAAGTCTCCATTATGTCCATTTCTGTTTCTCAGCCTATTCCCTTTAAGGTACTACATCTAAATTACCTAAAAAGCCAAGAAAAATAGTCCCCATAAAAAGAAAATAATAGGAAGACAACCCCCACTATGTTTTCTCTGTTTTCCATTCTTTCTGTTCAGAATTTCTACTAATGAGTTATAGTGGTGGGTTCTAGTTCTGTGGCAAGACACTCTATAGCTCAGGTTTTTTCTGCACTACCTGAGCACATTTACCACAATCTATAGCCCACTGCATTTAGAAATTACTGTCAAGGAAAAACCAAGTGAACTGTAGTTTGACTTAGGTTAAGGTTAGACCTCTAATTTGGCAGAGAGATAAGTCCTGGATAAACTAGACAGCTGTGGACAAAATAGACAACTGTAGTGCCTAAGGACCTCAAAAAAAATCTGTATAGGTCTTAGAGTTAGCATTTAGTAGGTAGTACAAACACACAGGAAAATATGAGGAGTAGAAGGGGAATAGGAAATGTGAATGATGGTGCAAGACCAAACTGCTTAATAGACAAGAGGAATTGTGTCTATGCTAATTGATATAGGTTACACCTCAGAAGCGAAAAGCACATACAGTTCCTGTTGAATGAAGAAATAAAATTAGGATCTAAATATAGGAAAAAATAAAAATAATCGGATTTTACTTTCAGGCCCAGTTAACAATCACAGTCTGGAAACACAGTACCTGGGAAATGTAATGAGAAGAGAGGCACAAAAAAATGCTGGCATTCTGTCAGCAATTTTTTTTCTGTGGAGAAAATGTGAAAATGAATACGTCAAGAGACTGACAGGTCTTTAGACCCCAGATGCTTGGGTCAGAGAATTTTAGATGAAATTAAGGAATAATAATTCAACAACATGAAATATTTAAATACGAATTGACTGATTCAAGCAGCATCAGAAAGACAGACCAAGAAATAGTATACATGGTGCTGAATTGTAAACACAATCATGTAAGCAAATAAGACAGGATAAGATGTTATTGATCAACTAGTACTTCCTGGAAGGGCTGAAGATCACTCGCTCAGAGAAATTATTTCCTCAAATACATGCATCTAAATGAAGTAGACACCTATATGAAAAGAGTTGTTTGCGTATGAGTTAAGTATCAAAATTGCCATTATCACCCACAGAGATCTAGTCAATGCATAAAATTAGAAAAAAACATATCCTCAGCTGGTCAAATTTAGGTGTCTACATTGATTTTCTGTCCAGAACACAATATTTACACATGCATTTCTGAAAACGCACACTCTGATTGAGGATTTCTTAAGAGACATATCTATCATCTTGGTTCAAAACTGAAAATGTGTTAGGTATTGGGCTAGGTGAGCTAATTGAGCTAATTATGGCCATAGTTATTCCATTCATGTAAGAGAAACCTTTACTGCAATTACTTGCCAAAGAGTCAAGACAGCTATGTTCCTGAGGTAGTTTCAAAGCTCCTTTGTGTTATGACCCACTCCCAACACCAGTGACACAAGTTTTGTTAGGGCATACCTCTACCTGCACAGTCAAAGAGAAGGGCAAGAAAGGTCCTTTTGATGTCTGTGCAGCAAATCAGAGACAAGCAAACCTCCAAGAGTAAATTCAAACGCAGTATTTATTTTGGACACAGCCAAAATCACAAAACAGATATTAAGATACACTCCCAGTTGCAACTTCTCAAAGTTGCAAAACCAAATCCCGATCTGTTACCTTGGACACAGCCACGGTCACAAACTACAACATACCTTGTATTCAATCCGATACACCATAGTGCCAAGGAAAAAGAAGGTACAGTAAGATAAGCCAGAGAAGGAGAAAGAATGAAGAAATAAGGTGAAAAGTAAAATTATCACCACTCCAATGAGGCACGGTGGTTCCTCGGGAAAACATGGCCCATCCAGCAGCAAGTCCTCCAGCAGCAGTTCTTCAGAAACACGTGGTCCGGTGCTTCTTCAGCAACACTTCTTCAGGCTGGTTCCACAGTGTGATGGGCAAACACTCTGTGCCCCCCTGGCGAGCACTATTTAAAGGGTAAGTTTGTGCTCTATTAGCATGGGAGGGGTGGTCTTGCTGTCAAAGTTCTCAAATTGAGGCATGAACAGAAGGTCCTTTGGGAAGGTTATCAAATTGTGGCTGGGGTCTCCAGGGTCACTGGCAGTTCAACAGAGCCTTGCCAGAACAACAATTGCCTGAACCCGTTGAGTGTGTATGAGTAGTGATATTTGGGGCGGGGAGGGGGTGGCACGTGCTGCCTCTGCAGCAGCTCACCCAGGACAGTTAGCCCATCTGGGGGGAGAGCAGGGCTTACTCTTGCACCTCCACATCTCATTGTTAACCAGGAATGACAGAAAAGCCCCTCAGGTACAAACAGCCCTGTACTCAGACACTGTTTCAGACAGAACAAATACAAGTAAAGATGTCAGTCTTTACACTAGGCAAAATGCAAGAAGAGTTATTTATGACAGTAAATGCTCCAAAACCAAAAGGAGTTTGGAAGTTCATCTATTTGAGAGGTTAACACCAAATGTATAGAAACTGAGTTAGACTTTCATTCACTTAGCATCTTCTGACATTTTTTTCTTTTGTTCTTTTTCCCCAGCTGCTAAAGAGTATCACAGGTGCCTTCTTCAGCCATCAACTGACAACAAACCACCTACTACAGTTATTTTTAGGAAAACATTTAGATATTTCCTGCTGTAACTGGAGGAAACGGGTGCTTGCATTGCAACATATCTCCTAATGAGAATTTTAACAGAGCCTCACAGCAGTACTACAGGATGTTTTCTTTAGAGGAAACAAAATACAAAATAAAATATAGCTGTTATAAACTGTTAATTATAGTTTATAATAGTAATAATCTCAAAGAATTTGATCATTATTGTAGTTAATGATCAGTTTGTTCACTTTAACTGTTTTTAGTTCCATCTAGGGATACCCAATTAGCAAACCAGTCATTAAATAATAGTAATGACTAATTATTTGAGGATTAAAAGCTTAAATATAAATAAAAGTGAAATTAAGACTCTTAAAATTAATGTGTTAATGCATCCCTTCCTCAGCATGAGTTACAGACTAAATTCTGTCCTTATGATTAGCACACTTTCTATAGGGGATTCATTTTTCTCTAAATGAATTGCTTTCTTTTCATATTCTCTCCAGATGTTTAATTCACACACATATCAGCTATTGTTTCAAAAGCCCAAATCTTTCCATTTAATAGAGTGCCTCAAATAAGTGCTAAAATTTTTAACTTCTCTTTAGTGTTCAGCGTGATTTTTGGGGGGACTTTAAAGCCTTATTTGATTTCCTTTGGTTTCATATTCCTGACCACATCAAGACAAACTGCCTTCAATTTGCATAAGTAATGCTATTTGTTGTGCCAGATACTAAATGTACTTACACAGAGAATGAAAATGACCAAGCCTGTTCAGGGAAAGCCAATAAAAGATCACTATAGCAGGAATCAGCTTGAGTCTTTTAGTTACTACAGAAACAAGAAAATGGCAATGGCAGAAAAGACAAAGGCCAAATAAGTAGTTTGTTAAGTCAGAGAAAAGATGGATCCATAGATATAGTCCACGTAGGATACATATCCACAAATATATGGGCTTATTTAGGGTATAAAATGTAGCTGCAGAGTGCCAAGTGAGTGTCTGCAGGCCAGAGGTTAAATGCAGATAGAGGTTAAATGTAATTTAAGAGGGCAAAATATTTATGCTGACTTCCACATCAGTTTGCTTTTAAATTGTGTCTATTTATCCAAACCTACCTGCTTTACAAATGAAACACAAATAAACTACATGGTGTTTTCACAAGGGACCCCTCAGTCAAAGCAAAAGCAAAGTTAAATTTGACAAAGCAGGAAATTACAGCATTTGTTCTCAAACTAACTACAAAAGGTAACAGTAAACTACATAACCCAGTTGTTTAAATGTTATGGCTGAATAATCCCAAGACTGCTTCATTCTTCAGGAATGGTTACAAATGCTAAGACACTGCAGGGAGACAACCTGCATTTCAAGGAAAAACTACTTTTGTGCAATTTTTCCTCCTTTCCCTGAATTATTCTGAATTATTTCAGTAGGAATCTCTTGGGAATATTTTGTACTGAACAATAAAGTTTGTCCTCTCAGTTGTTCTTTTTTTTATATATATGATATTTGTTTAATAAACCCCAGGACATCCTCTGTTTATAGAAACAATAATTGCTCTATTGAAGTCAGTGGATCTATGCCTCTTTAATTTTGTCATTAAAGTAAGGCCTGTGAGCAACGTTATTGAAAAGACACACAATTATTTTCATTTTTCTGTTCTTGGTACTTCTCGTAGCAGATGTATAATTCATCATGTTTAATGACACAGATGAATTAAAACAAACATCTATTTTATCTTTATGAATCTTGAATAAACGTAAGCTGAAGGTCATTTTCCAGTTGGTCAGTCGGAAGACACACACACAATTTTAGATCTTTCAGAGAGACTCTCCTTGTTAAACCTCACTGGTTTGGTTTCACGTGAATAAATATAGACATGAACTATAGTGAAAAAATCTCCATTTTTTCCATGTTGATTGAAGTGAATAATTCAAACACACCCATCTCGTTGGTAGAGTCTCTACTTCTAGAATAAATTCAACTCCTGGGATTTGATAAAGTTAATGTGGGTTTTCTTCTTTCTGTATAAAATAATTTTTTTTCTCGCTAAAAGTTAATCCTGAGATGTTATTGGTGAAATTGGAAAGAAGACATGAATACCAAACAAAAGTTATCTTTCTCTTTTTGGCCCTGAAATCTAGTATTTTGTTCTACATCAGCTTACAGAAGTTACAGACACTGAAAAAATGTCAGAAAGAGGCAGTAATGGAATGACTGCACATTTACATCACAATCAGCTGGTAGATACAGCCGGCATGTGTGATGGTGGCACTCGGTGAAAAATGACAGTCGCAAAATCACACTTGCTTCCACTGAGTCTGCTGATTCTCATATGTGCAAAACTTTTATTTCTCAATATTTACAGTTGTAATTGTGGTGAGCCTGGATGTGTGTGAATGTTTGGGTTTTTAAACTACCTTCAAGAGAAGATGTTGCCAGTGTGCACTCCCCTCGTCTCCTGCCTTAATAGCATTAGTTAGGGGCTTAGAAAGAAAAAAAGATCCTTTCATACACTACTGTGCATTTATAGCTGCATAACTTTCAGTTCATCAGGGCTCAAAATGGAGCTTTCTTCTGATTGTAGCAAAGACTCAGGTTTCTAATGGAGTGCACAGCATTTGTTTCTTTCTGAAATGTGTGTAGTATCACAGCAATTCAGCACCGTTAACACTCACTGCTACAAGGAAGAGAGAACTCTTCTACATTCATTGATCTCTGTCTGATACGCTTAATGAAAAAATACATCGAATATGATAACACTGCCTTAAGGAAGAGAGGTAATTATTCAACTTCCATGCATTGAGAATAATTTGCTTCCTTTTTTTTGGTGTACATCAGAAAGAAAAGGAGCATATTATAAACACATTTGTTCTTTCTGGGTTTTTTTCTTTTTTTATTTCCCTTCCCCTCTGCTTCAAATAAAAACATCTTAACCACATTCTTCTGCTATTCTGTGACCAGGCCTTGTATGACTGTGATTTATGAAACAAGGGACATGTGAGCAGTAACTAATTGTTGAAACACTCTGGGCTCTATGGTGGCTCTGCACACACAATGAGGTTGGGTTGCCTGCCCTCATGCTAAAAGCAAGCAGCAGGCTTTAACTCTTCCCTCGCCATGCACACGGCTTCCACCATGCTTTGTCAAGAAGATAATGCTTCTTCATGCAGAGGTTTTCTGTTTTCTCTGAGAGTCTGAAAGACTCTTAAACCCACCTGCTTTCATGCACAAGTCTCAAATGACTTTCTGATGGACAAATGTCTTTCTCAGTATCATGGATGGCAGCAGTGGTAGAGATGGGAAAAGCAGGTTGCCTAGGATCACACAAAATATGAGTGGCTGGAACAGCAATAAAAGCTAGGTTTCTCCTCATCTCCCCATGAGATGATTTTGTCTCCATTCTCTTTTTATGTGATAAGCTCTATGTTCTGGTATGTCACAGGTTGCCAGACCCACAAAGAACAGTTAAACAACACAACTGAAATGTGAAGCAGGAGCAGTAGTTGTCAGATTATTCTATAAAGGATCAAGAAATAAATTCTTCTAAGGTGAATCTGAATTTCTGACTTCTTGTAGAGCTGACCTGAGATTTGCTTTGCAGGGCTGAAATATCCTTACCAAGAGGTCATATTTAGCAACAACTTCAGAGCAGGCTCCTTTCCCTGCACATGCACTTGGGAATTTGTTTTTACTAGCAACCATGGAGAAGATAAGACTGCGAGACCGATGTCAGCAGAAGTCATAGGGAGGTGTTTACTTTAGAATTGGCAGCTATAGGCAGGACTTGAACCAATCTTATCTATTTTTTCTCAAGTGTACTTTATTACCCAGAATACAAATAATATACATTCACTGATAAGTATACCTGATGCATATCTCTGTCCGTCTATCCCTAGAAACATATTTTGACGTTCAGTACTTATATTCAGTCATAAATAGATTCAGCAAAGCTTCAGACTAACTTTGCCTAGTGTAAGGGCCACCAATTTATCTCATGCATAATAAAATAATAGGACCTAGGAATAATTTCATCATTCTAAAGGGCCATGGTCTTCGTAAACTGAGGCTGATACTATCACGTTTCATCTCTGGAAAAGCATGGAAGAGAAACACACATGTGCCAGTGCAGTGCATGAGCACCTGGATATCGGGTAGAGCCAAACTGAAGCACTAAAATAGCACAGGTCACTAAACAGCCAGAAGTCCATAAGCTCTGCTATTTACGTGTAGGAGTATGCTATAGCAAACAAGGAAGTCAAGCATGCCATGTGATGGAAAAAATAAAACGAGAGAGAGAGGGAGACAAGCAGAAGGTGCAGATAAAAACCGAAGCTAAACAGTGAGAAAAGAGTTGACGCAGAAGGAGAAAAGAGGTACAAGTCATTGTACTCAAAAGAGAAAATAAGAACATAAGAAAGTAGCCCTGAAGTTTCAAACTTTTTCTAATTAAGTACTTCTTTATGTGGGTCTAATGTGAAGTCTAAATCAGGCCTCTCATAGCAGGTTTGTGTGTAAGTTCAAACAGGTGCAGACACAGATCAAAGAGCTGCCAGACCTGTGAGAGCCACTTCTACATGTGGAAACTCCTTCTCTAGAAGGAGACCCTTTCCGAACACATGGCCTAGCAGGACAAAGGTAAAAAAGATACATAAGAGTTTTAGGGATATTATTGAGCAATTCATCCACATTCCTGTTAAGTGAACACAAAAATCCGTACCATACCCCCCCCACAGGCTTGTTCTATATGCAGAGCAGTATTACCTTGGGGAACCTGGGTGATTGTACCAGGACCAGGTCATTTTCACTGAAATTGCTGCATGATTTGCGATGTCACTGCAGACTTGGAAAGGTGCCATGCCAATGGCCACACATTAAACTTAGCCATTCACTCTGACAACAAATAGGAGCAGTGGTACTCTCAGAAGATGTGATAAATATTTTTTTAGTATCCCATTACTGTATAGCCATCTGCTATTTATTGCAGTTGTACAGATCATAATAGATCTATCTGATATTTAAATAGATGTTGCTTTTGCTTCCAAAAGAACTGCATTGTAACTTAACGGGGCATTAGCTTAATGCTCCATTAAACTAGAGTGCTGGTAAGTGTATGCATATGTATATATGTACACCTAAATTATTATTTTCCAACTCATATAAAGACAGCGTTGGGAAGCTATGTAGATGCCGAACTTCTGCTAGGCAATATTTGCAATACTGAATGGAAATAATTTGTTTGTGCAAAGCCACCCATTTCCCTAATTACAGCCACTCATACTGTAGGGGGAAATTGCTAATCGGGTACAGCAGGAAACAAAGAAGCAATGTCTTTATTGTCTGTTCTGTTCCTACTAGTATTATTAACTCATTCCTTTCTTTGGCAAAAAAAAGCCTTTAATCTTATTGTGGTTCAGTTTCCCCAACTGCAAAATTATCTCCGGAGAAACACTGAGGCAGTACATTTTAAATAGCAGAATATAAGACTCCGGTAAAATCCCAGTGTGTCTATCAACAGAGGTACAAGACAGAATTCCTGCAAAACTGCTTTCATTTTCTGGGGGTTATTTAAACGAGTCAGGATCAGAAAGTAGGGGAGATGTTTGACTATTTTAACCCTAACAAACTTTTTAAATCCTAATAACATTACAGAAAATCACCGGTGAATTAAACTGAGCTGATAGAATAGGGACGGTGTCAGGTGTCCAAAAGATGAAAACCTCTTCACAACTGTATCCTGGGCTGCATCAAAAGATGCGCAGCTAGCAAGTTGAGGGAGGTGATTCTGCCCCTCTGTTCCTCTGTTGTGAGGCCTCATCTGAAGTATTGTGTTCAGTTCTGGAGTTAATGTAAGAAGGATATGGAGCTATTGGAATGGGTCCAGAGGAGGGCTACAAAGATGATCAGAGGGCTGGAGCACATTCCATACCAGGACAGGCTGAGAGTTGGGCTTGTTCAGTGTGGAGAGGGCTCAGAGGAGGTCTTATAGCGACCTTCCAGTACCTGAAAGGGGCTACAGGAGAGCTGGAGAGGGGCTGTTCATAAAGGCTTGTGGAGATAGGACAAGGGGGAATGGGTATAAACTGGAGAGGGACAGATTTAGACTGGACATTAGGAAGAATTTCTTCACTATGAGAGAGGTGAGGCACTGGCCCAGGTTGCCCAGGGAGGCTGTGGCTGCCCCATCCCTGGAAGTGTTCAAGGCCAGGTTGGATGGGCTTTGGGCAGCCTGATCCAGTGGGATGTCCCTGCCCAGGGCAGGGGGGGGTTGGAACTGGATGATCTTTAAGGTCCCTTCCAACCCAAAATGTTCTATGATTCTATGATTCTATGTTCAGGACACACACGCTGGCACTTGGCAATCAGAGGATTTCAGGTTCCCCAGGGAAGGTGCAAATATTGCTCTATTAGTAATAACATGCTCCATAGCTCAAACTGTTGAGAGATTATGTGAGTGAACTGTGCAATATGCTGGAATACCAGACAGGTTGAGCTGAACCAGTGCTTTAGACAATCACATGCCCTTAGCAGTAAATGCACTAATGTGAAACTGACCTTGAAAATATGTGTGTTTAAGCATGTTAACCAGAGCAAGACCTGTAGAAATGCCACAAAATACCAAAGGAGGATAAGTCTATATAAATGCAGCCTAAGAGCTCCTTTCCTTATGCAAACAAGCTGTTTTTCTGCTACCCTCAAGGTCTCCCACCAAGCAAGAGAACCAGTGATTCACTGCATTCATTTCCCACTTTCTGAGGGACATCATCAGTTTAACTTTTTCCATTCACCCTGGGGAAGACTTCTTTATTGAATTAATCACATTGGTGGATAAACAGCTAGACATGAGCTGACAATGTGCACTCACAACCCAGAAGGCCAACTGTTTCCTGCGCTGCCTCGAAAAAAATCATGGTCAGCAGTCTGAGGGAGGTGATTTGTCCCTCAACTCTGCTGTTGTTGAGACCCCACATGGTGTAGTGTGACCAGATCTGGAGCCCTCAGCACAGGAAAGACATGTACGTTTTGGAGAGGGTCCAGAGGAGGACCACAAACGTGACCAGAAACACCGACCAGTTGAAACACTGAAGCAAGTAACACAGAGATGCAGGTAGACACTCCATCTGTGGAAACATTCAATGTCAAGTTGGAAGCAGCTCTGAGCAAGTGATGTGGTTGATGACGTCCCTGCTCATTGCAGAGGGCTGAATTAGATGACCTTTAAGGGTCTCTTGCAACTCAAATTATTTTATGATTTTATGATAAAACTAGGTATTTAGAACTAGGACAGGTTTTGTTATTCAGGAGAAAACAAGGCTGAAGGAAGACCTTATTGCTTTCTACAACTACCTGAAAGCAGGTTATAATAAGAAGGCTCTTGGTCTCTCTTTTCTCAAGTAACAAGTGATAGCATGAGAGGAAATGGCCTCAGGTTGCACCAGAGGAGGTTTAAATCAGATATTAGGAAATGGCACTTCACCGTAAGAATTGCCAAACATTGGAGCAGGCTGCCTAGGGAAGTGACAGAGTAACCATTCCTGCAGGTATCTAAAAGACATGGTTTAGTGGTGAACTAGGCAGTGTGAGGTTTGCAGTTAGACTCAATGATCTTAAAGGTCTTTCCAATTCAAATGATTCTGTGGTTCTGTAATACATCTGTGAATCAGTCGCATAATCGTAGCTCAATACATGACAACGCTTGTGCCAGGGGTAACGATCTTACACAGCACTATACATACCTGTTATTCTCTGTCTGGAAATGCCCTTTCTTTTATGTTTCTACTGTTGTTAATAAACTCTGAGTGAAAAACTGGTCATCTAAGACTAATTCCTCCGCTTTCCCATAAGCAGTATTTTTATCATGAATGAGCATCTGAGGCTTTTGTTATTTATCAGGGGATGAAGTCATACCACTATATTAGAGTCTCTGAGAGCCTCAAATCATGGTGACCAGCACAAATGCACAGCATTTGTGGTGCCAAAATAGCCTTCACACCTCTAAAGCCCATGAGAACTTTGCAATGTAGCAGTGCTAAGTCAGTGTGGGGATCCTGCATGGACCTTAGATAAGCCATCGGTTTGGAACATCTCCTAGGTTAAAAACTGGTTGGATGGCTGAACCCAGAGAGTGGTGCTAAATGGAGTTAACTCCAGCTGGACGACGGTTACAAGTGGGGTTCCTCAGGGCTTGGTACTGGGTTCAGCCCTGTTCAATGTCTTTATCAATGACCTGGATGAAGGCATTGAGTGCACCCTCAGCAAGTTTGCAGATGACACTAAGCTGGGTGGAAGTGTGGATCTGCTGGAGGGTAGGGAGGCTCTGCAAAGGGATCTGAACAGGCTGGACTGCTGGGCCGAGACCAATGGCATGAGGTTTAACAAGGCCAAATCCCGGGTCCTGCACTTGGGGCACAACAACCCTGTGCAGTACTACAGACTGGGAGAAGAGTGGCTGGAGAGCTGTCTGGAGGAGAAGAACCTGGGGGTGCTGGTTGACAGCTGACTTAACATGAGCCAGCGGTGTGCCCAGGTGGCCAAGAAGGCCAATGGCATCTTGGTTTGGATGAAAAATGGCGTGACCAGCAGGTCCAGGGAGGTGATTCTCCCTCTGTACTCGGGATTGGTGAGACCACACCTTGCGTACTGTGTTCAGTTCTGGGCCCCTCACCACAAGAAGGATGTTGAGGCTCTGGAGCGTCTCCAGAGAAGAGCAACGAAGCTGGGGAGGGGGCTGGAGAACAAGTGTTATGAGGAGAGGCTGGGAGAGCTGGGGTTGTTTATCCTGGAGAAGAGGAGGCTGAGGGGAGACCTTATTGCTCTCTACAACTGCCTGAAAGGAGGTTGTAGAGAGGAGGGAGCTGGGCTCTTCTCCCAAGTGACAGGGGACAGGACAAGGGGGAATGGCCTGAAGCTTCACCAGGGGAGGTTCAGGGTGGACATTAGGAAAACATTTTTCACAGAAAGGGTCATGGGGCACTGGCAGAGTCTGCCCAGGGAGGTGGTTGAGTCATCTTCCCTGGAGGTGTTTAGGGCATGAATGGATGAGGTGCTGAGGGACATGGTTTAGGGATTGATAGGAATGGTTGGACTCGATAATCCAGTGGGTCCTTTCCAGCCTAGTGATTCTATGATTCTATGAGGAAATGAAACCTCTTCCCTGCGCACAAAGCACCACTCTAAAACAGGGCTTCAGTCTCCAATGATGTGCTGTGCCAGGAAGCCACAGCTCAAAAAACCTCTGCAAATGCAAATCACATTACATGATGGCAGGAACTGTTTTGCCTAGAGATACACTGTGAGAGAGTTTTTTTAAAGCCCATTTAACAAGATGATGAATTTCTTTGTGTACACAGTTATGTATTTAAAAAAAAAAAGTATATAAAGCACGTTACATGGTTTCTAAGCAAAAAGTAGTCCATTTGCATTCTCATTTCCCCGTGCCACATCTCAAAGTAAATATGAAGTTTTTATATAGAATGTTAGTGATTAACCTGAAGAGTAATTACTGCTAAAGCTCTAATATCTCCAGGTAAGATAAAATCAGATCTCCATGGTGCTATGCTGTGTGGAGTGTAAGAGACTGCCCCTCTCCTATGAGCAAATGAAATAAAGAAACTTTTCCCAGGAGTAAATAGGAAAACAAGCGGTGCAGTCATACAAAAGGCCAGTGGCAGTTTTAGGGCTGCAGCTTGTCTCATAAAGATACCTGTGCCTCTCGGTATGAAAAACAGAGGAAAAAGCTAAGATCTTTCATCGTCAGAGCAGCCACCAGCACAGTAAATGCTCTAGCTCTGACTGGGGTAAAAAAACCTCTGATTCACAAGGTGGAAGGAAACTTTTTTGCTGGGCTGTCTGACTGAAGAAAGCAGAAAGAGATGGTAGGGAGAGAGATTTAAAAGGGGAGGAAGGAAAAGGTATCTTTCTCGGTACTAACCATGAACCACACCAGACCTGAAGGCAGCTTAGGGGGGGGTTAGAAAAACCTTCCTATCACTGCACAATGATTTCAAAAGGGGAAATAATCCAATTTTCAGGCATTTTTGCTTTCCATTTCCACCCGCGCTGGTGCTGATTACTGCATTTTTCATCTCGGGGGGTGGGGTGACGGGTGGGTAGGATAACGGTAAAAAAAAAAAAAAGGAAAAAGAAAAAAACAAGACTGTCTGTCGTGAGCATCTTCATCCCGGCGAGAGAAGGCAGCTGGTCCAGCCGTGCCGCTCCCTGGCCATGGGCTACTGCGCAGTGCCACCTGCTGGACCCGCCGTGGAGACAGTGGAAATTTCCAAGCAGGTGATGCTACAAGGAGAAAGGCAACTGCTCTGATCACTTTGCTTCCCAAACTCCATCACAGCAGGGCTGGAGGGAGGGCTCGGTCCAATCACTGATTCCCACTCCCAGTCTATTCCCAAATACCGTATTTTTACTGATGCTTCCTGCAGCCTCCCTTGGATGTGAGGCTAACACTTTTCTTTCTGTTTCCGGAAATATTTTTAGCCGATGGGAAGTCAAGGTTTGTTCATATGCAGCAGGGAGCAACCTTAAAAGTGACTTTTCTCCTGTTTTCCCCTCCCCGGGAGCTCTGTTGTCCCCAGGGCACAGTGAGGGTACCTAGATGAGGTTTAAGGATCTGGAAAAGCAGCTTTTAGAGATGATATTTTGTCTTCTTTTGTATATTTAAAGAACAGATGAAATTTATTTCTAAATGTAAAAAAAAAAAAAAAAAAGAAAAAAGAAAACAAGTAAACTAAACCCCAAAAGCCCAGAAACAACAGAAATTTCCCATTCACCTTTACCAAAGATTCAGCAGACAGGTACTTAAGCTTGCCCCAGTCAAGCAAGACTAAAAACCATGAGCATTGTGCCTGTTAGAAACTCAGCCCTGCACTTCTTTTGCACGAAGGACAACACCAGCTCAGACTTGTTGCTCCAGGTAGGAAGAGCTATCTCTCTGACTTGGTGCTCTACAGAGAAGTGCATTGTTCAGTGCAAGCAGAGATTATTTATCATGAACAAGTATTTAATCCAAATATTACCAGCGGCAGCTCTTGAAACAAAATCCATCCCTCTTCCCTTACATACCCTCTCTCTGCCCGATTGCTTGAGGCAGGACTCATGGATCTGGCCAGCAAGGTCATCTCAGAAGAAAAAGGAGTGAAGGTGAGGTCAGGGAGGGTGTGCGGGATGCTAACAGAGAAGCAATTAGAGTTATTGCCCTGTGTAAACCAGAAGACATATTATCTGAATGGAGAGGAGAAGAGTCAAATGAATAAAAATAATTTAAAAAGAGGAAAAACTTTGACTTTACTATTAGAAGTGAAAATCTGGCTCAAGGAAAGCTGTTGTCAAATCTGCTCCTGTACACCAAGGCTGTGATTTCAGCCCCTGCGGGAAAACTGTGGGAGGACATAGAAAATGTGCAGGGATCTTAGCATGGTTTCTCCCCTTCTCAATCTGTTCTATAATATCAGCATGATCTCTGTACTTCTCAGGAATAAATTACAGGTATTTCTAGCTAGCAAAATAAATTTAGTTTTCCTAGCTGCCTTCTTATCATGAGGCCTTTATCTTTGAAAGGGGTGGGAAAGGAGGAGTGATTTCAGCAGTACTTATCACACTGATCACAATTATTTTGCTGCTAGCTAAGTGCCTGCTGTTCGTTCCCTGTATTGTTTCATCTACAGCTGCAATACCTCTACAGCAAGGAACCAGGTGGAAATAAAGACTGATTCCTGGGTATTGCATATTATTTTCCTGAGTTTAAAGAGTTATCTTTAATTGCCCTTGGTTTTGAGTGTCACAGTCATGACTCAGGACTGAGCGCCTGAGTCAGTTTGCTGGATCACAGCTCCTACCCCCAACCCCTTCAGCAAGTGTCCCTGCACTGGCTATGGTGTCTTTATGGAGGGTCGACACACAGAAAAACTCCTCCCCAGCTATAGCCCACCATCAAGAGTCTCTGCAGTCAGGCTGGAAAAGTCCAGTCGCACCCACAGAGAGCAGACTTGACTTTGTTGTGGCATCATGGATTAGGATGTTTGCGAAGAGGAGAGGTATTCAAACTACAAGACTGATTGCTGAGTTGAGGAAACTTCATCCACTTCATCCTAGGCAACCGGTAAAATGTGCACATCAGGTTCTCTTCCTTCCTCATCACGCTTTTCCCTCATTTGCCATCACCCTGCTCTGCTTGATGACTCCTAAACTGTGCCCACAAGACACCAAAGCTGATCTCACTAGAACTGCTGATTTGCTTTCTTTCTCATTTCAAAGGTTTCTGATTAGTGTTTTGTTGCATTTTATTCACCATAATACCTCCACAAAGAATTTAAACACACAGTGTTCTTTTATTATTAAAACATACAAGGAATTTTTGGTGTCAGAGAGTATTAAAAATCTCGATGAATACTATCATAAAGTCTTAGCTGTCTGAGAGAAAAGAAGATGTTTTGCTAAGGACGTACTCAAAGTACCACTTTCCTTATAGCACTCTACATTCCTGCTTAGTACCCCCTTAATCTTTTGGATGTGAGCTACTGTTCTTTGTTCTTTCGCCACAGGAATCCCTTGTACTTTTCTTCTAATGGAAAATGAGGCCACCCTGAATCGCACTGGATCTTACCACAATATGGTAAGATCTACTTTAAGAACAACAGAGGAACTAGGCTTATGTCTTTCCTTTTAGTGATTCCCATGATATTTATTATAGAGCAGCTTCTCTTGTAAAAGAGCACAAATATCACATTTCATATAATAATAGAATCATAGATTGGTTTGTGTTGGAAGGGACTTTCAATATCATCCAGGAAAGCTGCTGTAAGGTCTCCCCAGAGCCTTCTTTCCTCCAGGCTGAACAACCCCAGCTCTCTCAGCCTGTCCTCACACGGGAGGTTCTCCAGCCCTCTGATCATCCTTGTAGCCCTCCTCTGGACCCATTCCAACATTTCCGTATCCTTCTTATGTTGGAGATTCCAGAACTGGACCCAGTACTCCAGGTGGGGTCTCACAAGAGTGGAGTAGGTGGGAAGAATCCCCTCCCTCAGCCTGCTGGCCAAGCTTTTTTTGATGCAGCCCAGGATGCAGTTGGCCTTCTGGGCTATGAGCGCACACTGCCGGCTCATGTCGAGCTTCTCATCAATCAGCACCACCAAGTCCTTCTCCACAGGGCTGCTCTCAATCACAACCTCCCTGATGCAGATTTGAAACCACAGATTGTTCCAATCCAGGTGTAGGACCTTGCACTTGGCCCTACTGAGCCTTACAAAGTTCAACCTTTGCAGGCTAAAGAATGAGTTTTTGCAGCACAGAAGGAGCAGACACTTTGTGCAGTGAAGAATAATGCATTCTCAGATAATAATGCAAAGAGACAGGGCTAAATTGTCTTAAAAAGCTGATTCGTAGTTCAGCTACTGAGAAGCTTTCATCAGCACTATAAAATGAATGTTTCATCAGTATTTATTAATAAAGTGATTCCTAGCATCAGTCAGGATTACAAGATGGTTTTAACCTTTTGCATTTCCTGTGAAATACATATAAATGCATATGAGCAGACAAATGCATGCAATCTAAGGCAGGCATGATAGGCTGAGAACAGAGATACTGTTGTTTTGAAGCTGTTCAATTCACCAAAATTTATCTTAAAATTCATTAGTACAGATTTATTTTTCTAGTTCCAAAATCTTAATGCTGAGACATTAGCAATCTCTCCCTGCCTAGTTAATCGGTAAGGCATAGTTTTTTAAATGTCTGAGATATCTGAAGCCAAAAAAAATGTGGATTTTAACTCAGAGGATTGGCAGTTATCCACAGAGTAGTATAAATAATATTTCCTATGCTGTACCACCATCCTTCTGCCACAGATATGGATTGCATTTCTGACCCACACCTACAAAAGAAGTTAGAAGTTTTTAACATGGTCCCTATGATACAGGGTACGTTCAGCCTTTGCTGCTAGGATTTTTAACTGCTAGGATTTATTTCCTTAGACCTCTTTACTCTTCTCCTCACATATTTACTGTTGAAATTAAACTTGAAGTAAGAATTCAAAACACAAATAATGATTATTTTTTTTAATCACCCTTTTTTTTTTATCAGCTGAAATGCTGCTAGGATATTTCTCTAGTGCCTGTTAAAAGCTAAATACATCATTATGGAGAAGGTATTGCTATCACAAAGGGAACTCCGGACACTGCTCTTTTATACTGCAAACTTTATGTCCAACAAAGCATATTGGCTAGTGATTCTTGACCATCAAGTCGCTCCACTGTGGCAGAGAAGGTGACTTTTATACTGCTTCATCTTTGTTAGGGTTTTTGACTCCTGCAGCACTTTTTGTAAACCCATACATACAGAACTCTTTGGTGTACATAATTTTTACCACCATAATTATTCATCTCAGTAGGATGTTTGATCTGAAATGTTAAGTACAAAGCCTGGAATGATTTACCACTTATATTAATATCAATGTTACCCAAAAGACCTGATGAAAAGATACTCTCAGATGATTTTTGGACAGAGGCAGCCTTAATGCTGACTGGTGGATAGAGTCTGATCTGTGTGTTTATTGAACAGGGAGAAATAACTCTTAACAGTGTGCCATACATTTGAGTCTGTTAAAAACAATCCAAAACCACAACAAATTATTCTAGGAAGACTGCCAAGGGCACTTCTAGCAGGTGAATTTGTGATTCCTGCAGATCACTATTACTTCTCCCTTTGTTGTTTTATTCTCATGAAAAATAGATTTTGCTTTAATGGGATTTTTTTTGAAGAAAAAAAGTGGAGAGGAGGCCACCACAATGTAGAAACTCATGGATCTTATAAAAATATCACAGGGCTTTCAACATCCTTACATACAATAGAAACTACTAGGTTGGAATTTATAAAAACAAGTGTAAGAAAGACATCCACCGTTCCCTGTAACTATAAGAAATTTAATTATCTCCTTCAAACATCACATTACTAGTGTTCTGAATGCAAACTCTCCTTTGAAATGGGGTGTGTTTCAACCCAGTGCCAAGACCAAAAAGAAGGAAGAGTATTAGACGTACAAGACTTTGGCCAGTGAATGTATTACTGCCTTCACATTCCCTGCTACAACTATAACCCTACAATAACACAACCCCACTTCCATCCATCTGAGACTGTGCTCAGCCCCAGCTGGATATTTATCCCAGCCCTTACATATGCTCAGCTGTTCCATAATTATAGGCCAATGTCTCTGAGCTGTGCATGCTGTAAAATTCACGAGCAGATAATTTGCAAATATATGGCTGACTATTTGGAACAGAATAATTTACTCGGTTTCTGTCAGTGGGGTTTACAGTCAGAATATTTCTCAGTCACAGCTTAGTGGGAGCATTTAGGAATTTTCTTGTGCCCTTGGTAATAGTAAACAGGTGGATGTTATTATTTCACACTTTTTTTTTTTTCTGGTGGGGCAAAACGTTCTGCATAACAAGCTCGCATAAAGTTCAAAATGCACAGAATAGAACTATAACTTAACTTTATTGTCTGGATTTAGTGTTAGCCCTTTGCACTGAAACACCATTTGCATACATCTGAGGTTCCTGGACTGCATGTGTCCAGGTCACTTATTCATTATTATAATTTATTTCTAGCACAGCAATACCTAGAGGCCCCAGGGAAAGGCTGTTACACATACATGCATGTAATGAAAAGGCAGTTCTTGCCCTGAAGAGCTCAGCGTAGAGCTACCTACCTTGTGCAACAGCACCCCATGCAGAGATGCCAGGGTTGTCTCTAAAAGAGATGATACACTTATGTAGTATAATATAATGCCATGCAGAGATACTCTGTCTTGGAAGCAGCATAGTTACATCACTACAGACCTTAATCTGGGCTAAATTTTCTGTAAATAATGTATGAACTGACAGCTACAATGCTTTTGGTTTTAGTTATTTCTGAAAGTACTGTGCAGACATGTTCTTTAAGTTTGCTACCTAAACAGAATAGGAAAAATAACAGCTAAAGGTTTAAAGCCATCGGAGTCAGGAGGGAATTCAGGGATGAGATACTACTTTTTCTATTGTGTCAAAGTAGGCTGATATTCCCAAAAACAAGCTAAATAAATCTATGCTTACTAGAGGGAAAAAAAATAACCAAACAAAAAAACCCAAATGCACCCTCCACCCCACAACCCCAAACCAATTTATTTTGATTAGAAAATACACATATATTTTAAAATTTTCACTTCTACTTGCATACAGATGTAGTCCTGACTGGGATTAATCCCTCTAAGAAGTGATGAACTTCTGATAATGACAAATAAAATTGAATTAAGTCTGTAAGATTTTTTTATATTTTTTTTTTTCCTTTTTAATAAAGAAGTATTTTAGTACAGGCAGGAATTAGTGCAAGGAAATCCCATGGCCTGAGCTACACAGGCAGTCAGATTACATTAACACAGTGGTCCCTTCTGACTCAACAGTCCATTAACCTAAGTATGAAGTTAGAGGAGAAGGGGGGATAAAACTTGACTGTGGAAGTAATTGATTTTTTCAGGTCAGAAATGAAATCAAATCAGAACAGCAAACATCACTTAGGATCAGCATTTTTACTTATTTATTTATAATGTTCAGCAAATTGAAACAATTTAGTTCAGGCTGAGTATTTTTATCAACCTGAGATAATCTGATTAAATTCCTTTTAGAATATCTTTGATAGAAGCACAGGTTGAATTCATAAAATTGAGAGGGAGATGTGAAGGATGGTCTGGGAAAGGCATATTTTATGGGCTTTCTGGTTCCTTTGAGGACATTTATACCAGCTTGGTGCTCTGATCTCTTCTCCACCTATACATGTCCATATAGATTACATTTTCTTTTCCAAAAGATATACAAAAATAAAAGCATAACACTTTGTTTCATTCTTCTCGGTATATTTGAGTGTTGGATTTGAGAAGGCAAGCTCAAAAAACAATGACCTTGATTGTAAAATGTGTTTTACACTACTACTGACAGAAACACTACATTTCACATTACATCTAACCAACAATCAGAACGGGAAATATTTTAATCATGCGTAAAAAACTTCATAGGAAATTTCATACTGTGACATTTTGTTCAGTTTTGGAAAGAGGAAAAAAAAGATCAGGTGTCTGAATTTCTCTAAGAAACTAAGATTCTGAGCTACAGATAAAAGTTTTGTCAAATGTTTATCTAGATATTCAATCTGACAATACTCTGATATATCTTTCTTTAGGGACTTCTAGATTAACTAAAATTTTCAAAGGGTTTGAACATTTTCCTGTCCTCAGAGTTCAGTCTATTTCCCCAAATGGCAGGTCTGTTTGAAATGAAGATGCCACATTAAAAATAATTAAATAAAAGAGTTAAATAAATAAGAATTAAATACAAATAGCAGGTAGGATCCTCCTTTTCCTGTGGCTAATTTTTTTCCCCGCAGGTCATAAAACTGCTGGAGCAATTATTATCCTGTTAAATTCTGGTAGAGCACTTTTAAATAATTTAAAATGTGATCAGTTTTTTAACATAATTACTATCATTATATTTTTTACATCGGAGTAAGCTAAGAGATAAGTACCTTCTAAATCAATAAATATCTTGGCCCGAAGCCCTGGAACTTTATCTGTGAAGTGTTTATATTACTGAATCCTCCCTAGAAAAACAAAATAATTATTGCTTAATGATAGATGTGAGTTTTCTCTTTCAATTAAAAAGCAGGATGCTTAAAGTTTATTCCAGTGCTAGAGAAGCATCTCTGGAATCTGGTTGGAAATGGAGGAGCATAAAGTGACACACAGGACGTAAACCCACAGGCACTTTTTCTTTTTCATGTTGCCCACAACACAGGTAGAAACACAAGAGTCATTCTCCCTCCCTGTGAACTTTGCAGGAATCGCTCTATTTTTCTGTTGGTCAATCAAGCCCCTGCGGAAGGAAAGATCCCATTTACTAATAAGATTTGAAGGGTCACCAAGGGAAGACTTTCCATTATAATGGTCTTGTTTTCTGAGGAATGCTAAAAGACTTTCCCAGGTGAAGTACTTAGGGATGTAATCTCTCTCTAATCTCTAGGAACTGCATTTTTCCGTTATTAATATTGCTTCCCCACCATAGACTACAACTCCAGGAAATATGTAACGCATACCTAACATTATGCACATTTTCAAACCCCATGAATTCCCCGACATTCGGACGTGTGCTTAAAGTGAAATTACAGTTCCTTCTCCCCTTCAGGAAAACAAATTATCCCCTGATTTAAAAAACATTATGCCTACGTATTGGCAGATAACTTTTTAAAATTGAAGACCCCGAAAAAGGTATAGTAAATAATCACCTTGTTCTCTGTGTGTCTCAAATCTTCATTTTCAGGGCCATTGTTATTAACAGCTAGTAATCTTAAATTCATAAAGTAATTAAGGTCAGAAGAGATGCACGGATGTTATCTGATCTAGCGTGATGCTAAATGTAGGCTCAATTAAATCAAGTTGCATAGGACCTTGTCCTGTGGACTTCTGAGTATCTCCTAGGATGGAAGTTCTACTATTACTTTTATTTTTGCTGTTGTTGCTACTCAAATTATATATTGGAGGAGAAAAAAAAAACAAAAAACAAAAGTTGAGACTAAAATTCTTAGATCTTCTAAAAATTCCCAGTTCTGTCACCCATGCCCCTATATGAACTTTCAGTCCATCTTTAAGTGGAATATTCTCCCCAAAGATGCAGCGAGAATTGTTATTGAAGTCAATACAGTTGAAGCAAAACAGCAGTTTTTCTTCATCTGGAACTCCTCAGAGCATTTGAACAATAACGTAATTGTGCATTTGCATGTCTTTACCATCCCTGCTCCCTTCCAGGTTCATAATAAACCAAAATTAAAGACAAATCTCTGTGTAATAGGTTGTAAGGCAAATCTCCTTACCTTCCATGTAAGGTGGGTGATGATTGCCTGGAGGGAAAAAAAAGTAGGCTGCAAGGGTTCTTAGAAGGGTATAAGTAGGTAGGATGAAGAATATGGGGGAGAAGATTGCTTAAAAATAGAAAGATGGATGCAAAGGAGTAAGAGTACAAGAACTTTAAAGTCTGTAAGGTTTATTATAGACTATTAAAGTGGAAGTGCCATTTTTCCCGCCCCTAAAAACAAGCAATGTGAGAAGGGAAATCAGAGTGAACTAAAAATCACCCATGAATGGTGAAGGTACATCAAAAGCTACATCATCAAACAGGTTTTTCACGTTCTCCTGTGTCTGTCACAGAAACCACCCACTAGTTCCATTTTCTTAACTCCTACTGCTACAGAATTTTATAATCCCATTGCATTGTTCTGCTTTTCTCTCTTCTTTTTGCTCTGTAAAAAGCAAACAGGGGATATATTTACAGAACTTATTGTTCCTAAACAAGCACAAGCTGTAAATTATTCTTGAGCATCTGCTATCAGATTCTGATGCTTGTCCTTACTGTTTGATACAAATTTTGTACAGTTCAAAATTGGATATTCTTTCTCAGTCTGTTCTGGTCCAGCAGAAGCACTAATCTACTCCCTTATATTTTCAAATCCTTTCAGCTCTTTTCCTCTCAATGAGCCCCAAATCTACCCAGTTCCAAATCCTGTATTCCCACACTCTGGTTCTCAAATCAGGTTCTCTTCCAGAAAATGTCTTACCTATCTTCTGCCATTGTAAAACAATGGCTTAGATAATCAGTCTTCGTATTAGCTAATTTCTTTGCACATATCTTGGACCAGTTAGAATGAAAAAAAAAATCAGAATAAATCATTAGCAGGTACAATTCCAGATTTAGATCTAATTCCTGACTCCAGCAAAACCTATGACGTGCAGGAAAGGTACCTTGTGCAAAAACAGACAAGGCTGACAAGGGGGAATCTTGCTTCAAATATTTAACTGACTCTTTCATATCAAAAAGGAGAACAAGAAAAAGTTGATTTCATCCCTGCTTTAATGCCGATTTGCAATTATAGCTGTATGCACAACACTGACAAGCACACAGTAAAAGACAGGGCTAATTATTCGTCCCACAACATATGCTCTGACATTAAAGTCCAGACAGATCAGCCTTGTGTCTTGTGGCCTGACTGGAGCACATCCCTTACAAGTAGTCTCTTCACTGGATTTATGTGGGAAGTTACTGTGCTGCGCTGTTAGATTTCCTTATGACTGGCTGTGAGGATTCCTTCTTCTGCTTCTTCTGTGATGTTTATAGATCCACAGGGCCACTTGATAACAGAACGCTAGCAAGAATGTCAAACACTCACCACCTTGCAAATTTCATCTTATAACAACATAATACCTTATCGAGAGGTGATATGGATTCTGGAGTTTTGATTTTGTAGAAACCGAGAAATAAAATCACCACTTATATATCATGTGGATTTGTTAGTGTCACTTTGGCAACAACTTTCTTCCTAAAATCTAATGTTTTCTTATACTAAGACATATTTCACTTCTGTGATCTCAGATACTATAGTTCTGCATATGCTAGTAAACTAGGCAGAATCAGTAGAGACTAAAAATATACTAGTAAATTCAAATCTGTTTTGTTAAGACTGTTGGGGTCATCTCACCGTAGTTTTGGTCACTGCCAGTTAGGGCTCTCCTAAACATCTCTTGAACAATTAGGAATAGTCACACATCCTTTCTTGGAGAATCAGGGAGCCCGACAGTATGGATGCAAGCCATTCCTGGTCACATTTAAATCACCTGAATTTAAAGGTGAATTTAGACACTGACAGTTCCTGGTCACGTTTAAATCACTTGAATAAAGCCAGTGAAATCAAACCACACAGTCCTCCAATATTTCAAGGACACAAAATGCGAGTTCTACATGTGACTGTTGATATGTTATTTCCCAGATCTACAGATAAAGAGCACCTTGACTTACAACTTCTACATTATATACTTCTATTTTCTTGTTATCTCACATGACCTAGGAATTACTTCGTACTCTCTTCCATAATAGTAGATTAAAAGATTTAATACAAATCTAATTAAAAGTTAGTCACATGCCCATTCTGCTTGCCACCTCTTCAAATAATACTGTATATAATCCAATCCATACTTATTTATTCTCCTTAGCAGAAGACATTTGTAAAATGTAGATGTACAGTCTTGCAAGCTATCAAATGAGGCACTCATGATGTATCTATCCATCCGTTTAGAAGGAAGAAAACTCTTTTGCAGTCAATATCTTCTGGCAGGTGGCATAGAGAAAAGAAGAATGAAATGGAAGAAGATTTGAGAGAAAGATGGAGCTATAATCACTGCAAAAGTTTCTATAATAGAAAATCCAGCCACTGGTATGCATGGTTCTATTCTATCAGAGTTGTTCAGGTCGGCATTAAACAATATAAGATTAAGCACTTGTCAGGTGAACTAATGAGTTTTGGATTGATTTCTGTCTTCTGCAATGCTACTAGCATTTTTGACAGGTATGATTTATAGGGCATTCTTTGGGCCTGTTCATGAGAAGAGCTGTTTATTTTGCTTGATGGACAGGGTTTCTAATGTTCCCAGTGGAGTGTGCAGATGGCAGGAAGGACAGTAATCTTTGAGACCATATCTCAATGTCTAGGGTATGTCTCTTATAAATTTGTAATCAAGATCTCAAGAAACTAATGTGGGCAGGCTGCTTCTGAAATTGTTTTTGCGACCTTTGGCCAATGTAATGCTCCTTGAAAAATGTATGTCTGGTACTTCTGGTGTTTAGTAAATGGAGCTTGTATAGGCAATCAAGGAACTATACTTTCCTTCTTAACTGATGTGACATATATATACACAGACACAGAGTTCTACACATTTACAGTTCTATTCCCCCTGGCTTAGAAGATTTTTTTTGGTACATTTTATGTCTGGATATTTAGTGCACTAGTAGACTACAAAAAAAGCAGTCAGTCAGTCTGTGTTGGAAACTTAATGGAATCTCTAAGGTGTGAAGACAACAAATCTAAGCAGCTGCACCGCTGAATAATTTTTATTCTCATGTGCTGTTCTTTTCATATTTTGATTTTTTTATTTCATTTATCTTATTTTTTTTTTTATTTGTCTTAGATAATTGGATTTTACAGTCTTGGAAAGATGGGAATGTAGGCCAGGTCTAGGCTGACAGGGTTGCATTGACTGAAAAAGCTGCACCAATACAGAGAGAATGTGGGCCTTTCTTTTGTCGTTTTCTTTATTCTAAAATCTAAATAATCAGTTTTTAAAAAATATGCATAACACATCATGTAACACTTAGGTGAGTACTTCCTGAAAGCTGAAGAGAAAAGGACTGGTTGTGGTGTGAATTTAAACACCTAAGGTGTACTGCTTTCACAGATGAAAGATGGTAAACAATGGTAACATCATGCTAAGATGATTCTGTGGTTTGACACTAATTCTAGTCTTGCACATCTCAGGTGTGAAAAATTCTGCTGTCTAGCACTCGGGGTCTAATAGGAAGTTTGGTTTTCAGAGAATTTAAACTGCTGTCACATTTAAACTTAAGCTTACAAGTTTGAAACCTTTGGCCTATTGTATTCTTCAGATCCTTTTGATCTTTTCAGTCCTACTATGAAGTCCAGCAGTAGGGCTTCTCCCCCGCCCTTCCCAAGTGTGTGTTTTGTTTAAAAACAGCCCTAATTTTTCAAGAAAGTCACTCTATTTCTGTACCATTCTGCATTTAAGATTATTAGTTTTCCCATCCACAACAACTGTCAGCATTGGAGCCAGGTTGAACATAAGTAGAGGGACAACGATGCTCTAATGGTTAGCAGACACATTGAGGAGTTGACTGACTCAGTTGCCTCCTTAGGCCTCTGGCACTGTTTGAGATGGTCTTGGCTTCATGAGGCTTTCATACAAGACAGACAGATATGACACAGAGCCTATAGAACGGCTGTGCCTTTTGGGACAGGTAGCTCCTCATATCTGTGATTAAGCAGTTATCTCAAACCTTGAATATATCACTGGGAGCCTCCTACTTCAGTACTCTCCACTCTAAAAATCTTCTAGTTTCCTCTTGTCTCCCACTATCCTGCCACAACATGGACACCAAAAGCAACACAAGCAAGAGTGACAGACTGGTCAGGGGAGGAAACTTAGCAAAAGCAGTCGCAGTAACCAAAGCAGCAGAAGAAGCCAAATTTGTGTTTGAAGTGACAAATAACAGAAACATAACATTTTCCAAAACAAATCTACTACTGAGGTAATTTGCTACTAAGAAAACTTATATCTTGTGATAGGTACCCATAGGATGGAGAAAAATCAGCCTTCAAATGTGCACGGAGAAGACTGTCGACATTCAAGCATTAACAACCAAATGGCCCTTTTATACACACATTGTACACTCATGACTTAGTGAAAGAGTTGTTACTCAGCTTAAATAGCATACTTCACCCTTCTTATCCACAATATCTTAAATGGTTTGAGTAATTTAGCCACCTCTTGGCCTCAGCTAAATAATGCAAACTCTGCTTGAAGAATTTTATGGTATGACCATCCCTTTTCTCTTACTTTGTGGAGATGTTATGTCTCTCTGATGATGCTTCAAGTTATTGAATTATACTAGTGAGGAATGGAAACTTTGTTAAAAGACTGTGACTAGCTGCAGCATGTAGGATCTTAAAGTCGTTGCCTTATTATCGGCAAGCACAGAAGTTATGGTTGGTTTGGAGCTAAGCATAGCATGTGCTCAGAGCTGCCAGTGGTGAGAATGTGCACACAGTGTCAGCCTCCTGATTCACAATTATTAAATCTTCCTTCTCTAAAGGTTAATAACTAAACTTGTTCCAGTTTTATAACTTCTTTCCTAAACCCACATGTCAAAATTATGTATACAATTTCCAGAGATGTCTCATCACAATTTTGTCTAGAGAAATTAATTAATCCTTATCTCTACTGAAAATACCTCATTGAGCAATCACAGCTGCTTTTCCCGTGGCTGTATGCTGTTGAACACTCTCCTCCGATGATTGACGAGAATATCCAGGCCTTTCTTCCCTTATGATGTTACTAAGCAATGACCTAGCAGTTTATACATGAAATTCTAGCTATTACTCCCTCAGCTCATGAGCTTCCACATTGTAATAGAAAATTTAACCATTTTTACCCTTGTCCACTACATTCTCCTTTTTTTCCTATGTGGTACCTAATATTTTTTCTGCACTGATGATGCCTTCCTCCTTCATGCCATCAGCAAATTTCATAAGCAATCTTCAATATTTCATGCCAAGATTACTGTTTAAAAAAGTAATAATGCATGAATCCAACCTCTGTCAGAAAGTTATTTTTAGCCTCTTATCACTTCTTTTAATACAGTTTCTTACCTCCTTAGAGCTCTTAAAGGAATCCACATTTCTCCACTCCTTAATAGCAAACATCTTATGTAACAACAACGAAATATTTTATTAACATTTAGCTGTACTGGATTGACATTTTTTTTGTTTTTTATCAAAAATATTAGATTGAGAAATTTACATGGTTTCCCCACAGAAAACATTTCTTTTTACACTGTTTCTCCTCTGTTTTCATTATTTGAATGTTCCATTCCTTGGAGACTTCTGAGGTAGTGCATGCTGTTGAGCCTATGATTCCTTTGATCTTGGAGAGTGGAAAACTATGGGGATTGAGATAGATATCCACCCCCTCCTATACACCTTCCCTCATACGCTTACAGAAGGATACACCAGATGCCTAAACCTGTAAGCCTTCTACACTAGCAGCAGAATGAGGCAGGTCTTTCTCATGCAGGGTGGGATTTTTTATTCCCTTTTAGTCCCTTCATGTGTTCTTTGACTTAACCATAGGTTAAACTGCAAACACTTCGGAATCCAACTTGTTTGCAGCAAGATCCTGCCAAAGTTCAGAGAGTTACTTCAGGACTCAGAATGAAAACTCAGATTGTGCTGCAATTTTATTGACTCCTGTGGTCAATAAATCTCCCCTCCCTCAAATGAGTGAGTGAGTGCAGCACACAATCCATTTCTCACCTCTGTTTTTCTTTGGTTTGATCTGTTAAGAGCAAAAGCTATTTTGCTTCCTATTTCGCCCCCGCAGGTTAAAAGGATAGATGAATTTGGGTGAAATAGTACAACTGTCACCTACTGGTTTCAAATGAATGTCTGGGACAGGATTACACAGGACTTCAGATGGCAGATGACTTTTTCTCATATTGCAGATAAAAAATTAACTTGTAGCAAGAAAAAGAATGCTCTTGAAGAAAAAAATTATAACTTTGATGTGATATTGTAGGTAATCCAAAGTTCACTTTCTGTCCTCAAACTCCTGCTATTCACACCCAATATCAAATGAATCAATCCCAGACTATTATGGATTATTATTTTTACTTCTCTGTGTATAATAGTAATAAAGCCTTATGCGTATGACTGTTGTTTTCTCATTTCCCATCTGTATCTTATGTCATTGAGCTGTACTAGTGACCTTTTCTATGACCGTACTGCAGTTTCCCCACATCTGCAGTGAAAGTAATGACAACTTTCTTTCCAAGAGCGTAGGACGATGTGACAGTGAATAATGTTGCATAGGTCTAATTTGAAGTCCACAGAAGTAGCTAAGACTTTTTAAGCTGAATTCAGCATGCATTCAGTCAGGTGCTATAAAGGCCAAATCATTCTATTACAGAACAAATCTCACAATTAATTTAGCCCCATTTGTGAGCTGGGAAATCATTTAGCAATCAACCTTAATTTCTGCAAACAGATTTGTTTATTAATTTATTCATCATTCTTTTTCGGCCTCTGGCAGGTTCCCAGTAAAATTATTCAGTGCTTATTGTCCAGAATGCCATTGTGTGATTGCCCATCTGAATCATATGACAACGGTTTTCATCTGCCTGGTGGAGTAACTGAAGGAGAAGAATAAGGAATCAGGATTTGCTTTGGGAATTTTTTTCTTCTTTTTTTTTTTCTTTTTCCCAAAGAGATGAACCCCCTGAAAGTTTTCAGACTGGTGTCCAGATCCCAGAATAAATTTAATTTATGGAAATTGCTATGTCAAATATCTAGACATGACCTTCCTCTGTGGCCTTTCCTGGAACTTTTGGAATTAGGCAGTGGACTACAGACTACGCCCATCCTGGTAAATTAGATGTTTCTGGTACTGTACTTTGACAGTGAGGCCAACCATGAAGGATTAGCTCATGTTTATGCAAGCAGTATTTCTTAGCATCCTAAACTGAGTGGCTGTAAGCAAAGTGCCAACTGAGACTGGTTCCTTGTCCATAAATGCATCCGCGTTATTCTGGACTTGGCACAAAGAGATACTTTTAGATAATTGGGTCATCTAATGTCATCTTCAGTCTCTTATAGCTAAAGGAGAGAAACATTTGCCTCTAGAGACTCAGTCAGAGACCCTGCTCAATGTGAAGAGGTTTGGTGCCTCTAAATAGCAGAAAGCCATAAATAATTTTATCAAATATGACTTGGGAAATTGTACATTTCCTCTAACACATATCTCTCATTCAGGTTTTCTTCTTTTATTTTTTTTATCAGACCTATCTACTTCCAATTCCTCAATTTATAAAATAAATTTGAAAAATTTAAAATGACACATGAAATTATTTGAGAATATATATTTAATGAAGATATCAGACAAAAACTCTTGGCAAGGATAGAGAAACATTGGTGCAGTTTGTCTGGGGAAGCTATGAAATCTCCAGCATGGGAGGATTTTTAGAACAGACTATGCAAACATTTATCTGAAAGGCACTGTCTGAAGAGATATTATACTCAGGCAAAGGAATGGACCGGAAGACCTATTGAGATCCTACTTATGCTACTATCTAGGAGCCTAAGGTTTTATAGACTTACTGATGTTAACATCTTGTGACTGGAATTTCACGTCACCCATTGGACAATAGACAATCAGATAAAATTAGAGATAATCAAATTAGAGGTTTCAGTTTTGATAAATGTATACTTCACCCTATTTTTTTCAAAGTACAAAAAGTCAGTGATTATTTTAGTGGACATTTTTCATAATGTAATCCTTTCAAAATATGATTTTAATGTTAAGGTCTAAAAGTAAATGAATGCAATGTTTTAACTGCAGGTGTAGATAGCATAAGTGATTTTATTATTTTAAAGACACGGTGAAAGAAGCAATGAAAAAAAAAATACTAGTTTTGAAGCCCTTAAGAGTCCTGTGAAGCTGTGATTCCACTCACATTTTTAAGCATTAACTGCTTATTTGTGCTTGTGTTTGATGTCAATACTTTTAAGTCAGTAAATTACTCTGAATACAAATTGTGAAGCCAGTTTTTGACATCATATAGAGTCCTATCTTCCGTATATATTTATAAGCAACATGTTTGGACATCATAATATCCCATGGTAGAACGAAGCCTGTGGACCAAAGGAATACATACAGAATGTATTTGCTGACATAAATTAAATCCCTTTCAAAGACAACTGAAGAATCTCTTCCTGGCCTTGTGATTCAGCAGCACAAGGCTCAGAACACTGACCCTGAATCGCTAACATTTTAACCAGAAGACGCACTACCTCTCACATTTGATTAATACAGTAACATGTCACCTCACTGATGGCTCCCATCTTCCAATTTAAACTCTCTGCAGTGTAATATATTAAATCCATTATTTTCTGTTGGAGTAAATTCCTTTGTTGTTATTCATTTTGAGTGTTCTGCAGAGTACAGAAGTATAAGGACTTCATGTCATCTCCAAGAAGGAAAGTTTCATTGGATTTGCCACCTGCTACCGCGATGGCCAAAAGACCAACTTTTAAGGTGTTTGGAATATATTTTGGTAGCAAGTACAGTTTTAGCAGAAATTTAATGAACTTGCCCCTCTTAAATATTTATCCAATTATGCAAGTGACAAGAGAAAAATGAATGAGTCCCTTTTAAAGTAATATAAAATAGCACATAGCAGAAGGGAATTTTATCATTAAAGATATAATGAGATCATGAACACCTCCAAAGGGGTGAGTTAATCAAATAAGGCCATAATATGACAAGCAGCCTGTCAGAAGAAATTCCATTTGCTGCAGTATGTGAGTTGCATTTGAGTTAATAATTGAGTCGCATAACCATTTTACCAACCTTGTTAGAGGATGTCACACTCAGCTTCATTGATGAAGGAGGACAAAAGTAGATTGTATGAAAGAGGGATTCCAAGAGCTGATATTGACAGTGGGTGTAATTACAGGAACTGCTGACCGTGACAGATACAAAACTTTCACCCAGGCATGTTATATGTATTGCATTCTCTTCCCCCAAATAATAGTAACTCCTACACAATAATTATGGATATATGTACATTTGAAGAACTAGCTCTGTAGAGAGAAAAATCTGAAGGATATGGTGAGAGAGAGTCAAGATCTTTTTCAAAAGAATAACCTAAAGCCATATCCTCAGCTGGCCCAAAACTTTACTGCTTCATTGACTTCAGCTGAGCTCCTATGATTTACATAGGTTAATGCTCTGTCTCACAGTATGTAATCTTTTCCCATTAATGTTTACCTGCTGTGCCATAATGACTACAAAACACCCAACAATAGCTAGACAGTGGGTGTGCTGTGACTGCCACTTACTACGCAAATCATAATCATCCTACTGGTACCTTGCGCTTCCTCCATTTATTTGTCATATCCATCTGGTGTCCCTCCTACATAGACTAAGAATAGACACTGTCTACACGTGCAGTTCTCATCCTACATTGGGAACAAAAATAGTATTGCAGTAGCAATAAATAAAAATTAGCATATGTTTTCTAATAACAACAGCCCAGTAATATAAAAGATCTCTCCCTCTAAGAGCTCAAGGTGTTTGGTCTGCTTTGTAAGTGGTATTTTGCAGAGGATAAAATGTAAGATATCAAAGGATTAACTTGTGATTATATCATTGGCAGACCTTCTTTGAGATGTAAAACAAAAAAAAAAAAAAAAGAGGAAATTCATATAATTATTAAGCATTACTTCACTACAGGTATTAAATGCTACCAAGTCTAAAGCTGTAGAGAAGCTGTCACAATAAATCCTGAATCCTGGCAAAATTCATTAAATTTCATTTTTTGTGTACTTTGTGGAAAAGAAGCAAGTAGCTGCTGACAGAGTTTGCTAGCTTTCAATAAGTTTGTCTTTTGAAAAATTCAAAAATTCAAAATAGCTCATGCAGAAGGAATGCTAGCAGATTCAAGTTGAATATCATGTTCACTTGTCCACAATGACTTACCTTACTGACCGTCTTACTGACTATCTTAAAATATCTTACTGTCTTACTGATCTTGTGATCTTCATGTAAGAGCAGACATAAGAATGTCATCTCTGAACATTGTTGATCTTAAATGCAGCTGCATTTAAAACCAATAATTTTTCAGGAGCTGGGTTGTAACAGTCATGTTGTATATGAAATGGCATAAAAAAGAAAATACTGTCACAGCAGTGGGCAGAAATAACACTACCAACCATAATATTGACATATCTATACTATATATAAAAATAGAAAAGAAAAAAAAATCAATGTTCTATATTGGATTTCAGATGATCCCCATACAAGACTTTTTTTACCACTTATCTTGTGATTCTACCATAAATGCACAATTCACTACTTATTCCCCAGTTTACTGAGTCTTGCAACATTTTATTTGTGAATCAATTTCCACCTGTCAGTTCAGAACAACTGTGCTTCACTTCCACCATCTTTCACCTCTGTCTATTCACATTTACTATAAAGAAAGCTTCTTTTGTGAATTACTGCTGTTTGTTGCAATGGGACACTCACCTTGGTTGAGGAAGCAGGCATGGTTTATAGCAAACCACACCAAAATATACTGACCTCCCTGTCTTCAGTCAGCTGGAGCTAGCAGCTGCTCAGCATTTCTGCTTCAACTCCTTCCTAGTTTTGCATCACAACACTGATGATTTTATTACATTAGTGAAATAGACATTAAACCAAGCCTCAGAAGTAGACGCTTAGGTACAGGAGTCTAATTGTGCGGTCTTTTAACCAAAATCTAAGTCTTTCTGAATCACGATTCTTGGTTTTTTTAGTTTTGGTTTTGCGTTTTAGTTCTTCAGGGGGTTTTTTTTGGGGGGGAGGAGGGTCAAAGAGTCACTTTGGGTGGGGTTTTTTTTTCATTTCAAAAACAAAGTGAGTATTGTGTGCAGACTCTTCAGATTAACGGGGCCCACTAAAGAAGCTTTTGGGAACAATTCTCCTAAAATTACTTAGTCTCTTAGGCTGACTGTGTCTTGCCTATAGGAAACACAATTAATCATAGAGCTATCAAAGTCAGAAGCACCATTCCTGATAAACAGAACCAACTCATGCATGTTCTCCAATCAAATACTAGAGCAAGATAGCCATATTTCAAACCAGAATGTCAAAACAGGCCACCAAATCCTATCGGATGTTCATCAGATTATTACCCACGCCAAATTTCAGTGTGATTGTTATAAGCACATCCTTTCTTTTAGTAATAAACTAAATATTTAGTTGTTAGTGAAGCTGCCTATGAACTATCGTATACAGGAAGAATGTACTGGGAGGGTACTACAGCATGAAGACATACAGGGCCAAAAAGAAGAGTTATAAATAAAACAGGACCCTGCTTTCAAGATAAGCTAACACCCACACAGTTTGCTATCTGGAATTTAACAGAGTATTGAAAGGCCAAATATTTTCATATTCATTTTCAGAATGGACAGAGACAAGGACAGAATAGAACTGCGTGTGAATCAAGAGAAGAAGAAATAGTTACGATGAAATAAATAAATATGAAAGAAATGTAATAGAGAATATGTGGCTTGGAGAGATTTAAATTAATAATCTTATGGTGGAGCTGTTGAAGAGACAATACCATATTTGTAGTTTGCATTCAATATATAAGAAGTAAGGCATTTTGGTCACATTTTCTGCAAGACCATGTATTGACACAGCCCTGATTTTTACACAGTCTGTATTTAAATCAGATTAATTCAATATTTGTAGATATTCCTATATTTCACCTCCTCTTTGCTTGCTTATTCATTTACTTCCTTGCAGGTTCAAACCTTTCCAGAACAAACTTTTGAAAGGGATCTGAGGACAGGACTTTGAAACTTGTGCATTTTAGATACCTTTGATCTGTGTATTTCTACCTAATGGCCCTCAAGATATTGTAAACACTGCAGAAGGTGAAGGGCAGAGGTAGGAGAATGCAATTTTTTATGTATCGTTAACTTTTGCTTCCTGAGTTTGAACAGATCACCTCTGTCATTGCAATAATATTGCTAACAGCAAAGAGAATTTTTTTCCCTGATTTATAGGGAAGCAAAGAAGAAGCAAAATTGCAATTCTAGTCCTCGTGCCATTGTGCTGCTTTGAAGAGCTGTGGTAGATAGGGCTATTGTAACAGAATTACAATTCCGTAGGTATAATAGTGTCTGAACCACAAGCCTGCATAAGTATCTATCATCTCACTCAATAACTGAATGCAGAGGAGGCTTTGCATAAATTCTTAATACCTATAAAACAGATTTTGGAGTTTTGTAAGTCTTCTTGTAAAACTGCTGGTTGAATCTTAGAAAAAGAAAATTCCAGATTTTTTTCTAGTGCTTTGAAATTCTTCCTTGAAAAGAGAAAATGCAATGTGTATCTTTAAAAGATTCAGGGAACTGTAACAGATATACAGATTTAGCTGAAGTCAGATTCTCAAGAAAATGTTGGAATAAATAGTTTAAAAGCTCTTAAGTATCTAGAGGATAATAAGAGACGAGCAACAGCTATTTTGCATTCATCAAAAACAAATCACATCAAACTAATCTAATTCTTGCTATGAAAAAGTAACTGTCTTTGAGCATAAGGGAGAAACAGGAAATGTCGTATACTTTGACTTTATCAAAGCTTTGACACTGTCTTACATGAAGGACTTAGAAAAAAGTTTGAGAAACATTATCTCAGTGAAAGTCTAGAGTGCAGGAGTGTAGAGCTGCTGTCAATGAATCTTAATTAGATAGCTGCCTCTACTCAATACCATTGGCTATTTAGGATTCTGTCTATGTCTGATACCAGTCATAATTTCATAAACAGTTTGGATGAAAGAATAGAAAGCATATTTATTACCGCCACAGAGAGCACCAAGGTGAGCATCTGCAAACACAGTGGGGAAAAGGACTGGAATTCAAAACAATTGGAGATAAGTGGAGAAAAAGTACTGGTCGTTCAGGAAGGGCAACTGTGAAATTAAACTCTCGGAAATACAGAACTACACAAATACTAATGTGGATTTCTGGTCTGGCCGCAGTATTGCGGAATGGGATCTGAGTAATATTAAACTGCTGCCGACGAAGATTCACAGCTGAACTTGAGGCAAAATCTTAGTGCTTGTTAGTAGAAGACACAATGGTTTAGAAGGATGGAGACCATTTGTAAAGGAACCTCAAAAGAGAATGTGATCAATTTAGTCAGGTATAGAAAACACGAACTAGGAGAAAAGTTTGAAGAAATTAAGATCATTTAATCTGAATAAAAGAAAAATTGAGGGAAAATGTGGAAATGGTTTTCAACACTAAAAGGTAGCTAGAGGAAAGAAATAGATTCTTTTCTTTGTCTACTGTTTTTATGACAAGGAGTAATAAAGCGAAGAAGATTAAAATCTGACATCATGAAATATTTTCATCACTGGAGATTTTTAAGAAAAATTGGACTAGTATTTGTCACAAGCAATATAGCTGACCCTGTTTTTATGAAAGAAGGTGGACTAAATGACCTCTAGGTGTCCCTTCTAGCCATATTTTTTTTGATTTCTTGAAGAAAAAAAAAACATATTTCTTTCCCTGAAACATACAACTGTCCTCAACTGAAGCATAAATACACTGGAAGGAGTAACTACCTCTCTTCAAGGTTCACAAGATATACAGAAGCAATGCTGTAAGGTAAAATGCTTGATGAGGTAGGAGTCATGTCACCCATATGAAAATTGTTAAAGGAAACAGAAAGTCTCAAATCACACATTGTTAATGTGGAAATTCTCCCTTTTTATGAAGGAAAAGAGTTAGAGAAATACAAGATGAAAAACCTGCTGGGTTGATTTGGTTAATTACATTCAGTCACTGATGTATCGTATTCAAAGACTTCCTTCTCTAAGACCTCGACATATGAGAATGGGACAAGGGAGAATTACTGTTCTTCCCTCTACAATCCTGAAAGACACGATAGCGATTCAGGTGAGGAAGGTTCATATAACACATAGAGCTAATTTGCTTTCATTGTTGTTTCCCTGTCTGCTGGATATCCTCTTTGGAAGAATATACTACACAACCATAGATCTGGTTCTATAACTTTTCGAAACATGCTTGCTTCCTATCCATCTCATTCGTCATCTTGAATTGTTCCAACTCTACTGTCTGAGCAAAGAATGCATCAAAGCAAACATGTCTTGACTTAAAAATCAGAGGATCAAGAAGAGAAGGAAGACACTGAAAACTCGGTCATGTCTCTTCCTCCAACTCAGTATTAGCCAAATTCCAAAAAACAAGTACCCTCGCCCCCCTGCCGAAAAAAAACCCGCACCCCATCCACCCCCCAAAAAAACACCAAAGCAACAAACTAAAAAAACCAGAACAAGTTATATCCTCACCAAAGCAGTGGTGGTAGGAGAGTGTCACACAGGCAGTCCATTCTCATTTCAAACAATACTTGAGAGAGAGTGTCAATGGAGATGTACAGCTTCCTCTAATCCAGACGACCCTATGACCCCCTCAAACAGCAGCTATTTATAAGTTACATAACTCAGTTCAACTTCACACTAGGCTTCTCAATCAATGATAAAAACAGGCACCTCTGGAGGCTGAGTCACCTAGCCTGCTTAGACCATCTTAAAGTGGGATGAATCACTGCCTGGAAATATTAGTTTAGTTTTATGCAGTATAAATGGAGCACATAGTGACTATCTCAGACCAAGATATTTAAGGTACAGCAACTGTATTCCTCCCAGACCTTGAGACACTCAAGGCAGAAAGAAGCTGAATCTGCATTGATTAATGTGTACACCTCATTTTAAAGCGTAAAGAGTGTAAGTGCCAGTTATCACTGGCCTGATATATAATTGCATTTCCAAAACTGAAAATATTGCAATTTAATAATGAATAATGATCCAAAGTAATCTGAATGAATCATCTCACAGGATTTTAGAGACTTAACAGACTTCCACTTTAAATACTTGAAACATCCAAGACACTTTCATACATGACAGAAGCTAGAATAATCACATAATAGCAGAAACAAAATTTCATTAAAAATTATATTTAAGAACTCCCTTATCAAATGCATTAAATATTTAAATGCACTGGTAGTTTTTCAGAATCCAAACAGTTCTTCAAAGAATTGGAATTTTATTGCTATACTTTTTAACTAGTGTGTCAGTTCAATAGAGAAGATTCCCCTAGATGCCCATTCCAGCTTTGTCCTGGGGATTAATTAAAATTTGATGATGTATTCTTACGGCAATCAGGTTTTCAAAATGAATTTTAAACATGCACTATAACCATAACAGTATTGGGGCTAAACAGGTATGTGAAGTGTTTGCAAAATGTGAGCACTACACATATGATATAACCATATGGTCAGATTCACCTCTTGGCTATGCCTGAGTAAATTAATGCAAAGATTAATTAAATTCAATATAAAATGTTGTAAATTGGAATAACATTCTGCCCTTCCTTAAATTTCTTTTCCATTCACTTACTTTAATAACACCATTAGGATATGAGCAACATCAGAATTTCTCCCTTAGACGCTGATTGTTCCAGGGAACAGTTAGCGAAGTTGGTGGGGTCTTTGGACTGCTGAGGGATGGGAGACCAAGGTTTATTATTCATGACAGATTTCCAACTTTTCACCTCCTTATAATGTTTTTTTATCAAAAAATTAAATGATTCATAGAAGAAGAGTGGTTGTGATAGGAGTGATGTCTGAATCTATGGTGGAATTTCTGCTTGAGCCCAGTCTCAGTGCATTAATTTCTCACTAAATTTTACAACAATTGTGTGGAGGGAAAAAAAAGTTACTTTAATCTCCTCAATTTAGCCACACACAACACCTTAGTCAGCAACTGTCAGGGCAGAGATTTCCATAAACATGAAGAGGGGAAAGGAGAGGTAGAAAAGAGTAATGTGGGCCATGAGTAACTCATAAGGCAGGTAGAGGCACCAAAGCAGTTCATACAGCAGAGTTGCCATGAGGCGTTTTGTGTTTTGGTCTTTTATTTTCCCAATGATTTAGTGACAACACATGTAGTTTAGCTGTCTTTGGAAGAGAACGAGTGCTGAGCATAAGAAATATTCTGGACTCCCTTCAAAAGGTGATTAAATGATAACTCGATTATCCCTGTAAATCAATGTATTTAATAAGAGCCACACTGAGTCATGTTAAATGCCCAGTATGCTACCTGGTATCTGACACCATCCAGATGTTGATGGACAGGAAAAGTAAAGAAGTGTTTCTTCCCTTAAAATTGTCTCTCAGCCTCCCTTTAGCTGATGCTCAGCTTCTTCCGGAAGTGAAGACACTGTCTTTAATTTAACAGTCCTGGTCTTATATGCTTTCAATTAATTAAGATCTCAAATCACTTTTAAATGCATGCAAAGTTTAAACATCCACAGTGTCCATAGTAAATAGGTGCAAAGATTAGGCATAGTAGTAAACCAGTTATCATTTAACAGCCCTTTGTGAGGGTAGTTAATAATAATCACATAGTCATAGTGTTTAATATGGAAGACAGGATATAGAATATCAGCCTCATACTCCATCAGGTTTTCAACAGATACTAGAACAAAAATAATTCGTGCCTTGAGGAAATGAGCTAAATCAGGGTGTGACAGAAGTCCACTGCAGCATGGCACACTTTGCTCTAAAACTCAGAAAGCTCATTGGGAAACTCTGTAAAGGCCCAGTGTTTTGTCTTAGGTACGATTTCAAAGTACAGTACATTGAAGGTCAGCCTGAGCTTCACTGCCAGCTACTAGTGATAACCACTTCAAAAACTAGCTGAAGTCTGTCTGGAGGAAATGAACAGCATGCAAGATAGACATATCCTCAGGGGAAGGAAACCAAGGTTAGACTTGGGACATCACTCTTACACTGTTAAACTCTGGTCTACTGACAACAGGAACTGAAAGCGTTTGTTTCCGTTAAATCACCAATAAGACATACGAAAAGTAATAACACACATATATCGCTGACCCACATCCCATTTATTTTGACAACATAAAAGCAAAAGGCTTAAAATGCATTAATCTGTGATTCTTTGGCAATTCAAGAGTGCCTGAAACATCCATTCTTAGGAGCACAATGTCGTCGATGATTGATCTATGTCATGTCAATTCTGAATCAGAAATAATGAGGTAAATGAGTTACACCTAGGTTGGTACAAACCTTTTTTTTTTTTCCTCCTCTCCTTTGGAACCCATTACTAAAGTAACTCTGAAGCAGCTAATGTGATATACAGTCTTTCCAATCAGCAGATTTTCTAGGAGCATCAATCAGTCAAGTGTCTGCAGCTCCAAGATGGAGTTAACTCTCTCTAAATGAATGAATCTGGAAGACACTTTCCTCTTGAGCAAGAAGTAAAGACGTGCTGGCTGTTAGCTAGCATCTTTGCAGAGCATTTGTGAAATGGCAAGAACAATGGAGGTTGTTTTGCAGATTTACCTGTGTACTCACAGCCCCTAATTTGACTAAATTTCACTATCATCTTTATCTCTTGTGAATTCCTCCTTTTCTGGAAAAGGAGTGAGAGAAGTGAGGTGCAGAAGACTCAGCTCACATACAGGGAGGCCAGTTTCTGGCAATTTCTATCACTGTCCATTTTTGAGCTGCAGAGTCACCACTTTGGAATCCTCCCAAACCAGCTCATGGCAGACCAGTGAGCCCTAATAAAATCAAAAGCAAGGAAAACTTGGATGGAGGGAAGAAATACAGGAGCAGAAATGGAACAAGGGTGACAGGGCATGAATAAATATGTAACAGAAGACAGAGCCTAATTTCTAGGTGCCAGAGTGACAGATGTAAGATACATATCTAGGAAGTCAGGCAGACACCTAAGGGCTGTTCACCTGCTAGTCCATCATGAAATAAGGCTTCACCAATGCAAGAGAAACTTCTAAACAGTTTGTCATCTCTCTTGCTTCTGGGGTGCAAGAACAGCTGGGAAATTCTCAGCACCTTCTTTTGAAGAACACAGGTAACTGAGCAAAAGTTTTTGCAAGGTTTTCCAAGGAAACTGAAAATACGCTGAACTACCACCAACTATGTATTCCCACAGTGTTTAGTTTTATTGCCTTCATATATATGTGCATGGTTTCATAGGCATATTGTCAGGCATTTTTTTAAAGAAAAAGTATTCCTCTATCAAAACATGCTAGCAATTACTTCACTGTCACACAGCTCTAGCAAGAAGCTAATTTTGCTTTGAGTGAGTATGCCCAACTGAAAATTAATCACTATTGCATGCAAAGCAGTAGAAAAGAGGTGAGGTTTTCACTGTAAAAGCCCCTGAAGGAAACATAAAATGGACAAATGTTCCTATTAGGCTTATCACACTTGGAAGATTTCAGAGAGTCAGCATAGATTGATTTCCTCTTGGCACTTAGCCTGGACTTTTAGATGGACATCTAAAAGGATTGGCAATTCAGACAGTTTTAAGACCCCTCAAAAAAAGCATATGATTGTAGGTGGATCTGTTGCTGCACCAAGAAGTTGACTGAGCCGTTTTATTGGACTGTTCTTGATATTCATAGAAGCTTCTCATCTGTAAGTCATATAAGTGACATTACATTTGCCTGTCCGTCTTTTTGATATTTTCCTTTTATTTATGTGTACTGCAGCATGCACACTTCAAAACCGTATTCCATATTTTAGCTGTATTTCACTTTCTGTTACAAAATAATACAGAATTTACTCATGGTAGGAAGGAAATAATTAGTCTAAATTGCCTCCTTAGAGGCTAGGTAAACATTTTTCCCTAATAAAAAACCAAATATTCCTGTCTAGAGAGTAGGATTCAGACAGTTTTATACAAAGTTCCATATAAACACATCCCACTACCTAAAATGATGCACAGGTTTTATAAAACCTCCCAGGTGTAAGTCAGGTTGGTTTCTGAGACCAGTCTAGGCTAGTCTAAGGAGAGTCAAACTCCCAATTTGTCTTTGAACTTCAGTGAAGCCCAAGGACTTTTTTTTGATCCTCTGCTCCAAGACAAACCACGGTCTTAGGAACACAGACTTTTAAAAAATACATGGTTCGTATCCTTTTTGCTTTTTCTTCTTAGATGACACTTTTCTTCAATACAGGATGATGGAAAGTATTAAAGTCTGTTGTTTTCCAGATCGCTGTTTAGCTAACTTTCACAAATCTCCAGTTAAATGGACAGAAAACACAGAAATTGCCAGCTGCTAAAAGGTTCTTTTTTAGGAGGAGAGGCTTCGCATTTTACTGAAGGGTTTTGCTTACTGCTGTTAAAATATACCTCAGGGGTAAAGACTGGCATAGTTTCTGGTGGATAGGTGTATACTTAAAGACATTAACCCAACTGATGTCTTCTCAGTGTTCTAGAGAGAATGACCACATCTGATTTATACCCATAGTTTCTTGGCGATCACTATGATCAAAACTTTTGCCAAATATTCACCCACTTCGAGCTTTTCCTTCATGACATTTAACAAGCAAATTTTTCCATGGGGCTGTAAATGAAACACTTCTTTTTGCAAAAAACCATAACTAAGGTTGGCAAACTGTCAGCTGTGGCAGATTGTGCCTGGTCTGTATAATTGAGTTTGATGAAGAGTTTTGTTGCCATCACTGGTTTTATTCTCTTCTCATGTAAACATTTTACATCTTCTCATTGTTAAATATTGTTTTACTTTGTTTATTTGGTAGAGCTGCCACAGAAGATGAACATTCAAATATAGAATTAATGAACATTGATGTCATTGTGTTCAAAGGAACATAAGGTTGGGAGGAGGAAAAAAAAGGCATTTTAATTATTGCAATGTTTAGTGGGTGTTTATTTTACAAATACTATCATTATGTTGACAACAGTGTAGCAATATGTTCCACAAGGCTTTTGTTACTTCCAGGAATGGGAGGATGAAACATAGATGTTGGGTTGTTTTCATTGCAGAAATTCCTTCTTGAGGTCACAAGCAGACCCAGCTGCCTGCAAAAAACAGCGAAATAGAGTTTCTGCTTCCTGATATCTCACAAACATTTGGATAATACAAACCGAGTCAAAACAATCTCGGAGCGTGGGTGCTTTAAAGTTCACAGACTGGCAGGATGCAAGCAAAGAAGACAGACATCCAGGGCTCTATGAAATCGCTCTCATGTATGTGCCCACTTCCACATCAGATGAAAGACTAATAGTGCCCACAAGATGACATCAGGGAGGAGAAGACAATCCACATAAAAATCCTTGCACTTGTAATTTTAAGAAGATAATATTTTACTCTAAGACTTTAAAGTCTTGTCTTCCTTGAAAGGCAAAACACCTCGTCAATAAAGAGTTGTTTTATCAACAGTTTACTTACAAGTTGTGTCACAGCAGCACACAGAGGATCCCATCTGAATTAAAACTATTTGTTTCAACAGAACAACCACTTCCACGATCTTTTTCATAATGGGTAAAAAAAAAAAAAATTAATGACTCTCCGGATTTTCTTGGAATATATTTTTTTTTATTTTTAAATTTGAAACTGCAAAATACCTTGAAAAAAATTTATAAGGCTGCACCTAACTTACAGTTTGTTTCTTTGTATGTGTGCATAATCTACAGATCTCTGACAAATATGGAGAAACAAAGCATGGTCTTCAAATTTGTTATCAAAACTGCTCAAAAACTGTTTTCAAATTAATTACTCTCCAGTGATGCCTGTGCTTAGGTCACTGGAATCTGTTCTCTACTCTCCTGAATTACATCCAGGAATGGCAGAAAACATCCTGTTAAACACTCCAGTGAAGCTACAAGAATAATGTGCATAAATTTCCCCCCCTATTTCTGGTGTTTAATAAAACCTAGCTGTACTAAGGTGCTGTAGAAATAGACCTTACCAAATTAACTCCTATAGTATCGTGGTTGAATAAACAGCCTGCTTACCTTAGGAGCAGCTCTATTACACACAGGTTGGGGTCATACTTTCTCATTAATAGGATGCCTACAGCAGGCCCCAAAAAAAGATAAATAGTGAGTGATTCTTCCATCAGCTGAAGCTCATTCTCATATCAGTGCACTGCAGGCGTATCTAGTTAGCTTTCCATTAGCGTTAATCAAGCACGTTACTTCTGCATCAGCTGGGAGTTAAACCTTAGCCTTACCATTCAGAGTCTTTGATTTAATTTCTTACACTGAGTATCAATTCATGGATATGACTAAATTGATTTGTAGTTATAGTGCTTAGACCGCCGTAATTGATATATGATTAATCAATAGCTATGCTGTAATTCATCAATGTCAAATTTATGAACTGCATGCTAATTAATTTGTTCTCTGACTTGACGTTTTAAGCATCTTGATTACACATCTTGATTATTATTTGTATTTTTAACTATTACAGTTAAAAATCAGGCAAGTATGGTATGAATGGGTAAGGCAACCAAGGCTGTACAAAGGAAATCCACAGGGATGACAGGTAGGAGCAGTTTGATGCTGTTTTCTTGGACTTAGCTACTATTTACAGTGGTAATAAGGCAAGCTCGCAGCTTTTAGAAGGGAAACATCCAGACCTATGATGGAGGTCCAGCTCTGACACAGTCAGAGCAAGGGTCATCGGATACGGACATTGATGCTTCCTCTCCAGCCTTCTGCAGTTCTCAACAGCAACAGCTTGGGCTGAGGTTTTCTTCCCTGCCTCCCATGATGGTGACATATATCCAATTTCTTTCACTGAACTCCGTGAAAAATCATTGTTTCACTAAAATAATTATCCCTCCCTTGGAGCTCTCATTACTGAAATACCATAGACGGCTGCTTCTATGTGCAGCTCCGTGGAGGGCAATGAGTGTAACCAGCCGAACACACAGGGCTTGCTGGGATGAATTGGTTAGCAGCACACAGCCGAACACCTAAACGAACTTTCAAGTATTGACCTGGGAGTGTACACAGAAGAATTGCCTGCTCGCTTTTTACTTCAGGAGCCAGAGAAGTTAAGTGATTGCAGTTAAAACCACAAATACTTTAAATCCCATATAAGGAGAGCAAGAAAAGACAGAATAAAGAGACAAGGGCTAGATGATTTTCTTCACTGTTTTGCAGCAGAAATTGCTGGTGCTGTGGAACTACTCCCCCTTAACATCCCCCTGACTTGTAAGTGGAATAAGTCATGTTGGGGGCAGCAGCACTGAGCACCCTTTTACTTTTGCTGTTTGTTTATTTTAAAGGAGAATAAATCAACTCATGGCATCTTTTCAGAGAAGAAAACAAAGTTCAGTAGTAAATCTTGTTTAGACCCCAAAATCCTCTAAAGGAAAGCCTGATTTTTTTTTTCTTTACAAATATTACATATGACAAACGCAAACATGCACACATGCTTAGGGCAGATTTTTAGACCATTTGCACTTTGCCTAAATTAAATACTCATCAGACTTCACTACTGCTTCTGAGATAATTCGATGTCTTGGCATCATTTTAGCAATAGTGAATGAATAAAAATCAATTGTTCTGTTGAATGTCTAGAAGGGAACAGGAAGGAAAAAAATAATGAAAAAGAGAAAGTTTTGATGGAAAAAACCCCACAGTGGTAAGACAGGGAGAGCAAATTAATCTGAATTTATCTCCAGAGAAGAGGAATTGATCTCATTTGTATCTTAATCACTATGCCCTATATCTGGCTGGGATAAATATTATAAAAATATAAATGTCACCTTTTTCTGTGTGACTGAAATGCACAGTGCTTGCCATACCAACGCTCAGCTGATGTCGCCAGCCATCCTCCATGGCCCTATTTCTGTGGTCCAGCTCTGACCACATGCTCCAGCTCCATCATGTTGGTCTCTGCCGTACAGTGATTTGAGTTTGGACCAGTATATGTGTGTGAACACACAGCCCGGACAAGGTTAACCAATGTTATATTGGTTTCCAATCTATCCAAACACAGTCACTGAAAATGACATATACAGTGACAAGAGATAAATATATATATAAAATGTCGTTTAATCATAGAATGGTTTGGATTGTAAGGAACCTTAAAAACCATCTACTTTCAGTCCCTCTGCCATGGGCAGAAAGACCTTCCACTAAACAGTCTGCTAAGAACCCATCCAGCCTGACTTTGAACGCTTCCAGGGATGACTTCTCTGGGGATCTGGTTCCAGTGTCTCACGAACCTCATAGTGTAGAATTTCTCGCTTATATTTAATCTGAATCTACTATTTTTCAATTTAAAGCCATTACCCTTTGTCCTATCTCTAAACGCACTTGAAAAAGGGCAGGTTTTGTGTAGGCTAGATTTAGATATCAGCTCTAAGGTCTTCCCAGAGCATTCTCTTCTTCAGTCTGAAAAACCACAGCTCTCTCAGACTTTCTTCATAGGAGGGGTACTCCAGCACCGTGATCACCTTCATGACCCTCCTGATACATATGATTCCTTTGGACTGAATTATCTGAATTATTGTTTTTCAAGCACAGAAAACTGGCAACATAACACATCATCGCTTTGTATTTGCAAACAGATGGTGTAAGCGGCATGGGCAAACAGGACACTTCGGTCAGAGATTTGACATTATCAGAAGAGGGATGTTAAATGTGGGAAAGACCAGTGAATTGTAAAATGGAGCTCAGTAACTGAAAATTTAGATCATAATCCACGTAATAAAGAATTCAAAATTACATGGCCCAAGAACCTCTTTCTCCAAGTCTATGCTCCTAACAGTTTTCCTGCTCTATATGCTTTCTGCTTCCATACTTCCTCTCTAGACCTTTACTATGTTCCTGTTATTCAGGCTCACAATATATTTGTTTGATTACTTGTTGCCTAGACAATAAAAATGGTGTGGAAAAATTCTGACACCCTTTTATATAGTAGAGCTAGAGCAGAGGAAAATTAAGACCCCTTGATGGTTAAGATTTATGTAGGAATTTTACAGTAAAATCTAAAATAGAACCCAGATTTTCTGAAAGCAGATTCAGGCCTTTAACCATAATGCTTGGCATGAAAATAATGTCTTTTATTCCTTTTTAAAGAGCTTCTCTATTAACTTGAAAAAATATTACCGTTAAATTCCAGCCAAGCATACAGAAGTAAAGGATTTATGTCACACAGGACTAAGGATAGTCTCTCACAAAACAGTATCTCTGCAATGAGTTTGAGGGATGTAAATCAACAGCAACTAATGGTCTTATAAAAATTAGGACACAAAGGCAATGCCATCCCCACATTACCTTTCCAAACATCACTAGCGCACCAACTGGGATACTGTGTCCAGCCCTCTACATAAGATGTGCAAAACACTTTAACAAAGGTGAGAAAATTCAACAAGAACTGCAAGCTTGGCCTGAAGTTGAGAAAAAAAAAGGTCCCTTTTGTTGAAACCAAGGAAATTCCCTTCTAAGTGTTACCCAAGAAGAGGTTATGGTTTGATTTGACCAATCCAAAAGAACCTACAAGAAAAGAAGACTACTGACAGTCAGTTCTTTAATCTAGGAAGGGGAAAATATAATGAATTTTAAAAGTTCACAGCAGAAGAAAAATCCTAACTACAAATTGCTTCACTTTTTTAACACTGAAAGTTATAAACCACTGGAACATTTTATCTTAGAGCATAATGGATACACTTTTGCTTGAAGTCTTAAATCAAGATTAAATGCTTTTATTAATAGATGTCTAGCAACTTAACCAGATGTTCTATACTTCACAAAGTAATAACTAGGTGAAACTGTTTTGTGTGTTCTGTGTGTGAAGTCGCTTACTGTCCTCGCAGTGGTCTTCGCTAGTTTTATGTGTTAGCATCATAATTTTGCTTTGATAAGCACCAAGACCCACAGTGAGATACCCAGCTTAGCTTCAGTGGCAGGTGTAGTTTCTGTATGAGAACAGAGCAGGCATGTTTGGAAATCATATAACCAGGCACATCTCCAGATATCCAAACAGGAGCCTGTGACATGGATGGGGAAGGATCCCATTCCTTGGGAGAGATTACACCAAGAAGCCAGTTGCTGGAAATTTTATCCATCCTGAAATGTGGACCATTCCACTGTATAAGAGACGTCTGAGAAACAAGATAGGACAATAAAACATAGCAGCTCATGCAGATAGGGCAATTTTTCCTGCTCCTTCTTCTGGTTTACTCAAAAGTGAGAGTTGGCGTCTCAAGAAGGACTAGGGGTTACCTACCTGCCTATCTCCAATCTGATCAGGTCCCACCACATACACACACAACAGCACTAGAGCTTAATTTTGTAAAATCAGGCTCTCAGGGTTAGGAAGCTGGATTTCAATACTGTATTGTGATTCGGGAGACAGAAGCATAAAAAACCACCAGAGCCACAGTTAGACACAATTTTTCTTGTCATCTAACGATGAACTTGAGAGATACAATAACAAGATATTTTTTACCCCGAAACATGTTGAAATTTTCAAAAGGCTGCTCTCTTGTGTTTAGATAACTGCACCAAAAGTTCCTGCATTTCACTGAAAAATGATGAGTATTTTTCTCTTCACCTTAATTAAATCTAAATTCCAATTATGAGATGGCAGATACTCCATTTCTTGTTCGGGCTGAAATCTCTCGTGATGTTTACACCCCACCTTTGCGGAGGCTGTTACACCTGCTAATTTCTTTCTGGGAAAGATATAAATACTGGGCACATTCAGAGTATTCTTTCTGAGTTTATATTTTCTGTGTGGGTAATGCTGGAAATGAAGGGAGTACTTAACCTGTGCACTGATGTCTGAAGTGGGATTTCATTTCACAGAGCACCCATGAATGTCTTCCATGCTGTGCTGAATTTCATTCTCAAAGGTCTTGTGGACAAGAACTGGCCAGAATTTTTTTTGCTAATGTATTTTTCATGAACTACAGCAAATTTGTCAAAATGAGTATGTGTGGGGGATGTGGAGGTGTGGGTGGGTACCTGTGTAGAGGGGAAGGTATTTATATCTCCCCAAACCAGACTGCCTCAGGAAAGGTTCTTAGTTCTAGAAGGGGCTCTCCCAACAGTGATTCTTGTTCATTCTATACATCTTCTGTTTCTCCCATTCCTCTCTTCTTGGCATAACCCAAAGGATCAAATTACAACAGAGAACATAGTGCATTTCAAAATGTTTCTTAAGAACGTGATCTTTTACCCTCTTGCCTGCTCCGTGGCTAAACATAAGCATGTGAAGAACAGGGTTTCACCAAGACAGTGCTTATGACTGTTCTATTGCTTTTTTTCCAAAGTATGTTTGGTCTCAATTCCCACTCCATCTGTGTCTGATGCAAGCAGCATTTATAATATTTGGAAAATCTCTCCCAACGGGTTGTTTAACTATGGAATGAGTGCGTTACTTTTCCCTCTCCTCATCACTCATCACAGCCTTTCTGCCTGTGCTGGTATGTAGTGGCTGCGCAACGGTTCTCTGAGCTGATATATTCTTCAGCAGCCATTCAAGTGCTGTGAAGTTTTTCCACAGAGGGTCTTTTTCTCACTTTCACATCATATTAGGAAGTCATGTTTATAATATGTTTTCTGAGCTCCTGTGTCATAAGGGCTCTCTTTCTGCCTAAGAAGTCTCAGCAGACAGGTCCTTTTTTGACTTCTCTAAAAAGTGGTTTGTAATAAAACTACTCTCAATCCTTGGTAAATTGTTGGCCCTTTCATTGTCCTCCTTTCAAAGATATCAACACTTTCGGGAATGTCCAAAAAAAAACATTGTTCTTTCTACCAAACAGAGCATCGTTCTGTCTCTGCAACACACACTCCACCACCACACGCAGCAACATCCATCTTATCACTTCCTATACTTCACGTTCTCAGACCTTCTGTCCTCCTGCAAAGTACAGATTGCTTTTGGCTCCTTCTTCCAGAAAGAAGAGAAGCTTTTTTAAAAAGATAGTATACTTCCTTGGATTAGCAGTTTTAAATGGAAAAATGAACAAGCTCTTAGGCATGCACCTCATTTATTCTCTGGATCACAACACTGAAAAGACCATCTATGATAGCTCCTACCACAGGAGTGCAAAATATTTGACCATAGTATGCTACAAAACTACTACTTAAAGGGGGAGGAAGGTCATTATGCCTTCTTTTTGGAGTACTTCCTAGCTTGCTTTTTTACACCTCACTTCTTTTTATTCTTCTTTCTTTTAAATAAGCAAACTCAGTCTCTCTAATCACTCTTCTTTATGAGTGTTTTTTTTTTGCTTTAGTTTGGTTTTCTCCACGCTTCTAATCATTTTGGCGTAAGGAGACAGAATCCCAGCCTTAAGGCAAATCTGTTTCCTCAGCATGCCTTACAAATTTTGCACATAAACAGTTCTGCAGAGAGGATTTATTTTTAAAAAAAAAAAAAATCTAAAATAGCTCAAAGACTAATCAGATGTGCAGTGGATTTTATGTAGCTTTGTACAACTTGTTGACTGATATATTTATTTAGTAGGGAATATAATTTTAAAGGCTTTTAGAATTCACAGTATCTCTCTTTATAAATGCAAACCTTCATTTTCCACAGATGCTTTCTTTTTATTATCCTTATAACAGTTTAATTGGCAAAATAACACTACCAGAAACAGAATGAATGAAATGGCCTCCACTGGCTTTTTATTTTTCCTGGGGTTTTTTTCTCTTTTTTTTTTTTTTCTTATTCTTCCTTTATTGACCTTTAGAATCAAATTGCTAGTATGTTTTGTTTGAAATCTCTGTTAAAGACCATAAATTTGGGGGAAGGAGCAAAAGTTATATAGCACATCCCATAAAATGATCCGTGGTCTCTAGAATTGGTATTAACCTTATGAATCTATTTCCATTTATGACATTGGTTTGATTAGTCTCTAATCATCACCTTAAGCATCCTGATGTACGTCTTTACCACATTCTTTGTCCCCTTGTTTCGTAGCATGGGAGAGTTATTCCACTGCTCTCTACCACCTGGACAATTTTTAAATGTTAATGTTATGCAAAATTTTGAACAAATAAATTTTGAATAGCATAGTGGAGCCAATTTTCAAATGCCTGCAAATGCTGCTTTGCCACTGACCAGCTGTTAAGCACCAGTAGGTTTGGCAATGCCTTTAAAAAATGAACCACTCACGTTCCTCTAGGATTTGCTGTTCTCCTGCTTTGGGTGAATGCAACAGCTTTCTAGTTGCCAGATTAGGTGGTAGCCTGGGCTAGACACTTCCTACTACTATAGGGACCAGCACGTCAATGTCACAAAACAAAAAAACAACAATCACAACAACCCATTAGAGAGAAAAAGAGAGACAGTGAGCAGCTTAAAGACATTAAGGCATCTAAGAGGTACGGAACAAGAAACAGAGCACCTGCCGAAAATAAAATATGATATTTGGCTTCTTTGGCCACGAGCCTGTGTTTATTCTAATAAAAACATAATTCAACTTAACAAAAGTGTTTTTCTTTAGTTTATATTTAAAAAAATAAAACAAAACCAACAACAACAAAAAACCAACCAACCCATAGCTCTATAAGGCAATCAAGGGGCAGCATGCCGTGAAACAGGAGATATAGAAAGACGCTGTGGATTTGTGGCTGTACAGTGCAGATGTTCACTGTTTCACCCAAAGAAATGGCTGATGCCTCGCTTCCAGTCTAAATTCAAATGGGAAAAGGATTTTATCACTGATTTTAGTCAACGTGTTCACTAATATGTTTCGTTGCTGAGGGTGTTGATGCTTCTGCCTTCAGTTTTCTGTTCTTTGCTTTCAACAAAGGGTAGCTCGGTATCCAGTTTCTGCAGAAGGTCAGTAGGGACTGAGTGGATAACTCCCCTGAAAACCTCCCACTGCTATTTCCCGCTCACTGTCATTTAACCAGAGAAAATCTATGCACTCATAAATAAATACATGCAAAATATCTCCTAGATATGTATTCTCTGATTCCTCAGGAAAAAAAAAAAAAAAAAGTCAGATGTTGAAAAATAACACATGCCACGAATTTGAGTCCAATTTAGCACAGCCAAAAGGCTGCACTTTTTTTGAAATGATCAATTTTTTGAGTAGGACTGGTCAAGGTCACTGCAAACTCAGCCACTTTCCATTTTACGATGCAGATTAAGTGTTTTGCATCTCAGCTTCTATAGTAAATAAAAAATACTGTAGTTAAATATATTACTCTCATCTTTAGAGCCGAAGGTCATATAGGACTTGGGACTGAATACAGAGAAGGTGGAAAGCTGTTTTACAAAGCACTGGGACAAAATTAGGGATTCCTTTTTAACATTTCCTTGGTTGTGCTTGGTGCATTTATTTCCCACTTTCCCCAAGCTTTGATAATCTTTTCTGATACCGAATACTTGAAAAAAGTCTTTGTTTCACACATTTGATGTTTTCAGGTTTCAGTGTCAGAAAATTAAAGAACCTACAACATAAAGTATTGTGCAGTTAAGCAAGCTATGTTATTGCCTGTGAGCATTTTCCTCAGAAATAAAAAGGAAGGAAAAAAGAAGGCTCAAATAAATGCTTAGATTTCAGTATATAGTAGCAAGAAGAAATTTTATATTATATTAAATGAACTTTGTTTTTGATGACAAGAAAAAGATGCTATGTTTTGAATGACATTATGTTATTGGGTACTGGGATAATTTTGTGAGTAAAAAGGCAATGCAATTGATTTTATTATTAGCATTAATATTTTTGTGCATGTAAAGTTCTCAAGGCATTTTTCAATGCTAAGACTTCAATCGTGCCATTAAAGAACAGTTGAAAGTATTATACACCTTTGTAAAATTTCATCTTGGTGGGAAGTCCAGGATGGAGTTTCCTTCAGAAAGGACCATCTTTCCTGAAATTTGATTTTGGAATGGAAACTTTCAAATTGCTAGTGCTTGGAAGCATAACAGGATATCACAGAATCCTTCATTAACTGTTAGAAAAGTCTTTCAGACAAGTGAAAAAATCTAACCTCTGAAAACATTTTAATCTGTTTGATTATTCTGTTTCATATAAAATGTAAAATCTTTTACACAGTCATTCATACAGCACGACATATACTAATGATCTCTATGTCCAGCTGTGTTGTGAAAAACATGAACTTGATTCTGTGGTCCGTATAAAACCACAGCAACTTGACCCTTGTGCCATTTGCGTATGACACCACTATCAAAAGTGCAAGTTTATATCAGAAATGGGGTCACCAGCAAGTCCAGGGAGGTTATTCTCCCTCTGTACTCAGCACTGGTGAGACCGCACCTTGAATACTGTGTTCAGTTCTGGACCCCTCACAACAAGAAGGATGTTGAGGCTCTGGAGTGTGTCCAGAGAAGAGCAATGAAGCTGGTGAGAGGGCTGGAGAACAAGTCTTACGAGGAGCGGCTGAGAGAGCTGAGGTTGTTTAGCCTGGAGAAGAGGAGGCTGAGGGGAGACCTTATTACTCTCTACAACTGCCTGAAAGGAGGTTGTGGAGAGGAGGGAGCTGGGCTCTTCTCCCAAGTGACAGGGGACAGGACAAGAGGGAATGGCCTGAAGCTCTGTCAGGGGAGGTTCAGGTTGGATATCAGAAAAAAATTCTTCACAGAAAGAGTCATTGGGCACTGACAGAGGCTGCCCAGGGAGGTGGTCGAGTCACCTTCCCTGGAGGTGTTTAAGGAACATGTGGATGAAGTGCTGAGGGACATGGTTTAGGGAGTGTTAGGAATGGTTGGACTCAATGATCCAATGGGTCCTTTCCAACCTTGTGATTCTGTGATTCTGTGATTCCTGAGCAATTTCCCAGCATACATTTACTATATTCAGAAAAAAATGTACAGAATTTAGGGATGCTGCATGTTTGAATTAATTGTCCACATCCTTTCATACCTGTTCCCTTATTGCCGAAGTCAATACTGACCTCTGAAAGCAGATAAGCAATTCTTGTGAATAAGATGATGATGGATGAGCGACACATACCTTTGGAAAGAAGAACAAAGAGATTTACTGGCAGAGGTTAAATATCTCTTAAATTATTAGTTCGTTTAAGACCTGTAGAGCTACCAAGATACTCAGTGAACAATAAAGGGTTATGCAGCCCCTGAGGACCCTGGGGTCTGGATATCAGGGAGTCCTGGAAAGGCACAGGTTTTCACCCTCTTGCTAGATTTCAGTCATCAGCTGATAGAGAGGGAAGGAAATAAGAAGGAAAAACCTTTTTGACACAAGAAGCAAGCATATACAGTCTCCAGATTGTAAAGCAATCACTATTTGGTTTGTATCACTTCCCATTCTCATTATGTTCTTTGTCAGGAGAATGGATTTATGTGCTGCCATTTTCTGCACTCATTACAGTGTTTGTCAAGGTAATGAATAGTCTGAGGATTCGAATTTCCAATACAGAGGAGTGAATTATGGCACATGAATTAAAATTACTCTTCCTCTGTCCCAGGTTTTGTATCCCAAACCAAGGGGCACTTGCTCTATTTCCCAAACAAAGGGTAGAAACTGGATAAGTTGCACTGAAAAGTCCTGACTAGGTCAAAGAGTGGAAGCTCACACTTCTGTAATGTACTAGGCTTTAAACTTCCAGCTTCTCATTTTCATGGCAAAACCAGGACTTTGCCAGAAAATAGGATGAAATTAATTGGCAACAATTCATTGTAAGCGACAAATGGTTATTAATTTCTTTGGAATTCCTTACAATAACATTAATCATAGTAAGCTCCTTTGGACTTAGTGTGACTGTTAATATGTGATTCCAGAGGAATTCTGGTGTAATTCAGCATTAATTAATGTCCACTTACTGCAAAGTGTTACCATATTAATCTAGTTGCTGTGACTAAGGAAGGAAATGAAATAAAATAGAGTTAAACCTCTTTAATGAGGTCCCAATGTTTTAATACATTGCAGGTTGCAATGACCTAGATTGCATCATAAGCTAAAAGTGAAAAAAAAAATTAAATATTTCATCCTCTTCACAGTGTCAGAGGTCAAGGCCAAGCTAATAAACGTCATACGAAGAGAAAAGCAGAGAAAAGACACACAAAATTCTGCTTTCTGAAGGCATGGCTCATGCAGACCTTGGATGGGCAAAAAAAAAATCTCACAAGTAATGCCTCCACGTAATTTTTTTCTGTATAATGCAGAAAAGTAACGCACGGGTACAGTTAGAAAGGAGCTAAGAAATCCCCTGAAAAGATTATGTTCTCTCCACAGCAAAAGTATGATTGTCACTGTGACAGTAACACCTGCAGTTCACACGCAGGGCAAAGAGAGAACGCTTGGTAAGAAGCAATCCACAGCTGTCAGCACCAGCTATGCAAACTACAACACAAGATAGAAGGTATTAATCATGCTTCCTCCTCAACAAATTGAGGAAAAGACAAATGGAAATGAAGGTTTTCAAAACCCTTAAAGTTCTTTTGCAATTTATTAGCACAGGGTCACGTAGGTCTTTTCTGCATTTCTTGTGAAGGGTACCACAAAACCACCCTGCATGTCTTTTTTTTCAAGGAGCCTGCAAAACTCCATTTGTCCAAGCATAGTTCTGAAATAGCTCTGGCGACTGAAGGATGGTGGGATATCTTATGTCAACAAGTTATTCTATTGACGGCATCTAGTCAAAAATTACCTGTAGCCTGGAGCTTGTCATTTTCTGTCTTCCTGTTCCACCTGCCTTGATGGACTTTCTTTTTTATATGTCTTCACAAGCAGGTATTGCTGTTCCTGTTTCAGCTGGGCACATACTACATGAGAAATCCCAGAACAGGCACTGATTAGACTGACCTTGCCTGATTTTAACAATTTAAAGATTCGATGTTTACTAAAATCTAGTTATCTATGGTCCCTCTGTTGTCATTGTAAAGAAATGGAACAATCCCGGGAGATATTCCTTCCAGTTGGAGCTCAGTAACAGTTATTAGTAGGAATTTCTGAAGATTTCTCTTGTCTGTCCACTGACCACTAAATGAACAACTGTGTCCTGTTTATACTAAATAAGATTTAAGATTGCTAAAACCAAGCATGACAAACATGTCTTGCTCCACTAAGTCAGTTTACCTACTGTTTGCCTTAGGCTTGACTACATATTTTGGAGATAATTTTCCTTCCTAACCACCTCCAACCAGATGAGGAAACACTTGTTCTTCACCATATATAACAGTTCCCATTTACCACTACAACAGATGAAAGAGATGGTTATTCTGCTGCAGGGCAGTAATGGTCAAAACGCTAGTTCTTCAGTAGAATTACTCTTTCTGCTTAGGAAAACAGAAAAAATATCCATAGAATGCCATTTAGGAAATGCCAACATTATGCTGGCATTGCTAAATATGCCAAAAATTATGCTGTTATTTCAGCATAGGACTACCCAGCCTGGGCTACTATTATTGTGATATTAGTATGTGATTCTATCATATGTGATTGAGAGGTGCTCTGCAGAGAAGTCTTGTGGGTGCTGGTCAATGAGCCGGCAGTGTGTGCTTGCAGCCCAGAAGGTCAACCGTGTCCTGGGCTGCATCAAAAGAAGCGTGGCCAGCCCAGGGAGGGAAGTGGTTCTGCCCCTCTGTTCCTCTCTCGTGAGACCTCATCTGGAGTATTGTGTCCAGTTCAGGAATCCTCAACATAAGAAGGATACGGAACTGTTGGAATGGGTCCAGAGGAGGGCTACAAAGATGATCGGAGGGCTGGAGCACCTCTCTTGTGAGGACAGGCTGAGAGAGCTGGGCTTGTTCAGCCTGGAGAAGAGAAGGCTCAGAGGAGGTCTTATAGCGACCTTCCAGTACCTGAAGGGGTTTACAAAAAAGCTGGGGAGGGACTATTCACTTGTAGTGTCAGGACTAGGGGAAATGGGTATAAACTGGAGAGGGACAGATTTAGACTGGACATTAGGAAGAATTTCTTCACCATGAGGATGGTGAGACACTGGCACAGATTACCCAGGGAGGTTGTGGCTCCCCCCCCCCCGGAGGTGTTCAAGGCCAGGTTGGATGAGACATTGGATGAGGATGAGGTTGGGCAGCCTGACCTAGCGAGATGTCCCTGCCCATGGCAGGGGGATTGGAGCTGTATGATCTTTAAAGTCCCTTCCAACCCTAACTATTCTATGACTCTATTCTATTGCTCTCTTCTTGTATACATGTAATCATATGTTACCTGGACTTACTATTACACCCTGCTCTGTTATTATTACACACCACCTTTTCAGTTAAACCAAATCACAATTAGTTTCTTTAGGTATTTGCTAATAAAGGAACACAGAATTTATCAAAAATAACAGCATAATTATGCAATTTGGAGCTCCTGTGTTTGGCATCATCTATCTTGAACGATCAGCCTTTGTATTTTTTATTGCCTATCCTTCTCCTCCTTGTCCACAAGTTTCTGTCATCTGGGGTAGGACAAGGTAGGAAGGTAAAAAGTAAAACTAAGACCTGGTCACTAGAAAGGGTGAAGCTGAGCCACTCTCATGCACAGGCCAAGATTCTCAGGCTACCAGACCATAAAGAGCTCTGCTGACTGGGTGCACAGACAGCAGTTTGGGATATCTGCTGGTTTATAAGTGCAAGACTTTCAGTAAGTCATTTCCTCTCACCTGCCTGTCCAGACATGTGAGACACTGACTTTTGGCTTATTTCTCCTTTGGGAAGGAGCGTGTGCGTCTATACATGGTCATTTCTGCTCCTGGCTCACTTCCCACCCTCTTCTCCTCTGGTTCCAGCAAGGTCAGCAAGACCAGATCTTGAGGCTCTCAGTTCCGCCCATCATCCAAGTTGAAATGCTTTGTCCTGATCAGCAAGGAACCAAAGTCTACATTCACCTGCCTTGCATAGAAGCCCTGGGGGGAAGGGAGAAGCTAGTATTTAGATTAGGCCCAGAGTGAATAATTACTATATGGAAAGAAATAAAAGATTATTTATTAATTCTCATCTCTTTAAACATTTATTGCCTTTTAATTCAGACTGAATGTCAGGATTTTTTTTTTCTCCTTGAGATGACAGTGAAAAATGTACCTCTGAGACGTGATCTACTGTACTGCAGGATTGTTATCAAAGTTAAAAATTATTAAACAAGCCACTTCGAACTAGAGAAAGAGAAGAGAAACACACCACCATCACAGGGTTTCTGGAAAATCTACTAGCACTAGCATCTTCTCTTTGCTAAAGCCCATATCTGACCAAAAGGGGAAGAATTATTCAACAGCTACTGTATATGGTCTGTAGTGCATCGTGAAAGAATCACTCTAAATGGTCCCTACACTCCCTTTTCTGAGATTGCTCAGACACAACACCCAAAACTAGGGAGATATCATGATACATGAAAGTGCTGGGTTTCGTTTTATAAGTGGACTAGAGGATCTCTCTCTTATTTGGGTGTGTGAACAGTTTGCTCTCTGAAAAGAAATAGAAGCAATTTTTGAAGGCTACAAAAATCTGAATTAGTTTAAGCGTAAATGACAAGGAAGAAGAACGAACTGTGGAGCCAGCTTTGCATAAACCTTCTAGATCTTCAGCCCAGAAGTCCCACTAAGAAATCCATTAAGCACTCTGGATGTATCGGGGCTACTGTATATACACTGGGACAGATGGCCACTGCGTTTTCTTCATTTTTCAGAAGCAGAAAGGGACATGCCATGTGCAAAAGGAGGCCATACAAAGCTCCATCAGAAAAGTCAGATTCTTGTCAAGTCTTCAGATCTTCTACTTACATCATTTAAAAAACTTATTTCTCTGTGCATGCAGTCATGCACACGCATTCAGGTCCACATGTATGAATGCCTGATTATTTAGAATGACTGGAATAATGAAAAAAATTAAACTGAAGACAAATTCCTTTTCTGTTGGTTTCCACGGTATATTTTCGATTTGACATTGACAAGCCTCTTAAGCAGAAGCCAGAGCTCAGAAACCAACAGAAACTTCTGTCTTTAGTACACTTTGAAGGTGGCTATAATACAGGAAGAATTTTTTCTTTATATGAAATATAATATTAATCCCAACTCAAAGGCTCTTTCATCACTTGAGGGTCCCGTTGTCAACTGATGTGCAGGGATAAATTGAAGGGCATAATATAACAACCTTAATAACCAACTTGCTAAAATAAATAAAAAATGCAGAATAATATGAATGAGGCAAGGGCTAAGGGTGCGCTTTTTAACCTCTGATGAAATTGTGTTACTATTTACTTGAAGTGCTTTATGCTTCTGCAGTGCCTTGCATTTGTCAATGGGTGCTGACTACATAATGACAGCATCATTACATTTAGACAGTTGACTGAGTTTAAGACATTTAAGTTTTTTTTCTTTTCCATAGATGGAGATAGTATGCTCGGTTATGGATATCTATCAGACTAATTCTACCATAACATCATCTTCTCTCACTTCAGTTCCCACCAACCACGTGTATTCTCAATAGATGAGAGCTTTCACTTTACAGACCCACAAACCTGAGTCTACAAGACTAGATTTTTTTTTTTTATTTACAACTCAGTTCCTACACTACAGTTAAAGAAAGCCTTTCAGTCTTGAAAACATTTGTCCTCTTAACATCCCTGGCAAGCAAAGGAATGGTATTATTTCTTTTAAACACGGGGGAAATGGTGGTACTGAGAGATAAAGTGACTTTTCTGAGAAAGTCTGTAATAAGCTAGAGATATGAAGCAAAATTTTTCAAATAACAATCATCATCACAAGAAGTCATTCTATTCACTGTGCAATCATATAGTAACAGATCAGGGACATTTATTTGTTTCCTTCGCTAAAATAAGCTTCTATCTTTCAGGTAATACTGAACGTTATTCCTACTTATTTATTGTTTTCTGTTTTTTAGAGTAAGAAATGCAACAGAGATCTTCTTTTAAATCCAGTCAAAGGAGACATGATTCCGAATTATTTTTCTAAAACTAGCCCGATTGTACAATAAGGTGATGCTTCAGAGAGAAAGCTAATAAGTTGTGCTTTTGTGATTATTGCTTATTAAAATTCCAGTTTCCACACCTTTATAAAATACTAGTACCAATTAGGTAATATGCCGATGATCTTCATGACAGTATAAGTAGCTGACTTATTTCCTTAGAATTCTAAGACCATTTCATAAAGAAAGAGATCTAAATTACACTTCGGACTGACAGATCAAATTAATTCTCTCTCTCTTTTTGTCACCCGCTTCCCTAAACTGCCATTACACTGATGTTAAATTTGAAGGGATTGAACTAATTTAACCACTTACTTCCCAAGAACCCTTCAACACTGCAGGCTTCTTCAGCTTAAACTTCCAGCCACGTGTTTTCCAAACTCTATTTTACATCCAGGAAGATTTCCCTGTTTTTCTTCCACCAACTAACAGATTCTATACCCTCCCTACTCTGGTAACTAGACAGTCTCCTCAGATGTTAGGATTATATATGTATGCACTCATATCTCACTCATAACCATTTATTCCTGGGCCAACAATTTGATCGAGTTAGAGTAGATCTTCTCCTTTCCTGATGTTCAGTCCTCTAGGTTGATCTTAATAGCAATCATATCATACAAATAGGTAAATAGGGGAGGTGTTGTTTCGGGGTTTACTTTTTTTTCCCTCATTTCTGTTTCAAGCACATGGTCTAGCCACTACCCCAAGCAACAATATTACCAATTCTCCGTGTCTGATAAAAATACTTTGTGTCACACATCTTGAAATACCATTCACCTTTTTTATTATGTTATCATATTTGTGGCCCACAAGCACTCTGTGATAGTCTAAACCAGCCAGGACTGAGTATTTCCCGCCTGTTCTCATGTTCTCGGCAGAAATTATTTATCCACTTGCACTTCATGGGTGCATTCTATATTTCTCTCCCATCATTTGTTTCAGATTTATTTCATCTTTCTCCATTACAGATGGCCAAACTATACACATAACTCCCATTGAGATGTCTCAGTGCCTTGTACAATGTCTTTAATATTTCCCTATCTCTACTTATACTGACAGATAGTTCTGGCATTTTTCACGGTCCTTCCATATTGCTGGCTAATAATCTTCCCCTTTGTCCTCCCTGGTTGTTTCCAGCTGAGTCACAAGATTGGGCAGAGACCCTTGGTATAAATCTCCCAACTCAGAGCCTTACTCTTCTCACTTACACATGGACATGGCAATTATATTTCTATCCCTTCCATCCTCAACTGGATTGCAGCTTTCCTGTAGGATATGCACATCAGTCCTAGGTCAAGAAACTGGTATAATTTTTATTTAACTTTTTATTACATATCCACATGAAAATTCTCTTTGCCATTTTCCACTTAGTTCTAGAGCATGGATCATTCTGTCCTCACACCCTGTTAAAATCAGACTAGGTTGCCTCATTTCATGCATTCTTATCCTGTTTCCTAAACATAATTCCTGCATCATCTTATCTTCATGAGTATAGTATCATTCCCAAATTTTACAGAACTTCAAGTAAGTGCTTTTATGTACTTTTGCATACTGACATTTCTAGAGACTTTTCAATATGTTTGCCCTTTATACTGAGGTGCACATTTTGCATTTGAAGTTTCTAAGATAACTTTATAACTTCAAGTGTCCATGCACGTGACTTGTAGCCATTAAGAAGGACTGAGCTAATTAAGATGTTTGTTTCTAAGAATCTGACGACCTAATGCAAAAATAGGAGAGAGAAGAGGATGCAGAAAGCTATTTGCCAGGTGGCTTTTCCAACAGAGACTGTGCAGCTAGTGCGTCCATCATGCAGAATACTCAACAGCAACATGCCTCAGGGATCTTAAACTCATATAGGCTGAACCTCTGCACGTCTTAGTGGAAGAACAGACCTGAACGTACCCACTGGCATGATTCTTGGGGGATACTGAACTATGGAAATAAAATTTTATAGGGAAATAACTCTGATAAATTGAGAATCACTATGCAGCTACTGGATGTATTTAAGGCACCCAGTCTGTTTTCTTAAGTCAGGAAGGTCTCACTGACAAGTCCACATACCCAGTGGGACACAACTCCAGGCATCAACCTAAACTTGGGGCAAGATACTGGATGAAAGGCTCCTCTGTGTGGGACCTGCCCTCCCAATGGAGCTTGTAGACACTCAGCTCTCTCTCCTGCAACCTTTATCATCTCTTCCTCAGATTTACCATTTCCTGACTTTAGTCATTCTGTTCTTCGTTTAGGCTGGTGTTTATACAGATCATGTTTCCCTTAGACGTAAAAAGAGCCGGGCCTACTGCTATGGGAATCCCATGGGAATACAACTAATAAACAGGGTGACTAAAGCCTAATTTAAACAACTCTATTAAAATTAATAACACTATTGAGTATGAGAAAGATCATTCAGTGTAGCCAGGGAAACAGAATAATTTTTATACTAAACAATTGTAAGACAGAAATATTTTTTTCTCTCTCAAGTAATATATAGTGTATAGTACAAAGTACCTCTATAAAACCTCACATTATACGCTATGAATTACTACAGACATATTTGTGTTGTTGAAACAGGACTAAAGAGATTTCTAGGAAAAAAACATGTATTTCCAGCTAAACCATAAATTGAATTCACGTAGTCTTTTGTTTATCTGTTCAAATCAGCCTCATTTCATTTTCTTTTTTAATTTACATCGGACCTTTTTAGAGCACAGAAAGCCTGAAAAGAAAATGTAATAATCCATATCAATAGAAAATGTGTAGTTCTACAGAAGAAATTTGTGCTTTCAGACTGAGCGCTAGCAAATTTTAACCCCTAGAATCATCAGAAGACTCATAAAATGGTAGAATCATAGAATCATAGACTAGTTTGGGTTGGAAGTTATCTTAAAAATCATCTAGTTCCAACCCTTCTACCATGAGTGGAGACACTGTCTACTGGATCTGGTTGCTCATAGCCTCATCCAACCTGGCTTTGAACACCTCCTGAAATGGGGCATCCACAACATCTCTGGGCAACATATACCAGTGTCTTAATACTTTCAGGATAAAAATTTCTTCCTCATATCTAATCTAAATCTACCCTCTTTCAGCTTAAAACCATTACCCCTCATCCTATCAGTACTTATTATCAAGATTTGTGCAAGGGTAACTGAGGCACACTGCGTGTGCCAATTCCATTGCAGCATGGGAAGTCATCTCTCTCTTTATGAGCATCACCATTCCTCCTTGCAAGAGGCTGAACAAATAAAAATAAATCCCATAAGCACAAAGACACCACAACAAAGAGGGTCAGCCCAAGAACATGAGATAAGTGCAGTATTCTGAGCGATGGAGAACAGAAATTAGTCATATTTACGCTGGAGGTACTTTGCCTGATAAAAACATAGTTCTGGCGGGACTGAGTTTAGCCAAGCGGTTGTGATATAGAGAGGAGCTTTATGCCGTGACAATGAGGATTTTGAAAGATGACCTTCAAGGCACAGCTAATCTCCAGCAGGCTTAAGAGCAATTCTCAAGGGAGTCTCTTTTTAAGACTGAAAATAAACACCTGTAGTTTTCCACAGCAGCTACTACAGGACCCAGACTGGGCAGCAGCGCAGCTAATCTCAGCTCTACTGCACAGGCATGAGGCTGCATTTAACACTGACATTCTGATGGTTTGCTGACAAAGAAGGATTGAAGTATTATTTTGAGTGCTCTGTTCTCTTAAGATTTGATTTTGAGGTCTGGCAGATAGGACCTGGGGGTAATTTGCAAGAGTTCATAGCAACAAAAGGGAGAAAAACCTGAAAAAACTACCTCTGCCTCCAGAAATTCAGCAAAACCCAGGCAACTGTAAATACTCAGACATATTTGTTTCTATTATTTAATGGCCAATCAGTACCTTCTTTACAGTTACTGGGTCTTATTCTTTTTTCTCATGGGAAGATACCCACCAGGAAACTGCTATTAACAAGTGGCAAGCCTGTCATTAGTCTCAGGAAAATGTATTTTCGGCCAATCATATCTTTAATTAAGCATCTGAACACAATCCTAATGTGGAGAGCCGCAAAACATCTCATAGCTCCAGAGAACAGGAGGGGACATTGAATATGACCCATTTGAACCTGAAAGCATGTTTCTTGCAAGCATGTCACAGTTTCCATCAGTCATTGAATACAAGGCTGCAAGGGCCCTCGAGGGAGTCACTAGTCCGATCTGTCTACTCAAAAGCAGGCAGACTATTCCTAAACCACTCCTGGCAGCTGCTCGTCTAACCTGTCCTTATAATATCCTGCAGTAACGGAGGTTCTTCTGTTTCCTGAGGCAATCTCTTGCCATGCTTATCTACACTTAGCCTTAGAAAATTTCGGATTTTATTTTTCCTTCTCCTACTGTCTGACCTAAAACTCCTTAGCTGTTTTACTTGCCTGGGATCCTTGCTCTGGGCATTATTCTCTGAAGCCCCACACTAGTGTTTTAGCTGGTGCAAAGAAGGTGGAAATATCAGCACATCTCAGATTTGGTGATATTTCAGGCACACACTGGACACACTGAGACCATCCCATAGCAGACCCTCAGGTGGGATATAGGTCACCTTGGCTGGACCTTCACTGAACTTTCCAGCATCCCTTGCAGTTTGTGTTAAAACTGCTTTGATAAAACCATTTCCCAAGACTGCTGCTTGAGGATGATAATTGTAGCTTCAGGAGGGCTGACTTTCTGGTGTTAAACCTCCCAATGAGCTTTAGGAACAAGAAGCAGCTGGAATAATCTTCTCAAAAGAGGCACATTTTGAATTCATTATTTATGCCAGCCTGCAGGGGGGATATTGTTGTTATTCTCAGTTAAACACCATTTGGCGACCCAGGACTCCTCCCATTACCTGCTGAGCTAAGTTAACATGTTACAAAATGCAAAATAAAACTTAATTTATTATGATTAAGCACCATGTGACAAGTAAACGGTCCCAGCACAGCAGTGGCCGGGATGACTTTCTTCCTGAAAGCTCTCTCTTCTCTCGTCTGATACTTGTACTTGTTTGTCTCCTTGATGTGTTTTCATTCACTTCAGAGTTTTACTTTCGCATGCTCTAGGCCTTTTAAGAACTGAACATATTATGTTGTGTGAAGAATAATGAAGAAGGAAATAAAATTAAAAAAAAAAAAATCCAAACCTAAACTCTATCTGAGTTTATTACAAAAGTAAAGGAGCTTCCCTTGATGGTGTTATGCTTAAAAGCTAGCCATAAAGACCTCTATCTGTCGCTGAAGGGAATTATGGGAAAAAGCCTATGCCTTAGACCTCATTCTCAAAGAAGAGAGGGTTCCTACCATGTAGTTGTGTCTACCCTGCCAGGATGTCACTCTGTTCCTTAGGCTTTGGTTTTGTTCCTGGTTCATTGATACTCAATACAAACTTACAGGCTTAATTTTGGTTGAATAGAAACACCGGGCTCAATACTTTTTTACCCTGTTTTATCAGTGTTCTTTGCTTTGTCTGCGCCACCCCTGCTTGTTTGTTGAATTATGGTTTTGTCCCTTTATCAATCTGGTCTGTGACCTTATGGGAGTGTGTAGAATCATAGAATGCTTTGGATTGGAAGGGAACTTTACAAGTCATATAGTCCACCCAGCTGCAGGAGCAGGGACAGCTTTACCTGGATCAGGTTCCTCAGAGACCCATCCAACCTGACCTTGAATGTTTCCAGGGATGGGGCCTCCACTATCTCACTAGGCAACCTCTTCCAGTATTTCACCATCCTCAATGCAAAAAAGTTCTTCCTTATACCCAGACAAAACCTACCCTCCCAGAGTTTAAAACTATTACCGCTCATCCTATCACTGTGTCCCCAGCTAAAGAGACTCTTCCCAGCTTTTCTATAGGCCCCTTTTAAGTACTGGAAGGGTGGAAGGATGCTATATGGTCTCCCTGAAGCCTCCCTTCTTCGGGCTGAACAACACCAACTATCTCAGCCTGTCCTTGCAGAGAGTTTCTTCAGCCAGCTGATCATTTCCATGGCCTCATCTGGACCTACTCCAACAGCTCCGTATCCTTCCTGTGCTGAGGGCTCCAGAGCTCGATGTAGTACTACAGGTGAGGTCTCAGAAGAGCCAAGTAGAGGGGGAAAATCATCTCCCTTGATGTTTTGGCCATGCTTCTTTTGATGCAGCCAAGGATATGGTTGGGCTGGGCTGCAAGTGCCTGTTGTTGGTATTTTGTTCACCAATGCCGCTAAGCTGACCTCTCTCCACCTCTCCCTGTAATCCAGTGAATTTCACAACAGCCACCTTAATAAAAATCTGGCCTTCTCTTTTCTGATATTTTGTTTATTTTTGTGTCTTATGAGGCAAAACTGAAGATTATCATAAAAATTGTCTGTAGTTGAGGAAGGAGTTTTACATCTTAAATTTCCTATATAAAAAATAAGCTTTTCCTTCTTGCTTGCTTGTAATTTTTCATCTCAGCTCTTCGCTCTAAGTGCTTGGCCCATGCTCTCAGATATTGACTACATAAGCCAACAGGAAAACTTCCACAATTTTCAGCTAGCTCAGATGTGACCAGGAGTAGTATTTTTTCCAGACTGCTTCTGGAAGAATCTCGTGGCTTCTTCATTCTTGGGAGTGAGATGAAGAGGTAAATACGTAACAACAACTAGATTGCTGCAGCACCGATATTCCTTACTGGTGGGAACATGAGTTTTTCCTTTTAGTGAGAATAAATCAATCTACCTTTAGATAGAGGTTAAAAGTGGTCAGAAAGGAAAGCAAAACAAAACCTATTGTTGAGGACTTACCATTCAAGTCCTGTACTAGTGCTGTATGATCAAGTTTCAGTTTTGACACCATCCCCATTTCTCATAGTGGATACACTGCTGCCTGGTTACTCATTCAGAACTCCCACAGCAAATTATATATACCTTTCTAGTGGTAACATGCTCAAAAGGGAGGTGGAAGCTGCAGGGATTTAAGGGTGAAACAAGACTTTTTGTGGCTCCAATTTGTATCACTCAAAGACAAAATGAAACAATTCCAATACCTTATTTTAAAGCTTTCGTTTACCTTGGAATTTAGTTGCCATAAAAAGTGTGTATTTAAAATGTCCTTTGGAGAGTTACAGTCCCATAAACTCTTGTAACCAAGTGACATGTGATAATGAAAGTAGCTCTACAAAGTACAGCAAAATGAGATTTTATTTTTTTTTATTATGATCATCAAATAGTTTGCCTCAATGCACTGATTGAATTATACATAAACTTTATGTGATGCTGGGAGGAGGAGAGGAGAGGAGAGGAGAGGAGAGGAGAGGAGAGGAGAGGAGAGGAGAGGAGAGGAGAGGAGAGGAGAGGAGAGGAGAGGAGAGGAGAGGAGAGGAGAGGAGAGGAGAGGAGAGGAGAGGAGAGGAGAGGAGAGGAGAGGAGAGGAGAGGAGAGGAGAGGAGAGGAGAGGAGAGGAGAGGAGAGGAGAGGAGAGGAGAGGAGAGGAGAGGAGAGGAGAGGAGAGGAGAGGAGGGGATAATAGCTCCAATAGCTGTAAACCTATGAAAACAATTAACAGAATAAAATAATAATTAGAAACATTTCCAGATGATACCCATTTATCCAGGGAGATAGAGCCATCCATCTATTAAAATAGTTATTTGTAAGCCCTTTGAGATAAGGCTTGTCATTTTCTCAATTCTAAAAACTTTATTGCAATGAAGACAGATAATTTTACTCCCCTCCCTTGTTATCTAGACTCCTACTTCTGAATTAAAATTCAGATTTTGAAGACAACAAAGTAATTGAATCTGTAGCTAGGATATGAGCCTAAACTTCATTGAACTCCTTCATATAAATTCAGTTCTGTGTCTTTTACTTTTTATTCCAGGTCTCAGCACATCTAATTTCTCTGGCATTCAGATACCACAATTATCTATGCAAATACAGCATTTCTGCGTATCAATGGCTAATGTGACATATGCAAATGTTTTCTTTTCGTATATAGCTAGAGCAATAGTGGAGCTACCACTGTAATTATAGCTGGGAAAATGAGGTTGATGACAGTAAAGTATAAACAGATAAAAACTTAGGCTACTTACTGAGAGTTAACTTTGTATGGAATTCAGTTAACACAGTCATCCAAAGACAAGATCAAATGCCCTATTTGACATTAGATCTGTGCAGTTTTCTCACTGCCTGTCCCACATCAGAAGATGCTGTTTGCAGAACTTCTTACAAGCAAACAAAATAAAACCTAGGCTAATACCTACAGGTCATAGTATTTAATTAAATACATATTGGAGTTGTCTTTCCATAAACCATACAAATAGAAACAGCCATGGGCTTCTTTGGAAGACACAGTGAGAGTTACCCTTTTCCCAGAGAGCTTTGTGCCAGCAGAAAATTCCTTCTGCTATCGAAATTTGTCTCATTTATTGTTTAAGTTTACCTGCTTTTTCTTCTTTTTGTATCTGTTTTGTTGCAAAGTAATGTGGCTCCAAATCCTCTGCTAATAGGTATTTGCCTCCCAAATTTCCAGCAATTCATCACTTTTTGATACCAATTCATGCCATGGACATGTCCTTCTATTTCACAGGAGGTAAAAATTATTGCTAGCCATGTGGTGGAAAATGCAGAAAAACGAGACACTTGACAGCATCCTTCAGCTCTGAAGAACTTTTATGAATTCTTTTAGGAGGAAAAATAGTTTCTTATTCTTAAAGATATTTGCATTTTCTCTGTAACTTTCAGTGAACCTTCTCCATGACCAGATACAGATCTGAAAACCTTAAACAAGTTAGAGTTACTTGTTGAAGGAAGGATTTTTCTTTTCTTTGCTCTTATTCTGGCTGTGGCATTTAACAGGACTTCACTAGGTGCTCCATGAACCTGACAGTTGCCTCTGGCACCCAGCACCTGTCATCTGAGCAGCAAATATCAACTTCTTATTTGCCCTTCATGTCAGGGAGGAGTTTTGTGGGGTTTTTTTAATCATCAAATGTGAAAGTTTCCTCAAGTTTGAAGGGTGTTGATTAAAGGACAAGGATTAAAAGTAGACACAGGTGGTGAGGAAGAAGGGAAAACGAATGTCTCTTGCTCTGAAAAATCAGCCAGCAGCAGGAACAATCACAGGTCCTTGCTGCCCTATCAGTCTGTTCCAAGCTCTACAGACACGGAAGGTGATGGGGCTTCTTTTTCTGTGTACTGGTCATTGGGCCTGACAGATAACCTCACCCCAACCTTGTGTTCATACCCACCCGCTGGTAATGCGGAGAGATGAGTTTACATTTTCAGAGAGATAAAATAACATTGAAAGATGGGTGGGTGAAAGTGAGACAGATTCTTTGAAGGATGAAGTCCGTGTTTATTTCAGTGGTGCTTAGTACATCTCTGGTGACATTTTGAGTATTGAGTCCAACAAGACAAGGCAACAGTTCCAGACAGCAGAACTCGTTATGAGTAAGGTTCATTTATTTTTAAGAGTTTTGACCTGAAGTAATAAACAAATATATCTGACTATGGTTTCAAGAGGTATGGTGGCCACAGAACATCCCTAGTAAGCAAGTATGGATGTGGCTGCCCCATCTTTAACAACAAGGTGCTTCATTAGCATGTGCTACTGATGACAGTCCCTGACGACTGGTGCAGCTGCAGAGCTGTTGAAACAGAAGTCATAACACCTCAAAGACCATCGCGTTGCCAGCCATAGGTCTCCCGTGGATTGTGCAGACCTCTTGTCTGCTTAAAGAGTGCATTGCAATTAAATTTGTCTTTAAACTTAGACATCAAGCTCTTGTTCTGAGTTACGGCCTTGGGGACTATAGGCAGCAGAGTTGTGTGGATGGGAATATTGAGCTGGTTTTCCTAGCTCCTTGGAATCAGGATGCCAGCCAGAGTTCACGAGTAGCCTCCGTTGTTTTTAACAAAAATGCTTTGAACTTCACAGACTCTTAACACAATGTTTGGGGGGTAAGCAGGCCGGTACATGCCAGTTGGACTCTGTTTCATTAGAGCATCTCAATATGCTTTGTGTCAGGCATGCCTTTGAAAGCCAATATCTATTTTTGCTGCTTTAATCATCTATGATACTGTTAGCAAAGCTGACTGAATAATTCAAAATGAACTGGTAATTCATTGAACTGACTCACATCAGTCGCTTCTGTGTTATCTGTCACTGCTTGTAATACTTTGTTCTGCAGAGCATTTTGAAATGTGCTCGTATATAAAGAATTACATGTACACATATGTGTGTATGGTTTCTTTCAGATTTTATAAATGCAAATGTTTTTCCATAGTTTCCGAAGTTAGAATAGCAAAAAGACTGATATTAATAACATAGTACTCCCCTCTCAAACTGCTGCAAATTTATTTCTATAGAAATATATCTCTGTAAACCATCTGAAATACTGTATAATAACTATCAGGTTGTTCAGGATAAATCATTTGAAACTTCAGATTTGTGTAGGAAAGGAAGTAAAGAAAGAAAAATAATGATCATTTTCTCTAACAGGATCCATCACTGACTTATAATGAAAGAGTACTTCACATATCCTAAAGTTTGAAAGCTAGGAAAATGTAATTTGGGTTACAACGTACTGAGATTTGCTATCTTTAAACAGAAAATATTACAGATACGTGTTATAAACATCCCTCTCAATTTAAATGAGTCAGAAATAGCACTTTGATGAGCACTTCTCTTACAGTAAGGGCTGGTATGCAACTAAGACAAATTTCTCCCTCCTTTCATCTGAACAAGATGTTTCTTCCTTCTGGAGGCAAGATAAAATAAGCAAACCCTATTCAGGACATCCTCTACAGCGAGATGTTTTTGCAAGTTCTCAGAAGCTGGAGGACAAAGCTCTTACCAGCACATCCTCTTAGGCTGTGTTGGAGCTTAGAGTGCTCTGAAGCATTGTGCTGGTGCTGTATCCAGCTGGAAGGCATTATCTGAATAAGTGTAAGGGGCACAATGTGTCTAGACATCCAGTTGGGATAGATTTTCCAGTGGACAAGGATCAGCACAAATGGAAAGAAATTAATAACTGGGTCTGAAGTATCTGTAGCCCAACTGCTGGCACTTCTCATTGTACCATCAAATGACAGAGAATTCATCACCCTCTCAGAAACAATTAGAATAAAATCAGTTCTGATTGGCATTCAATAATTATCAAGACAAGGATCGGTTAAGTTTTGCAGAGTTTTTTCAAAGTAATAGCTAATTTTAACACACACAAACACTTTTTTTGCTGTTGTTATTATTGAGAGTGGAAAGTAAAAAAACATTTCTGTGATAAATGGCAATGATCTTGAGGAAAATTGCAGATTCTCTCTTCAATAAACGTAAGCTTCTTTGTTTTCCTGAGTGCACACACTTGCACACACACACACAAAAGAAAGACTAATTGCAGTCAGTGTGGTATTTTCGTTTATGAAGCACAAATTACAAACCTTGAGAGCACAGAAAGCTGCAAAGCAGGTAGTTATCTTCTTTTCCCATTGGGGTTAGAGAAAATATCTCACTCAGTACATGACTCTCTAGAGGCAGGAATACAGTCACTTCCCAAAAAGAATGCAAGTTAAACATTTTTAGGATATTTTTTTTCTTTTCAGTTCTTTAGTGCCTTGCCATTAACCCACAGATTTCAATGCAAAAGCTCTTGCAGTGGCAGGAACCAGGAGCTGAACTTCTGTTAGATTTCCATGTATTAAAAAGTGGATTTGGAGGCACTTCTGAACTGTGAGCAAAAGGAATTTGTAGAGAGGAGAGTGCTGGCCTCTTCTCCCAAGTGACAGGTGATAGGACAAAGTCTCAAGTTGCACCAACGAAGGTTCAGACTGAATATCAGGAAAAATTTTTTACAGAAAGAGTCATTGGGCCCCGGCAGAGGCTGCCCAGGGAGGTGGTGGAGTCACTATCCCTGGAGGCGTTTCAAAGATGGGTCAATGAGATGCTCAGGGACATGGTTTAGTGGCAGACAGGAATGGTTGGACTCAATGATCCAAGAGGTCTTTTCCAACCTGGTGATTCCATGATTTGCAAGGTTATTATTTAGACAGGAATGAGAATCTTCAGTTTGTCTGAAAAATAAGGAGGGTTTCTTTATCTGACCAACTAGTGTAATGCTACGTAACTCAAGAAAGAAAAGCTGTATCAGCAGCTAAAATCTAGGCGTTTCCCAAGAAAAGAAGATGTCTGTAGTGGTCCATAGACCTTCAAGGGCTGTCGCTGGTACCAGTGCTCCTGCTTGCATTTGCCGTTAGGGCCAGGCTGGGTTGCAGAAGTGCACCTCCACATCTTATTTTGAATTTCTGTCTCTCAGAGGAAAAGAAAGCAAAGTGTAGAGAGCTATAGAGAGAAATAATAAGAAAGAGTTAAGACGACCCCAGGGAGGGACGATCATTGTTTCACACCTCCCAGAAACCTCCTACAGCTGGATGATAACGTGCAAAAGAAAAGTAGTGTCACCCTTCTGTCATTCTTGAAATGAAAATAGTTTGAATAGTTTCAGGACGTTTTACATATTCTTAGAAACTGGCTAATGAATTATGCTGGGGAGTCAGGTCGCCAAAGTCCAGTTGCATATATAAATATAAACCCCCATGAGATTCTTTGGATCTCACGCAGCCTCTGTTCCTTGGTAGAACAAACTTTAGTTTACACGGCCTCCTGTGAGCTTGCTCCGTGCAAATTAATAGACCACATATATGCCTTTACATGACAATTCGACAAAGAGAATATTAAAACATATATTTGACGTCAAACGGCAGCTTTCCATGGCTGTCTCTTGGACCTCATGAGAATGCAACGCTACTGTGGTATTTTATCTGCATATTTTGGCATGAAGCAAGTATTCCAGTCCATAAGACATCCTTGAACAGAACTGGTAACATTTTGTGCCAGCAGCTACAGCTTACTGGAAGTGTGGAGATGGCCAGTTTTAATCAGTGTCAGACTTGAAGAGCACAGCAATGACCTAATTTCTACCAGCTGGCCTGCGGACTGGATCTCAGTCCTTTGGGCACATTGCAGAGGAACTGCAGCTGTAGCCATTTCAGATCACTCTCTTTGGCCACTTCTGAGCCATTGATCTAAGCACAGATTCACTTTTTCTTACTACACTCCCTCTGAGCTTTTCTGCTTCCCCTGGTTGGAGGAGCTCATTTACTTATGTGAAATATTATCAGGTGGGAGAGATATTCATTACTAAAGCAGACTCCAGCTGAAAGGTCCATATGCTGGTTTCTGCACAGTGTCCCACACAAACTGGGAGAGTAGGTACCTACCCATTCTGCAAAGGCAATGACATATGGAGTTCTGTATCTTTGCACCCAAAATGGTATTTAAACTTTCAACCTTAAAGCAGAGACTCCAGGCTGCATCTCATTTCGCTTCTTTCTTTCCTAATTTGTAACCAATACTTGATTTAGTAAATGCCAGAATTCAACTCTGAGGATGAATAAAAAGGCCTCAGGAAACTGGTGACCTCCTTAATAAAAGAATATGATAACTTTGCCAGATTGAACATTTCAGGGACCTATAAGGATTGAATTGGAAATATTATTTTTTTTTTCTTCCTTTCTGCAGAGGGAAAATGAAAGTACCTGGACCAGACAGCTGGTTATTAGATACTATGTACAGTGAGAATAACAGAAAGTATTGGCTTTCATTGCAAGTCAGAAATAGGCAGGTAGCACAAAAAAAGACATCTGCAATATCTGCTACAGAAGGCAAAAGGCGAGTTCTTCTTAAATAGAGCTCAGAATTTAAACATAAATATAAACGCCATCCTTGGTGTAATTATGTTTACTTTCAGTTACTTATTACGGAAAGATTTAAAGCATTACTGGTTCCAATTATCTTCTTGAACTGTTTTCTCTGAAGTTAACATTACTGCTTCCAAGCAGCAAACAAGAGTGATTCTTCCATACAAATGACCACCTGCTGAAGTCCTTGGGAACGGTTGGGCTGAAAGCTGCTGCAAGATCAACACTCAGCAGTATCTGATGAAGACTTTTTTTACAAAGCTTCATATCAACTGGATCCTTCAGTTAGCTGAATTGTCTATGGTCAGGGCTCAGATAGGGCATAAAATGAGATTATAACAAAATAAAACCAAAGAATTTCTCAAAAAGATTTCATCACCTATTCATCACCAGGATACATCTCAGTTGGGTTTAACCATATAGAAGTGAAACATTTCCCTTAGAGAGTCACCTTGGTTGCCCCTGTAATTAAGAGCAACGCATATTCATAATAGAAACTCCTGGGGATAATTAGTTCCTCCCTAGAATGGTTCTGAAATAGGTGCAGTGAATTGCCCTCTGGAGGCAGCTGTCTTCACATATCATCAATAATTGCAATACATATGACTAGCTTTGACTAGTTGCTGTAACTTTTTAACAGGAGAGTTAAGTGAAGCAATTGTTTCCTTTTAGCATTTTATTTAAAATATGTTCAAATGGCAGGATGAGCTGAAATGGGTTTTTTGAGAAACTCACTGGAATTGGATGTGAAGAAATCTGACTTTGAGATTTCACAGTGATTTTCTGCTCTGACTCATGAGATGAAAATACAGATCTTAAAACCATGGACTGACCTTGCCAAACTTAATTTTGCTCATCTGAATAGATCTTTTTTTCTTTTTCAGACTTTGAAATGGCTTACTTTACTTTGATTTTGATAATTTTAAAACTTCTAAAGTTAAAAGAACAAAAGGTCATTTCTAAACATAAAATTTCTAAACATTCCTAAATGTAAGATTATGTATTCCTTATACAGTATTTCAACTATTCAAAAGTATAACTAATGAAATAATTCAAAACAGAGAAGCATTATCAATGTGAATATCCAAGCATATTAATTTTCTGATGATATTGCTTACTAGTAAATTCCTGAACAGGCCTACCCAATACAGAAATATAAGTATTACAGAGCATACATAAAGAACCTGGAAGAAATGACTTCTCATCAGTTTATTGAGGTTGACTGTTATTTGAAAGATTGTTCTAAAATTTTATGATGCGAGGTTTTTGTTTATCAAAAGACTGGTGATGATCAGTCCTGTCTTTAAACGTTCCATTATCCGTGGTCCAAAATTTAGACCTCATTGCACGGTGCGGACAATATCAAGCTGAAATGCACAAGAAATGCTATGAACACTTTTAAGCATTTTCTTCACTGAAAGACAGTTTATAAAACTCAGAGACTAAAGAAAGCTCTTTTAAAATTTATCAAGTAAAGTTATAGTTCACAAAGGCATCTTACATAGGAAATGTTCCCACTAAAGACAATGGAAAATCACACGCACGACCACCAGCACAAGCTCTGAGGAAAAGCTATTTCAGTACACTTGCACACAGGTGAATTTACTTAGATGCAATAAGCATCTGTAATGTTGGTCCTTTCCCATAAATATCACTTAAATTCCACAGAAAAGAAAAATCCTCTGAGATAAAGAACAACAATCATTGAACAGCTAAGCAGAAATGAGGAAAACTCCCACAGACATATCAAAGAAAAGGTTTGAAGGAAACCAAGAATTCACACTGGCATGAAAAAAAATTGAAATATATAGCCAGACTGCTGGATTTGGTACCTCGTGCTAAGTGATCGGGAAAGAAAATTGTGTAAAGTGTAACTTCTTACCTTAACACTACAGAAATAATAAATAAAAACCCACAGTATTTCAGTTTTAGTAGTACTTTGTGCTTCAGTTTTAATAGTGCCCTTCCTGTGCAAATGAGAGGAATTAAAGATGTATAGATAAATTGAATCTGACCAAGGACAAATCTTTGAATTATCTTGGGATCTTGGGAGCTGCTCAGGAAAAAAATATCTGCTAGGCACAGGAAACAAAACCTGTCTCTCTCAGGTTCATTTAAGGTCAGGAAACTGTTTTTCTGCTGGTCTAAATCAGAACCTGAAACAGGTTCATGACTCCAAATTCCAGTTTCACACATCCTTTGAGCTAATGAAATATTTCTCATCCAAGCCAGAAAAACATTTCGATATATTTAGGAAGGCCAGACTGTGATATTTATACTTGTAGTCCATTTATACCCCCTCATTTCCAGGAAATCTATAACTTCTGATACATCATGCCATATCTAAAGCAAAATGCTTGGCAGAAGAGGCCAGTATCATCATTTTCACTTCACAAACAGGGAGAACAATGCATAGGGAAGGGCAGATTACGCATGTGAATCAGGACTCTTCAACCAGTGCTTTAATTCTAAGACATAGTTCTTGCTCCTCAGCCTACTTTTCTATCTCCCTGCCTCCCAAAATCACCTTTCCATACCTATGGTCATCATTAAATCTACTATACCTATATTTCACATATATATCCATTCTGATTCAGGTAGAATATGTCCTTTTTATTTACATGTGGACCATTCACAAATATATTGCAAACACATTGAGAGAGCGCCCATCTTTTGTAGATTTCCTGCATACAAACACAGTATCTTGGCCTGTAAGTGGAGTTACTGCTCTGAAATGCATCATTCTGCAATCATTCTGTCTGATTGTAAATAACTGGGTAATTCACAACATCAATTATAGCAATTTTAGTAAGGCACAATATTCCCTTTCACTGATATTGCCTTAGTATGGCTCTGCTGTGCATTTACATTACAGTCAATCCCCAGATGTGAAGTACACCTTCCTTGGACCAATAATTCATCTTACTACAAGAAAGAAATCTTGAACTTATAGAAGGACTTTGCTAGAAAAATAATGAAAAAAAAAAAAAAAAAGATATTGAGAAACGTGAATGATCCAGAGAACCTACTTCTAAGGCTGTGAGAACTTTTTTGGGGCAATCAATAAGAGAGAAGCTTTTACAATTTCTAAATCAGATTAAGCTCTCGCTGTGTATTTCACATGAATATATTGCCTGTCTCTCACCATCCTGTAGAGGCTAACATCCTGATGACCCTTTTGCTTTAACTTCTTTCTCTGCTGTGAATGTACAAGCTATTTTTTTTTAAATGAGACTGAATGATCAATGTAATAAAGTTAAATTCAGAGGAATTGCTCTTAACCCATAGGTGCCTTTGACATCTGCTGCTGTTTTGGGCTGGATCAAGGGGTTGTTGACCTCTGAGCCTGTTGGCACTCTTTATTGTTGTTGATTTCTTGTTTCCAGTACAACATTTGCCCTATTAAGACTTCCTCAGTGCACTACCTGCTTACACTAACGAAGGCAGGCACAGAAAGCCCTTTTGCTCTGAATACTTGGGGAGAAATTTTGGACGTGTAGCCCTGAACTAGTGCTGCTTGGAAAGCTGCAGAAAGCACAGCCACTGGGAAGCTTTAGAATTAGAGTGTACTTCTTTCAAGAAAGTAATACATGAATTGAAAAGTACAAACATATAAAGGTAATGATTTCTACAGAAGCTGACTACTTGATAGAGGTGCAGAAAACATGTAGATCCTGGTTTATCAAAATACAGAATGCTTCACATCAAGCTGAGTATACTTTAAACTTCTATTTGTTCACGAAATATCTTTTAATATAAGCAATTTTATTTTTGTTTTAAACTGACCAAGAATACTGCTATAATAGTGTGGTTCATCCAATTTTTCCTCTATGAATCCTGCCTCTAAAGAAAGCTTTTTTATTACTTTTTATTAGAATTTGTCATTATAAATCATCTATATTACCATAGTGCCTGAAGCTGTAAATGAAAATCATAATTACATTGAAAACCACGCAACTTTTAATGGGCTTTACCCCTAACCTGAAGGGGTTTCTCAAGGAGACAATTCTTTATACCCATTTATTGTGGGTTTTTTTTCTCTTTACTTATGTCTTAAGTAGATGAGAATGCACTGAGACTTTCCAGCTTATTAGACATGTGGCAATGAAACATCTCCAAATCTCTTGAAGACCGATTTGAGTGAAATGATAGCTACCATTTACATACTGAGAGGCTGTGAAGCCTGTGTGGTGGTGTCGAGAGAGTTATATTTTGCCTCTTTTCCTTTGACCTTATAAATAACTCAGGAAACATGACAGCTCTGCAGCCATGTGAGTGGATACCGATGGATCTCCCTAGCACTCAGATGATGTTTTCTCTCTTCTGAATCAACTAATGCTTGTATAACACACAGCTCTCAGTAAGTGGTGTCACAGCACATGAGAGGTGGTTTCAGTTGTCTTCACTTTAAAATCTACCCAAAAGTGGGATGACTATGAAAGAAGAATCAAGGAGATCTTTTACTGCCCCTGATTTCACCACAGAATGATGGCTGGGGTATTACAGCATCGTATCTCAGTTTCCACGTGTGTGAAATTGGAATACATCTTCTGAGAGGGGACTAATTGTAATTTCTAACTGATCACTGAGAAGAAATCATTATCTGAGTGGTGTCATCAATCCTGTGTGTGACCTTCAGCAAGTTATTTAGGCTGCCTGCAACAGTAGCATGCTCCCACCCTCATTGCTGTTTTGCCTCTTGCACCTTCTTTGGGCAAGAACTCTTCTTCTTACAGTGCTTTTCACAAAGAAATCCCAGTCTCTCCTGAAGTCTCTCACTCCTAATCTCCTACATGAACCAAGCCTGAGTGCTGCACTTCTCCTGGGACAGGAGAGCCTTGTGCATGAGCAGTGATAACAACTCTTGATCTAAGATGGTATTGAAGCAAGCAGGTTACAGAGAAAACTAAGTGGGGTAAAAGAGAATATTATTTATGTAGTACACAGGGGAATTAAATCCATCCCCCACCCCAGGTGTTCTGCCAGCTGCAGTGTGCATCCCTGCAGATGTCTGCAGGGCAGGAGAGCCGGTAAGGCAGTAGAGCCCATAGAGCAATGCTGGTAAATCTGCTTTGGAGGGGGTCCATCTCATGGAAAAAAGAACTGAGCCATAGAAATCTGAAGCCATGGGAGCCCTAATCTCCTTCTAACCATGGCACACCAAAGGTTTTTCAATATTCTTTGCCCTGTGCAGGAAAATGTTCTCTCTTAAGGCGTTAGCAGGTAAATCTCTTCATTACACAGCATCAGCAGGGAAAAGACATCTGTATTTTCAGATTTACAGGAGTGTTGTGCTCTCAGTTCCAGCACCTACATTCAGGATTTGCAGTTGCCTTCCCAGAAATGTCATACAGGGGATATCTGTGGTTGAAAGGAGCTTACAGTACTAAAAATCTGCCCCCAGAGCACAGGCATAAGCAAGCCTAGACAAATGGTAAAATAATTTTTAGGTATACATATGGTCCAACTACTCTTAACTCATGAAGGAAATTCTTCTGATCCCAGGATATGTTATATTGGTTGGGCTAAAACATCCCAAAGTGTTAGGTGTCTACCCTGCTGCTTATTCAGAGTCACATTTACTGATGGGAATCTGGGGAACTGGCATTGAAGGCTGGATCTGGCTAAGGCTGTGTGTGGGACTGGCTTTCCCACTGAGGTCAGTTCAATCACTGAAATTATGCAGCAAAGGCAGGGGGAGGGCTGGGCATTCAGCATTCAAAGCCTCTTTCTCCTGATTTTTAAGATGGAAACAGGGCTACATTGATTATTTGAGATTTATAGATGGAGGATACAATGGCAAAATACTACTATGTGTAAGGAAGCAAGCTTTCCGAACCTCCCCCTGGGTGGGGGGAAATCAAGAAAAGACTACTGTATTTTGCAGAATTTTGCAGAAGTAAATGTCTTTTCTTAGTCCAGAATAAGATGTCATGGAGCATCCTTCAGGAAAAATGGCATTTAAGACTTCCATATACTTGCCAACTGTGCACCCTCATATATAATACCAACAGAAGAGTGACTGCTACAATATCTTAACTTGCAAACCCTGCCTATGGTAGCGTTTGTTCTTGCATGTCAACACCTCTGGGCCATATAGATGTGACATATGGATGCACAGACATGCTACAGACAAACTGCTATCTTTGGATCCTCTTCTTGTTTCCACAGTAACCTTACAGAAACAGCTAGCAGTCAATACAGAAAATCAAAGGTAGGGATAAATCATAATATTAGGTTAGGGAGGAACAGACCTTGAATACTGAGCAACTGATACACAGTGTAATACAATTTAGGGTGTTTATTATGCTAACCCAGGGCAGGAGTGCGTAGGCATATGATGCAGCATTTATGACACGTTTGCTGCTGGTTAAGCAGTAGTGCAGATGAGAGAGCAGGTACAGAGCTTCTTATGCTCATAGGCTGTTTAATGGCTTAATCCTCCTACTAAATTGAGCTGAGCTTTGCTTTGTGCGTGACACTTCCACGTGCTAGTCCAAGTGACGCTGAGATATTTATAAACAGACACCCTATCATTCTTTGTGGACTTTATATGCTAAGGTTATTGCAGGGAAAATAACAAGAACGAGAAAGAACAATCAAATATGTTAATTCCGGAGTGTCAGACTCCTCATATGAATTGGTGCTCATTAGTGTGACAAGTGTCTCATTAATTAAGTCCTTTTTTTTCGGTAGCTGTCAGTATATGGCTCTGTATTTCACAAACAGATTTACTCCCAAAAGTGTTTCTCTCTAGAGAGAAGTTTAGGCAACCATCAGATGAATTATCCAGTGAAAACTGCTTTTCCTATTAGTCACTCAAGTGCTTGTACTCCAAGTAAGGCGTCTCTGCAGCTCTAATCCATTCTCATCCAGATCATCGAATCCCTTTGTAGCAAGTAGGGGATCTGTAGCTATCCCGTGCTTGTTTTAAAACACTTAATTCTCAAATTAAGCACTAAAATTGTAGCTGTGGTAACACAGAGAATAGTGTTTATGGCAACTGCACTTAAATATTTACTTAATACTGCTCAGTCTGTTTTGATATTAAATCAGGTTCATGCTTCTGGTATTAACCTAAAGATTTCAATGTTAACTCATGCATGCTAGCAAAAATAAAGGGTACATAAGCTCCACTCCATAAGAAAATTGATGCTCTATTAGAACATTAAAAAGTCCCATTCCTGGAATCAGAGCCTATCTAACTTGACTCACGGTGACACATCAAATTGAAAAACTAAGACTAAATATATATTCCTGCTGTTTGTTATTTTAAAATCCTATTTGTCTCTCTAATACTTTTTCTCCCAGACACCAAACAAAATAATGTGGTTTTAAGATGGATGTTGATCACTACATCACTGCTCTCCCTGGAAGAAATGCATGTGCCTAAAGCCCGGTAGGACGCGATGTCACTCAGCTGGACTCATTAACTTGGCAACAATTTGCATTTACATCTCTGCACAGATCCTAGGGAAAGGTAGCTCACGTTTACCAGTTCAGAGCACAGCATGCCTCTGTCTCCAGCTGACAGTGTAGACAAACCCTTAAAATCCAGGCCATCCTTCAAATAGCAATTGAAACAGGCAGCTGCAGAGAAGCAGTGGCAGCTTTTGTTGTGCAAAGGACAAGGGCAGAGTGAGTAATTCCGGATGAAATCTCTTGATCCGTTGCAGATAGTCTCTGTGGCCTCGGAAAAATACATACCAGCACCTGATCCATGGAAGCACGTAGGTGTCCAGTATTCAACTTTACAAAGAATTTAATTGCCTGGTTATACAAGCGCTGAGGTAATTTCGTTTCTTCCTGTAGTGACCAACCAAGATAGGAAGAAGGTCAGCAGGCAGCTCAAAATAGAATTTCTTCATCTTTTCATGCTTAAATCCTCAGAAAAATACTTGCCCTGTAGATGACTCAGAACACATTTCAGGCATGCAGCAAACACCTAGCTGGGCAGCCACAGTAATTTCCACCATTAATGTGGCTGGTAGTAGCACCATCTCCTGGACCAAGCCTCAGCTTTGTGCTCTGCACACTCAGGTTGATGAGAAATGAAGTTCCATGTGAGTTTTTTTGTGAAGGGTCTTCAAACCCTTAATTCTTTTTCCTAGGCAAGCCTAGGAATAGCAAAAAGGCAATGTGCATGGGGGTGCCTCTGTTATTTCTTCCCACATTTGTGACAAATAAGACAAAATGTCAGGTGTGAGGGCGCTAGGAAACAAATTTATGTAGACATGCTTTGGTGCAAAAAGCCTCATGAGCAGCTCCCAGTCAGGAGTGGAATCGGGGAGCTGGGATATTTTAGGAAAGCCTGCCTCGATCTTATTCAGGTCTCCAATCTTTGTCCCCCAAACCCACCAGGGGGAGGAAATCATAAATATATTTTTGCTATATCTGTGGTGTTCTTTATGTCTTCAGCACCTGCACTTGTTTATAGTATACCAAATTGTAGGTGCCCAAACCTTCGTATGACCTGCGTAGAAAATAAAGGACCTACACCAAGTTAAGAACTCTGCCATGTAGCCTGGCACATCACTTGCAGACGTCCTTGTGGGATCTGCCCAGTAAGTTGTTTCTGTTTCCCGTCTGGGCTTTAGGGATTATTTCTTTGTTTCACCTCCGTGGTCTGTTGTAATACTACTATGTTAACATGTACAAGGCCTTTGAAGTGGCATCAAAACAGCCAGGAGAATGTCTAAATTTAGGAGAGCCTTTCAGAATAGGCAGAAAAGCTGTGCTGAAAGAGTCAACAGAAAAGCTGTGCTGAAAGAGTCAATGCCAAATTCCTTAGACTGAATATGAGAATTCAGAAAAAAATTATCTACACTGGAAAACTGAGAACCTGTAATTCTAAGCAGCTTTTTGCAGGTTTCCTCGGTCTTTTTAGTAAACAATGTGAAGGGATAAAACTTACAGGCACTCTTCAACAGATCTACAGCAGCGAGTGTTGTTGCTAAATGAGCATTGATGCTTCTGCTCTTTCCAGCACAGGTTAGTGTAGATGCAATTGAAAGACTGGCCACTTTGCAATAAAAGAGTTGAATGGGCTTTCGTCTTTTCAATCAATCCAAGGTTGCTTTTTATGAAGGAATATATGTTCCTTCTTTGACCTTAATAAAAGGGAGAAGGTCATTGCATAAAAAGGATAATTAAATTTCCATTTCATTAAGAAAAAAAAATTAGTAAAGGAAGTACCTAAAGTGTGCAATTAACAAACATTAAAGCAATAAAATATTGACCCTAATTTTTCCTTTTATCTATTCTCTCCAGTTCCAATATTTGAAGCAATAACAGTAGTTAACAATCAACAAGTTCTTAATGAGAGCAGCTCACACTACACCCACAATAATTATCTTTTGAAAAATCAATAAGGAAGGAAATCTGAAAACAATTTGAAGTGTGACTTCCTCTATTTCTTTTTGTATTTATATACCCCTCCTCCTCCAACTACCCCCACATTAGAGCCAGAAAATATGTCTCCATCTTGAAGATAATCATATAATTAAGATGTATGAGATGTGCCTGTCTGTGACACGTGAAATAGAAATATAATGAAGGAAATAATGCGGGCACATATAAAGAGCCTTCTCACCCTCAGCAATAGCATTTGCTGCCATGAACAATATTTTTAATCAGAAAAAATAGTCTTTTATAATAATCATACTGCATACAATAATATTCACAGTAGACCCAGGATGGCCTGGCTGAGGAGTTGTCAAAATACAGAAATAATTTCACTATGAAATAAGTATGAAATTACATCCTGAACCTCTTCCTGCTGTGAATGTTTTAGTCAGGCCTGGGTCATCACTGTTGATCCAGTTTTCACTGGAAAATAATTTCATAAAAGTGAAATGAACACAGAATTTCAACCCAGTTCCATAGATATGGATTATAATTCACAACTCCAGGGTGATATTTTGTAAAACAGAGCAGCTTTAAGTCTGTTTCAATAAATGTCACAAATCAGTCCAGCAACTGAGTATTCCCATGATTGTGATGAGGATAAAAATGGTTAATGTTACTTTTGCCATATGCATCGCCTTGACTTTCAGTTATCTACCAGCTCAGCAGAAGAGTCTGTTTTTTTTCATTTGAGGTTGAGAGCCTGAAAAGATTGGCTTCAATGGAGCCTCATAATAAGATACAAAGATTTTGAACAGGCTGAGATTGGGAAATGCAGGGATTGCATTTCCACCTGCAAACTACCAGGCTTGATGTGAAGGTTGGGTGCATAACCAAAGAAATCTTCACAACCTACTACATAAATAATGCTGGTTATGATGCCGTCTGAAGCTGGCTCAGATTAATCCCCTTTAACACTGCCAGGCAAAAGCTAACACAGGAAGGAGTGTCACCAGAAAATAATTAAATCTGAGATTTCCATCTGGCTTAAATATAGGGTGATGGCAGGCAATTAGACCTCATCTAAAACGCAGACAAGTAAGGCAGGAATAGAAACATCCATCCAGTCAGACTGAATGCCCTCCTACTCTTACTGCTCACACTTTGCTTTAGCGTCAGGATGTTTCAGGCTTTAAATGAAATGTCAAATATAATTTGGCTTTGGATACACAAGATATATGATTGCCCTTGGAGAAAGTTGATAACTCAGCGCACTCTGTGTCAAATGTGTATCTACCTGATAGCTCACTCCATAAAGAGCACTAGCCTGCTTTCCCTCAACTGTGTAAAATAGTCAGACTTCGAACTGGCCTGCCTGCAATTTACACAAATAGGTCCATTTTGAAAGAAAACCTTCATATCAGAAAGGAGAAATGGCTTATTGAAAGCTGACTCCAAGTTAAATTTCCAAATGTCATGGCTGTACATTACATTAGCATTCAGTGGCTGGAAGGCAGTTACTGTACTAGCCGTGGATGGCTCAGCATCAGATGAGGAATTACGTTAAATGAGACATTTGAATCTCTTTGACACTCAGTTTGGAAACTTTCATTTGGAAGCATGGTGTATTTTTGGAGAGGTTTTAACTGCTTGGAATCCAAGATAGGCAGAAAGCATAGAGGAGATTTTTATGATTAGTGATGGCTTCAGCATTCCTTACCAAACATCTACAGAATCTAGATTCTGTACTGAGAGAATGGGAAGATTACCTGAATCCATTTATAAACCTTCTGTTTTATATGAACTTTTAAAGTAACTCTTTTCTACGTACAGAAGCAAAGAAATAGGCCCAACGTAAAAAATATTTTTTTTTAAATAAACAATATAAAACTTTGTTGTATGCCTGTACCTGCTGTATTAATTTAGCATTGAAGAAGATATGTTGCCAATGTATCTTTCCTGCACTTTCACCTGCTATTTGCATCCACCACTCAGAAGACATTATTTCGGTCTGGTTATTTTGTATTTTTTTGTACTTTTGATGTCTTAAATAGCTTTTTTTCAAAACTAGAATGCATCCTGTCTGTTCCGTTATTAGCATGCAAAATGTACTAGGGGCAAAACTCAAAACTTTTCACATTGCCTTTCAGACTTTTTTGAAAAGCCATGGTGCCTAAATGTAAAGGCAGTGACAGATACTATGCAGAAGGACATAAATAGATCGGCACTATACTTATCAGTCACAGAACATGAGAAATGCCTTATATAATCAAATCAAAGCTTGTACTTAAGCTTATGATAGATAACATTACATACGTGATATTTTGTCCATTTGTTCCAAAAGCAGTGGGTAATAATTTGACTCCTGTATCTAAAAATCTCTACTATCTTAGCTAGTTTTGTGGCACTGATGCTTCAAACTGAAAAAAATTGTAATTAAAAGTAGCAGTTTACCCTCATTCTTGAACACGGTAAGGACCTGGATCCTCTTTGGTGTCTTTGTTTCTAACAGGACTGATAAAGAACTGTAATGCACCTCCTTAAATAACAATATGATCATTTTACACTCATTTCAAGTTTCTAGTCATCATTAATCTGTGCTACCATGCATGACCCCTCTTTTACCTCATCATTAGTACTCCAGCCTGGTATTTCTTTTTTTTTTTTTCATTCCTATGCTTTCAATGGTCCTTCACATCCTGAGCTCTCTCTTCTCCCATTGTTCTTGTCCCACCTCCAGTAAAGCACGTCATGAAGAGCATTGCTTCTTGTTCTTAAAGAAGGCAACAACTTTTCTCAGATCTCCACCTTCTGGTCTACTTACACTGTATAATTCATGTCCTTCTAAAGGTGTTTTATTCTTCAAAGTAAGAGCTCCCAGAAGTTCAGGAGCTTCCAACAGGATCTTTTAATCATAGAATCATAGAATCATAGAATCATTGAATAGTTTGGGTTGGAAGGGACTTTAAAGATCACCCAGTTCCAAACCCCCCACCATGGGCAGGGTTATCCCACCAGATCAGGCTGCCCAAAGCCCATCCAATCTGGCCTTGGATACCTCCAGGGATGGGGCAGCCACAACTACCTTTGGCAACCTGTACCAGTGCCGCACCACTCTCATGGTGAAGAAATTCTTCCTAATACCTAGTTCAAATCTGCCCCTCTCCAGTTTATACCCATTTTCCCTGGTCCTATCCTTAAAAGTCTTTATGAATAGTCCCTCTCAAACTCTCCTGTAGCCCCTTTCAGGTACTGAAATATCGCTATAAGACCTCCTCTGAGCCTTCTCTTCTCCAGGCTGAACAACCCCAACTCTCTCAGCCTGTCCTCGTATGGAAAGTGTCCCAGCCCTCCGATCGTCTTTGTAGCTCTCCTCTGGACCCATTCCAACAGTTCCGTGTCCTTCTTACGTTGAGGATTCCAGAACTGGACACAGTATTCCAGATGAGGTCTCACAAGAGAGGAATAGAGCAACAAATCCACATTCGACTGTGAATTTAAGGATGAAATGTACTGTTCAACTGGGTTCTTAAGTCTGAAAATACCTCAGATATATTCATTTCACTTTAAGATAGAGGGAAAGACCAGAAATAGAAAGATTCATAAATATACATTATGTCAAATATCACAGAAAACTGAGAAGCTAAAATCATACTGAACATACAGACATAGGGAAGAAACACGTATAGATCACCAAGGTTACCTAGGATCTCTTAACTTTGCCTCTTTAGCCACAGAAAGTCCTACACTCCAATTATCCCTCTAATGCATGTTCCTAGGGCATTTGTATTGCCATTTCATCTGATGAGAATTACCAGGCCTTTGCTGGAGAAAAGTCTCTCTCCTTTCTCTGAATGTTGCCATATACTTATAATTTGCGGTAAAGCTGTGGCCAGCTTCCCTGAACGGTTGGTCTTGGAGTTTTCATTTCCACTAGTCTACATTTTTAATTACGTGGATCTTTTCTACATGCTCATTTATTTCTCTAAAATCAATGTTCTGTATTCTTTGTTCCTTTCCAGTCCTTCCTGCACACTTATTCCTATGAAATAATAGTATCAGTACAGAGATAAATAATAACAGGTTGGCACTGCAGGACTGCAAGTTCAATCTGTGTCTTCCACAAAATCTTTAACAGAGCAGAAGGGAAGAAAAACAAATGGCTTTGCAGCATGACCAGAAGGTTAACAAAGCCAGGCCCTTTCCAATGAGCTATAAGATTATTGTTGCTTTTCTCTCTAGATCAATATTGATTGTATGCTTCAATTTCATTCACATATTGAATTTTTTTTTATTGGGCAAACAGTTGCAGTGTCTGTTCCCTGTCCCTTAGCAAATATTATTTCAAATTTATTTTGAACTCGTATTGCATAAGTATCACTGCTGCACTCACAACAGCTTCTCCATCACGTGATATTTGTCCATGATCACGTAACTGGCCCAAACACAAGCTGACATATGTTTTTTGCTGAAACATGCCTTGCCTGTATCTTTCTTGCCATGTCAATGAGTAACTCAGTGGTTCGCCTTCCATTGGCTGCATAATTTCAGTGGTCCTTAATGGCAGTCAGGTGCGTTGTTGTCACTGGATGAGACAACACACACTTAATATTACTTTCATAGTGAGGAATTAAAGCATACAGTTGTCTCTCAAACCAAAATGTAGTAACCATTACAACTAGAGCGTTAACTCTTGTCTTGTCTGGAGAATGTTATAGTTGATCATTTTTCTTCAATCACTGCCTTAATCTGTCTTGTTTTGGTTTTTTTTTTCAATGATGGCTTTTCTCAGATATAATTGATGTTTGAATGCAGATTATTTGAGCATCGTTTTACCTGACTTCCTTCAGTTAATAATCTCCAGCCTACTTCCTGTGGTATTTTGTCAATTTTGTTTGGAGAAGCAGAAAGAGCAGATATAAAATAAGAGTCAGAATATGTGTGGTCGTAGGTAAACTAATGCTACAGAATTGAAGATATGTAACTCCAGTAATTTCAATTTACTTACAGAAGAAGTGTGGGAAGAAAGATTTGGAGCCATTTGGAGCGTGGTTGTTCGAGTACTTTGGGATCTGGAGATCAACCATGGTCATGAAGCAGCTGAGAAGTGATACTATGCAGAAGTATCACCACTTCGCATTGGTTTCAAGATTACAGTCTGTTTACTTACAATTATAACAAATCTGAAACATTAGAAAGATCTCTTCAAAATCATATTTTTTAATGTTTTGAAATGTTTAGATTTCAACTTTTGTTTTAAGATCATAATATAGAGGAAGAAGTTTGGCTTTGAATAGTTCCTTCAAAAACATGCTCAAAACATTTTACTGTAAATTTTCTAAAGAGGATGCCAAAACATTGTCAGAGCTTTATGCCTTTACCCAACTTCTCCCTTGCTCATAATGTAAAGACAGGTTTTGATTGCAGTGCAATTGCATTTTATTGCAGAAATTGTTCTGCTAATTTTTTAGCCACGATTTCTAGGAACAATATTTCAGGAAGATTTAACATTCTAGCCAAGAGAATAATCTTTTGAAGTTGGTTGATCAAAGTAATTCCAGATCTCATGCAAATCTACTCCTGTCCAAGATTATTTCAGAAATAACCAAAGGTAAAGCATATATTTTATTATCTACTCTTTTGCTTTTGACAGATAAGTCTTGTTTTTCCTTAATAAAAGGGACTTTATTAAGCTATTTTCAGAAAATCTATAAGGTTTTTGAGGTTTTTTTAATACATCTTTTTTGTCTTTTAGAAACCAGAACTTCTTGAGTCTAAAATTTAAATGAATATATTCTGTATCAAAATTTTCTATAGATCTCTGTTACAAAGAATAATTTCCAACCAGCCTCTATTTTGTGTGTGTTCACACGGACAATTAAGTGCAACTTCAAAATCACTGTAAAGTTCATGTTACTGAATATTTGTGCTTGGATTCTCATGTCTATATATTGTAACCCAACAAATTCTTTAATTTCCTATACAACATTTTTTCCAATACCTCCTAATTTTATCTTGGTTTTTTTTCAGTCTGTCTGCTTGTCCTGATTTCTGCTTTCTACATTTTACTATCTATAAGGAGAGACAAACTCCTTAGAACAATTCCTTAGAGCCTTAGAACAATTCTTGCAAATTCTATAGGAGAAATTGAAGATATTATTAAATACTACACTATAGGCTGACAAAGCGTGCATTAGAAGGGCTTATAGTCTCCAGAATACAGAGAAATCTAACATACTTGCAAAAGGTGTCAAAAGACAATGAAGCAAATGACTACAGAAGTAATAAGCAAGTATAAGCATTTCTAATTTACTTGTAGATATATACTGAACAAAGCTTTTCTTCTGAATACGAAAGCAGATAGGCTTAAAGTGATCTCTGCTTTCCCATCACACACCCAGCTTCTTTGTGTCTGTAAAAAAGCAATATAGATGAAAAAAGCTTTCCTGTTCAGAGCCACTCACCGAATGTGAGACTCATAAAATCTGACAGTTATAAAAATGGAGGAAATATCCATTACATTCTGATACATTACTGAAGACGCGCAAACAGGGAACAGACCAACTAGGTTAAGTATTGGTATAAATTAAACAGAAAGCACATTTGCTCTAGCGCTGGCCTTTCAAATTGAGAGTGATGGCATGATTAAATAATTGAACCGGCTCACCTTGCACAGTCAGACAGAATTCCAATAGGAATAATTATTCCAAAATGGATATGAGGCAAATCAAGCTCTTCACCAGCTTATACAGCAGTCTGCAACTTGACTTTTTGCTGCCTGGTGGATGAAAGTAGAATCAAGATCAATGGGTTGTTTTTCTTCAATTTTGCAAATGTATCAATTACTTCATTAGGACATGTCCCTTCGTCAGAAATTTTCTTTGTAAAGACAAGACTTGGTTATTGTTCACACCACTTAGTGCTTCGATATGATGTCCTTATATAGTTCTCATATGAATTAATTTGTGGATTTGCCCAACCTGTAGCTTAAAGCCCAGGCATTAGATACATTATCTTGAAGGCTTTCTTTCCAGAAATACCTGTCGTCAGGTATGGAGATGGTACATGGAATGTACGCAACAACAATCACATCATCCAAAGCTCTCCCATCACTTAGGTGGGCAATTCCCAGTCATGTAACAACAGAAGCCTCACAACGGTCATGTGGAGAGGGCACATATGGTCACCTGAGTCATGATACAGGCTTCTGTGAAATTCCGTGAAAACTAACTTCATATAACATTCTTAAAAACTTCCAGTGAAAGAAATTTAGTTAAGAATGAGTTGCCTTAGATATTATATCCCTTGGTTTTTGAAATATCAGTCCTTTTTGCCAAAAATTAAACCAATACAGTCTCCTTCAGTCACATTTTGATATTCAAAAGTGCACTTATAGTGTTTCTGTCTGTGTACCTGTTATTACTTGTAAACAAGACTGTCCTTTACTTCTCCTTTACCATCATCATTATTTCCTGACTTTATTTGCTTCACTGAGATCAGTTCCACCACTCTTCTGAATTCAGGGGACTGTATTTTCTACTTTTCTCCTGAATTTTCTTTTTAAACTGCTTTTTCTTCATAGTACATATTCAATTATTGTTCCCATTCTCATGGGAAAAGTAAAGAATCATTGTCTTCCTCTAACTATCTGCTTCCCTTCTCTAAACTCAACAAAAACATTATATATGGTCATTGAAGCTTCTCTGCAGTGGAAAGATCTGATGTTATTGCTGTGGTTCTTCCTCTTCATTCTTTACTGCTGCTTTACTGACACCTTCTTGAACAAATATTAGTAACTACTCTCATTCCTCAAAAAAACACAGTGGATTTTTTTCCTTTTTTTTTCTTGTTTCCCATCATTCCAATCTGAAATTATATCTCCACTCATTGTCTTAACAGCTTAGTCCATGCAACTCTTGTCGCCTGAGAAAGAGATGGAGACCTTATGTTCATGCTTTTACAACTAAATTGGCGAATGTATCACTGGAAACAATCCTACATGAATAAAAGGATAGAGATAGGTAATCTCACTGTTCTCCCTTCTCCCTAACATTTAGGAAATTCGGATGCACTGTGTGTTCCTCCTCTCTTTGTCATATCTGTGACGCTTCCCTGGAGACACAGCTGTTAACATGCCAGCCATGCAGCACTGCAAAGCAGAAATGTCTCTTGCTTTGGGAGTGCCTTGGCAACGAATCAACAAGAACAAAGATTGAGATTGTTGGAACAGTGGACTAACATGGCAAATATTCACCTGTCTGTAAAGAAAACGTATTTAAACTCCATAGAGGTGGTCATACTTGACACTGAAATCACCCAGGCAACCACTGTTGAATGGACTTCTTCTCATAAATGACAATTATTTTCAAGGTTTGACACACAGCAGTGAATAAGCTTTTAACATTTTGACCAGAATCATCTTTAAACAGAGAATTCTTTACGCTTTGTGTCATCCCTATTATAGACACAAGCCGCTCATATCTGGCTGGCAGAGGTGGTGAATAGCCTACAATACCAAGTGCTGCCTTGTTTACCTTACAGTTCACTTATGGGTCTGCTTTGGGATAAGAAGAAAGGAAAAAGAAGGGGCCTGAGACTGAGAATTATGTCCTTTTTCTCCATCAGCTAGTCAGCTGGTATGTCAATAGATCCTCAGCTGTGGGGATTTAGGGAACTAACAGTATTTTATAGCTGAGATCTTAGTTTCTGAAGCCTTGTTTATGTTGCAGATAACTATACACTAGAGAGCAGTCCAACCCTGCAGGCAAATTTAAGGTTTTCCCTACACTTGCACCAGGCAGTCATCTGAAAGCTTACCAGTAGTGCCCACACGACAGTAGACATTGAGGACAGATGGCCAATTAGGCCTTTGGGATGCTTTTGAAACAGTGAAAGTATAACCTTATGCCACAAATTTATTAAGAAGACAAAAGCAACTCCCTATAGAGAATTATTGTCAGGATATCTCTAGCAATGGTTCTAGAGGTTGAAATGCACATAAGTAATTAATTACAGCCTGGTTTATGAAACAATAAAAAGCATATTCCAGTTTTCATTTCCTTTGTCTTTAACACTAAGATCATAGAATCATAGAATCACCGGGTTGGAAGGGACCCACCGGGTCATCGAGTCCAACCATTCCTAACACTCCTTAAACCACACGCCTCAGCACCTCATCCACCCGTCCCTTAAACATCTCCAGGGAAAGTGACTCAACCACCTCCCTGGGCAGCCTCTGCCAGTGCCCAATGACCCTTTCCGTGAAAAATTTTTTCCTGATGTCCAGCCTGAAGATGCTAACGAATTCACAAACTACCTATAGTTTTCAAAGGGTAACTAAAACTTGCATGATATTCAAGATTAAGATACTTAAATAAGGATATTCAGAGGTCATTGGAGATCTACTTAGTATGGTCAGTGGAGCTGGACCTATTCAGCAAAGTAGCCACTGGGGTCAGGCTTTAGTTATCTACATGCTTGTCTCTGGTAACATGAAATATTTGCAGAGAATGGCCGCTGTCATACATGACCCATGGAGGGCTCCACCAGTTTTCAGTAGCAGTTGAAAGTCAGATAGACAGCACCTGAAGGCATCTCACATAGCTCTGGATACTTATGGGTGAACAACTGAGCTCCAAATCTTCACTAACCATAACAGGAGACACATGTGGACATTTAAATGTACATCAGCTTTTTTAATCTGATGGTAGCCCTCGTGGTAGTTGGCTCATTACAGTTAATAAACTAAGAAAATATGTAGTTTCACAGTTAAAGCTACTCTTAGTTTTGCAGTCAACAGGGTTTCTTCTGAAATACGAAGAACAATGATTTAGTTTCTTCGGCTCTTTTGGGAGCACAGAGCTGAGTACATCGAGATTGTGTCAGGCACCTCCGAGCTAGCTGGCTCAGGGTTATTGTATCTGTATTGTGTGCAGATGCAAAGTAGGAGTAGGAGTTGATCTTCACCTTTCTTCTGAGGTTCCTTCTACTTGCTGCCCAACCAAAGCAGACCATCAAGCCGATAGGTTGCTGAGAGCATTTATGAGTTCAAGACCAACTCAAGAATACACAGGAATCTAGGTGTCACCACTGTTTTTCTGTTCCTAATCCATAAAGCAGAGATTTTATGGGTTCGGCTTTTTAATTTCAACACCATAATATCTGTGAGGCTGTCTCTGCATCACACTGTGTGTCTGTACATCAAGTAAGAAGAGCTCCAAGTGCTGTTATAAATCTTCCTCCTCCATCCTACAGATGAATCAGGCTCACAAATTCTACTAGCTTCATAGTGAGCTGCTGTTTGTGTTTTTACATACACTGTCTTTAAACCCCTGCTTTTTTTCTGGCTTATGACTTAGCTGATTCCTCTGTGTTGACTGGTGCCTCTTCTCAGGCCAAAGAGCAGTCTGTTACAGCCAGTCATCCTTTACCCAGCAGATGTGTTCAAGCAGCTGGAACTCCCTTCTTATTTCCGCATCAATGACTCTCCCTTTTAACTCATCTTTTTGCTCATTGTCTCTTTCCTGATATGTTTTTGCCAGCTGACCACATGAAGCTGATGGTAACATTTAATTTCAAAGGGCAGATGTCTTTGTGTGCCAGCCTGTTCAAAGGTCTGTGTGTCAACCATATGCAACAGAATGAAACCGATTTTCGGTTTTATGTGTGTTTATAGAAAGATCATCTTGTTTCTGCAGTGCTGTAATACAACAAATAAACAACTGAATCCAGGGATGGGAGAAGAAGTTAAATGCTCATTTAAATTGTGATCTTATTATAGGAAAACACTTTTCTTAGAATCAGGAAAGAGTAGCACTATGGCATAGTATTTTCAAAAGTACCTATCATCTCATTTTGTTAGTAATCCTTCAGTTACTGAATTCCATTCAGTGTATAATCACATCGTAAGTGATTCTTCAAGTCAGGGTTAGGGCACCAGACACTTAAAGAGGACACAGTTGGTTAATCTTGCCTTCCAGCTGCATCTAAAATCACAGAAGTGTTACCTATTTGCTCGTCTTAGCCCATCAATGAACTGCTAGTTGTTCATTGAAGAGTTCTGCAGACACTAGAATTAGCTATCAAATGCTTTAATAGGCTAATGGAAGTCGATTGTGTTTCCTTCTAAAGCAAGCAATAACAAGAGTAGCATTTTTGCTTTTATTAGCTTATGCACATAGCAGAAATGAAACGGCAGAAATGAAAAGGCTGGACACATCAATTTTGCAGAATCACAGAGTGACCTGAGTTGGAAAGGAACCACAAGGAACATGAAGTCTGATTCCTGTCCCTGCACAGGACACCCCCAAATTTACACCATACATCGGAGTGCATTGTCCAAATGCTTCTTGAATATTTTTCATCTTGGCACTATGAATTCCCTGGGGAGCTCTTCCAGTGCTCCACCACTCTCTGAGTGAAGAACCTTCTCCTACTAGTCAACCTAAACCTCCTCTGGCACATCTTCCTCCCATTCCCTTGGGTTCTATCATTGGTCAGCAGAGAGAAGAGATCAGCACCTCCTCCTCCTCCTTCCACTGTGAGGAAGCAGTAAACTACTATGAGGTCTCTCTCGGTCTCCTCTCCTCCAGGCTGAATGCACCAAGTGACTTCAGCCACCCCTCATACGACTTCCCTACTAGACACTTCACCAACTTTGTGGCCTCCTCTGGACACTCTCCGGTAGACTGACATCCTTTTTTTATACAGCAGTGCCTAAAACTGCACACAATATTTGAGGTGGGGTCACACCAGTGCAGAGTAGAGTGGAACAATCCCCTCCCTCGACCAGCTGGGAATGCCATGCTTGATGTGCCTCAGGACACAATTGGCCCTACTGGCTGCCAAGGTTCACTGTTGGCTCATGTTCAATTTTCCATTAACCAGAACCCCCGTTCCTTTCCACAGGGCTGCTCTCTTCTTAACACACAGTAATTATACTTTGTGTTGCAATTATAAACCAAAGCTGTGCTCACATTTGTTTCAACAGAATAAACTCTAAAAATATTACAATATTCCCAACTAAAACATTGGGGGGAGGGGAGGGAGGGATACGACACAAAAAGAGATTGATAGATCATAACAAAAAGAACATCATAACCAGTTATAGGAGTTGTGAAAAGCCTGAGGCATAAAAAAACGTAAACTTAATCCCTTGTATTTGTGGTAGAATAGGACTTTTTGGTGGGTTATCACAATGATGGCAAATATACTGGAAACCGGTTGTATTTTAAAACTCTGTTCCTTAAGAAAACAGCCCCGATAGTCACTTTTAATCTTCTAAGGCACACAACAGACTTTTTAAGTCACCAGTGCCTCTGTTTGAGTTAAACCTGCATCAGCAGCTATGTTTCCTCTGAGGTCCTAGGTAAGGTTCAGGATTTTGGTTTGCTTTTTGACTTCTATTTTTCTACTTGCTTTTCAAATAAAAATATAATTCTCAAATCACCATATTTTCCATGAACTTGGGCCATTTAAAAGTAACTCAGTGCTGATATCCAAGATAAAACTGTGAGTGCTGGCAAGAAGCTATTTACATAGTTCATAGTTCAGGGCTTCAGTCTGCTATGAGGAGGCTTTAGTCTCAAAAGTATCCTTTTGACGTCAATATAATGGATCACCCTGTATAAGGCTTACTGAACCGTCAGTGAAAAGATATTCATTTAGGTAGTAAGAAGAGAAATATTTATTCTAATTTGTAATTTTAGGATCCTCTTTTTATCTATCTAAAAATTAAACGGTACATTTTCACGCAGAAGTGAAATTAAATTATTGAATTTCCCCATAATATTGTTCAAAGGTAATGTAAATATTTCTTTAAAACATATGTAGTTTCTCTGAGTGCAGTGAAAAGCTAGTTTGCATCAAATCAGCATCTGAACTACACTATGAAATAGCTATGTTTCTTCACTCTAATAGCTCTTGCCTTGCAGACCCACCTCTAAAGCACTCGCGTAAAAGAAAGTCTGTTCCTGAATGTTCATCCCCCAAAGCCACAGCCATCTTTATACTCTGTTAAGGAGCACAAGCCTCAGCTGAGAATTCTTCACATCAAAACAAGCAATAAAGTGAAACTGAAATCCCTAATTTTTTTGCAATGTGGTGGAACTGGGAGGAAAGAAATCAACCTGCTAAAAGGCAACACAGAGAAAAAAAGCTTAAATTCTGGCTGAGTAGAATCAAAGTAAAACCTCTCATTTACTTCAGAAAGAGAAAGTGAGAGAAGTGGAAAAGATGTCGTGACAGAGGAGGGCCTCACAGGTAAGTTTTGTTCTCCTTCATGTACTGAAATCTCTGCTCACTTAGGATACTTGATTTATTTTGGAGCTGCCGTTAGCTGCGGTTGCAGCCTGAATGTTCTTCAGAAGATGACAGGTTTGTTAATGCTCAAAACCCAAGTGTAGCATGTGGAAGAGATGCGTCTTTATACATACAATGATGCAGTGAGGCATGATATGGACTTTTCAAGGGATCAAAGCACTCATTAATTCAAGAGCACGCGTTTTCTACAAAACCCTCAAGGCCCTATTTGATCTGTTTAAAGTTACCTTCACATTTGAAGGTCTCCAACTACTGCTTTCACTCCAAGGCAATTATTCAATTAAATTACCTCTCACTCTCTTAGCTTAACTTGACCTCCCTCTTGCCAAAACTCCTGGTCATGCTAGTGGTTGTCAACCACCTCCACCTGCCTACTGGGAAACCATCTGCATCCTCGCAGCAAATGTCATAATGAATCTATGGTGCTAGCCATTTCCTCTGAATTTACCAAGCCTGAGAAAAATTACATAGCGTGAACCTCATCAAACTTCTAAGATTTCAGCCACTGACACTCAAGAAATCATTACCTCCTGTTCTACACAGACAGTAAAAGGATCCTGGATGGTTAATCAACTATCTCTTTAAACATGTTGAAGATATTTGAACAGCAGTTAATGGAGAACTTGCTCTCCTGACAGTCAGATGCCGAGCTGTGTGGCTTAACATCACCGTTGTCTCCGAAATGTGTTTTGCTTTGTCAGTAAAATAACCACGTTATATGGACATTTCAAGCATTGAAAATCATTTCATTACTCCTTTTAATATCAGTCTACATGCTGACACTTAAAATGAGAATGTAACCTTAGCAATCATCAAATTTAATGCAACATCCTGATACAGAAGGCAGAAAAATAACGATTATCAAAGCCATCATATTGTCTTGACAAAAATCAGTTTTACTGCTGAGACTTCATAAGATCAATCTTTACTTTTCTCACGCTAAATTTTCCATCAGTACTTGGGATGTCCAATATTGTAATAACACAAATGGATATTTTTGTTATTCTTTCATTACTCTAAAAGAAATATTGCCTTGAAAATACATGAGTTGAAATCATAAGAAAATTATTGGGAAGAAAGGAAGTGGCTGAGCTTTTTTAGGTTTCTTTCTTAAGAGGTTTAGTACTTGCCTATACTATCTTCTTTCCAGGTCAGCTGTATGCCAATTCAATCATAGTGTTTCATTATTCATCATTTACTTTCTGAGGTCTTCACAAGCACATTCTTACCAAAGAGTGCTTTAACTCTTAACTCCTTCAGTATGACAGCACTTAGTTATGTGTGTCAAACATTTCCCCTCTTCTTTTATTGTCATGGAATTTGTAGTAGAAGTATTCACTCCTTCTCTGCAAATACTAAAACACACTCTTGAAAGGGCATTATCGAAATCAGCAGTACTATCAACCTAAAATTCTTTCAATATTCATATACCTTAGAAGTTCATCCTGCAAAATAAACCAGAGACCCAACATAGTATTACTTTATATTATTTTTAACTCTCAGCATTGGACTGCTTTGAGGAAATTATTTGTGAGATTCACCACTGCACTTCAGCTTTTTCCTAGTGACTTGCAGGTGCCTTGAACTTAATGTAAAAGAAACTGCTAATTGTGAGACAGAAGTAGTAATACACAGAGTAAAAACTCTCCTAGAGAGCCGAATTTCATACTGACATCAGTAGAGGTAAAGGATTATGATTACCGTACTTTTGTAAGTAATTACCCTCTAAATAATTGAAAGACTAAATGGTTAACTAAATGGTTAATGAGTATCAACAACAGTCCACACTTCTCTAGTACGCCCTAGCCCAGAAATGCACAATTGTCATAGTGTCTTGAAAATCAGAAGTATTTCGATTAATGAAAAAATTATTAGATCCTCAAAAGTAAACAACTTCCTGTTTTAATTTTAAAGAGTTAGATATCATCCTTCATTTAAGATGGATTATTTCCTACCTGCTGTTCTCAGCTTATGCCTACTTGAACTCTCTGGTATAAGTTCTAGAAGAGAGAAATGTTACTTCAACTTCTTACAGCACTATTATTAGTGGTTTTTTTTTAAAAAAAAAAAAGACAAGTCTGGAAGTAGAATTAGAAAATTCCTTAAGGAAATCCTCATTGGCAACACAGTGAGCATTTGCTTATCAATTCCTCTCAATTAAGGAGAATGAAAACACCCTCTCATTAGAGAGATATTTTGAAGTTATTGAATTTAAGAAAAGTATTTCTCAATTGTCATAAGCAGTAAATCAGGAAAGACACGCCCTCGAGCTGGATAGGAATAGAATCTTTATGCAATTAATGACATAAATATTGTAAATATTTTCAGCTCTGATATTTCTCTTTTTAAAAACTGAACAAGACTGATTAAGGGCAAATAACATCAATGATGTTTATGACATTTAGAGTATATTGCCTTAGTTTACCTTGCAGTCAAGTTGGCTGTTAAGTTTGCAGTTTCTGACGGTGAAATTCTTAGATAAATTGTTCTGGAGGCTTCTAAAAGACCTTCTTAACTCTTTGGGGGCTTGACAGTGTGTCCTCTGAACCCACTGCTGGGAACTTTATTCAATGGCAGGGCTCAATTTCAGTATTGCAGGTGAAGCTTCCTACTCCGAGAGAGCTGTGGGTACCCTTTCGTTAGCTTGGTAAACAGCTGTGGCTCCTCCTGCGACACCCGGGAGCTCAGCCACCACCTTATGGCAGTGTCACTCTTGACAGTCCTAAGAATTTTGATCCACTCTATTCTAATCTGAGGATTAACTAGCTGTTATTACAAATTGTTCTTGTAACTCTGCTGTCTTAATTAATTTTTGTGACTGTTTTGAAAACCAACAGATCCATCCAAGAAACTTGCAGAGGAGTGGTGGTGTGCCTCCATCACAGGTTGGTAGGTTCAGTCTTTTGGCTTTCATTCTTAATAGAACTTTCTATTTAAGCTGTTGATATTTTGCAGTGGGTAAAAAAAAATAATTAATTAATAAATAATTTAGAATTATACTATATTTTTATTAATATTTCTTGAGGGTTTGTTTCTTTTTGGCATGTTTCTTTTTTCTTAACTGAATAAATTTTCATTTTACAGCATATGCCTTGCAAAGTAGCTGTTTTTTCTTGCAAAGGTTTATTAATAGTGACATTAATAATCACACAGTACTTAGCTCCATCTTCAGACATGTTGATTATTTGTCTAAGTAGTGTTTGATTTTTCTTCATAGCTAAAGCCTTTTAGATGAAGATAAATTTCACTTAAATGTACTCCTAAAGGACTCACAAAGGTGTTAATCTGCGAGCAAAATTGCATCTGCAGTGTGGTGCAATATAGACACAAAAAGACTGAGAACCACTGATGCATGGGGATATCAGAGCCCAGATCCTTGACTGGCTTGTGGGGGAAGAGGGAGCCAGGCAGCAAAGGGAACAACACAGGACTCGGGATAGTCTTTTTCATCCCTTAGAAACTCCAGGCATGTGAAAGTCTGTGGAATTGAGAAGAGCAGATCAGGCAATTGTTGTACAACCTGTGTTCAGCCAGATCAGAGTGACAATGAGAGCAGCTCTTTCACTGAAATGTGATGTGGTGAGGGAGCGTATGTGAATATCAGCAGTTCTTGTTCAACGGCTGCATTTTATAACTGCTTGTAGCGGGGCATCCAGTAGGAGAATCAAAATGAACATTTTTTAAGCCTTAATTTTTTACCATTAAGAATAAGGTTTCAGGGAAGGTTATCCCTAATATTCTGCCCTCCACGTGTCTACAGTTTAAGGCTTAGCACCTTGGGAACTGTGGTACAGAAGTACAGGTAGACTGCATGAAATGTATCTCCATTGCACTGGGAACAATATAAATATGGGTTTTTTTGCCTATCTCACCTCCATCTCAAAGCATAAAGGGTGAAAGAGGCCACTACTTTTGAAGCATTTGGATATTAAAGGGAGGGTAAAGCATTTATGTATTCTAATCAAAGTTTTGTGGGATTACTGTTTCTAAAAGAAGCAACAGAAAATAAAAAGTGCTTTCAAGATTTTTAAAAGAAGGCAAACATCATATCCAATAACTCCAAAATGGAGCATGATTGGCTTCGGCCACAGGACTGCACTACATAAAATTGTCAAGGTAAAGCAGTAACTGGTAGAAGTATTAAACAGTTTTTGTTTTGGACATAACCACATGAAAATGAGACACTTTCAACTTCAAGGCTCTGGAAATTAACATCATCTGCATGATACTCCTAATTCTGCTTTTTTTTCCAGAGCTGACTTTTTAGTCTCATTTCCTCCAGCTGTCTCTTCCTTGCTGTTCCTCTCAGATAGTTAATCTGAGATAGCTAATCTGAGATAGCTAATCCGAGATGCACCGAGATAGAGTGCATCAGTTTTCATCTCTGTACCTTTGCACAACTTGTTCCAGTTCCCCCTCAGCTGCAGTCTCAGCAGATTGTCCCAATCAAATTTCTTTTCATAGTATCATAATATCATAGTATCATAGAATCATAGAATAGTTTGGGTTGGAAGGGACCTTAAAAATCATCCAGTTCCAACGCCCCTGCCATAAGCAGGGACATCCCACTGGATCAGGCTGTCCAACGCCCCACCCAATCCGGCCTTGAACACCTCCAGGGATGGGGCAGCCACAACCTCCCTCGGCAACCTTTGCTGGTGCCTCACCACTCTCATGGTGAAGAAGTTCTTCCTAATGTCCAGTCTAAATCTGCCCCTCTCCAGTTTGTACCCATTCCCCCAGTTCTATCCCCACAAACCTTTATGAACAGCCCCTCTCCAGCTTTCCTGTAGCTCCTTCAGGTACTGGAAGGTCGCTATAAGATCTCCTCTGAGCCTTCTCCTCTTCAGGCTGAACAGGCCCAACTCTCTCAGCCTGTCCTTGTAGGGAAGCATCTCCTAATTTTTCTCCATTTTCCCGCATCTCCTAATTTTTCTCCATTCTCCCACATCTCCTAATTCCCATTCTCCAAACGCAAGTGACCCAGTACAGGAACAACCCTTGAGACATTTCAGTCCAATATGCTGTTAAACTGTCCTGTCTGTAGTCAGTTTGAAGCAGATGTGAGTCCAGACCCTTGTATCTGCAAGCACAGACACCAAGCTGAAGCCACTGAAGTAATTAGTTATTTCACAAGGCTGTTGCTGTGAAGTGAGAAACAAACTCTTCCTTCACCAAGCAAAATTATATGAGGTGGCATTGAGAAATGTACATTATATCTGGCTGTGAAAAGCTTAAACTGAGAGATAAAGAGCTGTGAAGCAAAGGACAGCTGAGCCCAGTATTCCAGAAAGACAGCCAACCACATAGATGCTAAACCACAGAGGGATGCTCAGTTTCCAGGTTCCTTAGCCTTACTCCTGCCACTCTCAGCTGAATTTAATAAATACCTCCCTCTCCATATTTCTCAAAGAATGAAACAAGATCTGAATAGCAGAGTCCATTATCGCTCCATATGGTGAAGTGAGGCAAGATGGACTGGATTCAAAACACAGAGCAGCTGCTTTGCTTTGTTCTTTTTCCACCAGCTGCAATAAAGACAGTGTGAGGGAAAAAAAAGCTGTGCAGAAGAGAAAGACTACTTGTCAGAAGACAGAAAACAGAATTGTTAGCCAAGTCTATAATATGACCTGAGGGTCTGGTTTTATTGGAACTTCTGCTTCTCACCTAAATATTACTAACGCTGCTGCTTGAATAAAGCAAGTCATGGCGATAGAACAATTTCTCCTGTTACAAGTCCTTTAATGGTAACCAGACTGTCATACCTACCAACAGGCAAGTTCAGAGTTTCCTAATGCTTCTTGCATAAGGATTTTCCCCCACACTCATCACCCTTAATTTTATCTTCTTAGTAGTAACGGATTCACATAGCAAGTTTTCCAAAGAAAATCTTATAAAGCCATTAACAGTGGAATTAATTTTAATTCCAAGACAAAATAAAAAAGAATCAGCCTATAATCATATAATCATAGAATCACCAGGTTGGAAAGGACCCACTGGATCATCGAGTCCAACCATTCCTAACACTCCCTTAAACCATGCCCCTAAGTACTTCATCAACCCGTTCCTTAAACACCTCCAGGGAAGGTGACTCGACCACCTCCCTGGGCAGCCTCTGCCAGTGCCCAATGACTCTTACTGTGAAGAATTTTTTCCTGATGTCCAACCTGAACCTCCCCTGGCAGAGCTTGAGGCCATTCCCCCTTGTCCTGTCCCCTGTCACTTGGGAGAAGAGCCCAGCTCCCTCCTCTCCACAACCTCCTTTCAGGCAGTTGTAGAGAGCAATAAGGTCTCCCCTCAGCCTCCTCTTCTCCAGGCTAAACAACCCCAGCTCTCTCAGCCGCTCCTCGTAAGACTTGTTCTCCAGCCCCCTCACCAGCTTCGTTGCTCTTCTCTGGACACGCTCCAGAGCCTCAACATCCTTCTTGTGGTGAGGGGCCCAGAACTGAACACAGTACTCAAGGTGTGGTCTCACCAGTGCCGAGTACAGAGGGAGGATCACCTCCTAGAGAAGCAGTCAGTCCTCGTGGAAACAGAATTTCCTTTGGGATGGTTTATTCTTCCCTTTTCCTTTAATCAATAATTAGATGTTAGTGTTTCCCATTGCAATGATATAGAAAATGAAAGAAAAAATAAAAAAGAACCTATTGAAGAATGGCAAACTAAGCAAGCAGCTTGAGATGTCTTATTGAAAGCTAGAGAGGCATTTTCTGGCTGTCAGCTGGAGTATTGTACTTCAGTGCAGAGAAGACAGAGGGGTGCACCTGCCACCAGAAGTGACTGGTAGGCTCAGAGACACTGACGTGGTCAACTTTTCCACATACACAAATCACGGAACAGTAATATTACACAGTGTGTTTTTCAGTGTCACTGAATGTTGGCCCTCTATCAACTCTATGCTAGTGTTGTTTTTTGCTTAGGGATTTTGTAGTGGAAGTATTAGTGAAAAAATAAGTAAAATGAGGAGAATGTGTATGTGTCACCATTTTTATTCTTATGAACAATAAAGCCTGTTTCTTAGACCAGATCCACACGCTGCTGGAGCAATGGACAATGAGATCATGATGACAGATTTTTCCCTTACTTAAAAGTTTGAAGAAAGAGGTTTTCTTCCACCATTCCAGTTAATTAACCTTTTCTAAGGCAATATCCAAATGTTTTATAAGTCTTTGTACGCACTATTATTTATGTGTTACAGATGAGTGCAGAAATAAGTCACATTAAGCTCTCATCATGCCATAAATTCTACAGAAACACATCCAACACAGTCCAGCGTCATAGGCTCATGGACTATCTCATCATGAGTGTACAGACTTAATTGCATGATTGGAGATAAATTAATCTCCCTAATCTCCTCACTAAGCTCCCCCAGCATCCTCTAAGGCACGCATTGTGCAATCCAGACTCATCCAGACTCATGATGTAGCACAGTGTGATCGACTGAAGCTTTCACGTACTCGCTGAGTCTTACCTGTTGAACCTTGGTTTAAAGAGGGATAAAGGAAAAGTAAATAAGCCATGAATAACATTCCCAATGCTGCAGGAAATGCTGCCCCTTTAATGATCCTGCAGCTAGAACAAATGATTGTTCACTCGTAACGTACACATTGCAGTTGTCATAGAAACACACTTAGCAACAAAGAATCCTTGACCTTTTCCCCATCTGTTTTAAATCTTCACGAAGGCACATTAATTTCTATATATTGGTTTCTCCTTTTTTTCTTCCTAAGAGAGGAATGCCACATTTTGCGTGGCTCCCAGGCACCAACATAAGCCTTCCACACCGTCAAGGGGAGTGTTGCAGGGGTGCTGGCTCTCCTTACCTCTTCTCAGAGTGAGGCACCAGACAGTTCTTCACAAAAAGATAAGTACAAATTAGGTTATACAACTGGGAACTCAACCTGCAAACTTGGAGAACAATGTGTTTCAGGCTGGGAGACGTGAAAGAAGCTAATAGCCCTATGGTTTTGCACAGCATCACCCAGGGTATGTACAGTCACAGTCAGTAATTAGTTCAGAATGTCCCGTTCAAATGGATCCAGACCATCCAGGAAATAAGATTGTATAGTCAAAGGCCAGTATATATATATAATAACATCACAGAGATGAAAACAGCCTTGCAACAAGTGGTATTGCTAAATTCCCAGAAGAAACAGAAATGGATAAAATCAATCCAGACTCTGAGAAACAGTGAAATCACTGCATATTGTGAAGGCACAGAGGTTTCAGATAAGGCTTGGCTGTCCTAATTAGATTACATCCCCGGGGCTTGTTTTTTTTCAACTATGATTTCATGTTTACTATTTGGGATAAATAAAGAAAACTCAGTCACAAATTATTTTAAACTAACGATGAGAAAATTAAAATAAACAATTATACAAACCGTTTCAATGATCTTTGAAAGGCTCCAGGTTTCGTTTTACATTTTTTACACCTTCTCTCAAGTGGATGATGTTTACAGTAGGAACTCCTTCCCTCCCTTTCCCTCCCCTCCCCTCCTCAGAGTTTGTTGGTATAACTGAAATCTCAAACATTGAACTTCAGAATCCCTAGTAGTCCAGATCTAAGTATTCTAGAATGGGAAGTAATATACCCTTTATCCTACTCTAACACTCATCTTTCTCCTGCTGTTTTGGGTCCCAGGGTTGGTGGTTTCTCGCTGGTGATGGTGGGTGTTATGGTGACTCATCGGGGTCAGAGTTCTTTGCTGGGAGAAAAACAGTGTTCATGTAGATGTTTTCTTGTTCCTTCCTCTGGGGTCCACTTAGGGTCACTTTATGTTTCCTAGAGCACTTTTACAACTTCATTGGTTTGCAGCTCCACATTACGTCTGAGTTTTTATTACATCCCAGATTTTATTATAAATCCCTGCTGTGCTGGAGCATGCCATATATTATGTGCGTGCATGCGAGTGAGCTATGTGAGAGAGGGTGCTCAGATGATTACCCTGGACTATCCTTCAGTTGCATAATTGATGGAAATTTCGTGTTCCCTTTATCTGCTCCAGCAGTCTGTATTTGTAGGCTTTCATGAGGTACATACATGACGCTGTCCTACAAGTGCAGTTTATTTTTCCTGTCTGAACAACAAGCAAAGGAGGGGACAGAATACTGCAACACCATAAAGATTGTGGTAGATTTTCAGAGCTGCTGATCTCTGATTTTTATATGATCTGGTTTGTGTTCAGCATTTTCTAAATGTTTGCTTTAATGTCTAAACAGAGACATCAAAATCATGACTGAGGTTGCCATTTAAAATTAATTGTAGCTGTGTATCTACAATTCAGTACCTAGGTGTTGACTTTGGGAATGTCTAAACAGAGACATCAAAATCATGACTGAGGTTGCCATTTAAAATTAATTGTAGCTGTGTATCTACAAATCAGTACCTAGACCTTGACTTTGGGCAGCTCTCTCTGAATGACTCTGAAAACACAATCAGAATCTCAAAAACCATTGAAATTGCTTGTTTTAGGTAGAGCTGGCTCCAAGTGTTCCCTTTGTTCATAGAATCATAGAATCGTAGAATGATTAGAGTTGGAAGGGACCTTAAAGATCATCTAGCTTCATTCCCTCTGCCATGGGAAGGGACATCTCACACTAGATCAAGTTGCTCAAAGCCTCAGATCAGAGTCATCTGAAGTGGTTAATTTTGCAAAGACTGCAAAAAGAAGCTATAAACAAAGTATTTTCCAAACCTGCACCCTTGCTAGAGATTTATGAGGGTTTTTTTTTAGAAATATTAATAAAAAGCTAATAATGAACACAAATGTTTTACATCAGTTCCATGGACATTTCTGAATTTCAGAAAATAATGTCTTTATGGGAACATTTCATCCTGACCCTGAAATACCCATTTTGGGAAATCAAATTTTTCTGCTATGTCATGAAGCCCAGTGTCAAGTTAGGTCATGTCAATGAGATCAAGTCCATGCTCCAAATGCTATTTATAAGTGCAGGTATCCTGAGATACATAGAAAAGATGTAAACAGTAAACATTTTAGGCTGTGCTGGTGGAGGAACGCCATCAATGACTCAGACAACCACATAACTTGTTCCTGAACAGGGCCAGAAGGAACACTTCCAGCACTGGGAAGCCATCAAAAACTTAGATCCTGTGGAGATGAGGCTTCTCCAAATTTAAGTGTCTGCTATTCATGACAGTCCTGGGTCAAAAGCCTTCTATGCAACTAGCATAAACAAACTTGTCCAAGGCTACATCACAAGGAGCTTGACAATAATTTTCCAAGGCCTCTTTGGGAGCTTGGACCAGCCCTCTGCCCAGACAACTAAGTGAGCCCACATGGATTTTTTCACTTCTTCAGTTATACAGCACTTTTAATCTTGCTGGTATTTATGCTGATGACATGAAAGACAGCTACAGCAATTGCAGATACTTCTGTTTATAGAGATTTAATAGAAACACTCAGCATAAAATTCACTGAGCAGCATCTTGCTATTGGAATAGTTAAATCTTAAATGCCATTAAACTTGATGGGAATCACAGCAGACATCATCACATAAACATTTCAGTAAACTTCAAATGTGGACACAAATTCCTCTCCAGGATGAGTGGGACGTAGCAGCACGGTTTCAGAGAGGCATCTCACAGTTAATAAAGCCATTCAGCTTGAAAGACATAATTTTTCCAGAAGTGTCTCTCCTCTGTAATTTTTCTTCCTTAAGAAAGCAGGGTGGAAACTACTACTGAGAAATTAAGAGCTGCTGAGAGGCAGCTGACTCAGTGGCCTATGGGACATGGTAGATTCTGCTATCTTAGCCCCAATGAGCTTGGCTGCCACATTCCCCTTTTGCCAGCCAACTCCGGACACCTGGACCCTCACATCCCTGATACTTGTGGTCCTGAAGTTGACTATTCTCACACGTGCATCCTCTGAAACCGTGCCCATAAAAAACACAGTCAAAAATAGCGTTTGATTAGGACAGAGCACAAGTGTAGGGTAAGGGTGGTGGTCAGTCACCTGCCTGCACTTAACTGGCCCCTTCTATTCCTTTTCCTTTCCTCATGCTTTCTTCCCCCCAGTCTCCCTTGAACCCGTTTCCTCACCTTTGATCTTTCCCCTATGTTTCCCATTAGTGAACCATACCCATTACCCCCATAAAACGTTACCATAAATTTTACCCTGTCCCCAAATTCTTTTATTCACACTGTGGTGGAATGAGAATATTTGAAGCACGGACAGTGAGTTCATTCTCTGTGCAAATACAAAACGCCAGTCTAGCCCTCAGATGGAGCAAGTCACATCTACTGCCTGCTCCCCCCAGGCATTTTTCAACTGTTCAGCCTCACGGCTCCAGAGCCCAGCACTCCCGATAGAGTCTGCAGACCCACCTTGGAACGAAGGTCTTTGTTCCCTTCATCAAGATTTAGCCTGGACTTGAATAGGGGAAGGTAATTTATTCATTTGAAACTGCAGTATCAAATAATTGCATTTGAAACCCTTGCCATAATCCTCAGGGCACAAAACATGGGCCTCAGAACAGTCCTAGAGTTCTTTTGTGTTTCTAAGGGTTAGTGAGTGCTTAGGGGAAAGTAATATCTGCTGCAGATGGAGAAATAGTCAAGCTTTCTGAACACAAGCTCTTCTTTTGGTCTGAAAGAGAAACAGCAACTGTCAGTGCTAAATTCAGGTTGAGAACAATTGCTATGAGTTGAACTTGATATGGCAATTAGTTAAATCATCCAAGAGAAACGTTGCTGGTATCTATAAAGCAAAAATAAGTGTTTGTAGGGAAAAAGATGATGACTTGATTATCTCCTATGGAGAGAGCAGAGCCGGGTGATGTGTCACCTCTGGGAAAGGTAGGAGGTGGCAAGGGGAAGGAGGAGAATCTGAAATGCGCTTTAAGGCAGTGTCCCTCCTGTATTCAGGAGGTTTAGTATCCTATGCAGTTTTGAATTCCAGTTCACAGACATGTTTTGAAGGATTGTGGGTGGAGCTTTTGGAAAGATTGAGGCGTAGAATAACTTTCCTTTGAGATTCAGGACTCAGAGGCCAGAGCTAGAATAATCATTCTGTGAGAAATCTCTTCTTCCTGATGACCCGATGTTTCTGCACCTCATTGATTATTCTTAGAAGCCTGTGCTGGGGCATAACGGTTGTCTATTTCTGCACACAGAGTTTCCAGGAGAACACAGAGTATGTACATTATATTTAAATATTATCCAAGTGTCATACATGTAAACCTTACAAGTTTCAAAGGCTGTAAAACAAATATAATTTATGATGAGAGCTGTGAAAACATGTTCTCAAACTTTACTTCCACTCTTTAGGAAAAGCTTATCTCCATCCAAAGTGTGTGATGACTGAAAACGAATTGACTTTTCATGAAGAGCTTTGAGAAGCCGGTGAACTCTTTGTAAAGAATTGTAGTATGTTAAGGGTTGAAATAGATCTTAAAGATCACCCAGTTCCAACCTCCCTGCTATGGGCAGAAATACCTCCCACTGAATCAGGTTGCTCAAAGCCTCATGCAATCTGGCCTTGAACAACTCCAAGGATGGGGCACTCACAACTTCTCTGGGAAGCCTGTGCCAGTGCCTCACCACCCTTACAGTAAATAAATTCTTACTAAAATCTAATCTAAATCTTCCCTCTTTCATCTTAAAGTCATTAACCCTCATCCTATTACTACTCTCTCTGATAAAGAGCCACTTCCCGTCTACCCTGCAGGCCCTTTTTAAGTACTGGTAAGCTGCTATGGGTTCTTCCCAGAGCCTTCTCATCTCTAGGCTGAACAATCACAACTCTTTGAGCCTTTCCTGGTATGGAAGGTGCTCCAGGCCTTGGGTCATCTTCATGGGCTCCTCTGGACTCAGTCTAACTTGCTCTATGCCCTTTCTGTGCTGAGGACTGTCTCATGAGAGCAGATTAGAGGGGCAGAATCACCTCACTGGACTTGACGGTTACGTTTTTTCTGATGCATCCCAGGATACAGTTGGCTTTCTGGGCTGTTAAGCACGCATTGCCAGCTCATGTTGAGCTTCTAACCCACCAACGCACTCAAGTCATTCTCTTCAAGGCTACTCTCAGTCCGTTCTCGCCCTCATTCTCTGTTTGTTCTTGGGATTACCCCGTTCCAGGTGTGGGACCTTGTAAAACCTCATGAGGTTCGCATGGGCCCACTTCTCAAGCCTGTCAAGGCCCCTCTGGACGGCTTCCCCTCCCTCCAGCATGTCAACCATCCCACACAGCATGTCATCGACAAACTTGCTGAGAGTGCTCTCAATCCCACTGTCTATGTCTGCAACGAAGCATACAAGAAAGTTACCCCATTAAGCACAGTGAAGTAGAGAACAGATTGTTGTTGAACCTAAGAAATTATTTCTATGTGTATTATAAAAATATGTAAATGCCTATGGATGTACATTGCTATCAAATATCTCCGAAAGATGAACAAAAGTGAACCAAAATGTAATTGCAATTGCTCTTTTTTCCCCAAACAGGAGAGGTGAACAAGCATTTTCATTTATTAGAACTGGATACAGAGAGTGGTGCAACTCCTTATAGCAAAAGAACACCCATGGAGCTGGAGTCCCCCTGCCTGGTTGAAAACACAGAGAGATGATCATTAGCTTCCAAAATATGTATTCATGACCCCCTCCATTATTCAGACTATGATTCTTCCTATTTACATTTCTAGCATTTTCTGGAGTGACTGCCCTCTTGTACTAAAATACACCCTTCCTGACCGAATAAAACAACTTGTGAAAAAACAATGATGTAAGACTTGACTTTCATCCCAGGGGTACTCAGGCTAACTCGTGTGAAGTGGAAACACCCTCATAAGGTTCTTCCCATCCTCCTGATCACAGATGCACCCTGACCAATGTTACAAGTTGATGAAAACCAAAATAAAACTATGAAAGAAGATCAACATGAGTAGTTTTCTGTCCTGCAATAATTTGAAAACTGAAAGCTCACTAAAAATTTGCTTTATAGTGGAAAAGAGAGAGTAGTTTCATTATCTTGAAACTTTAAAGCAACAGGTTTCTGTGAAAGAGCTAGGAAACCTCAGGGTCTGAAGTACCCCAGAGTATTTCTAAGTTTTCTTTTTCCTTCATCATGCAAGAAAACAAAAAGTAAATAGGTCGTAATTCTGATTTCACCTTATCAGCACCACTGACTGTTAGAATTACTTCAGTTGACACTAGTACAATAGGATATCCTGACAGTTCCAAGCAAACTCAGGCATATTAAAAGCAATAAATAACTGTTATGATCCCAGAGAAGCAACACATACTACTCCATTTGTTTTGCGTATGGCTTCAGAGATTAGGGGACCCTGCTACTTAATTGCTCAGAGGGACACTAATCTTGTAAAGCTGTTTTCCTAGCAGAAGCTATCAAATAGAAGGAGGACTCTTTAAAAAAAATTAAAGTTGTTAAATTCTCCATTTTGCCGCGAGGTTACTGGGTCCAGAAACAACCAACAAAACCACAGAAGAATAATCAGGATGTGAAAAATTCAGATAATCTAGAACAGCAGGTTTTGTTCACAGTCTTTTCTGTATGTTTATGTTATGTGATCATATATGCTTTTTCTTTCCCACAAACCGAATTTTCACACCATGCAACAGTCATGGCAGGGAAAATTACTTCAGTCTCAGCCATCCTGGGAAGGAGCAGGCATTGAGCATCCAAGGGACAGAAGCAAAGGGATAGCCACTCATTGGACGTGTTTTAACCAGATAGAAGGTTTCAGAAGTGTGGTTCCCAAAATATCTTTCGTATGCATGATATTTTTCAGACCCAATATGTACAATTTCTGATACCACAGTTATGTGCCCAGTGGCACTTCAGTCTCTCTTGGAGAAATTACGGGTAACTATGAATTTTCAATAAAACCACTGCAAGAGTGGGTTTTGTCTGTGTAAAAAGGAAATAAAAACTAGTTCTCCCTGAATTTGTTCAGAGATATAGCTGTAGAAGTCTGTCCTGGAAAAGGCTCTGTTGAATAAACTTTGGGTAAACCATAAGTAGCTTGGAACATCGTGCCGTAATATGTACAAAAGCACATATCATACCCTCGTTTCCAGGCCTGGCCTTTGTAGATGACTAGAGAACAACAAGATCAGCATCACTCAAATGCTCTCTGTCTTCTTTCAGTAGTATGGCAGTGAAGGTAGCTTTAACTGCTGGAGAGCCCATCTGTGCTGTTAACAATAACAGCAGAAATGAAGGAAGCTCTCTCCTTGCTCGAGTCATTGTGTTTTGCAGGGAACTGTCTTGTAACCTGTTTGCGTAGTACTCAGAACTGGTGAGCGTGGTGATAACGTGTTACACAAGACACGTCAGCTAGAGGTAACTGCCTCAGCTCTGCTCAATTTCACTCGAATCACACCACCTTTGGTCTGTCTGTCAAACCTAGACCAAAATAAACCATCTGACAGCTCAATTGAATGGGATTCGCTATGGAAAATGGGGCTCCTGGAGGCCCCTCATTATTAATAATTACAGTATAATAAAAAGCACATAGCTAATTGCTGATCCTCTGCTATAACCTGTTAGATTAATAGAAACAGTTCTTTCTTCTCAGGAGAGTAGGCTCACTTTCACATTACAAAAATAATTAAAATGTAATCAAGTGCTGAGAAGCCACCCAGGAGGTCTGTGTATAACAGCTCACATATACATTTTGCCTTTTGTGCCAAAGCTGCTCACAAAGGAACAAATCTGTTCTGCCATCAAATCCTGATTCCCCCCTTGCATATGAAAAAGGAGCAGACTGAGCATGATATGGTGGCTCTACACTCGCACATGGGGTCTGGTCCTGCTGCTGGCCCTCCAGCTTTGGCACTCCCCAGTCACACCTCATCTGTTCAGCACTGTCACTCTCCCTCTCCTAAGACACTTTAGCACTACCTTCTGTTTCAGTGCAGTTGCTAAAGATGCCATCCCAGCAACTAAAATAAACCAAAAGATTACCGCATCTCCAGCCCAGAGATGTAGACTCACTGGCCAATAAATCTTGTGGGTTTTTTTTTTTCTTTTTTTTCTTTTTCCTAATTACTGTTTAAATCTCAGAAGTAATTTGCAGATGGAAGATCAGAGGAAAATCTCCACTCACACACGCTTGCTTCTCTCTCTGCAACCAATCTGCAACTTCCTTTCACTCCAGGGCGAAAATGTCCTGCAATGCTCATAGTTTCTCTTCTCTGCACCTGTGCATGGAGCCAAAACTCCCCTGCAATCACCAGACATATTCACAGGGTTTCAGAATGGAGATCTTAATTACCTTAAGCATAACTCATTAAACACTTATTCCTATATTGGTGATGTATTTTAAATGAGCATGAACATGACTGCTAAGTCAGACAAAAGGGGCTAAAGAGTGGCACAGGGTATGAGGATCTCATTGTGATGCCATTAGGAATTTCTTACCAAGTAAAGCTTTGAGCAGACTATTGATTTTGGCTTGGATCAACACCCAAATAATTTTTTCCATTCTCACAAATGGGAATTAATACATCCAGGGAGCCCCTTCAGAATCTCCACATGAAGAGTTTAACTGCCCTTTTCCTGAAATTAACACTAGTGTTTAAAGAGTGTGCATAGAGAGTGGGAGAGGAAGAGTGGCACCTGAATAATTTTAAAAACAAAATCATGCCTGCTTGACTCCAATTTCACAAATATTACATCTAATTTTCACCTCTTACATCTGGAATAAAACAGTAGTGCCACACTCCTGTAAAGGTGATAGAACAAGAATCTTGGAAAATACGGGGATTTTTCTGTACGACTTTTTGACATGGATAACATGCTGGCTTTCATGTCTAATTTTTTTTTTTTTTTTTAAATTCCTGTCTGGTTGGTGATTATTTACATGAGATAAAGAATGTTTGAAGGCCTTCACAGTAATTAAGTTTCATCTTTCAAGAATATTTTTTACATGTAAAGGTAATTGCTTTTAGTTGTTATAAATCTTGTGTAAAATTCCTCAAGCAATAAACACAAGCTGTGTCTCAGTAATTGTCTATTGACTACACATTCCAGTATGAATTAATTTTCAATTACAAACTTCCTTTCTTACTGTATCAGATTCAAAGTCTGCATTTTGAACACGTAGATATTCTCATATTGTGTAGGTTTGTCTCACATTATACTGGAAAAAAAAAAGAGAGAGATTCAACCCTCATTCTGAATATCAATGCAGCATGAGAATAACAGTATATGTCAAAACTCAGATTTTTTTCTACAAATTCCCAGACATCAGCAAAGACCCATTACCCACCCTAATTATTTTTATTGCTGTTACATTGTATTCATCTCTATTGCTTCTTTAAAAGTTAATGGCCTGATTAAGAAGGGGACCTAAACTCAATGAAATTTTGACAGCAACCACACATGAAATCCCCGCTGACTTAACCAGGATATTTAGGGGATAATTACCTAAGTTACCTAAGCGAGGTAAATAGTCCTGGGCTGAGCTAGCACATCTCCTTCTGAACAAGAAGTTAGGGATCACAGCAAGACTTTCAGAGGTGTTCATCTGGAGTTAAGTACCCGGTTTGCTGTTGCTTTCAGAAATGCCCCAATGTAGGCATTTTTAGGTGTGGGATACTTTTCTCATAATAGCAGCTAAATCTTATCTTCAAAAGCCGTGTGACCCACCCAGCACTACAAATCTCGGTATGTAGGTCTGCATAGTTTGCATGCCATGCTGAGGAGACGCCAAATATCTTCTTCGCACATCAAATCTGGGGGAGAGCTAGTTGGTGTGGTGGAGACAGTGCCAAAGCCCTCCAAGAGGAGACAGAAGAGGTATTGACTCAAATGCAGAAAAAATGGACTTCTGCTAGAAGAGGAATTGTCCACCGTTCTTCCTTCTTCCTGTTTTAAAACTGTGATGTCCTACAGTCCCTTAACCTGACTCTGGATCCATGCTGTACCAATTTAAATAAATAAAATAGCAGAAAACTATCTACTCCTCCCACTCCCAAGACATTTGCTGTCATTTTAGTGAGGTAAATTAGCTCATGAAAAGTTCTTAAGAATGACAAAGGCATCACCAAACACGGGGCAGGGGAGGAAGGTGGAAGGAGCTCCTATCCCAGTACTATATGTAGCCACTGATGAGAGCAGCCTTTGTTTGTTCCCTACAGGACTGAGGCATCCTAAATTTACAGAGGTCTTGAAGCACTCTGGGAGAGATAATTCCATATGGTTTCTCACTTGATACCTGTATACTTTGCAACGGAATGTGAGTGTCTCACATTTCCTGTATCTTACCTGCAGCTCAGCAGAGCTGTCTTGGACGCCTTGTGGCATCTGGAATGGCTCTGGATATGTAGGTTTAGGGACATGAATCTCACCATCGGTGACCTCAAGTCATATCACTAAAAGAGGCTAATCTCGACAACTTTAAAGGGGTGTATTCCCCCTGTACCAAGAAAGGGGGAATAATACGTGAATAATACGTTAATACGTGAAGTGTGAAAGAGCAAAAGTGACTCTTCAAGAAGTTTCAAGTAAGAGCATATTGAACAATTTTTAAGGTATAAAATAAGAGCTCATAAATAATAGATTTCCTCTATACATCTATGTGCTCATCACATCTGCATTACAAATTTCTGAATTTCTGTTCAGGATTGCTGATAAGTTTGCCAGACTTATCAAATTCCTAACACTAAACGGAAAAAGTCAGACATGCACACACACATATCTGTAGGCGATTGCACATTTGGGCATTTATTTAACAAGGGATATTTTTCTACTCTCTGGTATTTGCAGTCACTGGAAAAAAAAAAAAAAGAAAGAAAAGAATAAAAAAAAGAAGAAAGAAAAGAATTTAAAAAAATCAGATACTTCCACCTGCAGAAGTCCTGAGAGTAAAGAGAATGGGATGTTACAGACACAAAAATGAGGCTGGACCATGTCACTTGACCACCGCAACATAAATAGCTCTGCTGGGAGAAATGACCTTTTCCTTTTCTTTTTCTTGTGTAAGATCTGCCTTCTGCCTGTGAAATGAAGACTTCAGCTAACAGTGCCACCAGATGGACCCTTGATGGTACTGTATTCCCTTACTGATATCCTAATGAAAGAGAAGAGAGAAGAGAAGAGAAGAGAAGAGAAGAGAAGAGAAGAGAAGAGAAGAGAAGAGAAGAGAAGAGAAGAGAAGAGAAGAGAAGAGAAGAGAAGAGAAGAGTTCAGTATTTCTGTTAATTTCATCCTATCTTTTCATCTCTGCTCCGGAATTCTCTCTCCAGCAAGAAACTGAAGGCTTTATAGTGTCTTGCATAATAAGGTGAAAAGACCTTGGCTTTATTTTTCAATGCGATAACTTAGTGGCTTGCAAATTTCTCACTGGAGGTTAATTGTATCTTTGGAATGCGTGACCCGCATAGCAGGCAGACAGAATAAAACAGTTCTGTGTACTTTTAATGGATTTATTTAAAAGGATGAGCAAGCAAATGTTCACTTAAGAGCACCTATTAGTGAGCTAATACACTCACATTTTCACTAGGATAATTAAAGACTGAACAATGCGATGGTCAAATTGAGGTCACAATTAAAATTAAATCAGTAAATCAATAGACTCAGAATGATCAAATCACTGCATTAATACAATACATAATGAAACCAAGTTACAAGTTTCATGGTGGATTAAATTACTAGACAACAGTCTTCAGCATTGGTTGAATTTAACAGAGGTGGTTTCCTTCCAGTAAGACCCCACTGGTGGTGTGTTGTACGAACATGGTGTTGATTTAGCAGGTAAAGGAAGCAAATGTTCATATAAATGGCTCTGCCCCTCCCTTGGTAAGGGGAGTAATCTCCCTTGGGGAGTAATCTAACAGACTACAACCGAGTCTTGATTTAGACTAAAAAAAAAAATAGCTCCCTGTGTGTGATTTCAACTCAACTGTTATCACTATAAACACTTTGCTGTTGTTATTCGTAATTATCACCCTCTGTTTTTGCAGCAAACCATAGAATCTCCCTAAGCACTCAAATCAGAATTGATGGTTTAGATAGATTTACTGCAGCTTTGGGATAGTTGCCTTTTTCTAATGCAGGAGAATGCAATTCCTAAATCACTAAAAGTTTGGTGTCTATTTTAGGGAATTATTGAGCAGTCATCAATACATCTGTCAAAATGACGTTTAAAATACCTGTGAGTACTGCCCTTCTCTAAATTAAGAAAAAAATAAGGACTCCAGTTTTAGTCGCTGGCAATGTGAAAGAACAAGAGAACCATTTTTCTTATGTAAAATACTAGATTTCATAAAGGTTACTTTTGTTTGTTCTCCCTTTGGAGTCAAAAAAAGTACATGAATTCAAGTAATCTGAATATTCAGCTCTGTCCAGTACTTCAGTCAATGCTCGTAAGTTTTTAAGGTTTTGTGTCATGGAAGAAATCTCAAAAATCAATTTATCCATTTCTGTCTGCCACACCAGCTGCAGCGGAGATAATGTTTGAAAAGGGATGAAAAGTCTTTGATAGAAAAGCATGTTGCCAATATTTCAGCCAATACAACGGACGTGAGATCTCGAAAATTATTTCAATAAATACACACCAATGAGACAAACATGCAATTTCCAAATCAGTTTTCTTTCCATGGCTGTTCTCCCTGTGCTTTTTTAGCAATTTCTATTTTTTTTATGGATTTTTTTCTCAGATAAAAAATTCAGCGACAGAAATTAGTATCTAATTCTAAAGGGTTTTGATATCAAAACGCTTACCAAAGCTTTTAATTTTTTATCAGCATTTGCTCTATATATTATAGCAGCATTTGAGGTGCTTTCTTTTCCCTCCCAGCTCAATTTAGTCTCCCTACAAGATTAAGAAATGACCCCATTTTTCCTCTGAAGACACCCGTCTCCACTGGCTACAGGAAGGTTACTACAGTCTGACTTGGCTGTCTCCATTAAGTAAGACTAAATTATCTACCCAGAAAGAAGAAGTCAGTCTGAATCACAGTTGAGAAGCTTAGTCCTTCAAATATTATCTCTGTTCTCTTAAAAACTATGTCACTCTTCCCATTTTTCATCACATCAGAGCTCTGGCCCTGACTCGCAGAACTCCTTGAGCAGGTAGTCTTCTCTTCTAAAGCGATGACAAAACTCTCACAAGGAATTAAATAGTGTCAAATTGCCATTCCATCAGCTGACTAAAGGGATTTACCCTATTTTAAGAGGTCTTACACAAACATTTTGGTAAAAACACTTGTAAGCATTTTAAATGAGACTATTAACGTGCACCTCAATTCCCTGCCCACCTCATTGAAAAACGGCCCTATCTTTCAGCGGAGAGTTACACTTCAGACTTGTTATGAGGCTGTGCCAGAGTTTTTGTTTCAGAGAGATCACAGACTAACAAATATGCAGAAAAGAGAACTATTCCCAGACCAACATGTGCATTGCACGACAGAATTGATATGGCCTTGTCATGTCTCAGGCTCTGTGTAAAGCTGTGAAAGAGATTCTCCTTTATCTCTAGCAGGAGATAAGAACACAGCAACCTGGGCTTAAGGAGTAGGACAAGCGTAGTTTTAACAGCAGTGGCCACAAGCACTTCAGATGTCCATCTTGGCTGTGAACAAACAACCAGCGCTTCCTAAAGCCCTACGTGTCTTGAACGAAAGGGGAGAGAGAGAGATAGTAACTCATGAACTTCCTAAATATCAAAACAGATTTGAATACGAGAAGGTTTTGTACTATTATATTAAATAAAATCCCTGATAGATAGCTAAGTCACAGGAGACCAGTAGCAAGCCTTTGCTGCTGTCAAGTGATTAATTTCAGTAACAACATCAAAGAGAGGAAACAAGGAAAATGGATGAGATGCTTGCTGCTTAGGAAGAGACAGCAGTGGGGGATTTTGCCCACATTAGAACTGCAGCCCTATCCTCAGACCTGCCATAGCACATGTAATTTCCATTGCATTTGATTCACATAATTGTACCAAGCAGTAAAATTCACTTTTCTCTGTAGCAGCAGTCAATGTAATATCAGAAGGTACACATATTTGAGAGAAGCAGTATAACAATACCGGTCTGCCCTTCCTCACTCCCAAAAACCATGAGATCAAGTTTAAGAATCACAATATTCAAAAAGAAAACAAAATCCTTGTGTAGTGATTTGCAGATTGTAAACCCTTCTTTGCAACTGAGAGACAGATATTCTCACCTTTAAAGAGTAAATAAAAGACTCTCACATGAATAAGCTGGATCCAGCTGTCAGGGCTTGATATACAAAGGAACTAAAGGGCATGGGAGCCCATCACACTTCTGTCACATTTCTGTGGACAACGCATTGCCTGGAAGACCCCTTACTTAACTGATGCTCACAGGGAGCTGTCAGTAGAGTCTAGAGAGTGATGAAGAGGAATGCACTGGGACAGAATTTCTTTTCCATTGACCAGTGGAAACTGGGGACAACTGTAGCAGACTAAGTTAGCAGACAGAAGAATTTTTGAACCCTGATTCTAGTAGCTTCATGTGGAATTTCTGGGGAGGCTTCTGGAAGAATATAGACATCAGTGAAGACTGAAGATAATGGAGAGGTTCATTTTATAATGGAGAAGATCATGTGTGGGTTGGGTTGTTGTTGTTGTGTTTTTTTTGTTTGGCTCAGTTTGTTGTTCCTTACCTTGTTGCAGAGTTAGACCTTCATCAGAAAGCATGATGCTTGTGGAGAGTGTGATGCTCCAAGTAACTCCACAAACACAGGTAGGTGGAGTTTGAACTTCCATTCCTAACTCAGTAACGTAATGCAGAGTATCAGCCAAATGGGTGGAAATTGCCACTTTTCAGGTGTAAAGAAAATGACATAAAAATTAACGCCTGCTCTATAGAGAGGATTGCAGAGTTAGGCTTTCCATAGACGCACATGCCCACTGCTTTCAGGAACATTTCACCTACTGTGGGTTCATTTCTGCTCCACTTAGAGGAGTTGGACCGATCTTTTCTGTCACTGGATTCTCCCAGATGGGAATCCAGGCTCCCTCACGCTGAAACTGTAGAGCCTATTCAGGTAATGGGGCACAAAAGCCTAAATTTGAAAGAAATTGTGTCCGGTTTTCACTATCTTCTTGGAAATAAAGTTAAACCCACAGCTACTATACCATAAACTCTAGGGCTTTAGCAACATAGGAGTGCCTAGATGACATTGTAGTTCATTACCGTTTGTGTTAAGGCATATATGTTCGAAGGCTAGATAATTTTTGAGAGATTAATACAAATGCAACCAATTTCACACACAGGAGGTCCGAGACTTCCCTTCATATATTCAGTAAAATACACAACAAATAGCAACCTTAAAACGCCTACTAGCAGAGATTCATAGATCTCAAAAGTACATTGATCGTAGTCCTCCACAAACATGACCTTCTGTTTAACACAGGCCACAGGATTTCACCCACCGTGGCAGAGGAAATTATTCTTTCTTTCTTCCTAACTGAACACTATCAAGCCCAATAACTTGCTAGTGGCTGAACTATAGCTTATCATTAATAAGAGATCCAGTCCTGGCATAAACGCTCCACTGTGAATTAACCAGCTACTTTGGTAAACTTCCAACGTGCTTAAACACCTTGACAGAATTCATTCTTTTCCATTTAAATTTATTTGACCTAAACGTCCTGCTATCCAATTCTATTATGCTTTAGTGCACTGGATTGAATACCCCTTAATATAATTTCCGTGGTTGAGATTGTTACACAAATCACCGCATGTAAGACACCAGGGACTGAAATGGACACTTCCAGCGCTAAAATCTTCCATCTCAACAGTCTGAGATAGCTCAAAGGTGGTGCTCCATGGCAGGATAAGCTAAATCGTGACTGCCACTGACATCCTTCCCCACTTGCACCAGCCCTTGCACTCCTGAGGTCACTGAGCACATCAGTTCAGTGAGTTTAGCCCTAAGAAATTCGGTACTACAGAAGCAATGCATTGGGCTTCTGTTGGCTTGCTTCCGGAACGGGATGGTCACACGGCTCACCCAGCACTGAGATACTGAACTCGCAGTTTGGGAGAATTAAGGTAGATTTGCACCATCTGTGAAGCATGGTCGCACAAAACACAGTGTGTACACGGTTAAAGCTGATCTTGAGGAGATCTGAAGACGCCTGATGAGCTTAATCCAGGCCTTCAAAAAAATCAAACTAAACCAAACCACACCTCGTTGTTCCAACTAGTGATTCCTAAATTAATCTCCCGTACTGGCCAAGGCATTCACACCATGTGTAGGACTTCTGGTACCAAAAGAGAATGGGAGCAGTGACATTTTATAGGAGTTTGAAAATCAAGACGGAAGTCCAGACCCACAGACATTCATCTCACTACGGAACAACCACCAAAAAACACTCCTGTGTCCAAAGTGAACTAGCACAAGACATATCAATGGCCTGAATAAAGGCAACCCATTTTTCATATTCTTTTAAAATATTAGCTTTTCTCCTTTCCTAAATAAAAGACTGGAATGGTAAATCAGCTAAGTGCATCACTTTGATAAAAACTATGCAAATCTTTATACGCATGAAAGCACCATCTATAACCCTGACAGTTCAGATAAAGTCTTTAGTTTTAGTTTAAAATGTAAGTTCCCAGTAAGGAATGTAAATGCAAACATTTGCTTTATTTTATTTTTTTTAAGTACTTTGTATTTGGTACTCTGACAGTTACAAATTGCATAGATAATTTACTGAACCTTTCCCTCTCCACAAACCCAGCCCCTCCTTCTTCAGAAGACCCCGTAATATTATAGGAGACTGGCAAAAAAACCCACATAACTTGAGCGGCAGTGGGAAGGAAGATAAAAAACACAGAAAGATCACACAGATTAAAGTAAAATAAATAGCAGGCAGCAGTTCAAATTACAAAGTGCTGTGGGTATTAAAAAGGAATTCATCATATGTGCCAGTAAAACGCATGCACTATACAGCATTCCTGTGCCGGTCCTTCCCTTCTAACTTGGGGTCACAGCCCATCTTTTTTTCCGTTTCAAAGGAAACTGGATACTGCCAATGTGCCCAGCTCCAATTCTTGACCTACCAAGAAAGTAAAGAGCACAGCAAGCAAGGAAGAAACTACGTACACTCTTCCAGTTTCCATCTCTAAAGACTTTCTCATTGCTCTTGCCTTGCCTTGCCTTGCCTTGCCTTGCCTTGCCTTGCCTTGCCTTGCCTTGCCTTGCCTTGCCTTGCCTTGCCTTGCCTTGCCTTGCCTTGCCTTGCCTTGCCTTGCCTTGCCTTGCCTTGCCTTGCCTTCCCTTCCCTTCCCTTCCCTTCCCTTCCCTTCCCTTCCCTTCCCTTCCCTTCCCTTCCCTTCCCTTCCCTTCCCTTCCCTTCCCTTCCCTTCCCTTCCCTTCCCTTCCCTTCCCTTCCCTTCCCTTCCCTTCCCTTCCCTTCCCCTTCCCTTCCCTTCCCTTCCCTTCCCTTCCCTTCCCTTCCCTTCCCCTTCCCCTTCCCCTTCCCCTTCCCCTTCCCCCTGCACTTCTCCCTGCCACACCAGAACAACAAAGTCTACAACGACACCGACCAAGGCGAAAATATGCAAAAAGGCTAAAATAAATCAGAAAACAAGGCTGTGCTGTTAGTTTTAACCCAGATAATTTCAGAGACTTGGTTTAGTTGTAACCTCACGCATAGTTGTATGGACACAGCCGAAGGGACGGCAGGGAACTTTGCACACGGCAGAAAAATTGTAGCACATAACTACTCCCGGTGGAGCCATTCAGTCAAATGGCTTACTGTGCCCATTCTGCCTGGGGAGAACAAACTTTAGGACAGATTCAGTTCAATGTGACTGCACGGCAGTTAAGACCTTGCTCAATGCCAAAGTGTTGTATAGTGGGCTTTTTTTCCCTGAGTTAATGTACATAAATGATCTTTTAAAACTGGAGTCTCTAATCTAATTTTGACTTTACAGAATCTAAATGAGGATACGAGGAAATTATACATTAAAATGGAAATCCAAAGAGTCACCTAAAAATCCAAGACACTGTGTCATGAAAATTACTGTGAATTACAGAAATGCTCAATTTATTACACAATGGAAAGAGAAAAAAATAGAGAAACAGAAACAGCAGCAGAAACAGTTCTGTGTCCCTCTGAAAAACAAAATAGGAGGCACATAAGAATTCCTGCCCTCTAAGGACCACACATGTATAAAACAGCACAAACCACACCTTTGCCAGAGTCTTCGGTGAAAACTAAAATACAGAGACCAGAGTTCTTCACAGGTCTGCAATCATTCCAACACCACCAGATGCCCACAATGAATGAGAAGCTGAATACAACGTTGATATTTAGGTGTCAGAATTCACTTAAAGGTCCAATTCAAAAAAAAAGTTTCATCATTCTCTCTGCAGATTTTTGGTTTTTTGCAGACAAACAACTCTTTGTATAAATAAATTACTGCTTTCCATGTCCTTTGGATTATTTTTTTTTGATCATCTTCTTTGAAGAAGATACAGAGCACACAAAAGCCAACACATAGAAGTCTAAAATACTTCATTAGCTTTTTCTAGGGCATTACAGAACAGTTCTTACTTGACTGCTTAGGGTGTACTCTCTGGCTCTACGATATGAGTAGGATTCAACACGTGTTTTCATCGCTTTGCCTGAAAAAAGCTAAACACCAGAGAGGTGCCTTGACAAACTATCAGTCTTTATCTCACAGCCTACAGTATTGAAAGTCAGTAATGCAGACAGATGGTGGGAAAACAAGCCAAATTCCATTGGAAAATCAGAACTGACACCATTTTCACATACATTACACCCGTAAGAACATGCAGCAAAATAGCTTCATACGCACAAAGCGAACACTAAGGCTTCAAACAGAAGAATTTAGTGGGTAACCCCATGGACTGCAAATAAATTGTCCAGGCAGACGTTACAACATCTTACAGCCACGGTACCTTGATGTAGCAAAACTTCCAGGTTGCTAAACTGATTTGACTAGAAACAGATGTCACTCCCGAGTCAGGACAAACATCACATTAAGTTGGCAAGTCTAAAATTGGAACACCTACGTTAAGAGTTTTGGCTCCCCTTTGTAATGAAGGGAGAAAAGAAAGAGAACTACACACTGTCGCTCCACATGTCCCCAAGTTGGCAGTGGAGGAGGGAAAAGCCCAGCTCTTGGTGTGCTCAGATCTCCACATCCTCCATGGATAACAGGTCTGTATCCCAGCAGCGCCACAGTGCAGCCTTCCAATTGGCTTGTACACGGCAAAAAGTAAGGAACAGTTTGGAAACCTGCTTCTATCAGAAAGGCAGGACCGCTATTGCAGTCTGTTTCCTCATGAAAAACTTCAGCTGGGGAAGATGGGGATTGCAAAGTACACATCCTTGGGCCTCCTCAGTCCTTTCCTTCCCTCCCAAACTGCATGCCCAGACTCTGATGGAAGGAACTCACTTGCAAACAGCCACAGAGTGCCCGTCCAGCAGTACCAATAGCATCAGGGAGCCTCAGCAAGAAACAGCCCTCCCTGCACACCAGTGTGGGATTTTCATCGAATTCCAGCTGCCCCAGAACCACACATTGCATTTTTTCAGCACTATCCCCCGTCCTTGCTATACTAAATTCCTTAATTTAAATATTCTTTTATTTTGGTTATTTTTTTTAGTCCCTCCCAAACCTCCTGCCTCCCCTGTCAAAGCCTCATCTTGCCTTCGCTCCCCGATCTAATTATTTCCCACAGAACACCTGGGTTCTGCGTGCCGGACTGACATCTTTTGCGATGCACCAATCTTGTGCTCGATTGCCTCAATTAGCTTCGGTTGTACACCTGGGTACGGCATTAACGTGACATCTGTACAGTTCAGGAAATGCCTGCTCCATAATGGAGCTTTTCCATCATTTCTCAGAAAGAAGGAGATTATCCAGCCCTTAACGGCATCCCTGTCTTAGCCAGAGGGATCATTCTCCATCTCCTTTTCTCACACACAGCCGCTCAGCCTCTCTGCAGATGTTGAAGCTTGGAAAAAATGGGTCCTTTGCGAGAGATGTGAAATCACAAACCATCACAGCTCTGGAAATAGTAATTTATTGGCATGCTTAGAGACAGAACTGTAAAGCTGAGTATGGCTGTTATAACTGTTGCACCTTGATTGAACTCTGCTGTAATCCTAGCAAAGTGTAGTTCTTTGCCCTGTTTGGGCTAGCTATAAAGTTCAGGGGCTTCTCAAGCTGCATAGCAGGACTTAAAACCTTCACTGGGCTCAAACTGCTCAAATTGCTTGCAATAAACTGCAGACCAGGATGTTAAGGGGATAGGTCCAGACTTTATTACAGCTATTTTACATTTTCTTCCACAGAACTGCTGGCCAAATTTGCAAAATTCTCTTCAAAAGGACATTAAAGGACAGTGGAAAGGACACCTCTAGAAGGTGAAACTCCTGGCAATGTTGATTATCTTAAATTTAACATTACCAATAATAAAAGGTGTAACAAAACTGTTCAGTGCGGTTGAGGAAAATCAAGGGCTAATGCTTCCTTACAAAGATGAAGTCTTTCTTGCTGGATCCTAAATGACAAACGGGCATTTTTTAACAACTCATCATGTTGAGCTCGTAAATTGAGTTTTTATAAAATCCAAGATCCTAATAGTCCTTATTTGAGGGACTGGCAAAGAAGAAATTAGCTAGTACAGTTCTATTTGACAGATATAAAAGCTGTAAACTAACATTTTTAGTGAAGTTATGCTGAAGCTGGAAGGTTTATGTTATCAATTTTCATCCATTTGTCCATTCTTTGCAGCATAATTGCTGAAGCTGTTGGCCAGTTTCATCTAGATCTGATGGACAAGGGGATGTCTCAAAGGAATTTTATGAATGTGTTTCATGGAAATGAATCTTTAATCGAGGAGGGAGACATTATTAATTTCTCTGCTGATTAAAACAGCTGTAGTGTGAGAGCAAGAATCATTAAACAGAGAAGCTGCACCAGAAATCTTTATCGTAGAATCATAGAATCACCAAGTTGGAAAGGACCCATTGGATCATTGAGTCCAACCATTCCCATCACTCACTTAAACCATGTCCCATGACCACTAAACCATGTTTATGACCACTTGAAGAAAAAAAACAAACCCCCAAACCCAAACACTGTCACTATTTGCACTTTATCAAGCACAAGAAGATTCAGCTGATTGACTACTTCAGAACAGACTAATCTCCTCCTTCTCTTCAATGCTTCCACTGGTCAAAGAACAAGTTGTTTCAATATGAGGGGAGACCTTATTTCTCTCTACAATTACCTGAAAGGAGATTGTAGTGAGGTGGGTGCTGATCTCTTTTCTCAAATAACAAGCAATAGGACAAGGGGAAATGGTCTCAAGTTGCACCAGGGAAGGTTTAGATTGGATATTAGAAGAAATAAAAATTGTCACAAAAAGAGTGGTCAAGCAATGAAATAGGCTGTTCAGGAAAGTCTCCTTCCCTGGAGCTGTTAAAAAAAACGTGCAGACATGGCATTTTGTGACGTGGTTTAGTAGGTATGGTGGTGTTGGGCTGATGGTTGGACTTCATGGTCTTAGAGGTCTTTTCCAACCTTAATGATTCTATGATATGATTATTTTGGGTGTCCAAAAGAGAAGATCCTTTTGGATTTGGTTTGCACTTAAAAGAAAGAAAAGTTTATACTCTAAGAAAGCAAAGGAGTGATGAGTGATGACTGCGCTGCAGTAAACACGTTTGACCCAGCCTACAAACTACCCACTCTATGATGAGACATCACATAAGTTGCCATGAATTATATATCTCAGGACCTCCTCAACAGATTGATCAAGAATCAATATTGTACACGCTGTAACCTTATTTCTAAATGGCAACTTTTTTCTAAATATGACCATTTCTAAGCAGTCACTTTTAGATGTGCCCAAATTTAGAGGTCCCGTGAAGTGTCCCACACACATTTTCTCCTATTCTTAGTGAAGATTCTAGAATAAGAGTTCAGGTTTACCATTGTTAGTTATTTTTTCTTCTTGTTGTCATTTTCATCTATTGTAGCTGTTTTATTACCGCTAATTCACAAAAACTCACATCAAGTGTCTTCTTCCCACAAAACAGAAATTGATTTGCTTATGGAAAGGAGGCTTCTTGAAGGCAGACTTTAACACAAGAGGTGTCTGCATTTTTCTCTAGGTTTTCCTTCTTTTTTCTTGTATTGTGACTGATTTTGTGGTAGTTTGCTTTCTTCATGTGTATGTCTTCTGGAAAACAGCTTTAGTTGACCCAGTTCAAACTCCAAAGCAATACCCTATAGCTCTGCCAGTATACCTGAGGCAAATAAAGAAGCCTAATGGCTTTTAACGGCTATTAAACCCCTATTTTCCAAGAACTTTAATCCATGTCATTAAAGGACTTCCATGCCTTTGAGTTGTCCCAGTGGATGATTTGATTATTAAAATTAAATGACTAAGTGTCAAGCTGAATGGGTGCCAATCTTCTAAACCATCCTCAGCCCACAACGAAACTTCTGCAAAGAATTTCAGTCATTGCCAGGAAGTCCTTTAGAGGCAGCAGGATAACGGAGAAAAGAATGTTTGGAAAGGGAGAACTCAACCGACTCGAGAGGAGGGAAGCACCACATTGCCGTGTTCGATTGCTTTTGCACTAACAGGGAGAACTGGAGCAGCAGAGTTCTTTGGGGACCAGGCAGAAAGGGCAGCAGCTGCTTACAGGCTGCTGCATGGAAACAGCAGATATGCCTTTATTATTGCTAAGAAACAGTGTGCGACCAAGAACAGCTACGCATTTCTGAAGTGGAAAAACATTGCCAAAGTGCTGGGAAAGGAGGAGCTCTGGGGTCTCCCTTTAATTCCACAGTAGTACAGCTCCTTGTCATGTAGGAAGCCTTCTCCACTCATATCACAGCTTTCTGGGGGCTCTAAGCAGTGCACAGGAATCGATTTATGTACATTTACATGCTAACAAGGGACATCTTCCTTTCATCTATACATACGTCAACTATATTCCTCACCCTTGGGTTAAGTTCTTCTCTTGTCTCATTTATTTATCCATTCTCCTGCCATCATTTCTTCTTTTGGAAGAGTCCTGGATTTTTTTATTGTGTTTTGTACTAATTGAGATGATTTGACCACACACAATCTTACAGTAAAACACACAGGTGAGAATGAGTCTTTAGGCTTTTGCTTTGCCTTTGCTGCATTTGCTCCTAGAGAAAATCTTACACGGAAAGTCACCATGAGTAAGACCTCGTTGCCTCATCCTTTAGGAGGAAACAGAATTAAATAAGTTGTTTTTCTGTGGCCCCTGTGCTCAGCCAGTGACTCATTCCCTCTGGAAGCAGCACATCATTTTTCATGTCTCGTGGACCATGTGATTGGCAGACAGTAATTTCCTTTCGATAGGGGCCTCTTTGAACAGACTGAGAGACTACGGCACGTGGTTATAGTGGAATCCCAGAACGAGCTCTAGTGCCTGCAGGGGAAACTATTCCTTCCAGAGCAGCCATTCATGTACTGCTGGATCACTCTGGGGTTTTTCTTGTAGCATGTATTATTTCCATAAACTATAGTTAAGTGTTGAACAGGACAGTTCTGCCAGATGAAAACATTGTTCTGAAAACATACCTGAACTAATAATATATCTATGGTTTTGATTCCTTTTAGGAAAGGTAGAAAAACCCAAAAACCCGAATGCCGTTTGTCAGCAAGGCCAAGGTTTGCTTTCATAGGAAGTCCTTAGACGGAAGAATGATTCAAAAGAACAAAATCAGTACATGCTGAGTTTAAGGAAAGTCTGCCCAAACTGCCTAAGAGGCGATTGACTCACCGGACTGTAGGCTCAATTTGACTGTTATGGACTAAGACTACTATTTGAAAGCTCTTTCTGTTCATAGATGTCATCTATAACAACTTTCATCAGTCTATGTTCATGCGGCCTTTCCTGCAACGTACGATAATGTGCAATCACACAGAGTGAATAATTAGCAGCCAATGGGCTAAGAGTAATGGATATTTCCAAGTGGAGGTTTTTCCTCTTTTTCTTTCATAACTTTTCAGGTGAGTATTTGAATAGTCGGAGGCAGGAGGGGTTATATCTTAAAGGTAATTAATATCAATCAGTCATCGACACTAGCTGCTTTTGTGAGATCTAATTACTGCAGATTCCAACAGCTTGGTGCATCACAGAATCATCAGGTTGGAAAGGACCCACTGGATCATCGAGTCCAACCATTCCTAACACTCCCTTAAACCATGTCCCTAAGCTCTTCATCCACCCGTTCCTTTAAACACCTCCAGGGAAGGCGACTCGACCCCCTCCCCGGGCAGCCTCTGCCAGTGCCCAATGACTCTTTCTGTGAAGAATCTTTTTCTGATATCCAACCTGAACCTCCCCTGGCAGAGCTTCAGGCCATTTCCCCTTGCAAGGAGTGGTTCTGGCCACCTCCTTGCTCTAGCCCTCAGGGTAATGGTGATTTTTCGCTTGTCGTCCAGTAGAGAGTTCTCTGAGAGAAACCACAAAGCGAAGATCACGAAAAAGACTTCAGTCTCTGGTTTGCAGCCTGGAACCAGGAAGGGGCAGAGACTTCGACCATCCTTCTGGAAAAATTCTGTCAGCAGCAGACAACTGCTGTGATGTGGATGGTATGAGCCTGCATGATGTCCAAGTTTCCTGAAGGCCTCTTTTTTTCGTATTTCCTCAGAGCAAATCGATCAGATTGAACCTGTCACAAACTTGAGACGGTCACCCACTCTCAGAGTCCTGATTTAGGTTCTGGTATTGTTAACCCTAGCAAAACAGGTGTAATATTGTGCTTATCCTGAGGCACACGCTTTAAGGTCAAAGAGATCAAGAGAATTGTCAAAGTCCCACCTGACTCAGTGGGTGCTGTCAGCACCACAGACACTCAAATTCTGCTTAAAAGCTGCTTTAAGCACTGAGGTTCCTCCTTTTTCTTTCCCTAAGAAATCTCTATTTCAATGAAAACATTTTTTTTTGTCCTGCATCACGCACTGCTTCTTCTTGTTTCTTTTGTTTCTGATGCTTTAAATGTTCTTTAATTGTCATCATTCATGATGGAAGAATATTATCAAAGCAATCAAACTATAGGCAAAGGGACTTAAAACATTTACAGCTGCGTTCAGCCCTCCAGACGAAGCTTGTGACAGCTTGAAGGCACAGCAAGCATCAAGCTCAGTTGATGGCCACAGTATGTCAGTACTCATCCTGGGTAGATGTGGGAAAAAATCCCCAAACACAAAGCTGGACTGGCCTGAATGAAGGTGGAGAAAGAAGCAGATGCAATAGTCCCTGGGACTTTTCCCACCCAAACAAACCTGACAGCCTTTCCAGGTTTATAACCTGGAGTTCCTCCTTTTTACCATCTCACTCCAAAGGCAACAGCAGGAAAAAAATAGTCTTAAACCAATACCGACATATAATTGATCTGGGTTTCTAATCACTGCTCCACAGGGACCATCAGCCCTTTAAAAACAAGATGTACTTAATCAGTGTCCCACTGACATCAGTTCAAAGGCAGCTTCAGCCGCTCTCATCTTCAAGAGAGAACTTTCTTGCCCAGACTTCAATTAATCCCCATGCTGTCTAATCTTTCAATATTTTCAACCTTCTACAGATTCTTTGCACAAAATCCTGTCGCTTCCGCTTGTTCTTTCTTCTCAGTTTGATAATACAGGTCTTCAGCCAAAAAGGATATATGAAAACTCTCTCATCCAGGCTTTTCCTCCCTAGCACTATCAGTTAAGAATGTGGCTGCTTTTTTATTCGCTTTATTTGTCATAATGAAAACAAAAAGTAACCCTCGGGGCTCAAACTCTTCAGTTTTAGTCTGTTACAGAGATCGTCAGATTTTTGTCTTGTGCAAATCAAGTTCTTCGCTATTCAGTCTAAGAATTAATTATGATGAGTGATTTCTTCAGCTTATGCTCCGGATTTTCCTAAACTGTACGATTTGCTTTTCCAAATGGGAAATTCTTCAGTCTCCTAATATACAGCTATACTCCTGTGTTTTGCAAAAGGAACAGATATCCTAATTCCCATTTGACTCTAAGTCATTTAAGTAATTTTATTTATATTTACATACATCAGAATTAGACCAAGACTCTGAAAAGCGTATTAAATTTTCACTTCTGTTTGAATAGTTTTCAGTATGGAATTCCCTGTATTATAGATTAAATTGATGTCACAGCATTCATCAAAAGCAGACATGCAAATGGCACTTTCTTGCTTGGAACTGGATGGGCTTTAATGTTCCTTCCAACCCAAACCATTCTACGATTCTATTATATAATGAATATATTAATATTTCTCTGTTACATTATCTTAATTTCCAATGGCTTGTAGGTTCAGAGAATTCAAGGACTGTGGCTAACATTGTGTGTAACTCACCTTGATTAATGTTTGTTCCACACATTCATCTAATTGCTCTTTAACACCCATAAAACACTATGATAAGGAGCTCCACAGTTCAATGGTGCACTGTGTAAAAAGCACTTCCTTTTACTTGTTTCAAACCCTTTCAACACCATCTGTTCATTAAGAAAGAGAAGAAACCAAATTTTTCTTTTTCACTTTTCTCCCACATTACTCAGAATTTTCCACAGAATACCATGGGATAGACAGGCCCTCTGGAGGAAATGTTTTCTTGTGTTCAGACTGAAATTCCTCTGTTTCAATTTGTACCCGCTATCTTGTCCTGGCACTGGGCACTACCGTAAGGGGTCTGACACTGTCTCTCTTCTTCATTCCCCATACCCAAGTATTATTACACATTGGTAAGAACTCTCCTGAGCTTTCCCTTCTCCGAGATGAACAGTCCCACCTCTCTCAGCCTTTCCTCATAGGAAAGACATACTTCTTCAATCACTTCTTCTCTAGACTGAAGCTTCCTGGTCCAGCCATTGATCTTATGTTGGGAGTCAATTTGCTCCCTTGCTTATCCTTTTCAATATCTTTATATTCTCTAGATTCACTATATTCATTTTGGAAAGACAGCCTTAGCTTTGCTCGCATTCAGTGGCACAAGGATTTTTCTGTACCTTCTCAATTCCTTTTCTATCAAATCCTAATGTCCAATCGCTCTTTGCCTGCAACAGAGCATGCAAAGGTGTTTTACTAAGTCTGTATTAAAACTCAGAGATCTTTTTCCTGAATAAGCCTTTTAACAGATGGGATTGTAGAATGACATTTTGTTCCCCTATAGTAGTATTATTAGAATCACTTTCAAATGCTTCCCCCTATTCTTCCTTCAGTTTTTGCTTTGCTTTCTTAAACAAAAACTGCAAAAGGAATTTATTTTGTGTTAGTATTTTTGCTGCCTTTCAATGATTTTCCTAAGGCAGAAAAGAAAAATAAAGGGAGATGGGGTGGGAAAGAAGGATAAAAATTGATTTTCTTTTAGAGATGGTTACAGCATGTCTCACGGGGATGCCTTCTACTCTTACACACTGGTCTATGCAGTGATAGAAGAGTTTAGATGCCTCTGTCAACATTGTGGGCACAATTCTATCCATATGTAAAGTAAAAACGGCTGAAGACTTCTGCCTTGTGAAATGGAGAAAGAAGCAGAGCAGCCATGCTTTCATTACCTACTTCTGCTACATAACTTACTTTTCAAATGCAGATTGGCTACCACGACCTATGACTCGATGCTTGGAGGGATCTGAAGTAGCTGGAACTTCTTGCAGAAGATATGCAGAGAGACCACTTTATTGTAAATCTTCGCATCGTTTCCTTTCTTTTCACATTTCTGAGTTTTGTTCCACTTCCAACATGCATATTAGTGGATGTAAACGCCCATGGGATTTGACGAGAAATGCCTGTTGGTCAGGAGAAAGAAGAGGTGTGCCACCCTGTGAATGAGGTAGGACTTGGAGTGAATAGGACTGTGAATGAGTGTTTTAGGATTTAATTCCAGAAGGATGAGAAGCACTGAAAAGAGCTGTGCCTTTGGTCCTGAGTGCATTTCATTACAGACAAAGCTTGGATATCTGCTTCTGCAATCCAACCTACTGCTTCTTGGTGTGAATGCATTACTGCCACCATAACAATAACATATTTCTCCCTGAATTTTTAGACAAGGCACTTCCTTCCAGCTCTATCCTACCTGAAATGGTACACTATCTGAATAGAGTAACTGTTTTGTTCTCCACTAGAAGTTATTTGGCACTGTCTAGCAGGCAGACCGGAAGGATTCCACTAAGTGATTACATGGTTTGGTTTAACATTACCTAACAGTTCTTCTCACTTTGATTTAGAAAACAAAAAACTACATTTTTTTTTTCTCATATTTTTGGGTTGACCCAAGTGAAAATGTATGAGGGCAATTATTCTCGTAGAAAGTATACATTTTCTTCAGTGGGCTTCTCCTGTCTATGAGCTATCTAGTGTCTCTTTGCATTTTAGAGTTAATTTAACTATGTAGATACAGCTATGTTACTTACATGTGCCTTTTCATTTGGCCTTGGATTGCTGGTTTCTGCTGAAATTATTTGTATTATAGGACTATTCAGATATTGTAGCTGTATGGTGAAACATAATGATGTGATCATTGCCCAGAAGGCTTTCAAATTTAAGAAATCAAGAGAACACAAAACGGATGGATGCAACAGATGAAATAAGAACAACTTGGATTGTCAATACCACGTACATATGGGTTTAAAGGAGACTAGATAAACTTTCATATATATGAAATGGCAAACAGTTGGCATGATATCTATGGAACTCTAATGATTTCAAATTCAAATAAAGCTCCTTTCTTAAATTATTTAGATTGGAAATAAATAAATAAATAAATTAATAAGGAAAATAAAAGTAACTTCATTCCCACCCTCAAGCACCCTGGATTTTATGGAATTAAACAAAGTAAGAATGAAATAATCTATCAAATCCTCAAGAGACATTTGAAAACTGCAATATCAGTACAAATTTATGTTTGACTTCAGACAACTCATACAAATCTCAACCTTACAAATGTTAGTAATTTATGCCTCATCTGGCATCTTTCCACTACCAGACCTGAACATATTTGGTTTTTGAGCTTCACAGAACACCTGAAAGCAGGAAAGGACAGAGATCAGAGCAAGCTCATCTCAACTTGATCTACCATGGCGATTGGATATTATATGGAGATTTATATCCTAAAGCTGGGCATAACAGAACAGTTAGTTGATTTCCTAGGGCAATGTAATTATCTACCCTGTGAGTTAAGCTTGGTTGATATGCCTAACTGTGTGAAATGCCTTTGACTCTGCTCCAGCTTCTGAGAAGATGGCATTTCCAGAAAGGTGCGACATAATCCACTAACAAATTCAGGTGAAGCAGTCTGTCTTCTTGGGACACCATCATCTCCTGCAGCTCTTCGGGGAGACTTCGCATCCACATCATTCTAGTTAAGTTTATGGGCACTTGAAAGTGGGAAAAGTATCTCAGTGTTCAGTGATGTTTACTATACACAAAATCCTGCAGAAGTTTGGCTCACGGAAACAATATTTTTAAAGTAACCAGATGGATTGATGGAAATGTGATGGGATTAACCCTTTCTCTGAAGACTCCTGTACAGGACTCCTCTCAGAAAACAAGTGTGCGATCATACAGATAAACAAATTAGTCTAAATGTCATTTCGATGCACACTTAATCCGCATCTCAACATTAATTGCACTGCTCATAGTAACATAATGGCTGCATGCCAGTGACTGTGTCTTCCTTTAGCAAAGGAGATGGGCTCTTGCCTTGAAGTCTCCACTGACAACTAGTAGGACCTCAGAGCTCCTTAAAATGATCCAAATTTCTCATGACTAGGAGAACCAGTTGGAGAACCAGTTAGAGATGCTGTCTGGTCCTTGAAAGGAACACACCAATATTGGAAAACCCAGCTGCCATGTGTGCATTTCAGATTCATGTAAGTACCTGCATTTAAGACCTCAGCATGGTCTGTGAAAATCTACTCAGTGCAGTCAGCAAAATCTAATAATTTCAGAGTCAGCTCATCCTGAAACAGGCACAAAAGACTTCCTTCAATTTGGCCAAAACTAAATGCCCAAAACCATTTGAAATGGCATGGAGCAGCCAAGATCTCCATGGCAGGCTGGAAAACATAGCATGGAAAATATGTGTAATCCATACTCCTCAAGAGCAATAGCTAGAGTCCAAGAGGGTATCAATTAGATCTGGAGCCTACCTTAAACAAATTTCCTTTAGAATCCTACTCTGTGATTTGGATATCACAATATAAGGTTATGTTTGATGATTCTTACTTGCTCGCCTGTCAAGACAAATAGAAAGGAAGAGATTACGCAAGTTAACCAAGGGAAGTAAAGACCTGAACAGGATCCTATAGATAAAATAATCTACAGGATTAGAACATGCATAAACCTGGGAAATTAATCTAGTAGTATTACTTGCCCCAGATCTCTGTCTGCACATCACCAATTGCAATGGAACTAGATTCCATTTCATAGAACCATTGAATAGTTTGGGTTGGAAGGGATCTTAAAGATCATCCTGTTTCAACCCCTGTGCCATGGGCAGGGACATCCCACTAGATCAGGCTGTCAAAGGCCTCATCCAGCCTGGCCCTGAACACCTCCAGGGATGGGGCAGCCATGACTTCCCTGGGCAACCTGTTCCAATGTCTCACCACTCTCATGGTGAAGAAATTCTTCCTAATGTCTAGGCTAAATCTGCCCCTCTCCAGTTTATATCCCTTCCCCCTCGTCCTATCCCCACAGCCTTTATGAATAGCCCCTCTCCAGCTTTCCTGTAGCCCTTTCAGGTACTGGAAGGTTGCTATAAGATCTCCTCAGAGCCTTCTCTGCTCCACACTGAACAGGCCCAACTCTCTCTGCCTGTCCTCTTAGGGAAGGTGCTCCAGCCCTCCGATCACCTTTGTAGCCTCCTCTGGACCCGTTCCAACAACTCCATATCCTTCTTAAGTTGAGGATTCCAGAACCAGACACAGGATTCCACATGAAGTTTCACAAGAGAGGAATAGAGGGGCAGAATCACTTCCCTCACCCTACTGGCCACACTTCTTTGATGCAGCACAGGACATGTTTGGTTTCTGGGCTGTGAGCACACACTGCCGGCTCATGTTGAGCTTCTCATCGACCAGCACCCCAACTCCTCCGCAGGGCTGCTCTCAAGCATATCATCTCCCATCATGTACTGAAAATAGGGATTGCCCCATTTCAGGCTCCTGTATAACAGCACATTGCAGAAACTGTAATCAAGTATTTGAGCAGTGACTGCATCCTCAGAGATATTCCAGTCCAAAGTCAACACTGTGCAGTCACAAAAATTAGGATAAACGGTAACCCCACCACCATGCCCATGCTTGCCTTTGCTCTAGTATCAACACCACAGCTGAAAAATGGCAAACTGCAACAGTGGTTGTACACCAAAGCTCAATATGCAAAAACCTAAGTAACAAAGAAAATTATACTTATGATGGAACAAAAAGCTCAACACTAGAACTGCTATTGAGGAGCATTAGTTAGGTACAGGATCAGGGACATTAAAATGGGCAACAAAATAATGAAATAGTGGAAAAGCATATGCTAAGTGAGCCTTTCATGTAAGAATGAACTGCAGGTGTCCTGATTTATGCTGATGTACAAATCTTAAATGAGCTGGTCTTCTTGCTTATTATATTGCTCTAACTGTAAACGAGAAAATAATCCTTGGAACTAGTAATTCTCAGTTGTTCTTGTACACACCCATTTACAACCCATATGGTGCTAAACTAGAAAACAACATACAGCTTTTAGCTATCCTTCTGGCTATATCTCTTCATTGAATAAAATAATTTAGTTGCAGCATATTAAATCAAGATCAGGCACCCATTAAACTGGATGATGCACAGGCAGAGAACACGGACCTTGATAAAAACGCCTGACAAAGTGCCTCGCAGCTATTGCAAGCTTAAGCTGAAAAACTGATTACCTTATTTTGCTGCATTTCTGTTGAGCTCTTTTTATATGTAGAGAACTTCAGGACTAGTTAATGAAAGGAAAGAAACATTTTCATCCTCCCTAATTTTACTATAGCTTTCTAAGACAGAAGGATGGAGAGAACCAGCAGAACAGAGTTTGACAGGAACATGAGTTCCAGCAAGTACATTTCTTCAGGCACCTTTCAGCTCCAACGTATGGAAAAACCACGAGCCAACAAACCAAGGCTGAATGCAAAATGCAATCAAAACACATTGCTGTTTGGCAGATTACAATGGCATTTCCCAGATCCATCTAAAATTAAAGCCCCAAGCTACAGCACTTCTTGTGTGAGACAAGTTAAAAACCGGTCCTGCACCACTGAGCACTGAGTTTACAGAGCTGGGAGGGTAATGGAAGTTTGAAAAATGAAAAATCTTCAAGCCCAATAGACAACCAAAGCCACAGCCAGGACTGTAACACTGCGTCGCTCAGCTCTCATTTCAAAAAACAGCACCTACGGAGTTAGGAGCAGAAGCTGTAATCTCCTCATTTGCAGAGTAAGAAGCCACTCAGCACTTTGTTATTAGCATGCTGTTTGCAGCTTGGAAAAGATAAATACAATATGGCCTGACATTGTTGAAAAATACCCCTTACATGTTTTAGTAACCACACTTCCAAACTATATATCCACATTTTTTCCCTCGTTCAGGATTTCAACAAGTACAGTTCTTGTGGTAGCCAGCTCTCTAGAGTGTATTTCATATTTAAAATTACCTCATTCATTATGTCTGTTGCTGTGCTTTCCCTCAGAACAGAAACTGAATTAACTCTCAGTGTAATGCTGTCTTGGCAGAATCTAGGCAGGGAATCACTCCTTTAAAGAGCAAGCTTCTGGCCATGCATGCTGCCGGGTTGATGAATGAATCAGATAATCACTACAGCATCAACCACCTACCCTTCACCTCTTCTGAGTCACAAAACGGAGTAGCCAAGTCAGTCACTGCATGATCAAACCTGAGTGTCAGAAGTAAAGCAGTTATCCACACAAGAATGGCTCCCAGCAGGGACAGACAAAGGGAAAAAAAAACTCAAGTACAAGCTGAAATGGAAGCTGCCTACCTCACGGAATAGACACTGGTACTAGACGAGACCGCTTTCGTCGGAAAAGTCTCCCTGGTATGTCAGCTGAAAATGATACAGGACTAGAGAAGTGACAGACAGCTGACTGGACCGAAAAAGTGCAGTTCATATAACCAGAAATGGAGAAAAACAACAATCCAGTATTTACTAGAAGAGAAGAAAAGCTCTGTCTCTGTCCTGGCACACAGTATCTCTCTACTACAACAGTTCAGCAACATAAGTATGCATCTCTCTACACCTGCACGCAGATATGGAGCTTGTTATTCCACTAGAAGTTCAGAGAGAAATAGTTTGCCAATGGTTTGTTAAAAGCAAAGATTTTCCCTAATTACTTCCCATCTTCTCAGCTAGAAAGCTGTTTATATATGACTGTGCCAGAAAGGAAACCTATTAGAGAAAAAAAAAAAAGCAAGCCATTTTTCTTTAGCGATACAGATTCTTCAGTCTCTAATCAGCAAGAGATGTTGTATGAAACAGACATGAGAGAGAAAAACCTTTCACTACAATTAACTTCACAATCTGATTCCCAGCAAAAAAAGACACTGAAAAAAGGACTGTGCAAAAAGTCTTCCTATTTTATAGATCAAGGACAAACGAAGCAGTTTGTTTGACAGTGTGGAATGTGTACTGATATGATTTACCCATTGCATATTCCAATTAATGTCTAAGCACCTAGTGAGATGGGGAAAGTGCCATCATACAACTGTCACTACAGGCTGGAGAAAGCTGAATGGCTTGCCCATGGAAGAACTCATCCCGTTCCTCCCCAGAATGCTCACACTGGCTCAGCCCTCCCTTCATATTGCTTTATTTCCTGTGCACTGTGGTTTCTGAAAAGAACATCCTCCCCGGAGCCAGTCTGTAAAATTACCATCCTCTGATCCCTCAGCATTAATGAGGAGACGTGGAAAAAAACAGCACAAACACATTTCTGTCAAAGGAAGAAATCAAAAGTAGCTCTGTTAAATTTTGCAAAACACCTGATTGTGGAGAGGTTTTATTCAGAATTCAAGTACTTCCCTGGGGTATAGCTTAATCCACTTTGGAAAGGACCATTCCATACACAGTTTAACCAATTAATATCTTTGTATAGATGAGCTATGAATTCCTTACCAAGCAACGTTCCTGCTGTTTCAGATTTTAACCTATGCTGCTGAACCACAATGATACTCTAGAAGAAACTGGGATTGGCTATTTTACCCTCCAAAGTGAAATTTCTTCATTCTTAAGCACAGCTTTTTCTAAATTACAGATGCTTGGAAGGACAGGAGAACACCGATATTGCACTTCAAGTAGCTTCACTATTACAAAGAATCATCACACCAGTCAAAGGGGTTACAAAAATCTATTTTAACACAATCCACCTGCAATCTGCTTTCAATGACTCCCTTAAGACTCATTAAATGTACATGCTTCAGATACTTCATAATAATCACGATATTTTACCATCCACTGATGACACTGGGCCTTTAAAACCTCTGCTGACTACAAATAGCAGGACGTTTAGACATGCTACTTCCCTTTGGTGCTACACACACTCTGTAGGGTGTTAAGATTCCCATTCTCTGTTCCTCCTTCCCTTTCCCAAAACCACTATTCCCCCACAGCCTTGCAAATATGCTTTTTTGTTTTAAACCGCAGACTAGAACAACAAAGCCAGGTAACTGTCTGTAAGCACAGGGACATTTCTTGCCAAAAGAATATATGCCTTCTATATTAGAACAAAGAGCTTATCCCTCTCTTTCCCACCCCTCCACCCTACCTTCCAGAAAATACTGCTTTGGCAATTACTGCATCTTCCTCCCAACAATGAAAAAAATATGACCCTATCACCTTCTGCTCCCAAGCGCCACCAGCTGAAACCAATGTCAGTGTACAGGCAGGGGAGGACGGGAAAAAAAAGGGATCACAGAACGGTTTGGGTCAGAAGGGACCTTAAAGATCATTGATTTCCAACCACCCTCCCAGCAGACCAGGCTGCTCAACGCCCCATCCAGCCTGGCCTTGAACACTTCCAGGGATGGGGCACCCACAGCTTCCCTGGGGAACTTATGCCAGCACCTCACCACCTTCATTGGGAAGAATTCCTTCCTAACGTCCAATCCAAATCCTCCCTTATTCTACTTACTGTCATTCCCCCCATGCTATCACTCCATGCCCTTTTAAAAAGCCCCAGCTTTCTTGAACCCCCTTTCAGGTACTGGAAGGTTGCTCTAAGGTCTCCCCAGAGCCCTCTCTTCTCCAACTCTCTCAGCCTGTCCTCATAGCAGAGGTGCTCCAGCCCTCAGATTGTCTTTCTGACCCTCCTATGGACACAGTCCAACAGCTCCATATGTTTTGCTTCTCCCACCCTCAACTCCAACAAAAGACCATCAAAGATTCCAGGAAAAAATAAAATCTGTGTGAAAACAAGATGGATGTTGAAAGGCAATTAAAGCATCTACACGCTGTCTTTATAGTATTTAATAGTAATTTATTTCTAGTTATACAACTGCTAAGAAAAACAAGCCCACGGCAAAAATATTTCTGAATGTTCTGTTTCTTTTTCTCTGTAATTCTTCCTAGAGACTCCAGAGGATAATTTCTCACAAGTTATTCTGCAACAGGACTGGTACATCCTGGTTTCCTACCAGCTTTCACATCATGCTTCGATACAAGCGGTTGAGCTCACAGCCTCACTCTACAGTTTTGTGTGTGTGTGCAGCCCTACATACAAACAAGTACAAGTAAACACACGGGGTGAAACTGCTGCCCAACTCTTCCCTAGGGAACTTTGACTGGAATCTACCTTTGTGAAACTCATAGGAATTCCACCTTAAGGACTTTCACTCCCCAAGCCAGGATTGGATTCAAGGGATTCAGATTAGAGACAGACACATAATATCCTCACAGTACTGGGTTACACAGAGATATTGAGCCACGACAGATAACCTATTAAAACCTTCTCACACCAGTAAGTCAAAGCTTTAGACTAACATAATGAAAAAGAAACCCCGTCATTTAAAACTAGCTTATTTCCCCAGTTTTGTTTGGTTTGGGTTTATTTTTTGGCTTTACTTTAAATAGATGCTGATGCATGAAGTGATAAGGACCAACAGATTTTACACAATAAAATCAGAACTTATTTTTTAAATCTCCAAGACTTAAAAATTTTTTAAAAAATCTATTTATGTGAGGACTTCTAAAAACCCTTTTCAACAACATTTAGTATTTATAAGACAAGATGAAGTAATTAATTTACTTACATCTAGTATGTTGTAGAAGTTTCAGTGCTGTCCTGTTCTTCATGCTGTAAGGGCTCACAGGAGCTGGGAACAGAATATGCAGATCGGCCTGAAAAACGTCACTAGCTGTATCGCAGACACATCCAGACACTCTGTCAACACTCAATTGGTAAGTGTTCTACAAAATTCTTTGGAAATACACTGAAAAAATACCCAAAGTCAACAAGGAGAAACACAGATGAACACGTAGGTTGGATTGCATTCCACTGAGTCATGTTGGCTTTTCCATTTCTATTTTCCATTTACAAAGTGGCCAGTGATTTCCAGTGAAGTGAGGGTCTTCTTAAGCCTGTACCACACTCAGATACCATTCTAGTTCACATGCTACCCTTTACAACTGACTTTGTGTACAGTTTTAACCGGCTGTTGCATAGTTCAGCATACAAACAGGTCATTAATATTCATTTTAAACCATAAGACACAGTGAACAACCATCTATTAGTACTGTGTTTATGAAAGTTACATTGAACACTTTATAAACCTCTGCAAAATGGAATGTGCTGTAGGAACAGGCTGATGATGTCTTTTGGGTTTTAACAAGGAGTCCCCCTTGTCCCGTCTAGTGAACTGGTGCAGAGTGTCTCATTCCCATATTCTTCATAACTAGTCTTGGGCAAAGGGAAGAGGAATTTTTCTTCAAAAGAAGTTTTCTTCAAAGGAACTTGTGGAAAAGTCCTAGAATATGTACAGTGGAAAGAGCTGGGGATCAAGAGCCAAGAACTCAGTCAAAATGAAGTGTGGCTACATCATACAAACAAATGTGCGGGCATACAGGATGCTCCTTCAAAATAAATTAAAAAAAGATAATTTATTTTTAGAGTTTTCTTTGCATGTCAGAAAATTCCATGCTTTCAAAAATATCCTTGGAACTATGACAAAGTTCTGTATGTTGAATGAGTTCACAGGAAGTGGAGGCAGTGGAGAGATGTGTATTTCTGTCAGATTAAGCAAGACCAAAAAAACCCCACATGAAATTGATGATTATAACTTCTCTAAAGAGTCAACTGAAGATGAGAGATACCACTGTGGCTCCTCTGTAGCACTGTGTTTTACCAGCTAACACAAGCACTGCTTAACTAGGGAAAAACAGTTTCTCTAAGTCACTCATACAGAGGAAAAGAAAGACTGAATGGATGTTGTGTTCAATTAGCAAGCTTGGGTAATGTGTTGAAATAACTAAGAGCCCATCACAGCCCTAGTGGATTTTCCCCCATCAAAGCTCTTCCAGTGTTTGGTAGCAAAAGCAGTACAAAGCAAGCCTGACTCACAAATATGCATCAGATTCAGATTCAAATCAGTGCTTCTTATCATTATAATTGGGAGGGATTTCTTCCTGATTTACATTGTTATTAAAAAATATTGGAGTATAAGGGTACCCTTTGATGAGATGCACACATTTATGAAGAGCTAATTACATTGTTGATTGTTCAAAGCAGATTCATTATGAACTCAACATGAGGCACAAAAGACATCTTATGAGTGGTCTTATTCTTGCATCAAGCAAACTGAGGAGTGAAAATCCTTGCAAAAAGCCAGAAGCTATAAACATAATCCTCTAGTATGCCATGTCTCAGCAGGTAAGATTAAAAAGACAAAACAGAACACCTCAAGACTGCAACAACAAAGAGTTTATTAGCGTCAAGAATATATAATCACTGTACAGAAAACATTCAGAGTTAAAGTGTAAAATACCGAACTGCTCACTGTGCATTCCGGTTGCTGAGCTTGTTAGTGATGATTTAATTGGCTGCCTACAGCTAGCTAACTTATCAGTACTTAAAAACACTTTTGTAAGCAGGCAAGAAATGATTGTCCTTTGTGAATGATAACATTGCCCAAGGTGGGAAATAAAAGGATCATGTGAGCTACATTTAGAAGTTACTTAAGGAACGAAGTTGGTGGGAAGAGATTGCCATAGTTTTGTGGTTTTTCTAGAGAGAGGAACTGTAGCCTCACTATTGTAACTTTGTACATACTCGTGTTCAGTACAGCAATGATATCTTTTCTTAAATAAGAAAATATATTAACAGGTACAAGAATTTACCATTAAATCCAGCCTCTTCCAGTTATCTTTGGCTTGAGAGAAGTTGCTTACTTCAACATTTGAGGCTCAAGTGTTTTCACTGGAAAGAAATGTCATAGCATCTGATCCCCAAGGATGGTATAAACCATTTTCCTTTAAAAAATGCTTGGTTTTAAACCTTCAGTGAACAGAGATTCAAAAAGCTTCTCTACCTCCTGAGCTCTCAATTATGCACGCTTCCAAACCTGCAGCTTTTGCCTTCCAAAACTGTTTGGTGAAGTCCACAAGAGCTTGAGAAAGTCCCTCTCTTGAGCATTTGCTTGTTTCCACCACAGGCAGGCAAAAGGCTTATTTTCTCCAATACTACAAAAAATCAGAAAACACATAATACAGCTTTTATTCAGCTTGGTTTGCTCTCGAAGAACAAAAGTTATGTGTGTTTAAAAACATGGTGAAGAGTCAAAATGCAGGAGATATTGACAGGCGAACAAACAACGTGGAAACAAAGTGTATCTGCACCCTGACAAATGGCTTAATCCAATCTGCGCAATCCTCCTGGTAGATTTTCCCTATTTAATTTTGTCGTTCAATAGGAGGAAAACAGAAGTCCTGTCCTGAGGGAAAGAAACTACAGCTGCATTCTGGGATAGAGCAGTACTGGGACCATGGCTTGGAGATATACCAAAGCCACTTAACATTTACAGCTTAATTTGAACAGACAGCAGCCACTCATTAGTACAACCTCCAAATTGTAAACCCACATTTTAGAGGGGAGACCTCCCATCCTCCATGCTTTCACTTTTTTAATCACTACTTAATATGAGGCCAGACTTGACCTGTAAATTTACAAGATAAAAAGTGAAATTAGTCACTGCAACTGCAGACTCTCCAGGGAGAAATGGCTATCCTGTCTTCATTAGTATCAACTAAAATTAGTATGCACTTTTTCTCCTCTTGAACACTACTGTACAGCACCAGCAGCAACGTATTCTAAATATTTAATTTATTTACTTTTGAGACAACAGGTTTTTGATAACCATTAAGGAAGAGACAAGTACTATGTAAAAAGGTCTGTAAAATATCTGATAAGATAACAGAGATACATTAAAGACTAAAGGCTTCAAAACACAGCTTTGAACTGAACTCACTTTGCAACGCTGTTAAAAAAGAATACCAACCTCACCTCAAATATCTAGATTCCTTAATCCAAGAGCTTTACTTACTACACAGTAACATATATAATATGCTGATTCACAACAGTTACTATAATAGCCAGTCCTAGTAAAAGCTCTCAACTGCTGCACTAGACAGCACAGATTCCTTGTAGGCCAATTTTAGAGGCTGCGAGCAAATAAAAATCTATCAATAAACAAAAATTATGTTGAAGGGCATTTCAAATGAAAAATTGTGTGGTATTAGGCCAAAAATCTGCTGTACAGGCATGTGTATCTGTGTAGTGTTTTGGGGTTTTTTTAGACGACTTGTATCAGTATTAACAGCAAGAACTGGCAATTCGATGCAGCATTGTATCTGAAAAAACTGAAAGCTTCAACTGGTCATTGTGTAAGACGACCCCTTTACAGTCAATTCAATGACACATTAATAGTTCATTTGTTTAACGATTTACAGACTCTGTAAAGACTCCAGCAGCAAATTCTTAAGACCACCTCAGACGAAAAGGAAAGATAATGATTTTAACTAATGAAGTACTAAATATCACTAAAAGGCGTCCTACCTCGCTTTCAATATAAAGAGAATAGACATTAATTACACTTAATTTTGATGGATTTTTTAGTAAGTTTCTAAAAAGACCTTAGATTCTTAAGACTTGTCAACTGCTGATTCATTTGTCATTAGTTTTTTTTGTATCCTCCTCACACTTCTAAGGATCAAGTACTCTTGCAGGGGGAAGCCTGCAAGTGTAATAAGTTACAGAACCTGAGTGGAGGCAATAATCTGAACTCCAAAACTGGCAGAAGAACCCTACATCACACAGAGCCAAAAGATGCCTTAAGCACTGATAAAGCAATGCAGTATTGTTTTCATTTTACACACCTGATACTCAACGTAGAATGCAAAGCTAAAAGCAAATAGGTAGCAAACTCTGCAGCAGTGCATGAGGAGAGCTCAGGGCCTCAGGAAAAACAGCCTAAAAACCTCTATACCGAAACCAGCACCAGGTAAAAACCCCCAAAATGAGACAGCTGGATCAGGTCTGCATTAGTGCAACACACACTTGTGGGCTTGACTTTTACACCCCCAAATATAAATGGAATATGCAATTGTTGCCTATTGCTGTATGCACCGGCCTGTTCCCAACATTCCTGGGAGCCAGAAGCCAGGGGTTCAAATTCTTGGATACTTTTAAATATTCTGAATATGTCCTGTGATTTTAAAAACAATCATAAGTAACTCAGCATTTCCTGAGACCACCAACTGAGAAGATACCTCACCTGTGCAAACTTGTGTATCTGTTCCACCACAGCTGCAAAGAGCGCATGGACACTTTCATCAATTAGACTTTGCATATAATGGACAGCTTCTTCATCAGACAGGTCCAAACGAAACTTGTCCTGCACCTGGGACGGCAGGCGGAGATGACAAAGATGAATTCAATTGGACAGTCAAACACACACTACTCTATCCAAACTTTACAGTAGCAGACACAATAATTTCAGCTGTGGACCTTTAGTACAGTATCTTATTTCTAAGTTATGACAGATTACTGGGAATTCAGAATTTTATGCAAAATGCCTGTGGCTGTTTCACAAAAATGAGTATTAAACATAAGCTAGAAACACCCATACACTCCATTCCCCCAGCTAGTAACATCAAAAGTTGAAGCCAGGAAGTCAAGAAAAGTATCTGGACATAAGCAGAACCAAAATGCTATGAGAGAAACACTTAGCATTCACTAAACAAGAACGAAGCATCACTTAAGAAAAAAAAAAAACTTCATACAAACCAGAAAGTTGAAAAGAGTCTGGGTAACCCTAAACACTTCTGGACATATGTATCACTTTGTTATTCTAAACTTTATTTTCAGATAAAATTGTCTTTCAGAAACTATAATGTAATTAAGTAAAGAATACATAATCACATTATGCACATAGCTTGGGCAACAAACAGGATGAGTTGGAAGCTACTGTGCTGTTAGAAAGTTATGACCTGATTGCTGTTATTGAAACTTGGTGAACCCATGACTGGAGTGTAGCTATCAGGGGCTAAAGGCTGTTCAGAAGGAAAAGACCAGGAAGGAGAGTTGGAGGCACTGCCCTTTGTATTAGTCAGGACCCTAAATTTTAGGAAAAACTTCGAGCTCTTTAAGTAGGACCCCCTGGGAAATGAACCTCAAGGACAAGGGATCAAAACAGAGCTGGCAAGTATTTAAGGATGCTTACCACAGAGCACAAGAGTGCATTCTACCAACTGTATCCTGGGCTGCAACAAAAGAAGCATGGCCTGTAGGTAAGGAAGGTCATTCTCCCCAGTCTCACACCTCTCTCATACCTCACTTGGAGTACCGTGTCCAGTTCTGGAATCTCCAACATAAGAAGGAGATGGAACTGCTGGAAGGGGTCCAGATGAGGGTCATGAAGATGATCAGAGTGCTGGAGCACTTCTGTTATGAGGACAGGCTGGGAGAGCTGGGGTTGTTCAGCCTGGAGTAAAGAGGACTTCATGGAAACCTAACAGTGGCCTTCCAGTACCTGAAGGGGGCCTACAAGAAAGCTGTGGAGGGACTTCTTATAATGATACGACAAGGGGGAATGGGTTTAAATTGGAAGGGGCAAGGTTTTGATCAGACATTAGGATGAAATTCTTCAGGATGAGGGTGGTGAGGCATTAGCACATCTTGCCCAGCAAAGTCATGGAAGCCCCCTCCCTGGAAGCATTCAAGGCCAGGCTGGACAGGACTCTCAGCAGCCTGGTCTAGCGGGAGGTGTCCCTGCCCATGGCAGGGGGGTGGAACTAGATGATCTTTAAGGCCCCTTCCAATCCAAACCATTCTATGATTCTATGATAGATAGAGCCAAGGAAATCTACCCTGTCAAAACTGACCTTTATACTGCACATGAGAAGAATTTAATTAACTTTCATTATATCCACAATCCAGTTGGCTGGAGACACTGCTACTCCTTACGCTGTTTTTTCTTTTGACAGCAACATATTTTAACTACCAGCAATAATGCGTTTTGCTTAGTATTTGCAATTTAAAAGCTGAATGCACCATAATTAAGAATACAGCAACAACATCTATACTTTCCACTTTCAGCCTTGGCAAAGCCTTGACCCATGAATATTTACAAAGATGCAGTAGATGCCTTTCAGTGAGTTCCAACTAAGTCCATGGCAATTGTTCAGGACTGCTCCAGATGGCAACATCTCACAAGCACCGTTAGCACAGATATTCCTTTGGCAATACTAAAAAAATCTGCACATCGTTCTGGCAAGAGCTTTAGGTAGAATTAAAACAAAAAAAAAACCCAAACCATTTTGCTTTACAGGAGGCAAGTAAGTTTTGCAGACGTGCTTTACTCTTTACAACATTTATGACAGACAGATGCATATATAAGCATTTTGGACGAACTTAAACAATCTGATGCATGGATCTGAGGAATTGCTATAGATACCAATACACCATTTTCTAAGCTTTCTGAAGTGCTGGCTGTGCACCAAGGTCTGCACGAAGGAACGGCAAATATTCAGGCTCCTTCTGAAAAACAAAAAAACCCTCACATTTTTGGGAAAACAATGCTAACTTTGGGTGCCCAATTTGGAGAACCATTTGTACTCCTAGCAAGTCTATGATTTCTCACAATTATGGAGTCTAAGATCCCAGCATTCTGTAAATCCTATCCCCAAAGTTGTGTCCAGAGAGGCTTAGACTGGATATTGGGAAATATTACTTCACCAAAAGGGTTGTCAGGCATTGGAACAGGCTGCTTAGGGAAGTCGTGGAGTCATCATCTCTGGAGATATTTGAAAGACATGTAGATATGGCGCTTAGGAACATCATTTAATGGTGTACTTGGCAGTGTTAGGTTACTAGTTGGACTTGATGATCTTAAAGGTCTTTTCCAACATAACCAATTCTATGATTCTTAAAGTTTAAAACTTCTAGTTACCTTGCAAAGTAGTGCTGATCACAATATGAAAACTGCCCAACAAATTCCTATTACTAACAGGAAATTAATTGCTGCCACCTAATCATGTACTTTATTCTCACGGACATAATTTCAAATGATGCGAGGTCTTGTGGAGACCATCAAATCCATCTACTTCAGTCTCCTGCATAATGAGCTAGATAAAACTGCATCAAACAATTTTGCATCAACTTTGTAACTTCTGTTCTAACTGTGACAATCTCTTTACAGAGTCCTTCTACAAAGACAGACTACTTCACATTCTGGCTAAATTGTTTCAATGATTAATTGCCCTATTTAACTATTGTGACTTATTTCCTATCTGAATTTGTCCCATTTCCATCTCAAATGGTGGAGCTCATTAAAGCTTTTCACATTAAAGAACTGTCCATCAGAAAACTCTCTTGTGTAGGTAAATGTAAAATGTTTAAAGTTGTTTCTTAACCTTCTCCTGGATACGACTAGGGAGATCGACTGCAAGACAGAATCAAGTCTTGCCTGACCATCTTCCATGCATTTAATTTTTTTAAGCACTGACGAAAATTATTTCAACCAAAAAAGCCAAATTATTTCAACAACATTCTTAACAAGGCGCTATTACTGAGATGATGCTACCTTCTCTCCCTGTTTTGTATTATTTCTGTGCACCAAGGATACCATATATACAACCATATATATATAGTAATAGCAAATTACTCTAAGATTTCAGCTCAGTGTTACTCCACATTCTTTTAAAAGGCAATGTACTTCAGAACAGCGCCCTTTAGTGCTACTATAACAATGTTGGCCTGCCAACTATGTAAAGGTGACACTGCTTCACTCAAAATAATTTTGTAACTCTGCTGTCGATACACTTGAAGTAAGTATAAATAGATGTTTTTTCCCTCAATTTCCCCTCATAAAGAAGTTTGATCAACACAAAACAATAGATTAAGCTGAACAGGTTCCAACTCTCAAGGAAGTACCAGCCTTTGTAAAGCCTTTGACACAGTCCCCAACAACAACCTTCTCTCTAAATTGGAGAGATATGGATTTGATGGATGGACGGTAAGGTGGATAAGAAACGGGTTGGATGGTCGTATTCAGAGAGTAGTGGTTGATGGCTCAAAGTCCAGATGGAGATCCGTGACAAGTGGTGTCCCTCAGGGGTCATGCTGTTTAATATTTTTATCAATGATATCGACAGTGAGATGGAGTGCACCCTCAGCAAGTTTGCGGATGACACCAAGCTGAGTGGTGTAGTTGCCACACCAGAAGGACAGGATGTCATCCAGAGGGACCTGGACAGGCTGGAGAAGTGGGCCTGTGAGAATCTCATGAGGTTCAACAAGGCCAAGTGTAAGGTCCTGCACCTGGGTTGGTGCAGTCCCCGCTTTCAGTACATGATGGGAGATGACATGATTGAGAGCAGCCCTGCAGAGAAGGATTGGGGGTGCTGGTGGATGAGAAGCTCGACATGAGCCGGCAATGTGCGCTCGCAGTCCAGAAGGCCAACCGTGTCCTGGGCTGCATCAAAAGCAGCGTGGCCAGTAGGGCGAGGGAAGTGATTCTGTCCCTCTATTCTTCTCGTGAGACCTCATCTGGAATACTGTGTCTAGTTCTGGAATCCTCAACGTAAGAAGGACACGGAGCTGTTGGAACGGATCCAGAGGAGGCTACAAAGATGATGGGAGGGCTGGAGCACCTTCCATACGAGGACAGGCTGAGACAGTTGGGAGTTGTTCAGCCTGGAGAGGAGAAGACTCAGAGGAGATCTTATAGCGACCTTCCTTTACCTGAAGGGGCTACGGGAAAGCTGGAGAGGGGCTGTTCATAAAGGCTTGTGGGGATAGGGCCAAGGAGAACGGGTGTAAATTGGAGAGGGGCAGATTTAGGTTAGGCATTTGGAAGAATTTCTTCACTATGAGAGTGGTGAGACACTGGCACAGGTTGCCCAGGGAAGCTGTGGCTGCCCCATCCTTGGAGGTGTTCAAGGCCAGGCTGGATGAGGCCTTTGGCAGCCTGATCTGGTGGGATGTCCCTGCCCATAGCAGGGGGGTTGGAACTGGATGATCTTTCCGGTCCCTTCCAATCCAAATTATTCTATGATACTATGATACCAGGGAGAGATTTATTTTATTTGAAGGCTAACAGTGAATTTCTATCTTCATAAGAAACATGATGAGAAGGAAGTTTCTCCCGCATATGTTTGAGAAGTCTGATAGCCAATGAAGCACACAGTAGTATCCAACTGATTTTAGTAGACTATTCACAATCTTGCAATTATGCACAAGCATAAATACTTCCCAAAATTAGACAGCAGACTTCTATCAGATCCATTTTCACACTCATAGAAAAGGTGATGTAATAAGAATTCAGCAAAATTGCTAACTGTAGTTTAAAAAGACCAAAATTTCCCTGTAACAATCACATACATACTCCAGCAATCTTCTAGTTTGTTCACAGAACAACTTCTCAGAAAGTCTTGCAGTTACTGATATTAAGAAATAGTTTCATTCTATGGAATTACCCATAGAATTTAAACCCACTTCTCATCTTCTCCAGGACGACTGGCACACTGATTTATATGTAAAGCAATTTACCCACGGTTAAATCTTAAAATCAGTTCGCAATTAGCAGCAGCATCAAATGCTGTTGAGTCCTAGGTCTCTGCATGAAAGTTTTTCAGCACTGCAATTAATAATGACTGCTGCAACCTAGCTGAGAAGAAACGCAGTAAGATGACAAATTACCCCTTGAGCAGCAACAAGATTAATATACACTGACTTATGGTTCTTGTAACAAACTCAATAGTAATTCTTACTTGAAATCTCTGAGTTCCAAGGTAAACCATGTATTTTGAAAGCCAATGGCTTTTCACAGAGGAGGTGCAATTAGGAAGGGACTGCTGCCGCTGCAAAAAGTGTATTTATGGGGGTCATATTCTGATGAATACACTCATTCTATGCACTTAAGAACATCTGCCACGGAGTAGGCACACTGGTTAAGCTTTTGCTTTGCTGCCAGAAAGGAAAGTTTTAACCTCTACACAGTATATACATGTTGATTTTAAACGTCAGGTCTCAACACCAGAACTGAGGGATGGAAATGGTGGATAAGGAACTAGAGCATTCATGAAGACACTGACACTAAACTTCAAGGTTTCAAGTTGTTGACTTCCTCCCCCAGTAGTAGTAATAAAGCATAAAAGAACAGTTATATGAACCTGCATGAGCAGAAATTCTATCATATTGCAGTTAAATTTGAAGTGTCTTGTAAGAAAGCTGCTGTTAGCTAACATGGCAGAATATTGTGCAACCCATGCCGGTGTCTCACCACTCTCATCGTGAAGAATTTCTTCCTAATGTCTAATCTAAATCTTCCCCTCTCCAATTTATTGCCATTCCCCCTCGTCCTATGACTACAAGCCTTTGCAAACAGTCCCTCCCGAGCTTTCCTGTATACCCTTTCAGGTACTGGGAAGTCACTATAGGGTCACCCGGAGCCTTCTCCAGGCTGAACAATCCCAACTCTCTCAGTCTGTTATATAAATTATAAATATTGTTATAAGAAAATCAGAACATCATAAGAGATAAGACTAAAGTAGAAATTAAACCATTTCATGGAAAATGCTGATATTTCCTGCCAAAAAAAACCCCAAATTCCACCGTAAAAACCTGTTTTAAAGACATGAATTTTCAAAACCTGTAAACTTTATCTATATATATATATACACACACACAAAATTGATGTGACAATTCATTATAAAAAAAGGAAGTTGTAAAGCTAACTGAAAGGGAAAGAGCATAATAGCTCCCAGAATAATGAGTTGGTGAACTTGCACTTATTCTTTGCTTAAGTGAACAAAGGGCACTGCTAAAACATTACCCAAAATGGATGAAGTACTTAAGGTTCAAGGTTAAGACAGACTTCTTAGAAATTCTTAGGAAGTGTTTATAAACTTCAGGGCATTATGTGAATTCGCACTTCATGAACATTCATAGCTATGTTTTTTGTAATTACTGAAGACAGTAGTGATACATTTTGAGTAAATCTATCACACGTATGTGTGAGAACTTTCTCAATGCCGTTTAGTTTTACAAACTAACTGCAAGTCAGTCACTTTGAAGACTGCTGGCTCCTCTAGCATTTATTCTTCCAATAACATTAAATAGCACTGCTCGTGTCTTCTATGACTACTAGACATGTAATTCATTCCGATATGGGATCGCTTATTGTGAAATCAACTACTTGAAGAGAAACTTCAGCGTCCTCCCTCACTGGGGTCATAACATGCACTGGGTGTGAGCACTGTGGCAACACCCAACTCTGAACTCTGAACAAATCTAAATCTCAGACAAAGATCAATTCATAGCCAAAAATGAACATAGTAATATTTAGTGGTGTTTTCATGATTATTTTTACTGGTTTGCCTTATAACTGTTTCCAATAATCAGCATCCAACAGTCCTGTAGCAGAAACTGGCATTAAATTTTTTGACTTAACCTTTACATTATTTCTTTTCAGCAAAATACCTTGCTTTCCCTGTTGCTTGCAGTTCAAACAACTCACTGTACAAACTAGTGAGATTCTCTATTTGCAGTAACAATAACAATTTTATTTGAAAGATTATTTCAACAACAGCTTTAGTATTTAAACTCTGGATTTGAAAAAACTGTTGTTTCTAAACAAGCCCGTTTAGGCTTCTGTAATTTTCCTCTTCTAATTAGAGGCCAGTAAAGACATTAGTCAGCATCTCTAAAATGATTATCCATGAGAATAAGGGCTTCAGATGCTGCAATACGCAAAGATTATTTTGTTCCAGCTCAGAATTTCATGATACTGGCCAAAACCTTATAATTTAATAGGAAACATGGTATAAAGCAACAGGAGCACAGGAGTATTCTTACACTTGGTTCATATTGTCATGTTTATTCCAGCTAATTTATTTATTAATTTTGAAATGAACTAACATACAGGCAAAATCAACAGACTAGAAACAGAAAAGCTCGATGTTCAGCTGTAGTGTCATCACCCATTCAGACAGAAAAGATAAACGTCTGCCAAGGCAAAATAAGCTCCATGTCAATGTGACACTTCACAAAGAATAAAACTCCCCAGAGCAGCAAGCAAATATAAATACTGAGAGAAACAGACTCTGACCAAGCAAAACTTGAGTTTATTTCATCTATAAATTTCCTCAGACATGTTTCTTAGCTCCCCCTTTTAACAAATACTTATGTTTTCAGTATATTGCTTGTATTACCTACTGCCTAAAAAGGCACATCAGGCGACAAACTAGAAGTCCTTTTCTTTCATTAACTCTAGTCTCAACTATCCATTGACTGACTCCTGGAGAGGACAAGAAAAAACAGCACAGGCATCTTTACTACATTGCAGATGAGAAACTGGCAAAATTTGCTTGAACTTTTAAAGTTAGTTCAGAAACTCTTTGTATATCTTGAGTCACATTCATCTCTGCTTCAGCTTTTATACCTGTAGAACAACAACCACTTCACTTTGCTACATTTAACGTAAAAGGAACAAAACACACCTGCTCTCTTTTATTGCTAGTTTCCAAACCATTACACTACTCATTTTCTTATCAAGGAGGATGAGACCCAGTTAATGTTCACACAGACTTGGAAACACAGAGGATTCTCTCAGCATTGCACTCTGCAGGAAGAAAATTCTGCACTCTCTTGAATGGCTTGATTTTAGCCTTTTTCTGTGTATGCCCAAAGGCACTACTACATCTCAAAGGGCTACTTTCACAAACAGCAGTTACCTACTGCTCGCTGGAAGCCAGTATTTGTGCTGCCTATGTTCATAATAACCTGGCCTGTAAATGAAAGAGTTGCAGCATCTTTGCAGCACCTTCTTTAATCAATGGCCATCTGAAACACAGCTCAGTCAATTAGGACACTGTCTTTTAATGCCTGCTGAGTTCTTTGTGTGCCAATGAATCACCGGTCCCTGATGTTTTCTAATTTAAAGGTCAAATTTGCTATGAAGGACAGACAGAAGCCATCTGGCTTTCCAGTAGAAAAATCAAACGCTTTTTTTTGTTAGCAGGTAACAATGCTGAATACATTAGCTACATTTGAAGAGTGACGGCCTATGTCTTCCTTACGCAAAACTGGCCGTATAATTGACTTCATAGTTTAGTCACTGCTATTTAAATTTATAGCTAATTTATAAGAAGTCCAACAATTAGCAATTAAGAGTTGCAGCTGTACCAGAAATAAAGAAGAACAAAAAAAGGTGTGCGTAGGGAAATCCTTATTTTACTATCAGTTATGCATTGACAAGTCAGCATATCAGCACAAAGGGCAACCCAGCCCTTTCCTGAAAGCTGAGAAGGGGAAAAGAATAAGCAAAGAATGGAAAATTTAGAGGCAATTACCTCAGAGGCCACAGAAAAGGAGAGGCAAACCAGGGAGAATCTTCTGCTACTTTTCAATTTAATTTAATTTTGTGACATTTTTGAGCTGAAGCGAGTTATCAGAACAGCCTAAATCTGAGGGTGACAGTAGGAGATGGTGTCATGAACCATGAGGTGAAGCACACTAGACTGACAGTTTTCTCTACAAACAGTATGAAGAGGACAAAAGGTGATAAAAGGATTAAATTTCAAGCTCTGCAGCTACTTTTTCTTGGTCAAAAAGTTGACAAACATTTGACTGTTAAATAAAATACCAGGAAGTAGAAGAGAGTTCCCTACGGTTTTGAGAACGCGGGCAATTTTATGTACTTGGTAATCACCATTTTCTGGGTTTTTTTCTATGGAGAAAAACAGTCATCAAAACTTTTTCTGCAACTGAAAGGTACTAGCTGATCTATCTAGGGATACTGTTTATGCACACTGAAAGTGGACAGCTACGTAACAAGTGTTTTTCCATACACTCTCAAAGAATAATTGTGAAACTTGAAAAATAGTTTTTTATTTTTTTTGCAGGCCAATGCTGACTGATTCTTTTTCAGTCTAACTTTAACTGTGAGAATTGCATCATTAAGGTCAGCACTGACTGAATACAAATGTTATGTAAAACAAGTAAGAAGGTACTTGTCAAATTTTGGTATGCTCCAAATCTGCATCTTCAAATGGAATCACTGGCCGTATCTGGTACTCTTCATACTAATAGGAGAAAAACACCAACATTGTTGTCTTTCTCTGATGAGCAAAATCAGTCTGTGTAGAGCTTGTTCTCTTTTGAACAAGAAGAATGTAAAAGTACCTTCACAGATGACAGGAACAGAGCACTTAGCTCTGCTTACACCATCCTGTGCCATAAACCATGTCAAACAGGTGTAATCAATACTTATTTTACAGAGAGTTGTACATGACATAAGGTGCTGTTCCAATTTTGCCTTGACTCGATGCATATTTCTCCCAAGAAATGTCAAAACTATTGGACAGAAATGACACCCAGACAATATGCTTTGAGTTAGATTTGAAGCTTGATTATACATTCTGCCAGTTCGCTCCTTGGGACGTCATGTTGTTACTGCAAGGTAGATGATACTTTGGCAAAACCAATCTCCACCTACAAAGATTCTGCTTTCCATTTTGTTTCTCAGGTTAGTAACAATATCCCTTAGAAGTATTTTCTGCACTTAGATTTTTCTAAGAAGTCTCATTTAGAGTAACAGTCTGAAATTCCTTAAAATACAGTATCTTAAAATTTAAATCATCCAATGCCTTACTTTCTTTTATGATCCTACTTTGTTTCCTGATTTGTCTGAACATAGGAAAGTCCACAGACTGCTGACTTCCAACCATCTTTCAGTCTAAATAGTGACAGGAAGTGACAAAAAAGAGCACAAGAAATCAAGTTATACAAAATGACATGCTGTTCTTTATTTAGATTTATTTTTATTTTACTCTGCATATACCTTACAATACCAAAGGCTACACTTTGTTTTTATTTAGAATATTAACAGGATTACAAAAATCAAACTGTCATCCTGAATCTTAAAATTTGGTAGACTACTTTCTGAAGTTTAGAAAGGGGGAACCCCAAAAGTATTTCCAAAGGTGGCTTTACTTGCTACCATGTTTTCACATCTCACCATACTTTACACCAGCAGCAAGGTACTTGCTACAACATAAACCATCTCCCTGCCGTCAGAAGTGAGGAGGATGCATCAAGTCAGTTTGTGAAGCTAAAGATGAGGCTGGAACATGAGCCTAACACCACAATGAGGAATCAAAACTGTGTCCCTTCTTTAGAGGTAATCTTTAGAATAATTAATGCCTACTTGGTACCAGCAGTACAACTGCACCTACTGAAAAATTCCAGTAACAAGGATCTCTAAGCCAAACAAATTGCTTGCTAAAATAATTGAAGCATAATATTCACTCCCTTCAATAACTATTTCTTTCTTTAAAAAAGATTTTTTTATTTCCTACTGTACAAATTTTCTCGTAGCTTAATCATAAGGCAGCATTCTGATTTATTACCAAATCTGGATAAGCGTAATCTGTCTAGTTAACTCTGTGACTTGACTTCAGTGGCCTGAGACCAGGGCCTCACCAGCTCACCAGCCCCCTAACGCAAAAATAAGGGCTCTAAAAACAGAGTGAGCGTTTCCCTATCATTGCTGTTACCACAGCAAGGAACTTCATAGCCAGCATTTTCCCTATCATTGCTGTTACCACAGCAATGATAGGGAAAATGCTGGCTATGAAGTTCCTTCCAGACTATTAAGCAGGATACCTTCTTAGATGCAGAAATGTTTGTAAATCTCCACCTCTGTCTTCCATGAAAGTGATATCACAGTTGAAATGGCTATTGACTAGACTCACACATCAAAGGTAATCTAATTTTACAGGTCAGTCCAAAATGGATCTTGAGCTAATTTGAGTCTGTTGAAATATATATGGATTTTTTGTTTAAAGCTTTAAGGAAAAAAAACCCCAACAAAAATCAATTGAGATGCTGAAAGCATTTATTCAATTTTACTACAACAAGGTACAGTATTATCTTGTTAAATGACCAGACAAACTTGCAACTCAGCCCAAGAGATGCAAAAAACCTTGTTCCTTTTTTAATTGGTACTAACAAAGCTCGCAACTGATTTGAGACAGGCTAACAGGCACTTAATATTCAAAACAAGTTTTCCAACACATTGTTTAAAAACTACAATGAGCTTTTCACCATGCTGCAATGGGTTAATATGATTCTGATCCTTGTCCATTTAGAGCTGATTCGCCAACTGTTTTTTTAAAGCTAAAAAACAAAACTAAAAATTGAGTATGGAAGAAAATAACTGCTGTCATACGAACTGTGAACAAAGTTGTATGCATCCAGTAGATCAAGATGTCAACAACTGCTTTGTGGAAGTGTCCCCTATTCACCTACTCATCAGAGATACCACTAGGACCTATTATTTTTGCACAAATTCAGGGAGTATTTTCAAAGGACAATTTTTGAAGCAAAGGACCAAATGTGAACACTTAACAGGAATTAAAAAAAAGTTGAGATATCAGGAAAAAGTGAAAGTTTACATAAAAATTCAATATATGGTGAAGGGCTGAAAAGTCTGAATTACAAAGAAAAAGCTTATGAACAAGCTTTCTTGTAATATATTACTGTGTGGGTTTTGTTTTTTTAAAAAAACAAACTGTAAGTGAACTTAGAGAATTTGGGAAAGTAAAGTATTTTCCTCTCGAAACATCTGAAGATTGAAAGTGATTTGCATTTCTTATCAAAAATACCTGCCTTACTGGTTCAGTTCTAGGGCTTTTAACATATTAAAGCCTCTGTTAAAGGACAGACTTGAACCTATCATGAGGGTAAAAGTCACAGTTCATCAAGCTGCTGTACTGTCAGAGCTCAGTATCCCAATAACTATTTGCTGCACTTGAACTAATAGATTTATAACAAAAAATCTTATGTTCTTTTCACACAAAGAGGGCACTGTTATTTCTACTATGTAGTGGAATTAAGAAGTAATCACATTGATCTAATTCATAGCTCTTAGAACTTCCTTTTCAATTTTGCTTCCTTCCGTTATCTCCAAGCAGATAAAACACAATCATGCTTTCCATAATCTCGATTTTTAACTACTGTACATCGATGAACTGTAACCTACTTAGCAGCTGTAAAAAAGACTTTCTGGTTTTCAATTGTGTATCCTGATTTGTTATTTCAAGAAAATTATATGGAAAACTTATGTAGAATAAAAGTTTGAGAAGAATCTGAAATATTAAGATGGTGCTATATTAAAACAATCCTTTACAAATATTAATGATTCTGATACCCTATTATCATTAATTAAAGAAAGCAATACAACCTTGGAGTGCACTTCTAAGGAGTTTATCAACATAAGATACAACACCAAGACACTAATAAGAAATGAGGATATTCTATTAATTGTCAGTGAACATAGGGAGTGTCAGAGATCACAAGAAAACATTCAAGGCAAGAATGAACACTATCACATCAAGCAACAGTGAAATGGACAGAGAAGAGCAAGATTGAAAAAAAAAAACCAACAAGCCTTAAACTTATTGCTGCAAACATGACAGAACCAGCACTTCTGTAATACAACAAAAGCATGTGTTTGATCTCCTAATGACTATTTCAGTCAACAACAAACTTCCCCAAATTAGCCCCTGTACTACCTGTGGATACACGCTCCAATTTCTCCCTGGATTTATTCTACATCTATTTGTACAGCTTGCAGTCTAAAGGGTTTTCCCCTCTTATTGTATCACTGAAACAAAAACAAAAAAAAAAGACTTCTCCCCATTTTTCCAATATGTAGCCAGAACTAAACATGTCATCTTTATGAAGATGAAATTCATAAGCATGAGTTGCAAGTATACCATTAGGAAGGTCTCTTCCTTCAAAAGAAGGTCTCTACCAAAACGTTGTTATTCCCATCACCTACAACTTTGTAAGTGTGGAATCGTCACAGTTTTCTACTTCATGCCTCTATGTTCCATATAGTACTGAGTAAACTACTGAATCTTTGCTGTGTGTTTAGGGACAAAGGTGAGGTTTTAAATATTGTTATAGACAAATCATTAACTGCCAGTATCTCATGAAAACAACCTGGTGGAGGGAGGGCTGTCATCTTTACCAGAAAATTCAGCATTTCTGGCTAGCCCAGCCTTTCTGAAAATCAAACTGAATAGCTACATGCACTCTTTGTATCAATCTGAAACCAAGAAAGGCTGAACAGAAATGCTAGAACTCTCACAGGGAAAAGAAAAGATTTGGTTGGAGTCAAATTTGAGTTTTCCTTAAGGGAACTGTGCTAGAATATGAAACATTAAGATTTTGAATCTTTGCTTTTATATCTTACTGAAAACATTGAAGAACATCATATTTTAGAGAAAATCCACTGCTCTAATATAAACTACACTGAATTGATTTCCATTGGATACACAGGCTCCACAAAGCCTTTGTGGAATTAAAACAGACAGCCCTTCACTATAAATCTATTATAGAAAAGCCAGTGTTTGCCTAAAAGCGTAAGTGTAATGAAACCTAGACCAACATTTATCCAATATTTTTAATTTCAATTGTTGCTGAAACATCAAGTGAAGAATTTTCCTTTGCATCAGCCTGAATCAAAGTCAGAATTACACGAAACAAGTCTGTTTTCAAGGTAAAAAAAATCTCTTAGTGATCAAAATATACAAGTCTACTGGCTGTAAATCTTCACTAGACTGGTTTAATAAAGCCACACACAACTCATAGGACTCTAGGCTTGATGGAAGAATCTTTCATGATGTAGTCATGAAGTATTAATTCCTTCACTTATCGAGGTCTCATAAAGTGTGATTGCTGTTCTTAGCAGAATGCTAAAATATCACTTGGAACAGACTGCTAGAGCAGCCTGTGCACTACTATATCAATGATAAATATCAATTCTGTATTTGTAGGCACATGTCCTACATGATCTCAAAAGTATATTCTCCTATCTTTAACTTCAGAGACTCTAGAAATCACTCAGAATTCGAGCAAATATTTTCAGGTTACCAGTTACAAATGAGTCACCAGAAATGACTAAAAATTTAATGACATGACAACTTCGGTTACTGAAAGACAAGGAAAGTTTTCCAGTTACCTTTTTAACAGTCTTGTCAGGTTCAAGAGCAATATCTGGAATGTTGGCATCCACCATGAGGGAAAATAAGTTCAAGATCAAGTTGGAATACCTGAGTGGAAGAACAGATTAAGTAAAACAATTTAACTGCACAAAAGACAGTTTGTAAACAACTTTATCTAAAAATACATTGTCACTTTGTGTAAACTGGAAATGCTTCAGATGAAACATATTCATAACACTTTATTTGAACAAATTTATGTTAAAACCATAAGATATCTGATATTAGTGGTGAAAGCTTAACCCTTAAACTGCCTTAAGCAGCCCAAACTGAATAGATTGCTGCTCTGCTTTTGACATAAACTACTAAAAATTCTCAGAATATTTATAAAGAGACACAAATATAAACTGTATTTTCAAATATTGTAGGATTTAATGACCTTTTGTAACTCTGGTAGAACAAACATATGCTAGAATAATTATTCAAAGGTTATTTTTATTAAAAGGGGTATCATTGATATAGCAGTATTATATAAATTAGCATTCAAACAGCTGACGCCTTCACAATTAGAAGACAGGATTTTTCAAGTTGCTGCAAAGGATTCTGCCATAACAAGCTGAATGTGATTTAACCACATCCAAGTCTGCAGACACTCTGTTAAGCTGCAATAACATTGGTAGGAATGCTGCACTTACGAAGTATGAATGTCAGTTATAACCATTAAAAAAGACAAGACAGTTTTAACATAGCGTTGGAATTATTCACTTGTCTTTTAAATAACACCACTTTGCCCATGAAGGAAATTATCTATAAGTTGCTTTTTGAAAGCATAATTTTCAAGCTGCTCAGTATAAACTGAAACTTCCCTTCCTCTGCAAAGAGGTCTAAGTCTTCTTTCAGACACAAAGCATGCAACTGACTTCAAAATATGAAATATTGCTTTCCTTAGAGGACTTGGAGCTTCACAGATGACAGAAAACAAATTCTTAGCAACAAAACTTCTGTATTAGCAAGGTGCTGAATATATAAAAGCTGACAATTGTAAGGAGTATAAAGTATTTTAACTACACAAAAGGACTGCTTCATAGCCATATTTTACAAGCTAAATACTGCTCAACAAAAAATCTCTCTCAAAATACACAATTCCACTACAAACTCCTGACATGCTATTATTAACTGGAATTAGCACTACCTAACACATTCCACTGTGAGTTTTAACACTCTATAACACAGACATTTAAAATAAACTCTGGGCAGAAATCTTCTGTGTCTCTTCTTTCAGCTGTTCTTCTTCACTTTCCCAGGGGTAAGGGACTGGAATCAAGAAAATCACTTTAATCACAGACAAAAAGAAAGAAACAGAACATTTTGTTCAGCTCTGCTTAAGAAACCTGGTACTCCAGTTGCTTTGGTGCCAGGAACAATCACCACAGTTTTCAATTTTCTTTTTTCTAGTTGCCTGAAACAAGTAAATCTCACTTTAAACTCACTTAGACCTTACAGCTACATTCTCTCAAGTCTCTTCCTGCGTCACTGGCAGCTTTCATTGGTAGTTCTCCCTTTGAGCTGACCCAGGAGTCCAGAGTCTGAGTCTCTTTTGCTCTTGTACCACACTGAGGATAAGTGCTTAGGAATATTACAAGTTTCCGGGGTCATTTAAGTGATGGAGGTTTGTAAAAAAGAATTCAAAGGTCTTTGCATTATTGCTTGATGCCAGTTAAAAACTGGTTCTGTTCCATACATCTCTTTTGGTTCTTGGTAATTAACAGTAAAAGCACTGGAAGCATAAGATCCTCATTGAGGAAAAACCTCAATTATTAAAGAAAAAAAATAAGGGTAATTTCAGGAGGCATATATTATGGGAAGAGACAAAATCTAGGAAAGTGCTGCTCACTATACTATCTGCAGGTCACTCCTCCGCTTCTTACACCAACACTGCTTTAGCTCAGTAATCTGGCAGTCTAAGGATGAAAGAGCTTCTTAATTACATTTGTTAGCTGTCTCTAGGATCCTTGCCATGTTTCACAGATTTTAGAGAATTTATTAAAAAAAAATTAGGACTTTTAAAAGAGAGGCAAGAGCTTCCTACTTGAGACAGCTGTCATCCTTCCCATAGGCAACATCCTTGACTGATATGCCAAGATGTTCACAACTGATCAACTGACAGTCCAATTTAATTCTAAGACTAGACATTTTGCTGAAACACTTGAGCTAGGAATCTGACCAGTAAAAACCAAACACCTTTGTCAGATAAGTTGTATCAGTTGTCTTTGACATCTACGTTACAAGGGCCTCTGCTCTGGACTGGCTGACCTCCATCCACAGGCAGAATGAACTAGGAGCTCAGTTCTTCTATGTTTAAGGAGCTTCAATTAAACACCTAAACCTGACCTTAAACCCTTCTGAAGTGAATACATTCTTTGTTTTCCCTGAAGTGCAATACAAATTAATTTACAAAACAAATGAGCACTTGGCTGCACTGGAGTTTGACTAAGCTTACAGTTCGAACATGACCATAAAGTGCTAAAACACGAGGTTATGTAAAAATTTAAGAAATCCAACAACGTAACTCTACTTCTATGTAGAAAAGGCCTCTTCAAATACCAAGACAGAAACCCACATCAGACAAAAGTTCTACTTCCCACTGCTACCTTTTCTGAGAACAGTATTTTTTTTAGTGCTTAGTATCTCATCAAATACATGCTTGATGCTAAGCACACATGCCTACTAACTGTTCTCACGTGACTAACACAGGGGAAATCCTTACAATCTAGGACCTCACTCTGGGAAAAACTTCCAAATGTTGATGCCAAATTCGTCTCTGGTGGATCCTGCAGAAGATCGGTAAACTTGGAATTCTCCGAGGAAGGGAAATGCTGACACACAACAGGATGTGAACACCTTTAAATAGGTTCAACACATATCACAGAGATATAAAAGGCTGCTACAGCCCAAGAGTGCATGCTGCCAGCAGCAATTTGCCCTGCCACACATTCAAAACTGAGAGGCTGCTCCTTCATTACAGCACTGCTGCAAACCACACACAACTGACTACTGTTGTTCAAAAAAAGGTGGAAAACAACTCCCTTATCTCCTAAACAAAAAACCCAAACTGACAAAAAAAAAAAAAATCAGACACAAATGATCATATGCCAAACTGCTTCCAACCTAAAACAATGAACAAAGCTATTTTTCCATTCAGAAGTTTTAAACTAATTTTATATATTTTCACTATGCAACACCCATTCCATCAGGAACCCTGAAACACTAAGATGCAGCAAGTGAATTATGTAGAGAACTGTTTGTACCCCAGGGAAATAAAGGAAAAAAAACCCAACACAAATTGATGGAGTGACAAACAGAGTTTGCATTTGGTCTTGGCAATCTGAAGTTATGAGTTATGAGTACTTAGTCAGAAGAAGTATCTTTTAACGGGTTTGTGTCAACATGCAGAATTGTTAGAACTAAGCTATTCCACCTCTAATTATTCTTTTTTCAATAAGCAAGTAATCATAATGATTTTTAGTTCTAGCTGCTTAAAGTAAGTTATAGTAATACCAATATTATCCTATGCTATCTTTGTTGAAAGCCTTAATGATATTTATCCAGAACCATTTAAAAATACTTTCCTATTAAATTGAACAAATATTGGAGAGACTATAATGACAACTACAATCTCAGACATTAAAAATGAAAACATCTTGATTTACAGTTTAGTTTTATATCCAAATCATTGCTGTACTCCACACTTAATGATGCTCTTTGTAGCAAATCATTACATAAATTAATGCAATGGATAATCCTTCACTGACACAACAGACCTTTCCATGGAAATGGCTAGGTTTAAACAGTAAAAACAACTCAAGTATTTCATAAATAAGAAATACAGTATAAAAAAACAATTGAAATCAAAATTTAGAACATGGAATATATTAGCCTTCCTGACTCTTCTCTGAAGTCATTAATACTGCTTACTATTTTTTCATGCTACTGAATTGCTTTAAACTTGTTAATAACCACAGAATCATAGAATCACTATGTTGGAGAAGACCTTTGAGATCATGAAGTCCAACCATACCTGTCCACTACTAAATCATATCCTTTAGCACTTTCGTCTACTTGTGTTTCAAACGCCTCCAGGTATGGGGACTCAACCACCTCCCTGGGCAGCCTGTTCCAGTGCTTGATAACTCTTAGGTGAAGAAATTTTTCCTAATGTCCAATCTAAACTTCCTCTGACGCAACATGAGGCCATTCCCTCTCATTCTATTTCCTGTCACTTGGGAGAAGAGACCAACACCCACCTCTCTACAATTTCCTTTCAGGTAGTTGTAGACAGTGATAAGGTCTCACCTCAGCCTTCTCTTCTCTAAGCTAAACCTCAGTGCCCTCAGCCACTCCTTTTAAGACTTGTTCTCCACCCCCTTTACTAGTTTCATCGCTCTTCTCTGGACACACTCTAGGACCTCAAAGTCTTTCTTGTAGTGAGTGGTCCAAAACTGAACAAAGTATTTGAGGTGTAGGCTCACCAGTTCAGAGTACAGGGGGAGGATCATTTTCCTGGTCCTGCTACCCATGCTGTTTCTGATCCAAGCCAAGATGCTATTGGCTTTCTTGGCCACCTGTGCGTACTGCTGGCTCATGTTCAGCCGGCTGTCAACCAACACCCCCAGGTCCTTCTCTGTCGGGCAGCTTTCTAGCCATTCTTCCCCAAGCCTTTAGCGCTGCACGGGGTTGTTGTATATCAAGTGCAGGACTCTGCACTTGGCCTTGTTAAACCTCAGCCTATCAATCCAGCCCATCCAGACCCCTCTGTAGAGCCCCTCTACCCTCAAGCACACCAATCCTTCCTCACAGCTTAGTGTTATCCATGAATTTGCTAAGGATACACTCAATCCCCTCATCCAGGTAAAGATATTTAATAGAGCTGGACCCAGCACCAAGCTCTGGCTATCCCGCCAGTTTTTAACCTGGCAGAGGGTTTGCCTGTCCAGGCCAGCAACAACCAGTTTCTCAAGCAGAATACTGTGAGAAATGGTGTCAAAGGCTTCACTAAAGTCCAGGAACACCATATCCATAGCCTTTCCCTCATCCATTAAGCAGGTCACCTTGTCAGAGAAGGAGATCGGGTTAGTTTGGCAGGACCTACCTTTCATAAACCCATGATGACTGGGCCTAACCACCTGGTTGCCTTGTGTGTGCTGTGTGACAGCACTCAAGATGACCTGCTCCTTCACCTTTCCCGGCACCAAGGTCAGACTGACAGGCCTGTAGCTTCCTGGATCCTCCCGCCAGCCCTTCTTGTAAACAGGTGTAACATTTGCCAATCTCCAGTCAAGCGGAGCTTCTCCAGTGAGACAGGACTATGGGTAGATGATGGCAAGGGTTTTGGTCAGCACCTCTGCCAGCCCCCTCAATAACCTCGGGTGGATTCCACCCAGCCCCACAGACTTATGAATGTCTAACTGGCCCAGCAGATCTCTAACCATTTCCTCTTGGATCATGAGAGCTTTTTTCCGCTCTCCCTCCCCCTCTCCTGGCACAGGAGGCTGAGTACCCAGGGAACATCTTACCCTACTATTAAAGACTGAAGCAAAGAAGGCATTAAGTACTTCACCCCTATCGTCATCATTTGTCACTATTGTTCCCAAAGGATGAAGATTCTTCTTGGCTCTCCTTTTGTTGTTGGTATATTTGTAAAAACATTTTTTATCTTTCACAGAACTGGCCAAACTAAGTTCTAGTTGGGCTTTAGCCCTTCTCATTTTCTGTCTGCATGATCTCATTTCATCCCTGTAGTACTCCTGAAATGCCTGCCCCTTCTTCCAAAACTCACTAACTTTCCTCTTTTTCTCCAAGACCTACCCAAAACTCTTTGTTCCTCCAAGACAGTTTTCTTGCCCGCCTGCTCACTTTCCCGCACACAGGGATGGCCTGCTCTTGCGCCACCAAGATTTCCTTCTTAAGGAGCACCCAGCCCTCTTGTGCTCCTTTGCCCCCCAGGACTGCCTCTCAGGGAACTTTATCAACCAACCTTCTGAACAGAACAAAGTCTGCCCCCTTGAAGTTCAAGGTGGCCGTTCTGCTGACCCCCCTCCTTACTCCTCCTAGAACTGAGAATTCTATAATCTCGTGATCAGTGTGCCCCAGGTGTACTCCAGCTGTCTTATCTCTCACAAAGCCTGCTCTGTTCACAAACAACAGGTCCACGGGAGCACCTTCCCTAGTCTCTTCACTCACCAGTTGTGTCAGGAAGTCATTTTCCACACATTCTAGGAACCTCCTAGACTGTTTCGTCTCCGATGTATTATAATTCTAGCAGACATCTGGTAAGTTGAAATCTCTCACAAGAACAAGGGTTAACGATCGTAAGACTTCTCCTAGTTGCTTGCACAATATCTCATCAGCCCCTTCTTCCTGGCAGGGTGGCCTACAGGAGTAGACCAGGGTGGTCTACAGGAGACTCTCACCACGATATCTGCCTTATTGCGTGCTCCATTGACTTTTACCCATAGACATTCAACCCCAGACATCACCACCATTAAGCTGAAGGCAATAAAGACATTAACACAGAGATCTACCCCGCTGCCTCTCCTTCCTTGCCTATCCCGCCTGAAGAGTTTATAGCCAACCATGGCAGCTCTCCAGTTATGTGAGCCATTCCACCATGTTTCTGTGATGGCAATTATAATAGTTTCCTTGCCTTACAATAAATTCTAGTTCCTCCCATTCATCGCTCATGCTGCTTGTACTGGTGTAGGTGCACTTCAGTTAGGCTACTGATCCTGCTACATTTCTGAGGGCAACAGTGTCAATTCCTAAGTTATTACTCACTGAATTTTCTAACCCATCAATAATCTTTACATCTTTACTGCTGCTTGATGCGCTATCCCCCACTTCCTCTGAGATGGCAGACCAAAGGGCCTTTCTAGCACACCATTCCTCAAGCACTGGAGTACCATTCCCAGGCTTTTTTCTATCAAGTCTGGTTCTGTCCCCGCTCTCAGCTTCACATTTAGTTTAAAGCTCTATTAATGAGCCCTGCTAGCTTCCTGGTAAGAATCTTTTGCCCCTTGTGGACTAGTGTGCCCCATCCTTGGACAGCTAAGCCTGGTCATATGGAAGCCAACTCATGGTCAAAGAACCCAAAGTTTTCCTGCTCACACCAGGTTCGGAGCCAGGTATTTGTTTCCTGGCTCTTCCTACTCCTTTCCTTGTGATTCCCTGTAATAAGAATAAGAGAAGAGAACATTACCTGTGCACCTGATCATCATTCACCCTAAGGCTCTAAAGTCCCTTTTAATTGCCCAGATTCTTGTTGGGATTTTGTTACTGTCTACTTGGAAAATCAACAGAGGAAAATTATCCATGGGCCTGACCACAGTTGGAAGTTTTCTTTCTCTATCTCTTAACAAAGACCCCATGTAGGCAGCAGACTTCCCTATGTAATGGGTCAGTCTGCATACTGGGCCTTCTCTTCCCTTCAGAAGGGAGTCCCCTATGGCAATGACCAGTCTTTTCCTCTTAACAGAAGCCGTTTTGATGGATGGCTTAGGGACTCTTAACCTAGGGAATATTTCTAGGCTGTCGGACACACCATCCTCATTGAGGTTTGGTTCCACCTGCAGAGCTTCATATCTATTGTGCAAGGGAACCTGCGAGGCTGAGGCTAACACAGGGGAGACACACCTACTGTGCCAAGACAGGACCCTTCTGCCAATTCCCTCCATCTCCTAAATTTCTCTCCTCTGCAAAATTGAGAGTATGGGAAGTCCTTTGTTGCATGAGGCATTCCTGCCTGTTGGGTCTGAGACGGGGAGCACAGAGTTTTGTTCCAGTGGTCAATCTCCCTCTCATACTCCCTAACAGTCCTCACCCTGCTCACCTCCTTCCTGAGCTCTGTCACCTGTTGGAGGAGTTCCTCCACTTGAGCACACCTCCCACAGGTGACTTCCTCACTTGTGTCCAATACCAGTGCAAGAGCGAGACACACCCTGCAGCCCAACATCTGGGTGGTAGTGTAGAACCACTGGGGGTCTGCTTGGGTAGCAGCATCAGTCATGGCTGGTGCGGAGGTTGGAGAAGCCTTAACTTTCTGCAGAGTGGACATGTGGTTCCCTGGTCCTTCTGGCTGAGTTTCAGCACCCTCTATGCACACTCCCTGCTTGCCCTGTGCAAACTGAGTCACCATGCTTTTCTGACATGCCATACATCTGTTTGCCACGTTCCGGTTGCTGGCACTTCCTAGGGGCTTTTTAAACCTCCAGTGGCCACTTCTGGTAATACTTCTCATCTTGTTAGCTGCCATGTGGCAGCTGCTGCTTCTGGGAGTAAGGAGCCACCTACCCCTCAATCCCTCCTGAGTGTTCCTTGCTCCACAGGGCTTCACGGAGCACCCTTTTTTCTTCATCAAGTTCCCAGACACAAAACTTATCGTCTCTGCTGCCAATTATCACCAGCTGAGGGTTGTTGCTGCCTTTGCCACCAAAGAGTTCACAAGCAGCATCGTGAAGTGTGGAATACAGCAGTAATTTGAATATAAAACTAAAACGTAAATCAAGATGTTTTCATTTTTAATGTCTGAGCTTGTAGTTGTAATTATAATCTCTCCAATACTTACTCAGTTTAATAGGAAAGTATTTTTAAATAGTTCTGGATAAATATTGTAGCACTTTTATTTTAAGTCATTGACCACCTACTTTTCATACTACATGTACTTTTCACATATGCTTTCATGTTACTAACTTTTTCCCACATACTTGGAAGTTTGCACTATCATGTGATCTTCATACTGAAGTGAAATTTTTTCATCTGCATGACGATGGACTAAATCAATCATTTAAGAGTTCCAGAGTGCTTCCCTGGGCTCTGTTCAACAAGGCTAAGCTACTTGGCTCAGAAAGCTGATGATAAGTGATACGGTCACTGCAAAAGAATGAAGCCGATTCCAAATCTCAAGGAAAGACCTGTTAGTTTGTAAATAAATACAGTCCAAAGAGGTGTTACCTGTCACCATTTTGGGTATCTACAGAAACTGCTAGCATACTTGATTGCCACTACAAATACCTGATTTTTGTCCCGCAGGACCTGTATCCAACTAAGCTTATTTATACCATCTTCAATGCAAAGAATCTGAGCATCACTGGAGGAGGGTAGAGCACCACATAAGTAATGACTCAGAGTTAAAATAACCATTAATTCATCATCAATAACAAGAGAAAAAGTTGTTTAAGGGCAAAAACATATCAAAAAAGCAAGATATAAATTACTACTCCACAGAAGTTACAAAGAAAAAAAGCTATTTAGGTTACTAAACAAGCAAAACTGGGGACCTTAACCTGGAGGACAATTACATTCAAGCCCCACATCACACTAATGCAGATGTCTCTCTGATGTCTTCATCTTCTGTTTTGCACAAACTCTTGTGTCTTCATTCAGACTTCAAATAAGTTTTGAATTTTCAATAGAAATACTTTTCTAATTCCTGCTTTATGCTGTCTCTAATAAACTTTAGCATCAAGATAGTATTGTTACCTGCGGAGATGAAGAAAGGCTGTATAGCACTGCTTACGGAACTCCTGGTACTGTTCACTCTGTGTGCCTCCCATACCTTCCACCATCTCCTTATTCAGCTTCATTGGGGGAGGCAGAGGTTTAGGGTCCCGACCCAAAATATAACCAAAGTCAATGTGAAACAGTTTACCTGTAGAAAGAAAGGCAAACATAATTACTTATCTCAACACTACAGATAGTATCACATCTTGATGCAAAACTTGGAAATAAAAAAAAATACATAAATGCTGTCTTTAGAAGATGCTTAGAAGCTCTCAAAATAACACAATTCACTGCTTTCTGTAAGGCCTATAACAATATATTTTATATCTTCAGCTGCCAATTTGAAATGAAGGGTTTGAAAAGTTAAGATAATTTCAAATTCATTAAAAGTACTAACAAACAAGATTAATCTCTTCTCTTTTTTTAAACAGACGGAGTATACTCAAAGACTGAATCAACACTGAAATTCGTCAGTAGATATTAAATGCATATTTATACAATAGATACTACTAATTCTTTGCTACTACTTGAGAATTTGTTGGTAAATTAAAATATTAATACACACACGCCCCTGCTTTTAGTATCCTGTCACAAGAAACACGCTCTCTTAGTTGTACATTAAACTGACCAAAGGGAAAATAGGACTCATGATCCCAAGAAAGACCTTTTGAAGACATTAAATACCAAAGATGATTTAAAAGCTGCTTCAAAATTATTTAAGAGTCATTTAAATAAGGTTAACACGTATCACGAGCTTTCAAATACATTAAGGAAACGTCACTACAATTACGTATCTGAAATTGTATTTCAAATGTGCCAAAGTCTGTCAGACAGTCTTTCAGTACTAAAATGCAAGAGTTAACAACAGTTTATCACCACATTTACTTTCTCATATCAGCTGACTACATTTAAAATGGTTCTGCAGCATTAACATGACAAACTTATATATACACCTTGCTTCAAATGCAGAAGGCAACTTCCTTTCCTACTGAGAGCTGGAGTGCTGCTCAGACCCTTATTGGGGAGCATTCACTGTATTCCCTTTCAATAGTTCTCAACCGCATATGACATGCAATAGGTGGCAAAATGACCAACACCAGCTACTTCCAAAAAAAGTACTAAAATATTTAGATAATCTTAACATTAAATATTGTATAAATATGCAAAAAAAATGCTGTCAACAGAAATTTAAGTAGTAACATTCATAATTCTTAGGAATCCAGTTTCTATGAAATGTCTTGACTTGCTTCTTAGGTGGAAAATACTGACCTTATAAAGCAAAAAAGTTCTTTTGTAAGGTGTTATGCAAACAATTTTTTAGTTTGAAATACATAATTTAAATAACGACTAAGGTGATACCAGAGCTATATTACAAAAAGATGAGAAGGATTCAGATATGTCAAAAAACATTTATTTAAAATAATAAATAGATACATATAAGTGCAACCTGTTAAGTAATTTTCTTAGGACAGAGAGAAACCATTTTCCTGAGATCTGCAGTAATGAGGAATCAAGAAGGAAACTAAGAAGCACAAAAAGGTGATGTGTTTGAACTGTTAGGAGAGTTAAGTTTTGCATCCAAAAGCAAAGCTACGCAATGACATAAATAAATGTAAGTCTTACGTGATTAATTTACATAAGAGAATGAAATGTAGATACAAGACGGAAGATCTTTAAAACAAAAAGGCAGAAATACCTATTAGCACGATAGTTATCTTGACAGTCACAGGTAGCACAGAACAGTCTTGATTCAGAATTATGGAACTGAAAAGTGTCATAGGCAGAAATCTGTTTGCCAAGGTATGCATTCATTTTAATATTTTCACAAGCTTAAGTGTTCAGCACTCTTTACTTCCTTCAATAGTTTTTTCAAGCTGTTACGGAAGTTACTTTTAGAGCTCATTTTTGTACACCAAGATTTTGAAGTAGACACTTTGATATATTCACCCCCACATTAAGTTACAAAAAATGTTTAATTAAAAAGTTTGGGAGGTCTGTTTTCTGTTCGCTTATTCAAACCTGTCACCTCGAAGAGTCAAGAGACAATATTTTTAATAAAACAATAACTCTTGTGGCAGTAATTAAATCTTTTTTAAGTTTGCTCTGGAGACAAGGAACAAAAGGCGATAATTAATAATTTCTATTAGTAACAAAGATGCATCAAAACCACTTTAATAGGTGACTGATATACCTTCACATAAATTAATTAGATATCAAATAGTTCACTTATTCATTATTAGGAATGAAGTATAAAAGAAAGTACAAGATGAGACCATCCTGTATTAGCATTCTAGCTCCCCTAGCTGCACTTCAAAATTCAGCAGATTTTTAGGTTGACTGAAAACATATGTCAAAAGCTTTCATTTAAATACACTAAATGTATTTCATATTTTTCAAATCCATGTCCTAAACATAGACTTAACTCATTTCCATTCATGCAGCTCCTCCAAGATCAATTAAATCAGCATACCATATTACAGAATATGGACAGAAGGCTACTGTTGGTGCCTCTCTGAAGCTGTTGCAACAGTGAAAACTAAGTGGACAGCTAGAAGAAGTACTACAGTGTTAAAGCTGTCTACAGAGAAGCGTGGCATATTCTCCTTGAGGACTTAAGTACAATTGGAACACGCAAAGAACATGCCTGCTTTGGGCAAATGAAATTGTACCTTTAACACTGAAGATCAGGTGAAGTTTACATTATTATTTACATTAATAAATAATAAATTTATCAAGTTAATAGATGCAATTATTTGAAATCGTTCAATACTAAAATGAAAGATTGCAAGTATCTCAAGTGATATCCCAAGTGAGATTTATATCAAGGTGCAACACTGTACATTCCATTTTCATGGTATTGAAGAAATTGTTCCCTAGACTAACTCTCTGCATAAAGTCCATTATAAGAACAAGGACGGATAAAGTTTCTGGTATGCACCTGAGACAGTGTAGTATCAGAAAGTACTAAATAGTTCCAGGAAGAGCAAGATCAAAATAGGAACTTGAACACTCCAGCTCTATATAAAGCAACAATTCTAGGTTATATGAACATCAAACAAAAAAAAATATCATTCTGATCTAGAAATTAATGTACTGAAGACACAATTTGAGAGGACAGAAAATACATTTAATCAGAATTTTCCTTCTGTAAGAACCGAACTTCACTGTGAATAGCATATCTCCTAACACAGTCATCACTCCTGGTGCACACCTATAAGGACAGAAGCAAAAGTTGAAAGTAACAACTTATGAATTATTTTTTCGTCCATTTAAACTTGTTTTTTCTTCAAGAACACGGCTTCTCAAGAAGTACTCATTTGAAATTTGTCAGCTACAGATGTGACAATACATAAAAAATAAGTTGTCTAGTACTCACATCCAAAAACGGACTATAGGAGAATCAGCATCTTATTTGGGCAGGTGCTGAATGAGTTTTTCAGTTCTGGATTGTCACACAGTTCCTATCTGAAAGTTCCTGAAAGTTACATAATTTAATTCATAGGAAGCATACCTTCTCAACTGAATTTTGAAGATGATTTTTAAACCTTTATTTCACATGGTTTTAAACCTTTATTTTCCTTATGGTTAGGGTTTGAAGGGACCTACGGAGAACATCTGGCCCAACCTCCTGGTCAAGCAGGGACACCTAGAGCCAGCTCCCTTGTCCAGGACCACGTCCAGATCGTTTCCGAGTATCTCTATGAACAGAGACTCCTTGGGCTTCCCAACCAGAAATCTGCCACACTCACTGTAAGTAATAATTCATCTTCATAGCACGGTACTTGTACGCAATTAACATCTACCATTCCAGTAAATCAGACTGCTTTTGAGCTTTGTGCAACACTGCTTTTTCAAAAGGCTCTGAACTTCCATGTTTTATAAAACAACTATATTTCCTTCCTTCAATACAGTGTCAGTGTCACAACACGTAACATTTTGATCTCACGTTTTTTCTTCAGTTTCTAATCCATCTTCTTCAGATTTATTACATTTTAATTTAAAATGCTCTTAATTATTAGACATGCTTATAAATCAAAGACAAAACTGAACCTCTAATTTTGGTTTATTACTGCTCCAGAATGACTGCTAAATCATAAAGCTGAAGTGGTTTTGCTTGAGTCATGTTTGAAAATAAGAGAAAAGTTACTTAAAGACAATAGGTCAAACAGATTTCAGCCCCAGAGCCTCTTACATTCTTGTAAGCCCAGATATAAAGGCCTCTAATTTCTAATATTTAGACACTGAACACTTTAGAAAGCTCTTCAGAAATCGGAGTTCCTTATAAGAATGGAAGATCTGCGGCATCTGACAAAATGAAACATAAGAATACAGGAAATAGCTTGGGACCACAGACACGGATGTGTGAACTTCCTTCCTCATTTCAAGGCCTGGAGTAGGATTATTTGTATGAATTTACATACAGTTCAAGATACATGGCTTTGGACAAACACTTCTGATGTTAAAAGTGGCTAACTCCTCAAAGTATAACAGATGACATCGGTACTCTTTCAGGAAGCTGAAAAAAAATCTCTGCTGGAAAGACACCAAACAGCATCTCATCTTTAAAAAAAACCAGTCTTTTAACAATGACTCTCCACTCTCCCACATAAGGCGTTTCACAGCAGAAAAAGCAAGACATGAGGCATTTACTGACTTGCAGCAGATGAGATGTTTTCAGGAATATGCAACAATGTAATAGTAGGCACACATAAAATTATTTGTTCGAAACCTAAACTCTGGTATTGCTGTGTACTTTTAAGCTTGTTTTTATTAAAGAAAAATATCAGGTTGACTACAGTTTTCTACTGAACACCAGTTTTTCTAGCATATGGAATAAAGAAGACAGGCTTCTGGAGAGTTCAAGCAAAAGCCATCAAACATGGGAAGTCTCCCTGACAAGCAGCCAGGGCGTGAGGGATTTCAAAGTCCATTCGAGTTCTTTTCAGCCTTGAGAGTGATCTTTCATGAAGTGAAGCATGGACTTGTGAAGACGAAATATTGATATCTGGTGCTTGCAATAGCCAATAACATCTGACTGCAGCCAACGAGGCTGATTTGTCCATCACTTTTACTGCTAATGCCTACATTTTAGTACAGAAGAATGTTGCCATATTGCAGCACAGAAATTTTTATTTCATTAGAGGACTGTGAGGAAATACTACTGAAAATCGGCACAGAACTCTGAAATCCTTAAACAAAATGTTGAAAGCAAAGATAATTACTAAAATAAAATTAGACTGGTGGCAATTGTCTTTTAACAGGCAAGAAAGCCTCACAAATTGTTCTGAACTTAACTGTTACCACTTTTGGGAAGACCAGGGATCCCCCTCCCCCCGACCAATACATAGAATCTCCCAAGCTCTGAATTTCAATATTTTTTTCTGTAAACTGCAACTGCTACTATTCTTTCAAGCTGGCTTTTATAGAAAAGGAACAAATTAATGACTATTTTAACTGAATTCCCACTTCAAATTTGGAATAACAGGGTTAAAATCCATCTGATGAAAGTAAGTGGATAAGTGGATGGATGGATGGATGGATGGATGGATGGATGGATGGATGGATGGATGGACGGACGGACGGACTGGGTGGTTTCTTGGCTTTCCCAGCAAATTCTGATGCTACCATCAAAACTTCTTCTTTGTAACAGCACTGCCATGGTGAAAAGATCAGAATCCCCAATATATTGTCATGATTTTCATCACTCACCTGTTATTGCTTCTCTAAGACTACACAAAACCAGAAGCAAGCAGTATGAATTGTTAAGGATTTATTCAGGATACAGATTTTAAACTCAATATTCAGCAACAGCTGGAGGTCAAGTTTATCACTGTCATCCATATAATGGAGAAGGGCTCAGCTTGTGCTAAGCATTGTAATTTTTCCCCCTCAGACCACAAGCTGTCCATTCTCAAAATACACCCCATGCAGGCACACTATAAGAAAAAAAGATGTCAGATGTGTGTTGCTAAAGGAGAAATACTGTTCAAGATACCTAAGAGAAAATGTTCATCAGGCCAACAGCTAAAAGTTTATATTCTCTTTGATAAGTGTCACAGAAATGGGGGTTGCAGAGAGAAATCTCAAAAATAACAGTAGGTGTTAATTTGGTTCATTTTTTAAAAAAAGGATGCTCCTTTATCAAGACAAATAATATTTATAAGCTTATTTAAAAATTCCACTGCTTTTTACATATTATAGCAGTTTGCAACAATAATAAATGCATTTATCAAAGTACTTTTGTAAGCATTGATACAGAAAGAAGATTCATACACTACAGTTTTTCCATTTTGGTCATCTACAGCTTTAACTGAAAAGTTCTGAAGGTACAAACACATCATGTCATCCAACACATGGAACTGTTCAGATCTTTGCTATCTTGCCTGGCGACCCTTTCTAACTGAGACTGGAGAATAAATCACATGTCAATTGGTATATTTCACAGTGAAGACAGACCACAGCTCTACTTCTAAGCATTAAATGAGGAGACCGTGCAGTTCTTTTACCAAACTACACATGATGCTAAAATCCAACGTTTTTTTCATGTTCTGAGCCCTCACACTTTGCACTTGCACTTAGATATTAATGATATTTTTATCCACATTGCAATTTGCTCTCTTGCTACAGAGCAGTTTCAAGTATAAAGTTTATATCAAAGTATATAGGGAACCTGTATACATGCAGGTCCCTAAAGATTACTGGAGTATTAAGTCGGTCAGTCACTTCGGCAAGAGTTAACTGGCCAGACACGCTTATGCAGTGCTACTCAAGAATGCCATCTGGAAGTCTCAGGATATCCTAAAATATCTACTGACAGCCTGTAGATACAACAGGACCCTTGTGAAATCTTTGTTTGCCTACAAAGCAAGCAGAAGCTACTATTATGTTTGTGAAACTGATGCAAGTATTCTTGCAATTTTTAACATTACTGATAGATGAGGATATTTTGACTGATGGTTCCCTATAAATCTTGCCAAACAAACTTCTACAGCTGCCCTTGAAATATATGGTAGAGCGTTTAGAAATCTGAAAATATCTGAAGATATCTTGTGTAAGACTACTAAAAAAAAAAAAAAAAAAGCCACCTTATTTTAAGAACTATAAGCATAAGAGTCATGAAAGACAGCAGAAATTCTTTCTAAACATTGAGTGGGAAACAATTTGGTTTTATGAACTTCAGTATCTGTTGCTTAATACTTAAATTATATCGTTGGTCCTATAGGCACAGACATATACATTTTACAAGATGATGCAACAATTCTATTGGAAGGAGTCCAACACAGATGTGGCTACATCCACCAAATTAAAAGGAAGAGCCAAAAAAAGTTATGATATATATTGCCATATAAACCCAAGAAAAGTAAGTGAACCCACATCTGGTACTCACAATTCTTTAGTCTACTGGAAAGCTTCAATTCATCAAAGAAATACATCAAATAAAGAAAGGATGCACATAAGGTCACACAATTTTGAAGAAAAACATTTAAAACTTCCATTCTTCACAAGAAGAATGACATTAGCTTTTTCCAACTTAAGTTTAAGGGTATCTCAGTAGTAAGAAATGAAGCTTTGTAGCAAGTGTTTGTTGTATTTGGCACATAAGAATTTCTCTTGATAGCTCAGAAAACCTCCCTGAATGCGACAGAGCATAGGTAACAATGAAAACAATTTCAGACTGTGAATTTACCGTGGTTATGGGCTGCCCTCTGCTGTACTGTGTAAATTCTGCCACTAAACCAAACAGCCATTGTGCTGTTACTTTTTAACACTGACAGGCAAGATGCACTTTACTCCAAATCAAAACACTGAAATATTACTACTCAAGAGTGTGCAACCAGTGCCTGTTATGGAAAGATTTATACATGTCATCTACGATAAATGACAGACACCTCTCAAGACAGATTTCTAAATGCACATTTCCTAGCAGATAAGGAAAAACAGACTTGCTGTAGATGTTCTCCCACACACACAAAGCAAGACTTTGCCTTCGTCAAGGCCCAACGGTCAATTTTCTATTCTTTCATATGATTCAATGTAATGCATGCTACAGCTTTAACTGTAAACTTACAGGCTTTCCACCTGGATGTGTCTCTTTTCCCCATATAACATTTCATATTTACATGCTTCTCATTCCATAAATGTTTCACTTTATAATAAACACTCAACCACAACTCCTAAGTCGTCACTATGCAAGGAAGATATTCAAGGTAGCAAAGCTTCTATTGAGAGCTATTAATTCAAAAGTAAGCCAGAAAAAACTCAAACCATAAAAAAGATCAAAAATAATTATCCTAGATGAAATGTTTTTGTTTGCAAAAACTTTGAGAACTTACATGCAGCTACAACTGAACTCATTTTCAGCTAAAACATTTGAACTTCCCTATCCCCAAGGGACTGATTATAATAGTCAAAGTAGCTTAATTTTCAAATCTTTCATTTCCCTTAGTAGAGAAGCCTTCTATTTATTTAGAATTACTAGAATTATTCACTTTGTGTAGTCTGTTATTAATCCATACAGATGTCAACAAAAAATAACCTTTAAAAAGTTAAAACAAGCTGGGGAGAATCAAAACGCATAACTGCTATTTTGATCTTTCATGATACATGGGGTTTGATTCAAACTAAAGCGTAAACTTGATTAAACAGTAAGTTCTACTACTTTCTCTCTCCCACCTGAAAATACGTAATGAGCATGTCACTAAAGGCTCTATGTCCTTCTGGTTTTAGAGAAGGCTTAAAGAAATGTGTGTAATTTCAACCGGATGCTCGAAAGTCCAGCCAGCTCAGTTAGTCTGATGATGACACACTGCTCTGAGAAGTCTCAGGTGACATTCCCACTTCTGAGACATACTATGTAAATTTCTTTCAAAAAACCACAGATCTGGAAAACTCACAGAAACACTTTATTCAAAATTTTAAAAAGTCTAAGATAGGAATTTACATAGACACTCAGTGAAGTCATTGATTTTATACCTAATTTCATATTACTACTGATAATACTTGTCTTAAACATCTACTGTATTTGGAATAGCATACATAAAGAAGCAGACTTATTTGACAAGTATTAAAATACAACAGGCATCTAATTAGTAATCTTGAATTTGCTTTTCGATAGTATAAAAAAGCTATTAAGCAAGAATGTAACTATTCAATGAAAAATTAAATGATTTGATAAAGAACAATCAGGATACTTGGGGCTGAAGCAACATTACAAACATTCCTTAACGAGCCCTTTTCTTCAGTTTTGGACCAAGACTTTAAAAAAATCCATGTAATTATCATATTAGACAAATCTAAGTTAACAGTAAAACATTTACTGGTCTTAGGTAAAAGCAGTCAAATTTTAGCATATGCTATGTTCATAATACTTTCAAAAAGGGTAGAATCATTCAAGAAACTATCATCATTCAGTACTGATACACAAATGCTTCTTAAACTGACATAAAAGTCACCTATCAGATACATGTTCTATTACATCTTGCCTACTAGTGCAATTAGAGCACTACTAGAGCAATTAATCTACTTGTTTTCTTATTCTTCAGGTGCTACTTCACACTACTAATAGTTTAAACCTGAACTTTGAATCACTGGATCAACTATAACCTTAGATGAGACAATATAACTTTACATTTAAAAATATAGTCTCATCTACAATACTCAGCAATTACACTCACAAGAAAAATAAAGCAAAATAGTACCAACACATTACTAATCAAACAACTGCTGTTGTGAGATTATAGTGCTAAAATAATTACCTGTTTTTGTTAGCAAAAGATTATCCAGATGTCTATCTCCAACTCCAAGGATGTAAGTAATTACACAATAACCAGCTGTAACAAGTAAATTGTAAACATCAATATAAGTACCTTTCTTGGAAAGTAACAAGTTCCACACAATTAACGAAAGCATATGACATTATCTTAGCTCTTACTCATTGGTAATAGATGTACCATACAGACTGGGGGCAGTGGTAGAGCTGATGAATAATAATCAAGATTAGCAGAACTATGAAGCAATAAATGAAAAATCTGAAGTTTATTCAGTACTGGCAAGGTTTTCAACTCCTACTACAATTATATTCCTAACATCAAAAGTATAAATTAATTCAAGAATAGGATTAAGATATTCAAAGGAAGATAAAAGTATTTAGAGCAAAATGAATGCACACATTTTGAACTTAGTATATTTTCAGGTAAATGTAAACAAGCATGAGACACTGATATAAATCTGAATATATACACCAGTGTAATTCACAAGCTAAGCAGTAAGCCAGGCAGTGATAAACAGTGAACTGTTTCAATTCTTACTTTCACCCACTAAGCATAAGTCTGAAAGACTGAGCCAGCAGAAAGAGACAGGGAATGGAGAAGACACTGTGGAGCAACAACTGAACTACCTTTTTTAGAATGAAATTGCTTGTAATTTAATAGACAGCAAATGTGATATTTTAATATTGCCACCACATTTACCGCTTTTTCTTGTCATCCAAATGGAACAAGTAGTTGAATATAGCCTCAACCCCCCAAAACCAGATGTTTTAAAAACAAACAGGTTTTTTTTATGTCAAATACAGATGATTTTTTATTATATAAATGCTTTACATCCCGTGAATTACCAAGACCCCAATTCATGATGTGGAGGGGCAAATCTAACATTATTGCTAGTTAGCTATAATATCTAACTTCCAAGAAGAATAAAAAAGGGCTGAGGAGAGGAATTGTGTCTAACAGGCCAGGCTCAAAATTGTTCTTTTCACAGGATTCTGGCAAGTACACGCACAGTGCCTAAATCTGTAGTCATCTAACCAGAACTGTCTTCACACCTCACCTACACTGGCCTTTTAGCTTCAGACACGGAGTTACCAACTGTGAGACTGTAACTCACCACAGCTCTTAACATAGGTGTCCATCACTTCTGCACTTATTCCATGAGGGCCAGTCTCACTAGGTGCATGTTTCCTGAAGAAGTTCTGGAGGGGAAGTCATCAACATATTTAGTTATTCCACATGATCTGAAACAGGATCTTTAGAATCCGACTGAAAAGAAGATTTAAATCAAAACCACAAAGGGCCATTATTATAATCTGTTACACTAACAACCCCTCCCAAAAACCTAGTAAATCCTAATTTTATTTTATATAGCTTTATTTATTTTCTATCTTAATCATCACATTCTTATACTCAACAGAAACAGACCTGAAGTTCAAATTGAAAAGTAGTTTCCTCTGTTGACAACTTCAGAAAATTAACAATGCATTGAAAAGTTACTGATTAACAACTTAGTACAAAAACCTCCACAGGGAAGTGTTTAAGTCAGATCAACAAAAACTAGAACAGTACAGATTAGTAACTACATTTGGGGGACATATCCTGAGAAGGTTTATCATCATGATACATCTCCATATTCTTCAATACAACCAACCTCTACTGATTTTAAAGGGAAAAAATCTAAGTCATCAAAAGGAAACTTCACCTTTCCCGTGAAATGTGGACAGGGTCAGAACAGTCTTTCCCACCATTCAGAAGAAAACTGTTTTTTTTCTCTTAAGACAAAGATAGGTAAACTAAATCCAAGCCTAAGCACAATTTTCTTCCAGTAAACATACACAAAGCTAAGGAAGCACTGTAAGGGGAGATTTGTAGGCATCTAAATATCATGTAAGCAACTAAAAACACAACTAAAATCACAAGAATCTTAACAAAAGCCAAGAAGGTACTGAAGGAAGGTGCCAGTAGGCTACTTAAGGTAAGTTTTGCTTGAAGAGCAGTCCTGTTTTAACATGTATCCGAGTTTTAAGGTGAGGAGATAGATTTAATTATCTGTTTACAGAAGAATAAATCCTTTCGGTATATGTTAAAAAAGGCTGACTGCATAGCCACAAACAGAATTCAGACCATCCAAGTGCTAAACTGTAGAGTGCGGAACAGAAAAACCTCCAATTTCAAGATTGTTGATAGATAGTAAGTAACCCTCAAACATAAGAATAACTTTCCTTTCCTACAGAACTGCATTACCAGCCAGTATTGGATTACTTGCTTTAAAATCTTCTCAAACTGAAATAATTTTTAATGTTTATTTTCAGTGTCCATCTTTATTAAAACAGCTGTGGCACTGAAAAGGAACATTTATAAAAAACATAAACCAAACTTCCACAACACCTAAAAATGTTCATTCGGTTTTCATTTATCGGGTCTCTAATGTATTTTGCCACTGATCTGTGAAGTAATCTTAGATCACATTCTTTTGGCATCCTGTCTGTTTAGATTAGCAATTATTCACAGGAAGAATTGCTCTTTATGCCTGCACAGCCACTAAAACAGCAGGGCATCTACTTTAGATTGGAATATGATGTTACAAGTAATTGCAAAATGACAGTTTCACAAGCATTTCTATATATATGATTTTATAAAAACACATCACGGTCTGGAATATGAATATCACATTTCCAAGACTGCAAAGGATTGCCAAGAAAACACCTTATAAACCATATAATTATTGAATGTGTAGATGAAGCTCATCAAAATCTTTACTGAATGGTAAGTTCAAAAAAAACTTATCCAACCTGGTCATTGTCTGATTAATGACACACATTTTTGTGATACACATTTTATATACTTATTTGTTAAGCAAATGATAATGACAGATGACAATAACTTTTTTAATCTCCATATGTTTAATATATGTAGTTGGGAGCTGTTTGCACTGGCTCCCAGTTACTGAGCTATAAACAAATGCAAACTTCAATATAAACTACAAAAAAAGGAAGAAAGGTATTGTGATAAATTGAATCCCAGATAAACATGCCGTGTTTTCATTAAAAAACTTATTAGCAATATATCTCATAGGGCAATCTGGTATATTTTTATCTAACTATACCTATTTCAACCAGCTGCGCTCTGCTAGCTAGCTTGTGTGCTTCAAATTAGCATGAATTTGTGTGCCGCTACTCAATTATGTGTCCCTACTCAATTTTGTAACAGTTACAGAAAGTTTGCTATTAAGAAAGGTCAAAATAAATAAATAAAATCACATATCTCTACATCCACTATGGCAAGGAAACAGACCTCAGAAATTACATGAACAAACTATTCAGGTATTACATAAAAAAAATGAAACCATTAAAACACACTTTGAAAAGGTATCAGGTCCAAACTACTGAGTGGATGATAGAAATACCTCAAAACAAACAGCACAGAAGTGTTATGCACCTACCATCTATCAGTGGAGCAAAGCAAGAATTTCAGTATCACAACTGCATTACACTTTAATTATTTAAATAATACTACTTTTAGAATATGATATATTCATCTGGTGATTTAAGCATATGTTTTAAAGCAAAAGTTCTGCTGTAAATACCATTATGTTTCAAGCTGTAAACTTCTAATTACCAGTTGAGAGACTGAAGATCAAAGCCTGCAATTCATACTGTTTACCAGAAGATGACTTAAATATACCCCAACACACACCTGTATACTTTCCTCGGTAGCAAGAACTTCTGCAACTGGTACTGACTGAATAAACTGCATGAAGCCTGTGACAAAAAAAACACCAGATAAAAATTTCCAGTGCATAGAACTTTTAAGGTACTCCAAATCACTTTCATTAAAGGGCAATACTTCAATGATTCTCACTGGCAAATAACCAAATTTTGTCTCAATTATCTGCCTTCAGTAGTTCTAAAACAACTTTTCATTAACACCAAATTAGCTTGCAAAAGTTCTCCTGTTTCAAGTTCTCAGGAGAAAGATCAGTAACAGCTTTCTAAATATTTATCCAGAATTTACCTAAAAGCATAGACAAGTCTGATTTTGTTTTGTCTTAGGTTTTCCTCCATTTCATGAGCAGGTTTACAAATATGAGTGTTAAAAGTTCGTTGTGTGAGATCACACAGCAAGCCAACCATAAAGTTAACACTACTGATTGTCATAATACTCCAAAATCCAGGCTTCTTCTGGAATATTGTGGTCACTCAAGATGTTTATATCCATGATTCATATTGAAACTTTCTTAAACATTTCACAGAATCATAGAATGCTTTGGGTTGGAAGGGGCCTTTATCAGTCATATAGTCCAAGCTCCCTGCACAAGCTGGGACATCTTCAAATGGATCAGGTGGCTTGGAGACCCACCCAACCTGACCCTGAGTGCTTCCAGAAACCCAGCCTATATTTCACCACCTGCAATGTAAAAAACGTCTTCCTTACATTCACTCTAAATCTACTCTCGCTTCGTTTAAAACCATTAGCAGAACAGTCACATTAAACTTCCAGAGGGCAGACTTTGGACTGTTCAGAAGGCTGGTTAGCGAAGTCCCACAGGAGACAGCCCTTCAGGGCAAGGCAGCCCACGAGTGCTGGGCACTCTTCAAAAATGAAAACCTAGCAGCTCAGAAGCAAGCCATCACTATGGTCTGGAAAAGGAGCCAGCGGGGGAAAAAAAACAGCTTGCTTGAGTAGGGAGATCTTGAGAGGCATCAAAAAGAAGAGGAATGTCTATAAGCTTTGGAAGAAGGGACAGGTGTCTTGGGTGGACTACAGGGAGGAAGTGAGATCATGCAGGGAAAAAATCAGGAGGGCTAAGGCCCAACTAGAAATCAAACTGGCTAAGTCTGTGGAAGATAATAAAAAATCTTTCTACAAATACGTTAACAAGAAAAGGACGACTGGGGAGAATATTCAGTCCCTATTGGATGTAGAAGGAATAACAGTGACAGGGGATGAGGACAAGGCTGAGGTACTTAATGCCTTCTTTGCCTCAGTCTTTAATAGCAAGGAAAGTTGTTCCCTCTGTGTACAAACCCAGGAGTTAGAGGAGAAGAATGAGGCTCCCATGATCCAAGAGGAGGCGGTTAGAGACTTGCTTGCCCACCTAGACACCCACAAGTCTATAGGGCCGGATGATATCCACCCAAGAGTAATGAAGGAGCTGGCGGATATCCTTTCCAAACCCCTTTCCATCCTCTTCCAGCGGTCCTGGCTGACTGGGGAAGTTCCACTGGACCGGAGGCTGGCTGATGTTGTGCCCATCTACAAGAAGGGTTGCAGGGAGGATCCGGGGAACTACAGGCCTGTCAGTCTGACCTCAGTGCCGGGGAAAGTCATGGAACAGGTGATGTTGGGTGCTATCATGAAGCACATGCAAGAGAACCGGGTGATCAGGCCCAGTCAACACAGGTTCATGAAAGGCAGATCTTGCCAAACTAACCTGATTGCCTTCTATGACAAAATCACTCGACTACTGGATGGGGGAAAGGCTGTGGATGTAGTCTTCTTGGACTTCAGTAAAGCCTTTGACACAGTTTCTCACAGCATTCTGCTTCAGAAACTGTCAGCCTCTGGCCTGGACAGGCGCACACTCTCCTGGGTTGAAAACTGGTTGGATGGCCGGGCCCAGAGAGTGGTGGTCAATGAAGTTAACTCCAGCTGGACGCCGCTTACAAGTGGGGTTCCTCAGGGTTTGGTACTAGGTCCAGCCCTGTTCAATGTCTTTATCAATGACCTGGATGAAGGCATTGAGTGCACCCTCAGCAAGTTTGCAGATGACACTAAGCTGGGTGGAAGTGTGGATCTGCTGGAGGGCAGGGAGGCTCTGCAAAGGGATCTGAACAGGCTGGACCGCTGGGTTGAGACCAATGGGATGAGGTTTAACAAGGCCAAATGCCGGGTCCTGCACTTGGGGCACAACAACCCTATGCAGTGCTACAGACCGGGAGAAGAGAAGGACCTGGGGGTGCTGGTTGACAGCTGACTGAACATGAGCCAGCGGTGTGCCCAGGTGGCCAAGAAGGCCAATGGAATCTTGGTTTGGATGAGAAATGGCATGACCAGCAGGTCCAGGGAGGTTATTCTCCTTCTGTACTCTGCACTGGTGAGACCGCACCTTGAGTCCTGTGTTCAGTTCTGGGCCCTTCACCACAAGAAGGATGTTGAGCCTCTGGAGCGTGTCCAGAGAAGAGCAACGAAGCTAGTGAGGGGGCCGGAGAACAAGTCTTATGAGGAGCGGCTGGGAGAGCTGGGGTTGCTTATCCTGGAGAGGAGGAGGCTGAGGGGAGACCTTATTGCTCTCTACAACTACCTAAAACGAGGTTGTGGAGAGGAGGGAGCTGGCCTCTTCTCCCAAGTGACAGGGGACAGGACAAGGGGGAATGGCCTGAAGCTCCGCCAGGGGAGGTTCAGGGTGGACATCAGGAAAAAAATTTTCATGGAAAGGGTCACTGGGCACTGGAACAGGCTGCCCAGGGAGGTGGTTGAGTCACCTTCCCTGGAGGTGTTCAAAGGACGGGTGGATGAGGTGCTGAGAGGCATGGTTTAGGGATCAATGGGAATGGCTGGACTCAATGATGCAGTAGGTCCTTTCCAACCTCGTGATTCTATGATTCTATAATTACTCCTTGTCCTGTCACCACAGGCTTTGCTAAAAAGCCTGTCCCTACCTTTCCCACAGGCACCCTTGAAGTACATTTGAGCTCTGTTTTAGAATGCTGTACTAAGTGAAATATCTCTCATGAAAACAATGCATCACAACAGTCTATGAACAGAAGGAGATTCTTACCAATACTGCATTTTTAGGAAACAGAAGTATCCATACCATGTTTTGTACTAGTTGCCAGCACTTTATAGGGTGTCAGTTTCAAATCCAGATTCTCTTTTCTTAAGAGCTGTAAAAATACAAACCACACACACACAAAAAAGGCAGATGAATGCAAATGAACGGCAGCTTCTGTTTTTAAAATGAATGTGTATTGGACACTGATCTCCACTGTTCTTTACTGAAATCAGTAATGAATGAAAGTCAGTTTGCCAATCTATTTAATTATTTATTTTAAAGCACATGCAGGCTTATTGCCTGTCTATAAAGAAAATAAACAAACTCTCCTAGGAACCGAGAACTCTGGAATGTATTAGCAATATAAGCTGCATTAACAATTTTCAACAATTCTGTTCCCGACAAGGAAAATCAAGAACACAGGAGGATGCACATTAATAATCCTCACCTTATCCATGAGTGAAATAATCTGAAGAATAAGCTGATCTTGACGTAAATCATCCCCATGCTTAAAAATAACAGGATATTTGCCTCCATCTTCTGTCTTGAAGAATAACTGAGCAGGCATTAAGGCACTCTGGAAAAGGAAACTTGTTCTACTAAAGCAGTTCACAGCAATATTCATATTAAGATGTTGCTACAGTGGAGTTTTAAAATCCAAATCCTTATTCACTGCATTATAAACATGAAATGAACTAGGCCAAGTGTCAGCTCACAGGATTCAAGTATCAAATTCAGTAACAAAAAGATTTGGAATAGTAGCAATAACTACGGGAACTCCTTCCATTCCCCTCAAGTCCGGTAGAAAAGAAGCAATTCTAAAGTGTCTAATAGCAGCTATTCACTATTTAGGGCGCAACAGTTAGAACATAGCATTTCTAGTTATCAAAAGTGTGATGCAGTCACGCTTTTAAAATAATATCTTACGTCTTTCTTTTTTAGCAAGGCGTGTGAAGGATACATTTCCCACCCACTCCTTTCCCCAGCAGAAGAGGAGGACAGAGGGATTCAAATTCTGTTTGCGTGCATGAAATTCCAATCAACATAGAAGCATTATGAAAAAGGTCACAACAAAACAAATTTAAACTGACCAGATCAAAGAGAGACACAATTATAGGATAAACATCAAAGAAATGCTAGGGGCAAGACATTTTAAACAATTGCTTCCTTAATCTACTTAGTGAAAGCAAAAATGCCTTTTCACGTTGTTGTTTAAGAAAGCCAATTTGTTTGCAATTTCTCTGCATAAAAAGGGTTGAAGGGGATCAATTACACACATAAATGATTTAATCTATTGCAACTGACCAAACTAAAAAGAAACAAAAAAAAATCAAGAATATAAAGTTTAATATTTGAGCAGGTACATGAAATGTTCAGCTGCAGTGAATGTTTCCAAATTATTAAGTCCCATAAACAAAGGAAAAATTATTCCTTAAATGGTATGTGATATCTAAGAGCACCAAAAATTAGTCATTCTTTCCGCTTTGGGTTTATCTTTCGTGCCATAGCACAGAAAGAGATATTAAATAGAAATCTGTAACCTTACAGAATCAGCAGAATCAAAGCCATCTCCGATTTGGAAACAAGTCACATCTCATATTCTTTGTCCCAATTTTTCTAAATTTCTACACAAGACTATCTGACTTGAGTTGGTCTTGATTGAGTTAAGCTGTTGTTCTTGACAGAAAGCTGTTGTTCACGCGGTCTTTTTGTCAGCATAGTTCCCTTGACCCTTAAATTCATGCTAAAAGCTAGCGCAGGTTTGCAAGGCCTTGCTTTCACGACAGATCTTTCCAACTTTGCCTCCAGCCTGTGGTGTAAGAGCATGGAATTGAAGCATACTCTTCAAAAAGACTGACTGGTATAATAGTAACTAAAGCTAGGGAATCAAGCGATAATACAGTAGAAAACTGGGAAAATGTTCACCTCTTTTTAAGTAAACACAGACTATGCTACAGTCAACAAGCAGCCTGTCAAAGTTTGGAACTACCAGGTGTAGTAAATATCTGACCTAGCATATAGAGAAGATGAACTAACACTGGTTGCCACAGCAGCTTGAATATTTTTTAACTGGGAGAGAATGCCTCCTGGATATAGGACTGACTGGTAAACCACATTCTGATCTCAAAATTAGATTACAGTCAGCTGAGTCAATCTGATGAGTAAATTTAGAGAGAGGGCCGGCAATAACTTACATTTCAAGTAGTATAAGAAGCAAAATAACTCCAGCCCTTTCAACAGCATACTGAGTGTTTAGTAACTAGATTAAGAGATGGCCATACAATCATAAGCAACTTTTATGAATTAGTTTAAGAATCAACTAACCTTAATCATACAGGTTATACCCGTCAGTCCACTGCAACAAAACGAAATGGACCATCTTACTATTTGACAGTCTCTAACAATTTAACATTTCTATTTTGCAAGGGAACAATGCATACATGCAGCTAAGAAGTCGCGTATCTGACTAGATTTGTATGACTTTGTGGGCACATTCTATTTACATTTTCCCTCAATGTCAGCCCCTTTAAACTTTTCAACTGATGTTTTTAAGCTTAGTGCTCATAAGAGTTGTTTGCATTCCAGCTATTCAAGAAGATCTCATTTACCTTGAAGAGTGTGGCTTTTTCAGGGATTATCCCTTTAATTTTCACCTGAGGTTCCAGAGGAAGTGGAATAAGCTCCATATCTGCTAAATTCATCTTTTCATTATCTGCTAACAAAGCCTGAAGCCTCTCATTCTAAAAGAATAAAAGAATGAAAAACTTGCTTCAAATATTATCAAAACACCACAGAAAACATACTAGGTATATATGAACAGTTAAAAAGTCTTTTAACAAAGAATATATAAATATATATACAATTTATATAATTTGAAAGAATGCTCTCAATGTAACACACAAGCAGGGTTCACTCTCCAAAACTGCATAACCCCCTCCTGTTTTAGTGATTACACCTTCATTACTGATACACAGAACATTCACATAATTTCATTTAAAAAAAGATGCCAACACTTAGGTGTTTCATTTTCCTGCACAAATATATGCTACAGATATAAAAAAGAAGTGAAAATAAATTACTACACTGCAGAATTCATGTTTAAAAATACTGATGTGTGTCAGAGGAAAAGAAAATACATGAATATAAATCCCTTTGTCATTCCTGTTTCCGTTCCATACCTATATGTCAAGTTCAGTTAACATATTTTAACTAAGGAAGACATGGCTTCTTAAAATGCACCTATAGAGGCAAAAAAAGACAAAGTTCTGCCAAATGTGCACCTTCTAAAAGAATACTTCTATTCTTCTTGGAACAAACAAAACCTTGCTGATGGTCAAATTTTGCTATCTAGCCTGGCATAACTCTTACCCCACAGCTCCCTTCTGAAATCCCCCACAACTTGTTCTCTTGTCTTCCTTTTGCCTAAATATCTCATTCTCAGGGGTCTCTCCTGTTTTTCATCTAGGAACTTTGGAAGTTTGACCCACCTAAACTTCTCCAAAGTTCAGCTAAAATTATTACAGCACAGACAAGACACCTGCTTTAAATCTCAGTGCTAAGTATTTTTAGTGAAAAGCTAGCTCTCCTATTGTTAAATTCTGGACAGATAAGTTTTCCTATCCCTTAATTACCTTTTTCTTACGATTCCCACTTTCACGCTGCACTGCTTTCATTACGTGAACTAGTCGATCTACAAATGTCTGCTGGGCTGCCAACAATGAACGCATAACTCTGACAGACTTATCACCCTAAACGAATTAAAAGAAACAAAATTAGTTCTTTGTTCTGTAATTATTTTATCTAGAAATTATTCTTTCATTCTTAAGACCTTTGGGCTTTCATGAGGTAAGTGAATAACGATCAATTTCCTGTCAATTCGAAAGGTATTTTCTGTAAAACACAATCAGAATCACTGTAGCTAGCAATCAATTATCTGACCTACCAGTGCACTTCAATTTGCATCAACAATTTCACTCGAGAACAGTCATGCATGACAAACCTATTCATGCAGGCAAAATAAGTCAGTAAGAATAAGCACAAGGAATATTCTTATAAAGCATTAAGAGTCAGATTTGAGTAACATCCCTAAAATGGAAATTAATATGAAGTGTGGCATACACTAAGATCAGTAAAAGATTCCACATCTGCAATAAATTACAGAATGCAACTCAGAAAAGGTTTGGTGTTTTTGTCTTTCTTCCCTGCTACTCCAGCACCCTCTGCTGCTAATACACAGAACAACACTGTCTGCAAGTTCAAAAGATGGGTCTCATCTCAATTTGCACTGCAAGGACAAGTGCTTCCAGTAAAGCAATTGTAAATAAAACAGACTGATTACACAAGGTATAGGATTTTAGAACCCACATGTTACTAATAAGAACAAGCAACTGAACTGAGGAAAATGGTCTGAACAATTTTGTTTGCCACAAATTCAAAATTCAAGCAAAACTGGAAGCTTTTTTAAAATTTCAATATGTATTACTTGAAAAAACATCCTCATTCTAGATACTTGTGACTGTTTAAAGGATGACTATCCCAAATCACTAAGTATTTCCTTATACAGAGGCATTACCTTCAGCAAAGCCTGACTAAATCTTCTCATTACATTTAAGTACATTTCGTGAGTCTTTGGGTCCCTCTGCTGAGTGTCTTGGTCTTCACACTCCACTATAACATACCTGCAGCACAAAAACAACCCAAGTTATGCCATTCTCTGGTTTCACACAACTGAGTGAAATACAGTAGCCCTGTTTTACAGGCCTGTAACTAAAAACAGAGTTGATCTTTGAATGAGATATCAACGAGCAAGCAAACTCTTCAAAACTGCATAGTCAAATTCCCACTTGGATCAAGATAGTCCATCAAAGTTTTTAAGGTCTTTCACTCGCAGTGAAACAGCATCACTCAAACAGGACAAGTCAGGAGTCCAGATCACATGGCTACTCCGAGTGAGCAGTACCGTGGAAGGAGTGGGCATTCCACTGTGTTCCTACCCCCTGCACGGTTTATTGGCAGGAAAACAGCTGCAAAAACAAGTACATCTGCAAAAACAGGAAGAACTCACCCTACCTATTCCCTCTTTTATCATTAGCAATGGTGGTACTGATCCTGAACCAGCTCTGAGAAGCCTACATTCCAAAATAAGTTTTCATTTCTAAAACTATGATTCAGAGTAGATTCAAACTAAGATTAAAGGAGTACAATTTGGAACAGTTATATCGAAAACTTATTTTCTTAAGCAGTTGTTCAGAAATTTGTTGAGTTTATTTCTATTCACAGCATCAACAATGAAAAAGTAGCTATGCATGAAGATCTTCTAGTGAACAACAGATCACCTTGTGCTGCCCAGTAAAATCTTATAACCCCATTATTAACAAAAGGAAGAAATTAGGAAGTCATTCAATTTTCAAACACTGAACTTGGATTCAAAAGTGACTCTACACATTAAGCAAACACACTTGGACTTTATGCTAACAGCTATAATTACCACTTCTTTACACGCCTGTGCAGTATCTCTTTACATCTGAATGATTATAGGACAAGATTAGAGGTCTCTTATTTTCAGCTGATCATATTTGAGTAGTCTTATTTATGAAAACACAAAATATTACATACATTACAATAAGGCATATGTAAATTATTCTGTATTATATCAATGAAATCTATAGCTAAAGATTACTTCTAGAACTTTGCTAATATATTGCTCTACACTGTTCCCTCACTAAATTGACATTTATAGTGCAATAAGAGTATAACCATAAGTCCATATTCTGATGTCTGTGCATCAAAACTTCAAGGAAAACAGGAAGTAGTGAATTAAAACATGGCATTTTCATCTTCACTTGTTAAAAAGTCTAGTTTCTCAAAACTATCTTACGACAAAGAGAAAGAGTAATGCTTCATTCTTGAATAGGAGTCTCATATGTCCAAAGAAGAGACAGGAAAAAGTAGTCAGTAGCACTGATTTCTGCACCTGCTGTTAAAGTGTAAGGATAGGACAGCTTTACAATGACAAGTGACTGAGCAGGGAGGTTTGATTTTCAAGAGTTACTGTACTTTTTCCATTGATTATTTTAGGTGCATACTGTGTCTGGATAGCTGAAACAAGCAATTGATCAGCAGCCATGAGGATTTATGGCTACCTCAGCTCAAACAGTGGCTGCAACATTTGTATTTTGTCACTGAGAAATTGAGATGTCTGGAAAGAAAACAAAGAATGAATTGACTGGGCTTTTTTTTGGTAGCAGTTTGGGGTTTTTTTTTGAGTACTGGATGCTTTGAACTTTCCATAAGATTAAATGTCTCGAGATGATGTTAGATGAGGCTTTGAGCAACCTGATCTAATAGGATGTGTCCCTGCCCATGGCAGCAGGGTTGAAACAGAATGATCTTTAAGGTCCTGTCCAACCCAAACCATTCTATGTTGCCAAAATGTAAGTGCAGTGTTCCTATCAAAATGACAAAAACAAGCTAACCTACCTACACTTATTTTAAATAAAGACTATTTGATTTGGTCGAGCCTTTGGTTTCTACCAATTCCAATGAGGCCTGCGATAATTTAAATAATTTAAATTTATTAGCACTTTTTTTCTGAAGCCAAAAATTAACTCTGGGCACTACTATCGATAGAAGTATGTACCCTAGGGAACTGTAGTGAAGTGATGCACTTGTGTATTTGAAGTTTAAGCCACTGAAAAAGCAATGAAACAAGTGAATTTAAAGGACTCCTAAGCTACCCTGAGAGTGATTCCATTTTCAAATGGGTTTTTTTTTAAGAACCATTTAGTATGTTTATGTCACATATCACACTGCTCCTAACTCACAGCTTATCCGTGGTTAATTTCATAGTACATTAACATATTATAATATGTATTAGTATTTTTATTAGATACCCCTACAAGGGGTACAAATGAGAATAATAAGACTTGAGTTTACAAGCCATCTAAGCTCTCTATTTTAAAATATGTGCATGCACACAAGTGGACAGCTATGTTTTGTGTATGAGCATACACATACACATTAATACATACACATAAAAACTAACTTTCATATCACAGAGCTCTATTCACCTGTTTTCTTCAAATGAGATAATTCTACCTGCAAATGCTTACTCAGAAGGCATGCAGATGACTAGTTTAGACATCTAATTCTTAAATTATGGAAATGGAACAAGATCCTTAGCTGAGCAATTTTACCTCTCCACTAACTAGATGAACTATTCACAACTAAGTTCCCCCTTAAGAGAGCAAACATCTGAAATTACACTTTGTTTGTGTTCATAACATAACTGCAAGTGGAATCTAAAAAAATACTAAGGTTCATGCAAAAAGCAAGTGTTACATAAACTTTCATAAAGCACATTCTTGATTAATACTAGCCAACACTGTGAGAAACTTTAAACACAAACCAAACACAAAAGCAGAGGATGGACTTAATCTCCTTCTCATCACCACAAACAAATTGAATGACTACTTAAAAAAAAATAAATCTTAACTATAGTTTATAACACTGTACTTGCTGCCCTGCAAGTCAGCTTCCTTTGTCTAACAGCAAAGCATACCTGTGCTTTTTAAAAACCAATACCTTTCTCTTACTAACGGTTCTGTTCAAATGTATATTGATTTAGATCTACTACTTCGTCCTGACAGAAATCGAGATTCTCAAGTTCTCAAAGACAGGTCATCTTTTGCTGTGCATCCTTCTGGGCCTTACAGCTTTGATTTCAACTAGACATTGATATAGTACGAATAAGGAGTTTGTAACATACCAGTATAAGTAGTTTGCCAATGTGGAATTTTTGCATGCTCGTGAAATCAAGAAAGTGCAAAGGTCTTGCTGGAAGGGATTTAAGAAAAGTAAAATTAAGTTACAGAGAAGTCTAAGCCCTTGAGAGAAATGAAGTTATGGAAAAACACCAAGTAACTATAAGGAGTTTTGAGAGATATCTCCCTTTCTAAAATCTGTATCAAACTTAACTTAATGTTTAAATCACATCAGCTCTAATATTACTCCAAACCCAGCAACACTATATACGTAAAAACCCGCTTGCTTTTACAGTAATTTATTTACCAATATGCCAAAAGTACATGATGTTCTCCAACAATAAACCTTTAGTGTAAAGTTTCTAATTATAATATATTAAGTTTTCCTTCTATGCAATTATCCCTTGCTTTAAGACTTAACCCTGAAAGAGATTTGCTACCCTGTTTTGCATTCAGAAGACGTAAACTCATTAAGATGTTCTACATTTTAACTTAAAGGAAAAAAAAAAACAAACCCATAGAGGCTGCAGAACATTTAGCTTTTAGGATTAATATTCCAACTAACAAGAAATTTGAGTATCTTTACTGATATGATCAATTTGAGTCTTATTTTCTATGCAGTACCGAGACCCAAAAGGGAAGATTTGCAACACGGAATATAGATCTTCAGTTCGAAGACCAATTAACTGCATATCAGATTTCCTCAAACTGTCTCTACCTTTTGTCTTTCCCTCCCTCTAGTCTCATTTTTATTACTCCTCTACTTGTGTTATAAATTGAGTATAATCCTTGTACTCAATGTACAATGAATATACATAAATCAGAGGTCCAAAAAGATGATGCCCGCACCAAAGAACGTGGCTAGAGAAAGAACAGATTGCATAGATTAAAACATTTGGATAACGGTTTTCCATTAAAAAAACTGCATTAGAACACCTCAACACAGGCAATTGTCAGTATCTAATCAACATGCAATAGCCTTGGGCAGTTACTTTAAACAGAGTACTTCAATTTTATGAAGAATTCAATGCCCAGTCCCCCAGTTTTGGGTAGTTTGGCCATGTGACATAACAGAAAGTCTGTAAAAAGAAAATCAGTTATTTTCTTTTTTAGCACTATTTTTTTGAACACTTTAAGTATTCAGCAAGATACAGTAGATAGATTCAAACGTTCAAAACCAAAAACTAAAAGCAGTACTACATTGCTAAGAAGCCTCAAGAATCAAAACCACAAGATGAAATATTTTACTTACATCAAGGTTTTCATTGTCTGCTAGCTCCTTTGTCTTAGAAGTAAGAGGTGGTGAGGAAACTGGTGGAATGGGACTCATGATCTGGGAACTACATAAAGGAAAGCATGTAATTTGCACGAAACAAAGTTCTTGCTTGGGGGGCTGGGGGCATGCACAGAAATAATAACGCATTGCACTTTCACAACATAATAAATGCCGAAAACTGGGAAAAAAGGTATCTCTGAAGACAGTATCTCAACCCTGTTTCAGAACAAACTGCATAAACAATAACTTTGACAGATGCAGTTCCAGAAAATGGCAAAAATCTGCACCAGGACAGCTATACAGTTCATGGCTGTGAAGGACATAAACTTCCATAAAACTTAACATTTTGTTCCGTTATCCATAAAAATAAGTAGCTATAGATGGGAATTTAGCAAACCCACACTTTCAGGATAAAATTTTTTTTAGAAATGCCCTTAGATGAAATCACTAATACACAACACCTGCAAGCACTTGTCTCTGGAATGCAATTCCACACAACAGTAGACAAACCAAATGCTTGCAAGGCAATTATCAGACAGTAAATTCTCCTGAAAAGAAGTAATCAAACAGCTCTACTAACATCTAAGTGCCACTGCAGCCTCAAAATACACCTCACATCCCAGGACACCCACTCTACAGCCTAGCAGCAAGATCAATGAAAAACAATATTCTTGGAAAATGAAAAGGATACCCTAGTGACACAAGTGATTAGACACTGAAGCTTAAAACTAAAAATCCTGGAAATTCATATTAAGTATTCACATGAGACTTCAGTTAACCAAGTTTGCCGCACCTTGCTTAATACCGTATCAATCAGATATTTCAGCCTTCATGTGGATTCCTGCAAGAACAAAAGGCTTGATCCTCAGCTCCTTTACATTCACAGGACTCCCCTTACACCTTCTTTTGCAAGAGATTAAAAAAAAAAATTCTTTTCACTTCAGACTGATTGGATTTTTAGATACATATTCTTTGATGAAACTGGGAAGCATACTCATACCACTGGAGACATCCTAACCTTTGGAGAGACAGACGGAAGAAATGCCGGTGTTTTCCCTGCTCTCCAGAAATTGCTTTCTTTTCCTGTGGTAAGGCCAAAGGCCACAACTTTGAGATTAAGAATATTTGCTCTGTAAACTTTCTGTAGTCAGGAAATACATTCAGTGAAAGCTCAGGGGTTATTTTTAAGTCAACACTTGATTATAAAATAAGATGTTGAATATGCAGTAGTCCCTACAAAGAAGAAAGTATTTGTTACACGTTTCTGCTTTTCTACTGGAAATCTAAGCTTCTTACCTGTCTATTTCTGCACCATTAGCTCCAGATGTTGTCATGCTTTCTGACATTGAACCTTGACTGTCCTTCTTGCTAGGTTCCAGTCCATTCTTTATATCACTGAAGTTTTCATACTTCAGTGCCTGGACTAACTGTAGCAGGTACATCAGCAGATCCTAATAAAGGAAAAAAATGAAAATCAATTGATGAAGTCAAAGCTGATTACGACTCTGTGTATTTTCAAAATTCTAATTTTTAGAAAAACTTAGTCAAAATTTAGTGACTTAAAGATACAGAAATTGGGGTCTCCTTAACACGCAATATACAATAGCAAAACTGGGGTAGTATGGCGCTTGACTCCCAAAACATACTGAGTTATTATATTAATATTTTTGTTACTTAAAGGTAGCAAGTGCTAATTAAGTGAATACTGAAGTGCAACTACTGCTTTAAAGTTCTCTTAAGCTAAGCTGCCCTTCTTGCTTCCAGCATCCAGAAAATAAAATTTACAGTTTGTGGCTGCCAGAAACAATATTCAACCATGGTATCAGAATAAAGAATAAAATTTTAATCACTCGCTGTTTATAATTAATTTGTTCAACTGAAGTTACATTTTTAAAGTCAGAGCAGTATGACCTTGGCTAGTGAAGTGGGCTTGCAAATATCTGACATATTTATGCTCTCTACTGACTGCCAAGGACTCAAGAGTTGTGATAATACACTCAAAGTATTATTTTTACTGTCAAAAGAAAATAAATTTAAGAAAAAAAAAAGAAATTAAATTAAATATTCTTTTATTAAATAAAAGAAAAAAATTAAGATTAGCATCTATTAAGTGGGCTCTACTCAGAAATCACAGCTCATCATATTCTAATAAGTATACGATTAGAACATCTTATTTCCACAGATGCTTTTCTACTCTCTTTAGTACAACAGCATGACTATATTCTGCTTCACAGTTTGCCAGGTGGATTTGTTGGAAATCTTTTACTAGATTTTACAAGTTCAGAGCACTTCTACGCAGGTTAACATTTAAAATTTATCTTTTTTAGTTTTCCACCAGCATTATTTCACCTAAATGCCCTCAACAGCAGTAAAAATTTCAAGTATTCAATGAGACTAACAATCCTCAGACAAGGTGACTTTCACAAGTACCCGCAGACCAAGGAATACCTCATCATCAGCTTGCTGGAGTCTGGCAACGGCATAGCGCCGAACCGTTGGGTTGGTGAAGTGAGATGACAAAAGTTCTAGAGAGTCTTCCACATCCATAGGCTTCCACTTTCCCAGCAGCTCCAGTGCTTGCTTTGCCTCTTGTGGTAGGTCCCAGTTGACACATTTTAAGAATTTTGTCAAGGCCTAGACAGAGAGATTCGACAAACTGGCATCAGTGAAAAGCCATGCTAAACAAAATATTTAGAATAGAACACTCTACTTCATTTAGAAGGGATCTACAATGATCTAGTTTAATGGCCTAGATGACTAAAAGTTAAAGCATGTTGTTAAAGGCATTGTCCAAATGCCTCTGAAACACTGGCAGGCTTGGGACACCAACCACCTATCTAGGAAGCCTAATTAAGGATCTGATCACTCTCCTGTTAAAGAAATACTTCCTAAAGCCCAGTCTAGATCTCCCCTGGTGCAACTTTTAACCATTCCCACATGCCTTATCACTGGATAGCAGGGGAAAGATCTCAGGACCTCTCTCTTCACTCTCCCTCCTCAGGAAGCTGCAGAGAGCAAAGAGGTTACCCCTCAGGCTCCTGTTCTCCAAACCAGGCAAGCCCAAAGTCTTCAGCTGCTTCCCACAGGTTGTTCTTTCCAGCTCTTTCACCAGCTTTGTTGCCCTCCTCTGGACACGTCCAAGGACCTTCTTAAATTGTAGGATGCAGAACTGCACACAGTATTCAAGGTAAGATCTCACCAGTGCTACATGCAGCAGGATAATCACCTCTTTTGACTGACTGGTTATGCTGTGTTTGATGCACCCCAAGATGTAGTTTGCCCTCTTGCGTGGCAGGGAATAGCACCGATTGACATTGAGACTGCAGTCAAGCAGCACCCTCAGATCGCTTTTTGCAGGGCTACTCTCCAGACACTTCTCTTCCAGCTTTGCTTGTGCCTGGCATTACTCCATTCTAGGTGCATAATCTAGCATTTCAAATTGTTATATATCATCCCATTATTTATTGCCCAATGCTCCAATCTATGCAGACCCCTCTGCAAGGCTTCAGATCCCTCAGGAGAGGCAATAGCACCTCCCAGTTTGGTATCATCAGAACACTTGCCAGTAGTGCATTCAACTCCTGTACTCAGATCACTGATAAACATATTGAACAGAACTGCCTCTAGGATTGAGCCTTGCGGAACATCGACGGTGACTGGTCACCATCCAGGTGCAGCCCCATTCACTGCAACACTTTGCACTCTGTCCTTCAGCCAGTTCTTCATTCAGTTCTCCATGAACCTGCCCACTCCACAGCTGGAAAATCTGTCCAGAAGGATGCCATGAAATCAATGTTTCATTTTAAAGTAGAACTAGATTCAGACTGTATTTTTAGAAGCACTTACTAATATAAGTGACAATACAATGTTGCATTGTTTTAATACATCCCCCAAAACTGCAGCTATGTTATCTTTTAAGTAAAATGTAAACTCAATGGTTACTGCTTTACCACAATTATGACTACATATAATATGTCCGCTGCTGGGGGCTTATTTAGTTATTTTATTTCCTTTGCGCTTTTGGTGTGTTGCTATTTATTCTGTTAATACAAACATTTGTCTAAAAGGGATGGAGAAGCTCCTCTTTAATAATTATTCCTTCCTGAGAATGAAATTGGCAACACTGGTATTTTAAGCTGATGATCAGTGTTTGTGCAAAGACTGCTGTAGCAACAGCTAGGTCATATGACTTGATGAAAAACTACGGTCAACAATTTTTTAATGAGTAACATGGTAGAGAAAGTTAAAATTATCTTGACCAGCTTCTTAGACATTAAAGTTCTGTAACTCTCTAGAATGAGTGCCAGATGAAGCATCTGTTGCATTAGTAAGTCTTCTCAAATCATTGAACTTACCTTCTCCTGATTAGTAAGGTAATATCTGAATTTCCAAACCAGATCTTGTTCCTCGTACGTTAGCTGCTTTGTCGGTGGATAACTCACTATAATCTATTAGATACATAGTCAGAAAGCGAGTTTAGAAATGTGAACAGACATAATCAAGTTAACAGACTGTGATGAGGTGCATTGACAACACATGAAACCAGCTAAGAACACCACAAAGTCCTTCTGCTATCATGGTGACACTCCTCAATTATATGGTTGACAGAACTGGCAGCATAGGCCAACATACAGACTTGTCTTAAGAGTAAAATTAACACGTAAATGATAACTGCACAATACACATTCTTATGCCCCCAAAACTGTTCACAAAAAAATAAGCAAGTGCCTTCTGTTGCTTTCAGAGTGGGACTCATCTAACTACCCCCTTGTAAGAAACACTTAAAAGCATTTCTTCAGTAATTATTTCATATAAATTGAAGTGAACTGCACCTTTCTTAAATTGTCACGACATATCAATATCTAATAACCTAACAAAATTGAATTTAGCATCATACAGCTGACTTACATTAAGCTGATCTCGCGTAGCCGCATTAGGCTTCAGATCATGATCAGAAGGTCCGCTTCTTAAGCTTCGAGCCAGCTTGTGATGCTTGCTTTCTACTAAGTTCTCCTAAACGCAGAGGGTAAGTTGGGATTTATAAGTATTTAAACTCCAGATAATATTACTACTGGAATAAAACTATCTAGCAAAGACTCACCAGAATCTTGAATAATGCACGACAATTAAAATTCACATTTAAACTACAGCGTCTTCTGGACTTTTGCTCTTGTTGTTTCAGGATGGCTGGGGATTTTGAGGTTTTGGGTTGCCTTTTTTACTTCACACAATTTATAAACCCCTATATTGCCTTTTGGTGAACTGCTGCAAAACGCAAGCGCTTCAATTCAACACATCTGTGATTCAGACAGCACTCAAACGTGCTAGCCACTTCATAAACACTTTCAGGATGCTTGCAGGATGAAGCTTTGAATGCAAGAAAAACTTCTCAAAAAGTTTTCCCACTGTTAATGCCATGTTAGCAACAGTAGGAGCCAAAATAGGAGCCACAGTGTCAATGAGATTTCAGCAGCCAAGGCAGTTTTCAGCATTGTCAGACTTGCTCTTGCAGTGTTAGACTACACGGTGCTCAAACAGTGTTGCCAGTAGAAGCCCACTTACATTAAGGTTCCCAAAGCTGCCAATACCAGTTCCACTGAATTGGCATCCACAATAATGGAAATCTTTTCTAGAACTGTACTTAGGCACTGTCTACATGAAAGACAACATACAAGAGAGTGTAGGAGAAAATATTTTAACAAAGAGACCAAGAGTTACTGCATCTTCCACCGAATTTCTTCATTTCAACTCCCTCTTACCTTATATTCCCACCCTCTCACCTCTTTGCTAACAACCCACCTTCTCTGCTTTCCTACATCTCAGAAGCAAGCACATTAGCTATGGAAAGGAGGAGATTAACACAAGCATTAAATCAGTTCTTGTATTTTACCTAGCAGCAGCAATAAAAATAGACTACAAAAGAGTCAAACCCACTGGTATTTTTCTCAGCTGGCCAAATACATCTTTGCACTGGAACTTTAAAATATCGAAGACACCAATATAGACAGCTTTTATCTCCATTTATGAAAACTTCAGCAAAAATACTACAATACAGATTGCACTGTATGAAGCATAGCTTACCATAGACATTTGGGGATCTGGAATCTTAACAATTTCAGAACTTGTTAAAATTGGAGATGACTCATCACCATCCTGAATAACAAGAAGTTAAAGTCATATTAAACATCTCAAGTTTTAAGAAAAAAAACCCAAGTCATATCAATGTACTGTGAAATACACTGCAGTGAAAGAATGATGCAATTGTACCTTACTGACTTTTGACAGTTACAAACAGGAGAAGAGAAAGTAAGAAATGGATTTTTTTTTCTTGTCAGTTATTGCCAGGTGATGAACAAGACACAGAAGTCATCCGGTCAAAGAGTAAACAAAATTTACAGAATTTTGCGAATCATGCAATGTTCTGTACACACCTGAAAATCAGTTACACAACATCAATAAATAAGGTTTTATTTATCTTTTTATATTACAAAGCCCATATTCACATCTCCATTCCCTAAAGTGTGCTTAGTAGCCTCTTGGGACTCCCACATTGTCCTTGCCTCTGGATTTGCTTTTATTTTTCTCTGTATGTCTTTGGTGCCCGAGCAAAGCTCCCCGAGCCTCACTCTCCACAGGGCACAGCCGCACGGAGCTGTGAGGAGCACGCTCAGGTCTGGGAGGGTTTGGCAGTGCAGGTCTCAAGTGATACGCAAGTCCAAGCTAAAATAAGCCACCTGGATACCCAGGGGCTGGCAAGTTTGGCGTGTTAACTGCGGAGAGGTCTGCTAAAGGCAGCAAAAGCCCAGTAAAGCCCAGTCGAGTTGTTAATGCTAAAACCTCATGAGGTGTTCTTTGTGCTCTGCTCCTGCCTCCTCTGGGGCCAGACCCCATGTCTCGTGATCACACTGCCATTTTCTGAACTGGTTGCCAGATAAAGGCTCCGACGAGAGAAAAGGACATGGTCATCTTGTTGATTTCCTTTTCTCAAGGTGTTACTGCCTGCTTCTGCACTATGATCCCACCCTGGGATAGACCTCGGCCGTGGTCTTTGGCCATGGTCTTCTCCGGCAGGTTCTGCATCCCAGCTTTGGTGATGATCCTGGATTTGTCTACGCTCAACGGGGGCAAACGCCACTTCCAATCACACCCCATTGCCCCTGCCCATATTGGGGCATAGGCTCCTGGGTGGCCGTGATGTCACAGTGGACACACTGCCAAGGCACGGAGAGAACGCTGCAGCGTCCTGGTCCTGTGTCAGTGCGTCCCGGTGAGGTGAGGAGGGGGCAGGGGAGGACGGCTGCTCCTGGGTCTACTGAGGGAGGATGCTCCCCCAGCCCCACAGAGGTGCTCATTCTCAGTGGCATTTGCTCTCTGCTCTCCAGCACGTTCACTGCATTGATCGGTAGAAGTTGTTTGGGAGGTCTCAGTACAAAAGAGCGAAGAAGGGCTGTGTGCGCAGAGCTATCGTCTGGTGAGTTGTCCCAGGGGTCCCTGCAGCCTTCTGCCAGGGATGGTCCCTTCCCTGGTGCTGTAAGGCGAGCCCAAAAGCTGTGCCCTGCCCGCAGGCATGGGGCTGGCCACGCTGACCCTGAGCCTGCTGCTCAGGCCGTTGCTGTCTTCTTTCCAGCGCTGCTTTGCGGTGAGATGGGGGCTGCCCTGAGGCGCCCGAAGAAGGGCAGCACCTGCAACCCCCCACGGCCAGAAAGCAGCCCCTGCTCCAGCCACTTTGGGCCAGACCGCAGGCGACACCAAGCACGGCTACAACGGCGGCTGGAAAAGCCATACAGCCGTCCCGAAGAGCACCGTGGGAGCAGCTGTGTGCTAATGCCAAGCCTGGAGCTCAGCAGCCCCAGCGATGCCTGGAAAATGGTACTGCCTGTGTTCCTTCGCGCTCTATCTCTGGAAAGGAACACCTGCAGGTCCACCAGGCCGGCGGCATCAAGGATGTCCCGTGAGGCTCTGGCACTTGAGAGATGCGGCCACTCCATCCGCCTGGGGCCAGTCCGGAGCCGACATCTCTCACGGGCACAACGTCAGGCAGAGAAACCATACAGCCATCATGGAGGAAGCGGTGGAACCATCTGCGTGCCAACTGGAGGGGCTCGAAGCAAAACCTCCGGCAATTCCACCCAGCCGCCCTTGACACCACCTTTGGGGTCCCCAGCACCTGGAAGGAGCAGACCCAGCACCGCCAGCCCAGGCGCAGGGAGCGTCTTCCAAGGCTCCCCAGGACCTATCAAGAGCTGCAGCAAAACCAGCATCAAGGCACCACTGGAGACATCCTGCAGCTCCCCAGCAGCAGAAAGCACGGGCCGCTACAGCCACTGCGGGCCAATCCGCATACGACACCGCTCACGATTAGCACGACGGGAATAGAAGCCTGGAAGCATCTGCTGAGCTCTCACGTGTGCTTCAACCCCGACTTCTCTCCCCGTCCCTTAGTTCATAAAGTTAGAAAATAAAATTTGTTGTCCTCAGCGGTGGGAAGTCCCACTTTCATTTGCTGGTCATCCTGCTCTGCCTTTCGTGCAGGGCAGCATCGGGGGCTGGGACTGGGTCTGAGGGTGCCGATGTGTCAGGTGCACACTGCAAGGTTTGCGGGGTGATGGCAGGTGTGAGATGCATCTGGATTGGGGGGTTCTTCCTGGATGTAGGAAATGCTTCCAGGCCTGAGGGTTATTTCCAGTTTGAGGGTGCCGCTGGGTTGAAAGCACTGTCTGCCCTGGTGGGAACAAGCCCTTTCCCTCCAGCAGTGCATCTCGTCAGGCGCTGGGCAGCAGGGCAGTCACGCTGTGCTCCTGGGCTCCTTGTTCCAGCCACTCGGGTACCCAGCATGCCAGCCTTGAGAAGAGCAAGGAGGGCACCCTTGGGTGTTTGTCACTTGCCCTGTTTGAAGTGAAATTGCGCCTCGTCCACTTTGTGGACAGTACACACCGTGCTGTCTGCTCTGCTTGGGAAGGAATGATGTGTTCCTGTTTGTGTCATAGCTGCCTAATTCCTCTTGTGGGATCTCTGGTGCAGATCCCTCAGGGCCGTTGACGGAGGCTGAGTTTTGGGTCCTGTCAGCTCTTTTGCTTGGCAGCATGGGAGGAGGGGACTCCAGAAGCACTGTTGCGTGGCTGGCTGCGAGAGCAGCCTCGCAGGACAGAGGCTGTGGGAAATCCCTTCCCAATCCAGCTGAAGCTCAAGAGGTTTCTCTGCCGGTGGAGCTGCTGTGGCGCTCATCACCTGGCAAGGTCTCTGACACTGCCGGGGTTCACTGTGCTTTCTGCTCTGGATGAGATTGTTGCCAGCACGGAGTTGGCACAGCCTATGCTCCTATGGAGTCGTCTTGTTGCTTGTTGTCACAACACACTTTGTCACTGTTTGGTGCATCAGGCTGCCAGGGAGGGGTCGCTATCAGGATATTTGGAAATGGGAGAGGGATGTACGTTGACCTTTTGAAGTGGGATGGAAACAGCCACTTGAGTTTATTACATGTCTCAGCACGTATGTCTCCTGTCTTGTGAGACCTCATCTGGATTACCGTGTCCAGTTCTGGAATCCTCAACGTAATGTTTTGCATTAGGAGTCAAACCCTATAACCCAAAATGAGTTACAAAGCAGGAATGTTTATTTCCAGTGCTGGGGTGCAAGGGGATTCTCCTCCTACCTTGCACACTGTATAACTTAACAAAAAAACTACTTATAGTGTAAAGACCTGCATAGCTATAAGCGCCTACTAAATATGCATAACTTTTCCCCGCTTTGTATTATAGTTAGTTCACTCCAGTCTTGCGCCTGCGTAGTGCCTCCTGGTGGTCCTGGGCTGGGGTCTCAGGGATGAAGTAAGAAGTCTTCCTCAGGATGATTTTTTTCTCCCTGAACTGTGCGCAGGCACAGGCCCTTCTGGTTGTTTTCTAACTACTGGACCAAGCACAGCCAGCTTTCTGCATTCCAATGCCCGCTTATCACTAAACTTCTGCTAGCTGACTCTCTCTTGTTATCAACTTTCAAGGTCTCCAAGGCTGTCTCTGACAAGCAGCATCATGTTCTAGTGAACATTCGAAACCCCCTGTCTGCTGTTGCTCATCGGTAAGAAGGAGATGGAGCTGTTGAAGCGGGTCCAGAGGAGGGCTACAAATATCTTGTTATTTACCTCTAAATATCTTGTTATTTATCTTCAGACAAAACATAACTTCCAGTAACATCAATGGGATACAAGTTCTCCCACACATTAAGAAAACAGACATCCACTTCTAGATACCACTTTTCTTTCATTCAAACCATGAAAAAGGTTCTCATACTTTTTTTTTTTAATAAACTGGATGCAGCAGGGCAATCAATTTATTTGTTCAAGTAAAGATTTCATTTGCAACCTGCACAAAACCACATTAATGATAAATACTGGTGTAATTTGCACTTGGAAAGTCACACTGAATTTTTGCCTAAATGGAGAATCACAAGCAATGCTCTCATTGCTAGCAGACTGCTATCCTTCACATCTTGAATGCTGTATTAAAATTAAATTAATGGAAAACATGGGAAGAGCCATTGCCACTTCACTTCATTGTAATTGAATGTTGAGTCAAAGAATCTCAAATTCCATCAGCCACTGTTTAACAGGCTAGTTCCTCGTAAACCCTTGAAAACAAATTTATCAACAAAACTGTGACAAGTAATCTCCATTTCAGCTATCAGTCACGGGCAGGTGACAACAGAACCTACTTTCATTAGACTCAATGTACCGGATTGGCAATGCCAGATACATACACTGTACTCTGTAATTGGATGCATGACAAAACTGAGAAACTCAGACACCAATTTATGTAATGTTTCCTATTGCTGCCAGAAAAGGGCCAAGAACTTGTTGAAAAGCTACTTCATAACAACAAATCCCTCAAACTACAGCTAGTTATAGCTTTAATATGTACCATTACACATTCAGTTACTTTATTTCCACAACAGCAGCCAATTCATAGTTATCCTGTCCCACGCACTTTTAATACTCTTTAGAAACATCTGTTAAAAGAAAGATACATGCCTGAAGTCTGACTCTACTTTCCTGCATCTAGCATATTTGTAGAACCACGACACAAACAAAGTTGTGTGTGTAAATCAGGAATAATTAATCTATAATAATTGGTTTCTGAAGGCAAGGGTGAAAGAAGAAATAATTTGTTAAAAGTTGTAAGTTTGAACTAACTAAAATACACAATTCTGACATAAAGGTTTTTTTAGCAGGGCAGTGACTGTATCTGGTCGAAGCCAGTTAACATGAACTGGTACAACGGTCATAGGAAGAACCACCACCTGGGCCAGATAAGGCCCAAAGGTGGCCTAGGCTCTCTAAGAGCACGTGCAAGGACAGAAGGTGAAAATTTTAAAGCAAGGAAGACTGCCTGTTTTCATCCCCAAAGACCCCATCGACCATTACCACGAGAAAAGGTGCAAGTGCTGAGAGGAGGAGACCTATGATAATGAGTTCCCGGAATTAATCTTACTATGATAATGAGTTCCAGGGACTAATCTTACTAACTCTACTTACCTTCTGGAAAAGTCATGACTATGTATGTTACCCTAATGCATATGTAAAACATAGCACAATAAAGAGGTACCGACTTTGACACATGGGGTGCAAGCTTGGAGGAAAGATCCCCCTTGCACCCTGTACACAGCCGCATACCTGCACCTAACTCTGCATTTGGTGTTGTTACTCAGTGAGTCACGGGAGCGAAATAATTTTTAGGAATGTCACATTTGACTTTAAAAATCAAATAAAAGAGCTAAGAGGACACAAAGCCGTGCAGTAGCCATGCTCATCAGTTTGCACTTCTGAAAAGTACAGCACATTCTAATGTAAAAAGCTAATGTTTACTAAAATGTTTCAATATTTTGATCATATTCCACTATGTTCGCCAGAAAAATATTTCCTTGACTTGGAAAGAAATAAATAACTTTGTTTCACAGAGGAATCTGACATACTGTAGGTTACATTCTAATTTGTAACAGAAGGGAGTTTTGTAGTAGTAAGCTCCCCTACAATCCTTGGTTCTAAGATAAATGTATAAAAAGACAATAGACAGAAAGACTTGAAAAAGATAAAGGCCAAAAAGAAAAAGCTGGGGAGAGGTCCCACTGTCAATTACAGTCCACAAAAAGAAATGCTGAAGAGCTAACTGCCTAAGGCACAGTTTTACTAGTTACCAAAATTTACTAAAAACCTGGAAACAACCACAGTAATTCCCCTCAAACAAACCCATACCCAAAAAAACCCACAAAACACAAACCACCAATGAACCCTCCCAGAAATCAAACAAACAAAAAAACTCACACCTAAATCAAACACCCCCCCCCCCAAAAAAAGCTACATACTAAGAAAAAAAAAAATATTCCCTCTTCAACACATCCCACACATTTGCCTCAGACTGTGGGAGGATACACCAACAGCCAAGTGGAACTGCTGGTTCCTCCAGAAGCATTACAAAGGCAGCTACCACTCTACAAGACACGTGGATGAAGCACAGACACTCACATGCATTATTTTTGCATCATACAAGTCACACTTCTCACAATGGCTTAAAAAATTTCTTCAATCGCCTCTCATTTTTATTATGACTACAGCAATTTGAAAAACAACCTTAACAGTTTCTTCTATAGTGGCACATGTTAAAGGAACTCTTCTTAATAGTTTTGGATATTCAATAACATCTTAATTCAAAGCGCTGGAGTATAACAGCATTTAATCAGTTTTCTTCCCAAACATTCACAAACTATATATAACTGGCTACAGATCATACAGTTAAGGAGACTTTTTTTCAAATTATTACTGTATTTTTCACTATCTTCAAGAATCTTAAGCTAGATGAGATTAACTGGCAATGCAGTCACATACCCAGAAATATTCATAATTATTTTCTATTGCATTAACATTTTGTGTACCAAACTACACATTTTTTAAAAAATTCTTAGAGGAGAAGTTGCTTAAAGTTAGTGACCCTGATCTCAACAGGACTCCAGTATCTTTTTCTGCCTTGTTTCTCTTTCCCATAAAGCTGCACTCTTTAGCAACATTGTGACTTCTTACCAACCTAAACAAGCTGAAAATTTTAAGAGGCAATTACTGACAATTTTTTAACAAAAGCGATTACAGATACACTGTTTTTTCCATTTAGTGGTTCTTTCCACAATATGCAGGTCTATAAAAGTACTGATAATACCTTCCAATGCTACAATGACATCTCTTAAACTCACTGTCAATCCTCCATTTCATTAAATTTGACCTCATAAAAAACACTGAAAGCACTGCTTTGGAGGTGATTTCTAACAGAAAGAAAAGATAGATGCAAGATGTTCAAATACAGATGTCTTTTACTTAATTGATTCCCCAAATATTTTCAGCATGAAAGACTAAACTTATATATTTGTTCATTTTACAGTAAACGCACAGCTCCTGTGCAAAGTTTTCGTAACTTCTCTTTTACAAAGTTACCAATCAACACAGGTACATTTCTTCCTGATTTATTATTTTACACACAGCTACTCTGAAAGTACTACTGGATGACTGAAGGAATCATAAATCAAAAAGTTTTTAATCACTCATACTTACTAAATTCTGTAATCTTGAACTGTGTTACATGAATGATTGACTTCTGCAATCTTGTTGCATCTCTACTATTTGATTTGTAAGTACATCAACAGTTGCCACTGACAGCTGTCTGGCACTATCCTGCAGCAGAGTATTTCACCTCAGCAGACAATCCTATCCATTTTATGTGCATATGTTGCTTTTTAAAGACAACCATCAAGCCTGTAAGGCACATACCTTTTCGTAGTAAACTATTCCATATTCTTTATCATCACACTTGACGCAACGGAATTCAATCATCAGGTACATAAAATTAGAACTTCGTTTCTCCCTCTGAGAAGAGAACCACCACAGATGCGTATCATGTACTAAAGAGCATTAGTCTTCAGCATTTCAGAACAGCAATTACTCTACTTCCTTTGTGCTGTAACTAATTTATTAGATTACCAATTGTTCTAGTAATTATTCAGTTAATCATTGCATAGCACTACTTGAGACCACATGACCTTTTTCCATGCATTCTTACTTCCTCACACACCCACTTCATGATAAACATCCACATCTAACAGACAAAATCGCATTGTTTTCACCAGTGTTTGCCACTGTGGACTAAAGGTCTGCAAAAAGGCAATTAATCATAGAACAGTTTGAGTTAGGAGGGATCATAAAGATCATCTAATTCCAACCCACCAGGGACACCTCCCACAAGGTGAGGCTGCTCAAGGCCCCATCCAACCTGGCCTTGAACACTTCCAGGGATGGGGCAAATGAAGAATCACTGGATGCCAGCTGGGGTTTTGTGTCTGTTTTTTTTTTTTTCTTTTAAAATCTTTACATACAATTACGTATGTTGGAGTCAAAACCAGAAGACAGGAGGAAAAAAAAAAATCACATTTTTCCATAAAACCATGAAAGAGGCAAATTGGACCATGAGATTAGATTTGCCGCTCATTCACCATCAGAGAAAGCTTTCCTCATATACGCATTTTTTTAGTGCTTTACATGGGGACAAATTGCTCAGAATCTTAAATTCTAGGTGGGAAACAAGAAAATTTATACACAACCATTTCTCATTCGTAGAACGAGAAAAAAACCAAACATAAAATGATAGGAAGAGTTCTAAAAAAAGAGCTTCCCATCACAACCTAAATCCTAGAGTTAGTCTAACACCATTTTTTCCAAGCTATTCCAAATTCTGTCTTCCATGATCAAGTTCACTTGAAGCTGAAAACTTAAGGACAGCTGTCTATTCTGGCGGATGAAAAGATGGACATGAGACAGCAATGTGCACTCACAGCCCAGAAAACCAATCATATCCTGAGCTGCAGCAATAAAAGCATATCCAGCACATCAAGCGAGGCGATTCTGCCCCTCTACTCTGCTCCCGTGAGAGCCTACCTGGAATACTAGGCCCAGTTCTGGTGCCCTCAGCACAGGAAGGACACGGATCTGTTACAGTGGGTCCAAAGGAGGGATCAAAAATGATCAGAGGGATGGAACACCTCCTTGAGGAAAGGCTGAGGAAGTTGCAGTTTTTCAGCCTGGAGAAGTGAAAGCTCTGGGAAGACATTACAGTAGCCTTCCAATACCTAAAGTGATCCTACAAGAAACCCGGAGAAGGACTTTTTACAAAGACCTGTAGTGATAGGCCTGTAGAAATGCCTTCAAACTCTAACAGAGAGTAGATTCAGACCAGGTAGAAGGAAGAAATTCTTTATGAGGAGGCTGCTGAAATACAAACAGGTTGCCCAGAGAGGTGGTGGATGCCCCCACCCCGGAAACACTCAAGGTCAGGTTGGACGGGGCTCTGAGCGAGCAACTCAAGTTGAACATGTCCCTGCTCACTGCAGGTTGTTTGGACTAGATATGACCTTTAAAAGTCCCTTCCAACACAAATCACTCTATTATTCTTTGATTCTCATTATTGTGAAAATAAAATCAACTTTGGAACTTTAAAGAATTAATTTTCCTCTCCTGGCAGTTGAAGAAAAATAGGACAAGTACTTAGACTAAGTCTTGTAAGCAAACAAGGGTCCCATACTATTAAGATTAAAAAAAAGTACAAATCTGATATGAATTAACCTACCTCATTGATCATTTCTATTTCTCTGAAGGTCAGTCTGTCCAGCCAGTCCACTTTGACCATGTGACCTTGTCGATGAGACTTGGTGAGCTGCATGAAAAAAAAAAAATGAAATAATAACATTTGAATAGCTCAGAGCAAGAAAAAGAATATCAAAATTGTAAATTAACTTGAACGCTAACATGACATCAAGGAAAATAAATAAAAGAACTGGAAAAATTGTTTGTACAGTACGGACACAACAGATCCTTGTAAATGACTAAGCTATGCCATAAAAATATTTCTAATATCTATAACATCAATCACAGCAAAGACCTAAATCACATTCCAAGCACATCAGCTTTGTAATTTTAACACATAAACAACAAAAGTCTATTCTTTAAGCAAAGTCACGTAACAAAAATATTTCTTTGTGTTACCAAGTTTCGTACACTAAAATTTACCAAGCCAAACAAAAAGAAGATACTTCAAAAATTAATCAAATTGAACAACCTGTCCTTGTTAGTCTTTAACAAGTTTTCAGACTGACACACTCTGCAAAAGATAAGGTCAGCTGAAGACTTACAACAAATCACAGAGAGTTTGCTCTCCCTTTCTTTTTAGACAACTGAAAAATAGTTAAAGTTTTACTCCTACATCTACATCTTGCTGTAGTAATAACATGGAAGTTGTTAAAATGACTACGCAATAGTAGAAGACTGGAAGAGAACATAAGTATGATGTGACCCATACTACTTGTTATTTCAGATGCGCTCACACACAACAGTTTAGGAAAAATTCAGTACCAGGCCACTTGAATATGAACAAAAATAGTCTTTTCTGCTTCTAAGAAATCACAAGCGTTCCTCAAAAAAATTATTAATCCTTGCTGGATGCAAGAAGAGATGCCAAGGGACTAGAAGACATCAAGTTTTCTCATGTTTCAAAGAAAGCAGTATTTGTCTAGAAAATGACTAGTGAGGAGACACTCAAATTATTCCTGTTAAAGCAAAGGTTACAACTAAGACCTCATCAGCTTTGTTCCGTGGTCACCTGCCCACCCATAAGCATTCAAATTTGAACAGGCAACACAAATACAGTGACTGTCATTTCTTGCCCATGTGACAGGCAGGGGACAGGCAGTACAGGAAGAGATCAAGGACAGCTTACGAATGGAAGGGACCTGTGTAGGAGCACAGTAGCCTACTTATGTACAAAACTGGAGATGAAGCTACTACAAAAAAAAAGACACAGAAGACTTAAGACTTGTGACACCCTGGGAGTTGTCTAGGTGGCTGCTCACCAGATACCTGGACTATGCTTTCAGCGGCTCATCACTACTAATGCAAAAAATCAAAATCACTGTGAAGAAAAAGAGTTCAGAGTTTGCAGGAGTAGCACTGTCACAATATTCTCACTCAAATTCCCAGTAAACTGGTATCTTAGCAGTATGGGCACAAGTACTATTGCACACCAAACATGCCTTGGACTAAGTGCAAACCTAACCTTGACATAGTCTCAGGTACTATCTACTTCATGTTCAGGTACAGATCCCAACAGTTCTGGAGAGCACGTACATAACCAACTCACAATAGGCCAAGCTTCAGAAATTACGCAGGATCAAACGGCTTTTAACATCTCTTAAAGTAATTGTGACCTAACAGGCAAATAATCATCTACTCCCCAAAAGGCCATAATCAGCAATTGAAACTATTGATGAAAGGAAGTTATAGTGTTCTGAAGTCTCTCTGCAGGAGTTCTTACGTCAGTGGAACTGATCTCTCAAAGATCAGCTGTTAAATATTTATCCTTTAACAACTTGATCAATTGCCATTTCATATCCAACAATAACAGACCATTTTGCTTGTTCACATTCCACAAAGTGACCTCTTGCTGTTTAAGACAAGTTCACTGGGATTTTTTTTTTTCCCCCCTCTTATTCACCTCTATAAAGTTTCATTTGGTGTTTTGGTCTAACAATGCTTTGGATAATGATTGCTAATTCTAAGCAGGAACCAAAATGCCCAAGTAACTTAGTTTTCCTAGTAACAGTCTCTCCTGTCAGAAAGAGCTGGAATACACTACAGCCCACACCTCTGTCCCCTTTCAAGTTCTGAATTATATTTTAAGGCAGATTACCTGTGAAAACAAGTGTGACACCTAGCTCTGAGTGTCAATACTTGCTCATTTCACAAACATGTTACCTAACTCAACTTTTCTGATTGTTGGTTCCTACAAAGTCTACTAGAGATGAGGTTTTAAGTTTTCCACTAAATATTAAACTTCAACCATAGTTACTGGCTTTACCAAAGTGAAGGACTAGTCAAAGGAAGTTACAATTTAAAAGCAACCTAAAATCTGTCCTAAAATCCTGCCATTTAAAAAAAAAAAATAAATTTTCTAGATTTTGTAGGAATTGGCTATTCCAAGAAGCACTAAATAGAACATTAGCCATATGCATCTGATGCCCTTTGTTGTGAACTCATTCCATGAAACACAAAAGCATAATCCTGTAGTGTCTATGAAACTGCTGAAAGCAGCTGAATCACTGAAGATTTCTTTAAGCTCAGTATATACCACAGTATAGTTTGACAGGAATAATAACATTTTGATGCAAATCCTGGAAGACCACTGCAGCTTCTAAGAATTAATCATCAAGTTTTTTCTCAGCAAAATTACAGAGCCACACTGTGCCAGAACGGTGCTAAAAGCATAATACAAAACTTGGCCTTTGCCTCATTTGTGACTTCAAAATATACTGCAAAGGTAGAGAACCAGGAGCACGCAGAGCAGTTACAATGCAAGCTGCTGCATCAGGCAGGCTGGACATCAACACTCCATGCATTTACAAATGTCCTACCTAGTTCCTCTCAGTAATGAACCCTTAAGTGTCCACCATTTTTGCCACTTTTAATTTACTCCCTACTTTTGTTTTTTCATCTAACAGAAGCATTTTTTCTTACTCAAGGTAGCCTTCTTACTTCTGCTACCTTAAACCAATACATCAAAATTTTCAGAATATTTACAAGATTCAGGATAGCACTTATCAATGCCTTGGCAAAGAAATGCTGCTTAAATACCTTGTTCACAAATTCTTAGTCCTTTTTCCTGTTCACTGTACTAGAGAATAAATGTTATTCTATATGTTTAAGAAGAAAATTATTAATCTCTTAAACCTGCAAACCTCCCTTATAGAAAAGAAAAAAGTCATAATACAGCAACTAGTTAGGCCTGCAAGCAAGACCCACAAAATCTGTAGGCATATATATACATACGAAGAATTGTTCCCTTGTATTAACATCTAAAGCTTAAAGTAAGAGAGAAGTTAGTGTGTTCCTGTTACTACCCGAGAGGTATCCCTTTAGATACTATCCCACCATTGTTATTACCTAATTTTGTTCAGACAGCAGAAGGTGTGAGGAAATGAATGGATCAAAAAGAAATTAAGAATACTTTTTGTTTAAATAGAATAAGTTATCACAACACTCATGGGAGAAACATCTTAATGTCATTCATATTTGAGTGTGCTAAGGGATTGATACTCCTCCCATTAATACTCCTTAGTACAGGAAAAATCTGCACTCACAATGACCCCCAGGATGCAAAGACATGGCTTTTTCATCATCATCAGTTTTACATGCAACACTCACATATTTTGTAAAAGCACAATCATATGATAGCACCTCAACATGAAATGACAGAACTACCACAAGTATCAACTCTTTAAGGTGTAAAAGGATGCAACTCCTCTAGCAGCGAGTCACCGATTTTATGCAGTTTCCCAATTAATCATAACTACCACACACAAAAGCATGTCAAGAAAATAGTTTCAGATGGAAAACAGGTCCTTCACCGACCTCTTCTCAAAAGTTACTTATCTGGAGGACCCTAATTCGGCCTGTGATATCAGATATTCATCAACAGCATGACACTTGTAAGTCTTTCCAACAAACAAACAAAAACCAAACCAAGAATAACGAAGTCCATAGAAATTCATCTTGCATTCAGTTAGGCCTATTCCTCTTACCTATATTTAAATATACATTCACATACAGTAGCATCAGGAGGCATTCAGCAACTGATGAGCAAGTCATAGTAAAACTGAAGCTGATTGTACTCAACAGCTATTGAGGAATGATACAGCACAAGAATCTCATCTGCTGTGTAAACAACTGTGCAAATGAAAGCTGTCAGAGGCACACTACCCAGAAACCCTATTCACTTCACCGGCATTTGATGGTAAAATGTTTTTATAAATGAGCACAGCAAAATATCAGTGAAAACACTCATCTCGTAGAAACTGGTATCTCCCAAAACAGCTTTCAGAAGAGAAGAATGGTGGCAGTGATGGTACTAGCTTTCTATTAGCTGTTAACTAGAACTCACAGTTGGGACAGGAAAGGAGAAAGCCCTCCTTTTCCTCAGAGGCTTTCAGCATTTATCTCCCCTATACCAACACAAGAGGCTAGCACAGACCCAGGTATTTTAAAACTGAAATACTCTACATTATTTGTATTTCTTGAGCTATGAAGCATAAGGGAGTGAAGAGAAGAAAAAAACACTAGTATGGTTACTCTTACAGAACAGATTGAACATTCAAGGTAAGGCCTACGTTCTAAAACCTTTCTTCACACACTCACTGCCTACATCATGTAAACATTTGATGAACTATAAATTAGCCATGATATTTAGTGTCTGTCTACAAAGCTTCCTTAGGCTAGAGGGGATTTATTCTGCTATGATGAAGAAATGGGGAACCACCACTAGCAGAAAGCTTTAACGAGTTTTCCCCTATAAATTCAATGTGAACTAGAGTAATAAAAGAGAGGGTCTAAATGAAAGTTAGTTTACTGTTGTAATAAATCTCTAACTGAGAAAATGTATACATTTATGGCTTTGGACCTATCTTTCAGGGGGAACTGCAAGAAGGCAAGCATGAAAACTAGGAGACCAAGATTAAGAAAGTAAGATGAGGATGGGGGTTGAGTGATTTTGCAAGCCTGGGGTAAGCTCAAAAGAATGTGACATCGGCTAATAAAACACCTCAAGAACCAATATTTACTGATAAATTCCAAAAGTAGTTTTGATGGCAAAAATACACTGTGCCATCAAGCTGGGAGAAGAAATTACTAATTTAAACACACAATTATGAGCTTAAACCAATTAACCTTTGGTTAATTTTGGCAGTTCTACTCAAATTCCTTCTAACACAGACAGACGTCATACATACATGACCACTATGCCAGACAGCTTTAAATCTAACCGATGGCTACTGGAAGAAATTAGACTGTCCTCACAAGTTACTGTTGGAAGCTGCCTTTACTGGCCCCAATGGAATTATGGTTTCCAGCATCTTCAAGGTATATTCACATTTTCATTCTTTACAGAGAACTAGCATGTTAAGACATTACAACAGAACGCTATGCGTATTAAAAGGTATTTATATGCTTCCTTTTAAAAAATACTTCAGAAACAAACGAGTGTGACCTAATTTACTCCTTTGTACAAACCCTGTGAAATATCTAAACAAAGGAAGACAGCTTTCACATGAGCTAACAACACGAGAAGCCTGTCTCAATTTCACTTCAGCGGAAGTATGAGCTTGCCGTACATCTCAAAGATTGCTTTCTACTGCATTACCTTTGCTAAGCGGCTCATTTGATCTTCACAGACTGTGCTGCTGGTTCTCCCAGGAGTTTTGGTGGGCTCTGAGCCATCGGCTTCTACATTGGGCCAGACTTTCAAATCATGCATTCCTTGACGAAACATACTGCAGGAAAAAATGCAGAACCACTTCAGTAAATTCAAAATAATGCATCTCTCAGGAATCAAAATATAGCAGCAGCTGCAAGAAAATTAAGTAGCTTCTTTTGCCAACCCTACAAACATGCATTGCCATGCATATTTTAACCAAAATGCAAAAGTGCCTTACATCTTGTGCTTTCTACAGCCTTCATTTTTTATTGGCACATAGAGTTTAGAAGAAAACGAGTAAGTCTGAGATAACTTCTCTGGCAAGTAAAAGAAAAATGGGTAATTCCCACAGTCAGTTGGGTGGTACAAAAACAAAATGAGGACACAGCTTGACCTGCTTATTTTTATTATTTGTAATGAAGCACAAAGTGTTTGTCTTGACTTGCAAATTACAATACTGAGTTTAGGTTTGCCAGTTTGAAAAAAATTCAGCTAAAGACCTACTGAAATTTCATTTGGAGGTCAAGCAATAAAAAGCAGCCTTCTGAGCTGTCTAATAATAACCCCTCCACACACCACAACCCTCAACACACCACTTTCTCCATCTATGCTTGAAATTGAATTGGTAATTAGAACTGTGCAGTGAACAGAACTTTGCAGGGTAGTTGGACAAAACATTTTCTACACAAAATCCTGTTTCCCTCACATATTTGTGCTGATCCACCTCAAAAGATGCCCCAAGAAATCAAGCACATTAGTTTTGCCCATAAAAGGGAATCACTTACCTTTAATAACTTCAAATACATATAACTGGAAGTAATGCTTTAAAAAGTCAACCATACAAAATGAGAAATAAGAACCAGGACCATCTGACCTTTAATTTACACATTACTTTGTGGAATACTACTACAAGGGTCTCCATTTACAAGTGAATTCTTAAATTATTTCCATCTATCTACTTTGCCCAGGCCTCTCCTGGTGGCAAGAAAGCTCCGTTTATAAGTTGTATCCTTTTCCAGGAACTATTCTTCAATGTTCAAAAAAACAGCAGTCTTTGGGACACAGTCCAATTGATCCAGTTCAATTTTCTGCCATAGGAGTATATCAACCTTTCTGTCAAAGCAGTATCTTCAATGACAGACATCTCTCTAGAGTCATTTTTTGCACTCTCACGTCACTAAACCAGTTCTCCTAATGCTAACCTAATCTTTTCCTGCACTTCAGTTTAGTAGTCTAACTTTTTATCTACTGACAAGACAAAAAAAGGGCTACTTCTTCCCATTTCCCAATGCTATTTACATACTAGAAAAGTGTTCCTACAGTCTTTTCTTCAGCCCCACTAGTCTTTACTCCTCCACCACCACACCTATGTGCTAGACATTCAAAGACATAGACCCCTTTACACTCCTCGTAGTTGGTAGATTGCTGAAAGTCAGCTACATAAAACTGAACATATCCCAGCCAAGTAGACACATACGGAGAATGACGATACAATATTGTCCCCAAGGTGCATACTTGTAGACTGTTCATATATTCAATGCTATCTGTACATTTCACAAGAGCACCGCGATGCTGAATCGTGCAAAATTTAAGATTCACTCTAAAACCCAAATCTTCTGTTATCCTGGACAGCCACTCCCCATTCAAGTATCTGACTACAATCAAGAACAAAAAGTACCAGGGCCTCATACTTTTCCTTAAACTGCATCTTCTTTTTCTTTTTTTAGTCCCCTTCGCAATTAGTCGAGATCCTTTTGATGCATTGTCACCTTCCAGCACTGCTGTAATCTTGCCCATCCTAGTGTTATCATCCAGAAATTTACTAAACCCATGTTCCTTTGGATCCACATTACTAGCTTTGAAAATTACTGATAGTGACTGAGTTACACTTTATTCCTTATAAATAACACTGCATTAACAGTCCAACTGCAAGCCAATTAAATCAATTATCTTAATTATTCAGTACTGGCATTCATGCATTACATGCATACCATTATCAATATGAAGTGATATAAGCATTTGCTACCTTAAAATCCAAGCTTACAGATCTAAAAAAAACCCAGGTCTTAATTTTAGTGTTATGCAAGAGACGACTCTTTTTTACAACACTGCCCTGTAGTATATATGAAGTTACATTTGGGAAGAAATCAAGTAAATTATCTATGTATCTGATTTTTCAAACATGGAACTGTTAGCCTGTTAAAAAAAAAAAATTAAAGAAACTCTTGTAACCACTGCTACTTTACTATCCATAAGCGAGCTTCAAATCTGTATCATAGAAGAAAAAGCAATATACCCATATTTCCCAAAGAGCGAGACTGTTGTTCCTCCCACAGGAATAGCTTTACCAGGTCCATATACATCCCAGATGGTCAGAGCCACCTGCGCATTGCGAGGCAAGTCTGGATACTTCACAGGCAGTTTCAGCCACTCATTCCAGCTGTGAAGGAACATTTTTCATTAGTCATAAAGCTTTAGAATACAAGTTACTTTATTTGTTTATACAACCCAGATTCTCCTTAGAATATGAATTTCTAAGGAAGGGTGGATAATTTCCTTGTGGGCTTTAACCATTCAAATACTTGTTCCCAGCAAAATTAAAAGGCTACAAACCAAAGGAAAAATACTCCAACTTGATGATTAAGTAGTAAAGATCAGTCTGTCCAACAAACGGCATGAAAGCGTGCTAGTCTAGGCCCCAGAAGTTATTTAAGCAGTGAACCATGCCCAAACACACAAGTGAAGGCAACACTTCACAAACCATACTTAAGAAACATCAGTCACTTTAAGAACACAACAGAAAACAAATCTTTCTGACACAAATAAATACTATACGGATTTATTTATTCAACTTGATGCCCACAGTAACTAAATAAAATATAATATAAAAGGCAGTCACTTACTTCCATCTAGTGCTAAAAGCCTTGTAGGAAGTTCTAACTGGAAGAGCAAGAGGCTTCCCTTCTGCAAACACCTGACAGGTTACATACAAGTCAGAGCAAGTTTCTTGATACAGTCCTGAAAACTTCAGCATTGGATCTTCTAGGAGAGCTTTGTAACTCTTCTGTTCTCTTTTCCCTTCCAGACTTCCTCTATTGGGGGTGCAGGAAGAAAGTGAAAACAGGGAAACAATAAATACAACAAAACTTGTTTTATCAACAGTAAAAATTCTATTTTATTTCCATCTCTTATATTTAGATTTAGCAGTATTAAGGCTATCCTCCCTTCGCCTTACTAGCCAGCAGTGAATTCCAGCTACTGGAGAGGCACTCAGGATGTGAAACGATGAACAAATACAAAGTTTACTGCTATACTGATTCAGGTGCTGGGGATGGGGGAAAAGCAGGGAAGGTAACTATTATTGTTTCTCTTTCCAGCGGAGGCAACTTCTAGTACAACCTGTAGATTCTCAGACAGCATCCAGTGAGGTACCCTAAGCAGAGAAACAATGAGATAACATATGCTGCTATTATTTTAAAAACAACAACAAAAAAAAAACCAACCCCAAAACAAAAAAAAAAAAAAACCACATCAGCATTCAAGTGCTCCAAGTACTATTTGGAAAAAGAAACCTGTTAAGAAAAGCTGTATGAAATGAGAAGTATATGACTGGCTTTGGATGCTAGCCATCTCTTGAATCAACAAGTCAAAGCTCAACATCAAACTTGACTAAAGCTCTGCAATGATGTGCAGAGTGCTAGTCCTAAACAGTAAAATGATAGAACTTTTCAAGCCTCAGCTATACCACAATGAAAACAATCATGTATATTAACTATCTGACTGCGGATGCATGTGTGAAACCAAAAAAGAAATTGTGGCCGTGATGCAAAACATGCAAGATCAATCTTCCTTCAAACAAACAAAAAAACCCCTATGAGTACCACAAAAACACTTCACAGTAGATGAACAAGTTTCTTGCAAGAAAGAAGTGTTGAACATTCCAGGCCGGCATACACTCTGATGCACAAAGAACCCCTAGTTAGGCAGAATGAATTAGTGAAAAGGACACATGCACCTGACTTCACATATTGTTTTCTATTTGGAAGATAAACAACCCTCAAATAAGTTTTCCCAACTCAGTGTTCTAAAAGAAAAAAAAAAAAAGCACAATATAAAGTAGCAATATTACTACATTTTAGAGCCAGTGATGTCCCTCCTATGCAAATATACACATCTCATTGCTGCAACGCAGAAAAAGGCCAAACTTAAGAATTAAAAAAATTAACAGGCAAATACATCAGCACGCTGTAAACACCAGCTTCCACAGGAGAGTCTGGACGCACCCAGTTAGGAACATACTCACATCTTGCAGCATCTGGACCTGCCTACAATAAAGAACCTGATCAGGAGCAACCTGAGTGCAGATTTGGGCACTGCAGCATAAAAAGGATATCAAGCTACTGGAGTGTCCAGAGGAGGCCACAAAGTTCGTTGAAAGCTCTAGAGGGGAAATTGCATGAGTGGCTGAAGTCACTTGGTCTGTTCAGCCTGGAGGAGACCTCATAGCAGTTTACTGCTTCCTCACAGGGGTAGGAAGACAAGCAGGCACTGATCTCTTCTCTCTGCTGATCAGCAATTGCACTTGAAGGAATGGGAGGAAGAAGTGCCAGGGAAGGTTTAGGTTGGACATTAGGAAAATGTTCCTCACTAAGAGGGTGGTGGAGCACTGGAACAGCTCCCCAAGGAAGCAGTCCTGGTACCAAGCCTAACAATATTCCGGAAGCATTTGGACGACGCGCTCAGACACACGGTGTGAATGCTCAGGTTGTCCTGTGCAGGGACAGAAATTGGACTCGATGATCCTTGTGGGTCCCTTCCAACCCAGGACATTCTGTGATTCTGTGATTGCTTGTGTGCCCCTTGGGAGGTAAGTAGGAAGGAGTGCGGCTGGGCAATCTCCATTCCCTCACAGCAAGGGGTAAGCTGTGACACCAGAGCAGGCAACAGTAATCATAGGCATAAGCACTGGACAAACAGCGCTGGCCCCACAGTGCGGCCCTGCACCTGAGACCACGCTGCTTGTGAGGGGTACAGAGCCTTCTCCTCTCCAGGATCACAGAATCACAAGGTTGGAAAGGACCCATTGGATCATCGAGTCCAACCATTCCAAACACTCCCTAAACCATGTCCCTCAGCACTTCATCCATCCGTTCCTTAAACACCTCCAGGGAAGGTGACTCGACCACCTCCCTGGGCAGCCTGTTCCAGTGCCCAATGACTCTTTCTGTGAAGAATTTTTTTCTGATATCCAGCCTGAACCTCCCCTGACGGAGCTTCAGGCCATTCCCTCTTGTCCTGTCCCCTGTCACTTGGGAACATGATGAACAACAACTCTCAGCCTGTCCTCACAGCAGAGGTTCTCCAACCATCGGATCATCTCCATGGCCTTCTCTGGACCCCTTCCACCAGTTCCTTCTTATGTTGGGGATTCCAGAACTGGTCACAGTACTCCAGGTGGGGTCTCACGACAGTGGAGCAGAGGGGCAGAATCACCTCTCACTCTGCTGGCCACCTTTCTTTGGTTGGCCTTCAGGGCTGTGAGCATGCATTGCCAACTCATGTCACGTTTCTGATCAATCAGCACCCCAAGACTTTCTCTGCAGGGCTGCTCTCAATCACATGCCCCCCCAGCCTGCAGAGAGACTGCCACAACCCAGGAGCAGGACCTTGCACTTGGCCTTGTTGAACCTCATGAAATTCACACAGGCCCCCTTTTTCAGCTTGTCTGGGTCCCTCTAGATGAGATCTCATCCTTCTGCTGTGACAAGTGCACCACTCAAGCTTGGTGTCATCTGTAAACTTGCTGAGGGTGCACTTGGTCGTGCTGTCTATATCATCATCGAAACCATTAAATACCACTGGACCCAGTGATACAAGTAGTTACTATTACAAAAAGTGAAATAGTTTTGATTTAAGCAAAAGTAAAGTTTCATCTAAGTAATTGTGGGGTTTTAGGCAGAATGTCCTGCTAACAGCATCTTTTCCCAGAAACTGATCATTCTTTGACTATGGTAATGTCTTCTGTTCAGTATAGTCTGTGCTGAACAGATGTCTCCTCTGTAATCACCTCTGCTTGCAGGGTTTTCCCATCTCAAATGTAAGGTGAGGCAGAGAGCTGGCTCCAAAGCTCCAAATTACCAAGAGATTTGACTGTCGTAAAGTTCACAGTAACATTAAAATGAATCCTTGGAAAGTAATAGCATATGGATAAGATTTCTGGGAAAATTTATACACATTCATGTAAGTGGGAAACACATTCTGTAACTAGCTCTTGTCTCATTGCACATGACTGACAGAGACCGCTCACTCATATTGCCCAGGCCTGATAAAGAATGCTCCTTCCTAAAACTCCAAAACGAGTCTTAGAGAGACTTCATATAATACGTGGAATATTTCAAAGTGGAATATTATGATTCAAGCTAAAGTACAGTTAAGTTTCATCTAAGCAGTTGTGGTTTTTGAAAGTTAGACCAAGTTCTTCTGATAGCATGATTTCTTCCTCTGATAGCATGTTTGCCTTAAAATGGTGTTTTTCAGACACTGTCCTTTGTTTTGAAAATGATAACCTATTGTATGAGCAATGATCTGTGCTAAACATATCTCTTCAGTAACCACCTCTGTTTGGAATCTTCACTAATCTGAAAGACAAGGTCAAGAAGAGAGCTGGAGCCAGCTCTAAATTAGCAAGAGTTTTTACTATTACAAAGTTCATAACATTAAAGTTAGACCTTGGGAAGTAACAGAATATGCGTAACATTTCTGGGAAAATTTATACATAGGCATGTGAGTAAGAGAAATACTCTGTAACCAGCTTTTATCTCGTTGCACATATAATCATAGGATAGTTTGGGTTGGAAGGGACTTTAAAGATCACCCAGTTCCATCCCCCTGCGATGCGCAGGGACATCCCACTGGATCAGGCTGCCCAAGGCCCCATCCAACGTGGCCTTGAACACCTCCAGGGACAGGGCAGCCACAAATTCCCTGAGAAACGTAGGCCACCCCCACCACCACCCTCACCACCCCCATCATGAAGAAATTCTTCCTAATGTCTAGTCTAAATCTGCCCCTCTCCAGTTTACAGCCATTTTCCCTCGTCCTATCACTACAAGCCTTTGTAAACAGTGCCTTCCCAGCTTTCCTGCAGCCCCTTCAAGTACTGGAAGCTGCCCCCGCGCACCCCTGCCCGCCCTCTTTCTCACTGTGGAGCGCGGCACGCTGCCTGCCCCGATCTCCCCCGCCCTCACTTACATCTTCAGCTGCACGTTGATGTCCAAATCGCAGCTGTAAACATAATAAAGCTTCTCAGTCTCGCCCATGGCTGTGTTTCCAGCGGCTGCCGGCGCCCGAGCGCTCCACCACAACAGCCCTTGGGCATCAGCGCCGGCCGCTGCGCCGCCGCCACGCTCTGCGCATGCGCGGACACCGCCATCTTAGCTAAGGAAGGAAGGAGCTGGGAAGCCGCTGCCTCACGCTAGTAGAGGCCCTTTACTAAGATGGCCGCCAGCCGGAGGCAGCGGAGTGGGCGGCCTCAAGATGGCCGCGCCCATCTCACCAATATGGCCGCCGCCACTGCGCGGCACGCAAGATGGCCGCCTCCTAGAGAAGCATGGCGAGATGGCCGCTAGGCGTGAGATGGCTGCCTGTCGGTCCTGAGAGCGGAGGAGTCTGCGTCATGCGGCAGCTGTTATCGGAGTGACGTGTGTGAAGGCTCTGACAGGCTGAGAGAGTCGGCGTTATTTGGTCTGGAGAAAACAAGGCTCCGGGGAGACCTCAGAGCAGCTTCCAGTGCTTGAAGGGGCTCCAGGAAAGCTGGGGAGGGACTTTTTAACAAAGGCATGGAGTGATAGGACAAGGAGAATGGCTTTAAATTGGAAGGCGGAAGATTTATAGTAGGCATTAGGAAGAAATTCTTCATGCTGAGGGTGGTGAGGCCCTGGCACAGGTTGCCCCACGCGGCAGTGGCTGCCCTGTAGAATCACAGAATCACCAGGTTGGAAAAGACCTCTTGGATCATCGAGTTCCACCATTCCTATCTGCCACTAAACCATGTTCCTGAGCACCTCATCCACCTGTCCCTTAAGCACCTCCAGGGAAGGTGACTCGACCACCTACCTCCCTGGGCAGCCTCTGCCAAGGACCCTTCCTGTGAAAAATGTTTTCATGATGTCCATCCTGAACCTCCCCTGTCGGAGCTTGAGGCCATTCCCCCTTGTCCTGTCCCCTGTCACTTGGGAGAAGAGGCCAGCTCCCTCCTCTCCACAACCTCCTTTCAGGTAGTTGTAGAGAGCAATAAGGTCTCCCCTCAGCCTCCTCTTCTCCAGGCTAAACAACCCCAGCTCTCTCAGCCGCTCCTCAGAAGACTTGTTCTCCATTCCCTTCACCAGCTTCGTTGCTCTTCTCTGGACACGCTCCAGAGCCTCAACATCCTTCTTGTTGTGAGGGACACAGAACTGAACACAGGACTCAAGGTGTGGTCTCACCAGTGCCGAGTACAGAAGGAGAATAACCTCCCTGGACCTGCTGGTCACGCCATTTCTCATCCAAACCAAGATTCCATTGGCCTTCTTGGCCACCTGGGCACGCCGCTGGCTCATGTTCAGTCAGCTGTCAACCAGCACCCCCAGGTCCTTCTCCTCCAGACAGCTTTCCAGCCACTCTTCTCCCAGTCTGTAGCACTGCATAGGGTTGTTGTGACCCAAGTGCAGGACCCGGCATTTGGCCTTGTTAAACCTCATGCCATTGGTCTCAGCCCAGCGGTCCAGCCTGTTAAGATCCCTCTCATCCCTGGAGGTGTTCAAGGCCTGGTTGGAGGGGGCCTTGGGCAGCCTGATCCAGTGGGAGGTGTCCCTGCCCATGGCAGGGGGGGTGGAACTGAATGGGCTTTGAGGGGTCTTCCAACCCAAACCATTCCATGATTTGTAACTCTTGCACTGTTTTCCATCAGGAGTCCCAGCAGCACCTGGCACTCAGTTTGGGACCCCGTGCTGCAGCTAGATTCTTTGCCTCTGAAACCCTTTGGTGCCCTGAAAGGCAGGTGCAGCTTTTGTGGGTGTTGTGGACTGTATATCTTAAGGTTTTTCAGGGATAGTCACACATCAGGTAACTTTGGAGTCAACGATTCTTGATGTATAGAATCATGGTATCATTAAGGTTGGAAAAGACCTCTTAAGTCCAACCATCAGCTCAACACCACCATGCCTACTAAACTATGTTGCAAAATGCCACATCTGCACGTCTTTTACATATCTCCAGCAACAGTGACTCCACCACTCCCCTGGGCAGCCTTTTATAATACTTCACCACTCTTTACTCGATAAAGAATTTTTTCTTTATATCCAATGTAAAAGACCAACATCTGCCTTGCTACAGCCTCCTTTTAGGTAGTTGTAAAGAGTGATGAGATCTCCTCTTAACCTCCTTTTATCCAGACTAAACAACCCCAGTTTCCTCAGCTGCTCCTCAGAAGACTTGTTCTCCAGAACCTTCACCAGCTATATTGCCCTTCTCTGGAAACGCTCCAGCCCCTCAATGTCTTTCTTGTACTGAAGGGCCCGAAACTGAACACAGGATTCGAGGTGCAGCCTCACCAGTGCCAAGTACAGGGGGACAATCATTTCTCTACTGTTATTATGTCACTGATGCCTCTGAAGGAGACTGAGCAGAAATAGGAGTTGGCTTCTGCTACTGTGCTGCGAATGCTGCATAGGACACGGAATGCTGCACAGCTTGATCATTCCATCCATTGCACTGATTTTATCATGAGTCTTGCCACACTTAATTTGGAGGTATTTTTTGACAGTTTGTTATGTTTTTACTGAAGACTCAGCTGTCAGCAGCAGTAGATGCTCAGCTATCATCACCTAACAGAAAACAAAATCCTAAAATATGCATGCAGAATGACTGCATCTGACACAGGCAACAAAAAAAATTACTCGCAGCTTGCATACTGTAAATAACTATATGATTTTAAATAATCCGTAGTGTTTTGAGACTTAATAAGGATTGCAGGCACCTTCAAGTAACACAATTACACACTGACATTACTATAATAATAGTAATAACAATAATACATATTACACTTATTCTGTCTGTGTAGGCAAAACAACCTTGTCTGACCAAAAAGGAGGTTCATGGTTTATGATCCATCACAGCCACTAGGCTTCAGCGCTGTTGAGCAAAAGTATAAAAAGTGCTGGTTTTCCTGCTGTACTTAGGGTAGGCAGCGCTAGTCATATAGAATTATAGAATAGTTTGGCTCAGAAGGGACGTTAAAGATCATCCGGTTCCAAGCCCCCTGCCATGGGCAGGGGTGCCATCCACTAAATCTGGTTGCTAGGCTCTGGATTGGGAAGGCACGTGGAGGTAGAATGGGGAAGTGCTGAGAAAGCACCAAGACAGAGGTGCCCTCTCCAATTGCTATTTGGAACCAGCACATTCTCCTCCATTTTTATAACACGAATCATTGACAGGAGGGTGCAGAACACCTCCCAAGCTAGTCCTTTCTTCTTGCAAGTCAGCAGCAGTGGAGGAAGAGGATGAAACAGGGCTGGAACCCTTGTTTATGGGAAGAAGGGCTATTTCACCTCAAAGTTATTTTTTTCCCCTCAGATGCAGTGACCAGGAGGTCTTTTTTTGCCTTTTACTCCAAAACAACCAGCAAATTAGAGAAGGCCACGACCCAAACCCGTGTATCACTAAAATGAAGCCTTTACTTTTCAGCACTGCTAAGCTGGCATGTGACTGAGTGGAAAACGTAATTTAAACTTAGTTAATCTAACAAATTATTTGGTACAGATGATGTTAAAATAACAAGTAATCTTTTATCCAGCTCTCTCTATCTTCATTTGTCACTTTTTGATCACATCTACAGTTTCTACAGCTCTGGCAGCTGCCATTCATTTATTGCCTGCCTCATAATTTTTGATGGCTTCTGTTTGCTTGCTAGTTTGGTTCCAGCCCATTTTTTTACATAAAATCTCTGCTTTCCATAACAACAGTAAACAAACGTATTGCTCTTGGCTGTGGAGATAAAGTAAAACATAAAACTGAAAATTTAAAAGACAAATAAATCTCATAATTTGAAAGCTAAGCAATGTAGATCTGTCTCTGTGTATAAACAAAAGGCAAATACATTTATGCATTTGTACCTGATTGGGCATTAGTTTGTCTTAGGAAAAACTGGATCCTTCTTGAGTCGATGGAATTAGTAGTACCAGTTAAACAATCTTACCGATCTTACCATCAATTCCCCATTACAGAGACATTTTTAAGGAATTGGTCAAGTTTCATATATTTATGAGGAGAAAAAGCCAAGGGAAAATATCACAGAAAACATCTGATGTTGGTTTTAAAAAAGTTTTTTGAAGTTGCGTGTTTTCAGGTTTCTCAGATTCCAGTATACCTAACTAAATACGTAAATTGGTCTGTGGGAGATGAAAGACGAGAAAAACTTTTAGGAAAGACATTTTTAACAATAAAATTGTAGAAAGATGCTGTTTCAATAAAAAGTGTCACTTTATACTACTTTCATATTAATAACGTTACATTTATAAGTTCTCAAATATAGCCATAGAGGCAGATAGAGAGTATTTTTCACCTTGTAGGATCTGAAAGTACTTTGAAAGTGCAGCGATGAACATACCCTACATGTCTGGGAATCACTGCCTCCACTACTGACACAGATCTTGCTGGAGGTGACAGATGTCTCAGCGGGTGCAGTGTCTGTACAACGTGCCACACTGCTACAATCGAGGTAGCACACTAAAGCTGAACAGAGACATTTGGTACTGAGCAGATGCAGAGCTAGATAGGGCACTATCCCATTTATTCTCTGTTGCCACTTCCATGGATCCTTCAGGGCACCTGGCATTCATGACTAAAAACAGCCACTGTGGGCTGTTGCCCCTGAATCAAGTAGTATGTGTGGCTCACATCTAGCCTATCTTGACTTGGCCCCTGCAGATTGGTCCATCTGTATCTGGACTACAATAATATGTGATCCTTCTCTTCTCTAAGCTTCAGCGACCGCTCTCATGGCCAAAAGACACAGTTATTTGTATGTGTGTGTTTTCCAGCTCTGAAGTGCCTGATATCACGTAAGGGTTGTTTTGCAGCCTGCAGGAAGGTTGTTTTTATGGTATCTGGAGCAGAGCATGAAGGCACATTGTGGTGGTTGAGTGTAGCCTACTGAAGTAGGGCAGGATTGTTCCAAGCACCTTGCTCAAACAAGGGAAATCTGTTCTTACATTGTCGATCTGCCACACACTTGTAAGTAAACTACCGTGGTAACTCTACTTGGCTTTGTTCTTTGAGGGAGCTGGTAAGTATGTTCTAGAAGTGGGGCTAGGAGTGAATTAAAACACACACGCTGTACAGGTGACTGCATATATGTGATAAGAAGAGGTTCTGGAAGTGGTCCAAAATATCAAGATTGCTGATGCTCCAAGTACATTGTGAAGTAAACTCTGACATTCATTGTGCCGAGAGAAAAACATCATCTCTCCCTTCTCTTGGGAAACCTGAGGGACTAATAGGCCATAATGGTCATCAGTCTCCCCTGCTCATGGTCCATTTAGGGGGGGATCCATGCCGCAGCAACACCATATATCCTGCTCCACCACAGGACTGCCTGGCCCAGCCGTGGGCTCCACTGAGCCGACTCCCATACTTGGGATGATGGCTTATCCCTATGGAGGTATCTGATGCCCAGGCCTGGGGCTACCCTGGCCATCCCTCAGCCTGCCTTGCTTTCTGGCTGGAGCAGTGGGACAAGCCCTGGCTTTCTGCCATAGCACAGCCCAGTCACACATTCCTGTAGTGCTGTAACGTTTACCTGAGTATTTGATCTTGAAATCCCAATTTAACTCAACACCTGGAAGCGTTTACAAACTTTCTGAAGAATGGTACACAAAGAGAGATCTATTTTTTCCCATGAAGACTGTAAGTAACTGGCTAGCTACACCTAGATTTAGTTACTTACTGATATTATGCCAGTCTTGTCCACAGAAAATCTATAGCAAGCATGGCACTGACACTTCATAGCTTCACTCATGCATTAAAATCTCCCCCACCACTTTTCTGTTTTTCAGTCTGATGGCTTGTCAGGTCCCAGAAGCCTGATGTGGTGAAGCATCAAGAAACAGGGGGAGCAGTAGAGAGCTCTGCTGCTGACACTATTCTCTTTGGAGGGAATGGAGCTATTTTTCTTGTCTTGAAGCAGAAGTGTCACTCGCAGTTCATATTCAACTGATAGCCACAAAGAAATAGGTGACCTCTCAATCCTCCTAAGAAATATGTACCATCTTCCGGAGGATGGCATTTCTTCCTCATATACCATCTATTTTCTGCTAGTGAGACTACCACGATAAGCGAGAGGACTGATCAGTTCAGATGTTCAGCACAGTCCCGCATTCTTGGTAAAGACTTTCAGCGAAGTTGCTGAAAGCAGCTGTGATGTCCGACTCACTTTCTTTCATCTTTTTTGCATATGGACCTCTGTCCACTAGAAACTGAACTGAGATGAATAAAAACTATATGTAACCCTTCATCTGTCAGATGATAATGACTCTTGTTTACTAATAAACTGAAACAAAACTCTGGCTTTTTCTGTCCAGCAATATCCTAAGAAAGAATTTACATGCTGGATGTACTAGAGTTTCTGCCGTTTGATACCACAGTGGCAGGCAGGTTTTCGGAACCATAAAGGCAAGGTGGTTGACAGAGGGGTTATTACGTTTCCTTTTAAAATTACTACAAATGAGGTTTAAGAAAAGAGCACACTTTATCTTTTCTCAAATATATGTTTTGCATATATTTATAGGTTCATTAAAACGTCATTGATTCAAATACCATAGATACTGAATAATTTTAATTATCCATGCAGAACAATAGTTAACTGTTAAAAAAAACAGCAATCAACCAAAACCCACCATTAATTTGGAGTTAAATTAAAATCTAGAAATATCATTTGGGTCCCAAACCTGGTCCTTCTCAGAATTCCAGCCTTGGAACAAATCTGTCCCTGTGATGTGCTCAGAAAACATTCAGATTGAGACCACATGGAGCAAATGTCCAAAGCCTAGCAGAATGTTCAGCTAGCGGCATATATCCCTAAAGAGAGGTGAGGCTCTTGTAAAGTTGACCTTCTGGATTCTCATCCAGAAAACACAAAGCTAAGTGTAAAGCTCTATTTGAAAACTCAGAGCACCAATAACTTAGGTTTATGGAGTGATGTTTTTTCCTAACAAGGTTCACTTTCCACCTGATTTTATATTTTTTTCATTCGTAATGACTGTTAGATTTAAATTAAGAGTACTTTGAGGAAAAAGTCGTCTACCCTTCTGCATTTCTACTGTGCTTCACTCTTGCAGGACTTAGCTTCTAAGCACTGCATTAAGAAGTACAGTATTTCCAAACTTTTTTGCATTAAGTGACATTAATGCTGAACAAACTTTCGAAGTTGTTGTCCTAGTCTTTTGTCCAAGAAAAACAGCCTCATAGTTTAGCTGAAAGGAACCCGGGACTCACAGACATCTCTTCCCACATTCAGTCCTGTCTTTTAATAGCACCAACTGTTTCGATGTGTCTCAACGAGTTCAGCTTTACAAGCAAGAAAGATTTTGGCTCCACTAAGACCATGAGAAGGTTGTCCTAAAACACCTTGTTATTTTTGTCCCGTCCATAGGAGTCTCTTTTGCCTGAGCCTGATTCAGACTGCTGCCTACATTCCTACTATTGTAAGGACCCAGATCCTCACAGTCTCACTTTGCTACTGAGACGTATGTCATGCTAGCCACTAAGCCCATACTTCAGTTGCTGTTGCTAGAGATGTGGTGGATAAGATCGTCGTTCAGGTTGGCCGTACAGCTCTGAGTGCTTCAGGGAATAGGTAGACATGAAGAGGAGTGTTATTAAATGCATTCTTGATCATATTAAAGGATTTGTTCTAATACCTTAAAACTAGTTAAAATTTTACCTTTTTTTTGTGCTGGGTACCCTCAGGTTACATCACATTAGTTAAAGATGAAAGCACTGGGCTTCTTGCAACATTCAGTTTGTGCAATGACAGCAAAGCTGTGGACTGTCGTTTTATTGCAAGAAACGTCTTTGGAGTAGTCTCTGAACTCATTCATCCCTATATAACTTGAACTCAATAAAGTTGCACTAAGGAAGAGTTTGGCCCATTAACTTTAGTTTTCTAATGCTGTTTAGTCAATAAGTCATATAATTCCCAAAATAAAGAATGGAAAGAATAATAATAGGAAGCGCGAAATGTCAATGCAGCTTGTTCAGAAGGAGAAAAAAAACCCAAAAACTAAAGCTAAGCAAAAATACCGAGTCAGGTCATCAGCTGGAGAAAATCAGTGTAACTCCAGTAAAATCAATTAAATGATATTGGATTACATCAGATGAAGATGTGCTATGTAATTTTCAGGTTTCTCCGGTTCCTCCTACCCCTCCCTCTATCATAAAATTTGCTTTAAAAAAAACCTGTCTGCCAGATTTTGCAATAGTAGTAGTCTGTTAACTGAGTAAGTAAAGATATAATGAAAGCAATAAGTGCTGAAACATCACACATGCAGTACATATCTCCAGCCAGTCCAATTTTATGCCTAAGGAGACTGGCAGAGTTCCTGCTGCGATTCAAATCTTATGTCAAATTTATAAACTTGTTTTCTCCATTCTCCTCTCCTATCCCTGTGCCCCATCAATCAGAGCTTATACCTGCACAAAAGGCTGATCCATCATTAAGGAGACAGGTTGCAGCCAAATGTAAATTTGCACTTTAAAAAAAAGAAGGAATAATACTCATGCTGCAGGGCAGGGTCACCCTCTGACCCTAGGCAATCTACCTCTCAATCTGCAGAACACAGGCTAAAATAATGTGTCCACCGAACAAGCAGTAAACTTTTCTGCTTCTGCCTTTTTGAAGATCCTTGGAGTTGCTGCGTCTGCTGGCTGACACTCTGTCTGTCTTTTAAAATATGAAAATCTCCTCCATATGCATTGAGCTCAGTTTTCTACTTAGCATTTCAAGAGCCCTAAGGACCTTCAGGGGAAAAAAAACCCATATTCTGAATTTTCAATTTTGATGACAATTTGCTTTCCCTACAGGATGTGCAGGAACACCTTGAAAAACTTGTCAGCTGCACTAAAGGAAATGTTCCTTGCCATGAGAATGAGGGCATATCACTTTCAACTAACTTAGGGAAAACAAGTTTAACTCTTTTATAAGAGTGGGTCATATTTTTCACCTTACCCCATGCTTCCCCAAAGTATCTGAATGTCTCTTTTACGTTATTCCAAATAAGAAGTAACAATAACAGCAACTTAAAAAAAAAATATCAACTAAAATATCTCTAAAAAACCCATGAGTTTTCACCACACATCTAAAGACAAAATGTAGCCTGCCCATCCGTCCATCCGTCCATCCATACATCCATACATCCATACATCCATACATCCATCCTTGTACAAAGGAGTCCATTGACAGAATATCCAAATACAAATAAGGCATCAGGCCATAAGCAAAAGGTTTCTCATTTCTTTAATAGCAGTTTATTATAGTAGGATATATAACATAATTTTATCTACAGTATGATAATCTCACCTTGCTTTAGCCAAGTGAAGGAGACACCTTCAATATTTGTGTGAGACTGGGATGTGCTGCTGTTTATAAGACCATTTTTCTCCAAGAATTGTAAAAAGAACTTTGTTAACCTACTTGTATTAAACACTGCTTTGATAAGCTAGTCTTAAATGAGGTGAATCCTGCGCTTAAGATGAGATTTATGCATTTTCTCTGTAACAACTATATCGCAAAGGGCACATTGCAAGGGTGAGTCCATTAAGCATGGATGTGTCCAAATCTTTCAGCTTGCAGTGGGTTTTGTGGCTCCCATTCCACAAATGGGAGGTGCTGTGGTACATGGAATATGAAGTTTGATTTTTTCTTATCCAATTGAAGTTAATGACAAAACGATAACTGACCCTAAATGGCGCAGGAGTGAATTGTATGGGCTGACTGCTCAGAAAACCCAAGGTTACAGAATTCCAGATGAAATGTCTGGATGTCAGTGTTCTGGATGCTCAGTATTTAGCCATCGTAAGCTCCTGACAGATGTGCCACAAGCTGAGTTACAAATGGTAGATAAGCCTTGATTTCTGGGACTGTTTTGCAGCCATTAGACGGCACTTTAATGTGGAACTCCCGGTTTTAGAGGATGGACTGACGACAAGTGTTTGCTTTTGGTTTTTTATTGTTTGTTTGTTTGTTTGTTTATATTACCAGTATCTCACTGTTCAACATGGGCTAGACGGGACTGCATGTATTCTAGAATCATTTAATATTTCTGCTGCTAATCCTGGTTTAGCTTTGACACAGACAAATGTGGTATTAAGCGAAGGAAGATGTTGCAACACAGTAAAACACAGCAAAAGCTGCATCTCTTCCTTTCAGTGGACTCAGAAATACACTCCAGGGCAGGCAATTAGAATATGTGCCTTACGGTAAAGACTATTTAAGTGTTTTAAAATAGACAGTTTCATTACGAATGTCTTCGCTAGCCTTTTGTCCAAGGTGAGATGCAAATACAGCAGTGACTGATAAAGACAGACGCGTAAATGAATATGAATGTTTGCATGAGCTGTGTTTCTTTGCTGTTGTGGAACAAATTCTGCCTGTGGTTACATTTAAGAATCTGTCGATTTCAGTGTAGTTGTGAGTATGCACATAGGACAAATCCATCCTCCTATTGACTGATCAAACCACATTTTTTATTATGGATCCCATTTCCATGCAGAAGTGAAGCAGGCCTTGATCTCAAGGGCAGGCTATACGATGTCATCGCTGCAGCTCGATGACATGATATGGGTATACGCCGCATTCCAGTAGGTGCTCGTGTTGGGTAGAGAGGAGCTGAGATCCCCCATGCCTCCCTGTGAAATACTGACGGGCAGATAGACACCAGCAATTAGAATTTTGTTATTTTCTTTGAAAAGATACCCAATAAATAGCCTAAGCTCAAAATGCAAGTTGAAAACTCATAATCAACTTTGTCATTCTTGCTTTTCTTTCTTATTTGTAGGAAAAAATTAATCACTTTTCTCCCATCCTCTGATAAGACTGGGCTTTTGCACTCTATTAACCCCAGGGGCTAAAAGATAGACTGTTTTCTAACAGGTGAATTAGTGCTAGATAGCATTACCACAAATGCCAAGTCATTAAACATGTAATTGGAATTTTTTTTTTTTTGCTATCTTAACTTTTCTACATTATAAAGGATCTTTACAAATTAATGACAGAATACGAAGCTTCCCTGAGAGCTATTTGCCCATTAAAAATAGGCATGAAAAACTCCTATCCCCATCACATGAAGAACTATCCCACCAATTTCCAATTACTTCTGCCACTGACAGTTCACTGGACTGTTAAGTTATATTCTGCGCCATGCTGCTTAATGTGTTTAAGTCAGGCAGGTATTTGCTACTCTTCTTTTTTCTTTCTTCTTATTATTTCTAATTTTTTTTCCCCTGATTGTGAAGCAATTAAGCTATGTCACTAATGAAAAAGCAGGATTTTAGTACTATAAAGGCACAGTTAATTTAAAGATGAATCCCTGGCAATAACGAAATAAATCCTCATAGTACCCTGGTCCAAAAATGTTTCTGGAAGTTTATTCAGGACCTCTAATAAATGTCTTTCCTATCGCACTCATATCCTGAGGCAAGAAGCCTTAGTGAAAAAAGCTAACGTACTTATGTCTGTGTTGGGTAATGATGGTGATAATATTAGTGATAATGGTAATAAAAGGGAGAAGGATTTGCTGTGGAATATTTTTTTCTTCCGTTGTATAAAAATCTTCAATTGAAAATGCAGGAAAAGATTGACAAGTATGATCATGGTGTCAAGAACTGGAAACAAAGAGATCTAAGACTACAGAAGAGAGAATGCCACTGATTCAGAGTGCTTTTAAGGTCTGTGATGGGGGAATCCAAGTGGCAGTATGTGCTGGTTTTATTATTAGGTGATGGGGCCTCCAAATAGAGTTGGTAATGATGTCACTGGAAGATGAGTAAGGTAGTAAAGCATCCTAAGTTCATCGATGCCCCTATCTGAATGAGAGCTACAGGGGCGGTGGTGTTCTCTGAGTCCTGTGCAGTTTTACCTCTCAACATACAACCTCTTTGACGTTCTTGCAATGTATCTAATAAGGCATCTGCTCTCTGTTGATTGGTGATTAAGCAGCACACACTTCAGCAAACTGTTACATTTGATGCCTACGATTTAAGTGGGAATATTTATTAAGTAAAAAGTAATCCATCTCAGCATGAACAAGGATGAGATAACCAAAATATAAATGGGCTTTATCAAACCATTGTGTTTGATATTAATCTTTCCATCAGGTTGCTTATAGGATCTGTTCTGAACCCATTCTTTGGTATCATTCCTAAGCTTTGGAGGAAGTTTAAACTGCGCATTTCTGATTTGAATAGAAAGATCAGTTCTTAGTGACAAGAGAGAAAGATGTAAGCTTCCTAGCAGCTGTTTGTTGTCTTGTGATTAAAGTGATGCAACTAAAAGAAAAGTGAGTTCAAAACATTTCTAATAGGAACTTGGAGGCACTAATGGCCACAAAAAGACAAATCCAAAATAGAGTGGTTACAAAAAAAGGACTATTAAAATGAACAGGGGGATAGAGAACCTAATATAGATGTTGAGATTAAAAGAGTCTGGGCTTTTGAACCAAAGGATAGGTATTGTTACAGGTTGTTATTACTGTTTAATTATCTCTACTCATGAGGAAAATCTCTGGAAGGATGCAAAGATACTCAGTTTGAAGAAAAAGAATGTATATAGGTACCACAGGCAGTGCACATGTGTACTTCAGTGTTTCCTTATAAGGGTCTTCTACAAGACCAAACTCTGATAAATTTCTCAGTCAGATTGATGCTGGGTTTTGCTTATTGCGTGAATAGGTGTGATATGTGGTTGAGGGATGCTCCCCCGTCAGGTGATGTATTTAAGGATGGATCCCCTTGCTTTCTAGCCTTCTTAGAGGAGAACCTAGGTGTGGCTGGATCTGGCCTTAATCCCAGACTTGATCAATGGTTCATGTCTAAAGGATTATGTTGATGAGTTAGCCACCAGTCAGAATTAGTGTTACCTGTGAGAGTCCCTGTGAGGACTGTCACCCACAGGGTTAATACTTGCTGCCAGTGAGCCAAATGGGCTGTCACTGGAGCAGTCAAACAGTTTCACAATGCCTGTCAGAGAGACAATTTAGAAAAGCTGAAACAGTAGGTGATTTATTTAAAGCGACAGATAAAACAAGTTCAGGATTGCAGTTGATTAATCCACTTGCTGTGTGAGCACTAGATGATTACAACTGCTTAAGATTATTATATATATATATATATGTATATATAAGAAGTAGCATTTGAAATTCGAGCTAGTAGTTATTTTCTCGGATAACTTCCAACAAACCAGAGGCACAACTCTTACCAAAGTGGGATCCCTTCTTGGAGGGAAAGAGAAGTGCAAGCCTGTCCATCGGATATGGTGTTCCTTCCCCCAAAGGAGAAGCTTTCAGGCTTTTTATGCTTTTGAAAGCTGTTTCCTGCTTCTTGGTGAGGTGGGACTACATCAGTTATTAGATGTTTATTGCCTCTTGGCAAGCCCAGTTGTCTTGTCAGAAGCGGGGACTTTGCAGCTGGGACAGAGAGCTCGGTCCACGCTTTCCAGGGTGTTTCTGTTCTTAACTAAAGCAACATCAGGCTGTGAGGTCCCTGCCTCAGCCCAGGTATCACTTGGCTGATTTGAGAGACTCAGTCCAAGTATCACTCAGCTGATTTGAGAGACCACCATCTCACCAGGTAAAGTTGTTTGAGTCGAACCGCTCCCTTTTGCAGAGACACGGTGACTTTAGCATTTACCGTCTCTTGCAAGATCAGCCTTGGCAAGTCAGACAAGTCCATTGTACCACAATGCTGGATAAAGTGATGTTTGTACTGGAAACAGCAACCCATTCCATGCTGGCCAAAAAGTAGATTTGCAGGCCTGGTGCTTTTCACTGGAACTACTTCTTCAGCTTGTTTCATTTAGCAGCCTTTTCCCTTCTCCAGCTTCTAATCTCCCACTGCAGTCCACTTTGATATTTTCTCAATAATTTACTTTGGCTCTCTGATTCTGACGGTTTAGTTTGGCTTACTCATCTAGACAGAAAAAAATAAACCACGTTTTCTTCCCCTGTTGCTTCTCCTTTCCTTTTATGTTCTTCTGACTCCTTTGGCTTCTGAGAGCTGAAGGCAGAGGTTTATGTTCAAATATTCCTTCATTTTTAAATCTTGTGCTTATTTACACTGGTTTTATTACAGGGTGAAATATATTGCTAAACCAAGGGGACATGATTTAACACCCTTTTCGATGTTCAGAGTGATTTACCAAGGCTAATCATTTCAGAGATGAAATGAAGAATTACTGTTTTAAATGACCATGTTCAGTTCAGGCACCCCATTGCTGCTCTACAGAGCTGTATACAAACAGTATAATTTGATAATGAGTGGAAAACCTCCTGCTTCAACCTGTAAGTTAATAGGTGGAATTTACTCTTGTGCAGACATCCTGTGCCTGGGCCAGTTCACACCTGGCATCACATCAGGGCTTTGTGCTGGGTTTTTGAGCAAGGCTATTTTCACTTTGCAATGAGCAAGTGCAGTCATATGTTTCAATAAGGGACTTATCCGTTAGCATGTGAAAATGTTACTGCTAATTTTACATCTTGAAAACAAATCAGAGTTTCACAGTTCAAAAGCAGAAACCAACCAGCTATAAACTGTCGGATTGACTGTGATCTCAGGATTGAATAGGTCTATTTGTTCTAACAAACAGTTAGGCCATTAAATTGCAAAGCCTTCCAGTGTTTGTCCAGGTAAATAAGGACACATCCAAATTGATTATCTGTTGTTCGGAGGTAATGATACGTAATAAACTATTCGGTCTGGGTAACATAACAGAAATGTGCTTTAGTGTGCAGATGTGCCCTATCTTCCAGTGTAAAAGCAGCATCTCCTCGCTAGTTTAGCTTGAGTCCAGGACTCCATCACACCTGAAAATGTATTTTTCTCGCAGGGGTTGGGGCCAGGACCTCCAACCCCCAGGGGACAAATGCATTTGCCTGATAAAACAAACATGGACATTTTCTTGCTCGGTAACCCTGTGTGATGATAGTGGGCATTCCTTGAAAATCTGCATGTGGGTACATCTGCAACTCACAGAAGAAGAATTCAGCAACGTTAAGCTTGATTCTGTTCTTTTTGGTGTCATTATGCTCAATTGAAAAAAAGAATATCTGTCATCTCAGACATCAGATCCACTAGCTGCCCAGCAATAAATCTTGTGCTTATGTCAAAATGTCTCCAGCAGAATTTCTAGGATGAAACCGCACAGCTCAACATTAGGCAGCGATTTATGATCTATGATACAAGCAGCATGAGCAGTATTCTAAGAGGAAAAGGGGTAATCTCTAAATTTTGTCAAATGAGAGGTAGTTAAATGATTCTTGCTTTTCTCAGTTAGGAAATTAATTGACTTTTTTAAACTATCATGTGAGAATTCCTCCTGTGCAGACATTCTTGATACCTCCAGAGTTAGACTGTGGCTATGTGCAGATCTGGCTGGAAATCCCCAGTGTAGGGGAGATGGAATAAGGAGCTGGGACCAAGAGCGAGGGACAGAAACATTTTCCGGCAGCAGTAGCAGGACCTTCTTATGGCATCCTGCTCCACCACTTGTGACAAACATCAAATTGAATGTTTGTGGGGACAAACTCTGAGAAGGTAATAACCCATGCTGAGGCAGTGTGAGATGATAAATGTTTTATTGTCTTTATTTTTCTCACATCACTTGCCAGTTAGACTTACAAGGTGAAATTAGTAACCTTCTGTGGTGCAATTTTTCTTGCCAAATTTTGTCTGACTGAGGCATTGAGTGGGATAGCATGCCTGGGTAAAACACTTGAATTTAGACACCTAGGGGTGTTTATTCCCAGGCTGGTGTTTAAACTATTCTTCCTTGTAGCTGGTAAGAAGCTAGTCGGCTTTGCTGGGTGTTCCTAGGGAGCCATTGGAGCAGTCCTGGTACCTGCTTGGTGAGCAGCATCGTCCCCTGGCTCCATGGGCTGTACTGAGCAGTCTCCCCTGCATAAAAGGAGAGGCTATGCATTCCAGGATTCAAGCCTTTTGCACTGCTGTTATTACCCTCTGGCACTGGGCTGCTGGTCAGAGAGAGGACAGGTCTCCTGAAGGCTCCTTCCGACCTGGGGGAGCTTGACCAGTGCTGGAGGATGATGGTGAGGAGCTGAATCATGGTCCAGGGGACTCATCTGACCTGCATCGATGAACTCCCTCTGTAACCAGGGAAGAAGACAAGTGCCTTAAGGAGCATTTTCATTTAATCTATTGTAAGTGCCTATCTTAGGAAGATAAAAAATCCAAGTTCTCGCAAACAATTATTTAAAAGTGACTGGCTACGTCTTATGTAACTAACATTTGTAGCCTTATGCTAGAAAAGAATCGCACAGATTTAGTGGAAAGGGGGAGGTCACCTCTACCTGTTTATGGTGTAATTTTGCTGATGTCTGGAGAGCAAGAGCGTGTGTACATTTAACCAATGTCCACTGAAACAGAAAGCAAGATAACTGATCAAACAAGCAAACCAGGCATTTTCTCTCAGTGATCATATAACAGATGGCAGACAATATGGAAAGGGGAAGACACAAAGAGAGATATTAATTTAAGACAGACAGATAGATGGAGCAATACTTTCAGAAGTAATAAATGGTTCAAATTGAAGACCAGTGCTCAAATGCATATTCAGAGACATATGGGTTGAGCTCTTAATGAAAAAAATCTTTTTTTTTTAAATGTAAGTGAAAGATCATGCGTTGACATTTGTTTTTCATCTGTAAAAGAAGAAAAGGCAGAGCTAAATTTCTGTTGAGTCCTTCTTTCTGTAAGTTGCTAAATATTGCAGTACTCCTGGTACAACTGAGACAACGCAGGTAGAACATAAAGGTTTTATTTTCTTTTTTTAAAAAGGGAAGAATAATAAATGAAAGTCTGTTTATTTTTCTCTTTATTTAATTTTAGAAAATAATGAGACCTGTTCTTCTCTAAAAAGATAGTGAAACCTAATTCTGAACATCCTCAAACACCAGAAATGCAAATATCTTTCTAACCACTAGATGGTACTTAAAGCACAGGGTTGAAATGGACTGCTCTACTGTGAGATGTATCATCAGGGCACCTGTGTCAGAGGCTTAGCGAAGTCGAGGCTGGTTTTATTTTCCCCATATCCAGGAGGTAAAAAAAAAAAAAAGGAAAAAAAAAGAAAAAAAAAGACTAAATCTCTTCTCTGCCTTTTTTGACTTAAAAAGAAAAATGGACATGGCAAAAGTGTTCCTGATTAGATTGGTACAAAAAGATGATGCATTCTTTCTGGATGAATCAGGAGATATGAGGTTCTGTCACTCTTTAGATATAGACCTGAAATACTAAGCTTAAATTTATAGCCTCTTGAATGAGCCACAGGACTCTGTTTACTCATAGAGTAGAATTGGGTGCAGTTCCAGCAGTTTTTCTGTGTGATCAGTTACTTTATCACCTTGATCAGTTCGGAAGATACAATAACTCTCTTTTTTAATACATCCTACTACAGTAGATCCTTTATCAACCTTCTTTGGATTAAATCACACTTCTGGGGCAGTAATCCTTTCTGCATCTCACTCTCTTACATGCATGCAAACACTTGCACACATACTCAAAAGTACTTGCCTTACATTTTGACATTTTGTGATTTTTATGTTTTATGAGAGAGAGGCTGGAAGAGGTAGGAAGCAGGATCCAGGGGAAAGATAGCTCAATTGCAGCTGCTCCTTTTTTCCAGTTTCCAGGAAAGACAGTCGATTTCCAAAAGTGACCAGGGAGAAGTTTCTGTGTACAGGAACGATATTTCGGTGGATACCTGGAAATTTGAAAATGTACCTTAACTGCAGATTTTGGACTTTCAGTCCAAGTTTGAAGAATTAGGACTCAAAAGCGTTATTTACTCTGTGCTGCAGGTCCTCTCATATTCTATGCGAGGCTCAATAGTTTAATCTGGTGCTTTGTTCTGGGTTCATTCCCCATGTAAATTTTTACAGCAAGGAGGAGTGCTGGAGAGGTCAGTGAGATTTTCTAGGAAAGGAGGAGTATCAGATATCTCTGTGTAGTTCCTCCTATTGAACACCCTGCTGTGCAACTGGGAGTGTTTCTTCCTGACCTCTTCTGCCTACAAACTGTCCCTGGGGCTATGCAGATCAATAGTGTTGCTTAATGTACATGAAAAGGTTAGTCTGATTCTTACTCTTTAAAAACATAAAATGCCACTAGCTCTTTTCTAAAAGTATCTCAGATTATTTGTCTCTGAGGTATTCTGTGCCATTGAGCTCTAAAACCTCCAAATATTTGTTTGGTATCTCTGATTATCCAACAAAAAAAAAGAACAAACAATCCTGCTATATCTTTATACAAACAACTGTGAATGACATAAACGTTGGAAAGGTGCATCTAAACATGTTATAAAGTGTAAGATCATCCAGAAAATTAGTAGGAAATGGCTTTGTTACCAAGGCCTAAGTTTTCTTTAGGAAAAGGTGAGTGACCATCTGCTTCTTCATAATTCTTTGCTTGTCTAAGACAAAACCCAACAGTTTTGGGGCCTGATCCAAAGCTCCTTGAGCAAAGGACAGATTCTCCCTGAGGACAGGGTCCTTTCATTAGCTTCATGGCAGCCCCAGTGAGCAGGAATTTTCTTCAAAAAATGAAGTTTGAGGAATGCCTGTAGCATTGATCTCATCCCTGAGGTTTTGCTCTTGCATAGTGGCTTTACACCAAAGGACCTAGCTTTGGTGATGAGCCTATGTGTGAGACCTTTAAATGTGAGTTTCACTTTGCAGTTCCTGAGTTTGACTAGCTGCTGGCTAGGGGTTACTTATTTTCTATAATCAAGGCTGTTCAGAAGTAAACTTCTGGGAATTTTTTATTTTGTGCTGTGTTGTTTTATGAAGATGCACTACAGCATCTTCAGAAGTCACTCACTGGTTATATCTATAGGTCAGGCGTGTTCTATACCATCAAGGGGTTTAAGGCACAGAACCTGAAGTAAGCAGGCTTGAAAAGGTTTTACTCTTTCTTCCAGCTGGTAACTTCTGTTTCACTATTTGCAACTTGTTTCCAAGCCCCTGAAATTCCTTTCCAATTTTTTTTTCTCCAGAACTGCATTGCTCCTAGCAAAGCCATGAAAGTGTTCACCATTTCTTCTCAGAGCAAATCCTATCTGTTCCCATCTGTCTGTTGCTCTGTCTGTCTGATCTGCTGTATGTGAATACCTTTCTTTATACCTCTTGCAACCACTGCAGAGCTTTGCTTGAAGGGGCCAAACTCTGCAATAGTGAAACTTTATTGACTTCAGGGAACATACAAGGGACGAATTTGAACCATGATCTCCTCTGGGGACCACTCCAAATACAAAATGCGTGTCTGTGCCTGTGAGCAGTCAAAGGTGGGGAGGGGAATCAAACATCAGGTTTCGCAGAGATTGTTTCAGAACAATGGTAAATCATGCACTCATTGCTGCACTACGCAGAATACACTAGAGAAGAGCAAGAAAAATGAAGGAACATGCCATTCTGCCACTTCAGCAGTTAGGCTTTTGTTAGAATACTCTTAAGCAATTACAAAGCTGCCAGGACTGTATTTAATTAAATATATAAATATCTGCACAAAAATAAAACCCAAGTAACACTTACATCATGCCTACAAAGGTGTTATTGTTTTGTTTGTTTCTTACAGATGGACATTTTATCACGGAAAAACTTGCCAAGTGCTGTGAGAGAGAGAGGTAAAGAGAGGGAGAAGGAGGTAGAGGAATGCAGTGAAAAGAAACGTTGATGATACAGGAAAAATGGCAGCTCTTATATTTCAGAGGGGCATACACACTACAGTGCACATGTGCTAAGGAAGTGTGACTTGAGTTCCCTACTTAAGGCTTCACTGAAATTGCCCAGTACTTATGGGAAAACAGATGACAGAGTAATTAGAGATGGTGTATGTAATTTATCATCCATGGTCTTGAACTTCCTGTAGCTGATTTGAATGACCAGATAATTTTTACTAGTACACTAAATATTTGGGAGGAAAGGTGTGGGGGGACACAGCTGAGCACAGAAAATAACTCTTGTTTGCCCGGAATCCTGAATCTTTCATGCTGAAAAGTCAAAAGGCATGCCTGCAGATGTTCAGGGGAGGATAAATACCCCCAAGCAGCACCTATGGCTCTGAGGCTCTATCTGGGACAGGTTTTCCACCCCAAGAAGCACTGAACTGCACAGACATGGGGCTGCTCTTGCTTCTAATGGAAGAAGAGTCCAGGTAGCTAAGATTTCAGGAGCATACTAAGGCTTTGCCTGCAGGCCAGTCATGTTCCTGAAGGGCTGTGTCTTCTTGGGGTGTTACTGGCTGCTGAATCTTGCCTAGTGGAAAAGCTGGCACAGGTTAGATCCTGGGCTTCTTTGGCGTTAGTGAGACTAGTTAAAAACTTGCAGGTAGTCAATATTTTAAACTGCAACTAGCATGGGGCAGAGCAACTCGGGCAAAGTGGTGTAGTCTATAACCTCTTAGTTAAATTATCTCAGAAATGTGAATGCATTCACACCAAGTGATAGTTTCTGAAATGTTAGTGTGCTACATGAAGGCAGAGAAGGCATATTTCTTTCTTGGCTGCTAGTAATACAAAGTAAGATACCTGTCCACTCAGCAAAATGATTTTTAATGACTCTCAGATCCATCAGGTACTGTCTAGAAATTACATATCCTGCCTCAGCATCTACTCAGCTGTGCCAGTGTTGTGGTGGTTTTCTTCTGTCTTAGGAGGGGTACCAGGGCTGTTACTGCGGGTCACTATTTATGGCCTCCAGAGATGCACCTGCAGGACCCATGAGGCTGCAGCGACTCCCAGGTACAGGACTTAGTCCTCAGCTTCAGCAAGAGAGATGTTTTGGTCTAAATGCTGGAATCCTGTCCTGGCTGCTATTACAAAGGAATACCATCACCCCAAATTGATATGGCCGGTACATGAGGCTTTCCCATCATTTCATGTGTGCTTCATGTCCCCTCCTGACCTACAGGAGCGTGAAGCTACAAAGCGTGGAGCTTTTTTAGAGCAGGGGATGAAGTCCACATTGTTGCCTGGGGATGTGCCTTCCTCACTCCTCAGAAGTGGTTAAAAAAGAGTTGTTAAGATGAAATAACAGCTGGATTTTTCTTTCACTCCCTAAAAGCTGCGGCTGTAGTTTTCTAAAAGGTTGAAGGAATTAAGTATCCATTTCTTTTTCAAGTGAAAAGTATGAATCTCGCACTGAGCCTGCAAAGTAAATGTTTTGCTTGCCGTATGTTAGCCTCAGAACGGATTGTGTGTTGGGTTTATCCGTACTGCTTTAGTCCCTTGAACCATCCAGTAGTATTCATTATCCTGGTAGCAGACTCTTATGTTAATTTACAAAGAGAAAAACTCGGGGACATCCATAAGCTCCCACACAGAAGCACTGATGAGGAAAGAGCTTGGCATTGGGTGCACTTTCTGTATTTTTCTCCGACTATCTCAGGTGGTGGCTGCAAAATGAAAATACTCCACTGATAAACACTTATGAATGGTCGGTGAAAGAAGCTCTCATTTCAGGTGCAAATCCGATAGCTTTCCCTGCGGTTCGAGGGAAAGGATTAGTTCCCTTCACCACACGCTTCCCATCCCTGCAACCCCCTCCCCCCCCCATTCAGGATCTATATCCGAACCCTCTATCTGAACCAAAAGCTGTATCTGTCCCTTAGTAAAACAATCTTTTATTTGCCAACTTGTTTTTCCCACAGACTCCAGCTCCCTTTTGTGTTTGTGCTAATGTTCCGAATGTCTACACCGCGTAGCCGATGATTATTTGTGAGACAGAGTGAGTTAATGCAGATTTGCAAGCTGTTCCCATTTGTTAAATGTCAGAAAAACACATGCAAGTCACTGGCTTTAGCACTTAGCTGCCAGCTGGCTCTTCTGAAAGGAGGGGACAAATGACAGTCTATCAAACAGCATGCTTTCAAAGAAAGAGGAGACCTGTTCCAGAACTGCAGCTTCAGAGGCTCTTTTAACAACATAAGCAAAACTGGGAGCCAACTTCATTTTTCCCCCCTGGCTGTAATGAACATGTAGCTTAGCTGCAGCATTCCCCCACTCCCAGTAAAAGCGAACTGGAATTAAAAAGCTTATGAAGAAAAAAGTGACTTTTTTTTTTTTTTTTGCTTTCTCTCTCTTTTTTTTTTTTCTCTTTTTGTATTTTTTTTTTTAATCTTTTTTTGGCTCAAAAGTAAGACCAAAAATGTCAAAAGGGAAAGGAGTGGGGTTCTGAGATCAGTCTCAAATCTCAGAAGAAGATTGTGGGAAATTGTGCCAAATGGAAGTGTTTATCCATGGGTAAGTGCCCAGTGTAGATTAACATATTTTAATTATGGTCTGTGGGTTTGCTGCGTTCCCTGAAGAATACACGGTTTAGGCCTCACTGGTGAGCCAAAGTTATCAGGGCAGGGGGTTGGGTGGATGGTTTTGTGTCATGCATGCTGATGGGGAGCTCCGTCCTCGCTGAACTTGGGCAGCTGAGACATGCCTGTCTCGTCAGGCAGATGCTGCCGGAGTTGCAGCAGTGATGGTTTCTTTGTGCCACCCGACATGCTCCAACCCTGACCCGGAGGCCACCGCTCCTCTGCCGCTGCTGCCAGTGCAGAGACCTGGGCGAAGCGCTGCTTTCCCGGGTGATGTCCACCAAGACCTCCAACATCACCCGCTCATTAGGATGTCTCTGAACAGCTGTCATGTGGTGCTGACTTTTTGTCACGGCTGACAGGGGTGAGATTAAAGCAGGTAGCTGGAGGCTGAAAAACTCTGTGTTTTGTTTCAAAGCCCTGAGTCATCTAGTCCCCTATCATAGATATTAGGTGTCAGATTTGGATTCATACTCAGTCTCTCATAGCCTTGGGTAGATCCCATTGCACAAATGGACCAATTTATTGCAGCAGGACTATTTGTATACGAGATTACCATCATTGTCAAGATGTCAAAATCTGGCCTCATATGTTTAATGCTTAGTAAATAACAAGCTGTATTGCTCTAGTGAACATCTTCCAATTATACAGCAAGATTTTGAAATGAATGGTCAGTTCCCAAAGTTTTCTCTGGTTTAAACTCAGTGCTGGTTAGGACAGGGCTTTGGGAAGAAAGAACATTATGTCGAGCAAGATTCATCTTTTCTGTCTTCTCTGATATTAATCTGAGCTAAACATCCAGGTTCGTTCTTACAGGTGAGAGGGAGAGATGAAACTATGTAAGTAGTTCATGCTGCCTAGCTTATGGAAGAAGTCCCTGCTTACCTCTGTCACTGAAGAGAGCTCAGGTGACTTTAGGTGACTCCAGGTTCGTTGCTACCAGTGAAATGGGAAAAAAACTAGATGAGATAAAACCTTTTCTAATTGCGAACACTGCTCACAGAACTCAGTGCTTTGTTTCTCCCAAGCACACCTCAGTCTCAAAGAAAGACTCTGATGCTAAAAGTAGTCTCAAATTGTCATCCGAACCACACCTCCTTTCAACTGATTCATCCATGGGAATCATAAACTCTCTGGGTGTCCATATTTTTACCCTGAAAGCATACTCTGAGCACCCTTCGGTTTGAACAGTGGAGTGGGTGGCTAACTCGTGCCTAAACCGTGGTGAGATCCAGGAGTTTAAAGTTAAGCCTCTGAGTCTGCTAGGTACGACTTGGATCATCCCTGATGTTTTCAAGTTCAGCAGTCAAGGCCCCTTTAATAGATCTAAATAGATCTTGCTATTTAGTCAGAAAGTGAGCTATGCCAGGTTCCAGGCTGTCTGCATTCAGATGAATTTGAAATAAGAGACTTCAATGGCTCTAAACGTTTCATTACAGTCTCAGACTCTGGACTTCGAGAGTGTCTGGGGGAAAATGGCTGCAAAAGTTATTGCTCTGCAGCTGAAGGAATCTAAACCCATTTTGAATTTTTAGTGCTCTGAGTCTTCAGAGATAGGCCCACAAAGATATTTAGGCACCCAACTGTTATTTGTCTCAATGCCTTCATCAAGAGAGATCACAGTCAGCTTGGATGTAAAGAGTATCAGAAAATGAAAGCACCAAGCGATATCAACCTGGAGAGAGAGAGAGTGAAGACAGTTGTTTTCTGAACATTTCCTCCACATTAGATTCTTATTATCTTTCCTTTGCACCATAAACTGTTCCATGCAATTGTGCTTGGGATCATTCAACTGAACAGAAAGGCTCCCCTGTCCATCTGCCTGGCAGGTCTGTCCAAAGGTACCTCCTTTTCTCATTCACTTTCTTGGATCTCAGTAGTGAAGCTTATCAAACAGAGCATCGCAGTATAGTAGCCTTTACAAACCTCCGAAGTCTGACTCTGAATGCTGGAATCAGTGAGTTTGTTGCGGGTTAGCATATGGCACTCCTGCATTTTTTAGTGGCTTGAGTATTTCTGGGGAAGGAATGAATTTGGCAGCCCAACAGTGCTGTGGCTGCCACAGAGCCACATCCCAGGTCCAACCAGTAGAGACTGAGCTTGTATTCCCAGTAGGCACAGACACACACAAACACATATATACAGCATTTGTATTTTGATATAGACGTAATCAGGTCTGTGCAGATCACAGACACACAGAGAGGTTGCACAAACACAGTCGACACCCACAGCCTCATAATGTCCTCTCTCTGGCTGATAGGATGACATTTTGTCGGTGCAAAATAAAATTTATAAAATAAGTGTCCCGCAGTGCCTGTACTGAGACGCTAAGTTTGCCCAGTAGCTGCCCGTGTTGCTGGCACTTGGACGTAGAAGGTCTTAAGGTTGCAGCTCTGTGTTGGGGGGTACAGCGCTAGAGACACACACCGTTAACACACTCTCTCCCCCTTCTCTCTCTCACACCCCCACACACCAACACACACCCACCAAGTCCAGAGAAGAGCACTGGACAGCTCTGTTTACACACAGCTGGCAGTTTTATCCCCTTCTCCCTCAATGTTTCCCTCGTGTTTGGTTCTCCCAACCCACTCTGATGTCTAACTTTCCCGCTTTTGTTTTCCTGCCCTAGACATGCTATCGTAAGTCCCCTTCAATCCCAAAACACTGTTCCTGTGCACCTCATAAGGTGTTCGGGGTGGTGACCCCTCTCTGTCCCTAAGGTGCTCCAGACAGCACTGCAGTGGGTGTTGCTCTCCTGGGGCAGCCCTGGGAGACACCAGGGCAGGGGCTTGTTTCTTCCTTCAAGTTTTTTGGGTTCTTCTTCCCTGTTTTTATGCTCTGTTCTCTTCTCTGTGTGTGGAGGTGAGCCTTTTATCCCACAACCTGACAAATACTTGTTTTCGGTGAGATTTTCTTGTTGCCTGGGTAGATCCTCCTTTGTCTCTGAGGCACATAAGCTCTGTCATGCTCATTACATGAAGAAGATCAGGGTAAGTAAGCCTTTTCCCTTAATTTTCTTGAAGAGTGTCAGGCTCAGATTTAAGCAGTAAATGCTGGTAACAGCAAATATGTGTTTCATGTGGGAAGATGGTGAGATGAGAGTATTCTAGTAAATAGAATCTTGAGGGGTTCTGGGATTCTTGTCTTCAGCACATGGACTTTTAACTGTGTGAGAGTCAGCATCCCCACTTGACAAAAAGGCGTACTAGCTTTCTCTTGGCCATCATAAACTGTAAGTAATGTTAGCAAAATACCTCAACCAGTAAGGTTGTCAGATGTGAACAATGGGGTCTCGTTTTTTAAGTGCACACAGGACTGAGATTTTCAAGGATGTTCAGATGAAAGATCAGCAGATGTGAAGAAAGATTTTAAGTTTTTATGCATTTCATTCCCATAGCTTCAGCAGGAGATAACCATCTTTTCTTAACTTTGGTTACCACTTATTAGTATCTTCAAGTACGCCCTTGAAAACTTCTCTCTTATAGATTGAAAGTACTTTATTTAAAAAGTGAGCACTAAAAAGCATTTCTGCTAGAGCATTTAGGTGTTTTACTGTTACTATCATAAAGCATTCCTTATCCTTTTCCTAAGGAGTCTTTTGTCACCTAATTACTGAAATAACTGGATTTTTAGAAGTGAACAAGGATGCACCAAACATGGCAGGATATTTCAGCAGAGAAAAAAGTGAAAGCTATTTCTTGCTTTCAGGTTCATCCTGAAACTTGTTTTATCAGCATGGCAGATGTGCTTAAAGACTGAATAGTGACGAAGTAGGGCTTAAAAGTGAAAGCACTATTTTGTTATTTTTATTAGTTCCTAGGTGAATTGAGGAAAGTTTTCCTGGGCATTTGTAGTCTTATTTGGTTGATACGTCCTGCAGTGTTGTACATTGAGTCAGCTCTGAATGAGGAGGCTGCAGGACCTCAGTTTACCAGCACCAAGCTGGGATGGCCAGTCTGCTCCTGCAGCTCAAACCGGCATCTCTTCAGGCAGCAGCGCTGCAGTGCAGACACTCAGCTATTTTGGAGCCAATTTAAATCTCTATCTCATGGTGATGTCTTACGCAGAGCAGTCTTATGCTTAGAGGCTGATCCAGAGCCCACAGAAATGGATAGGATGTTTTTGACTGTGCTTCAGTGAGCTCCCTCTAAATCATTAATCTCTCCATACCTTACTTCCCTTCCTTTAAATGAGGATAACAACTTTTTTTAACCTGGTACCCGTCTTGCTCAACACAATAGATCCGTAATCACTCAGGGAAGAGAAGAGGAGAGGGGAGGGAAGGGGAGATGGTATCATCCTAAGGTGAAAAAACAAATAATCAGATTAATCCCTGCATCATGACAAGAGTTTCATTAGGTGCAGAACTAGGGAAAAACACTGCTGCATACCCTAGAAGCAAGACAGAAGGGAATGTGGTATAAAGTCCTCTAAAGCCTTTTCCTTTTTTTTTTTCTCTTTTTTTATTTTTTTTTTCTTGTTTGTGTAGTAGTGGGGGTACAGCAATGTGGGAAGGCAAAGGCAGAAAATTATAGTGCTGGAAACCAACTTCTGTGCTTAAAAGATTTTTGTCAGCATCTCATGAGCAGGGTGACCAAATGCTCACATTGTAGGGGTCTTGTTTTCATGATCTGCGTCCATATGTCACACACTTAATCAGAGAGGCACAATCGTGGACTAAAGCAGGCAGATCTTAAATGTCAGCACTTGGGCAGGAGAAAGCCCTCTTTCCCCTGACTTCTTTAGCTGAAATGTTGAGCACTTTGCACTGCTATTGCTATGTCTTGGTTGGACTGTTTCTGTTTCCGCAGTGTCCTCATGCCTGTCATTGCCTGGACCTGGTTCAATAAACACATTAGCCACATCTGAGAGTACAAATATTTCTTTAGAGGCTTAAATGTCTATTTGAACATGTGATTGCAGAAACCACAGGTGCAGTCCCGTATACGGCATTGGTACTGACACCTCCAAATTTAGGAAATCACACGTAAGAAGAGGAACTGTGCTAGTGTCAAATGACAGGGAATACTGGCTGTCTGCATCAGCAGGTCTGCCAGAGCTGGTCTTGTAAATAACATTACAGGTTGAGTAATAATCAGATTAATCAGGTTGAGTGGGATTGCCAGTCTCTTGAAAACCCTCCGTGCGGAGGATGCACATCACTTTCCAGCACGTGGCTGTGCTTTGCCTGAGCACAGCTTCCCTCCTGCTTGCTTGTGACCACATGCTGGGGGTGTCACCTCTTGCCATGTTGATGTAGCCGTGGCAGCAGGATGCCACGCGGCGAAAGGCCCGCGGTGGCTTTTGTTGACATATTGCAACCTAAAAAGTCAGTGTGAAAAACCTCCCTGGTGCCATTCTGCTGACATTGATCCGGGGACGAGGCATCAGGTTTTCCCAAAAAAAGGAATGATTTCAGAGGAGTCTCCACTGGCGAACACTGACACGAGTGGAAATTCAGCTGCGCTCCTGAAAAAGGGTTTTTTTTCCTAGTGCAAGTGCTGTTAGTGAATGCACACTTTCGCAAACAACACGAATTAAGCAAAGTGGGTATTTAATATGTGAAGAATGATTTATAATGTGCTTCACAGAAAAGTTTTCAGCAAGTCTGAATTCTCTATTAAAAGCTGCTTGCTTCATTACAGAGTTACCAAAATAGGCAAAGAAAATATTCCTTGCTTATCCCAAGACTCCTTAACTCCTGACAATTTTAATAAATCAAGGAACATTTGTAAGTACTAAATGTTAAATGTGTATTCACAGTTAATTTTTAATCAACTAACAACAGTGATGTGTTAATTGAATGCCATTAAGAAACCATAACTTGATGCATTAGCTATTTTCCTATGCAGAGGAACTTTTCCCAAGGCTTTCAGTTGTTTCCCAGGCTGCTTTTGAAAAAAAAAAAAAAAAAAAAAGAGGAAAAAAGAAAGTATTTTATATGTGTTTAGACCTAGACTGTTCAAACCCTAAAATTGAGCCAAGTTCACAGGATTCACTGAGGTTTGTAGTTTTATGAACCTGAGCTGAATTTTAAATAAGCCTGAGCTAAGTTTCAAGTTATCTTGTGCCTTAAGCTATGACTTACAACCTACAAAGTCATCGTGTAGGCTCAACATGTAGACTCCTGGCTTCAGTATGAATTGCTTAATTTTTGGGATGTCAACCAAAATATCAAAGAGAAACTCGGAAGGGTGATATTCACCTGTCTCTGAGACTTGTGAAACTTGCTTTTGTTGCATCCATCTTCTTATCTGTCTCCTTGTCAGTGTGAAGTCAATAGAGCTATGGTACTTTTATTCCCACTGAGGAGTGCAGTAAGGCCTTGATCACACAACTCCGTGGTTATAGTGCAACTGGCTGAAGAATTTGCTTTTCCCTGTCCAACCCCATACATTCGCTCTGTTCTTAACCCCATCTGTTCCCTTCTACTCTTGCTGGTCTGCTGGATGGGCTGTTTGTGTTTCTTGCCTCTCTCTCTTTTTAGTGAAAATAAACTAGGTTAGCTTAACCGGTCTAATTGGAAATGTTTTGCTAATGTGGCTGAATCTGAGTAACAATAGGCAGAGAGCAAGTCCTGCGAGGCAACGACCCCTGGCAGAGCAGCTGGGAATGAGCTGAGTCTCCTCCTTTGGACAGCTATAGTACAGATCGGAAAGAAGTTGGTAAAGCCCCCAGATTCCCCTCTGTACGTAGTCCTTGCATGGGTGCTTCACGTATTTCATCAGGGTCTGAAATGAGTCTGATCAGAAATGCAAGGAGGGAAGGGGGAGGAGAGAAGTGAAACAAAACCAGACAAGTTATAAATATCTCTATTTTTAGATACTCAGATGAATTTTGCTGTGGGGTTTTTTAGTGATGGTAATCAGGAGAAGAATGAAGGGCATCAGTAAAGATGATTGAAACCTATCCAACAAAAATAATCTACTGCAGTTGGCTCATTTTCTTTCCGATGTTGTGCTCAATGAAATGAATTTAAACTGTTTATTTTACAATTAACATGCAATGTGCATTTCTGGAGTAATTGATGAGAAACAATTTTCTTTTTATGTGGGACTGCAGCAGACAGAGAGCAGAGCTTCAGTTCATAATGGCAAGGTGAAGTTCCAGGGGGAGGGAAGGTGCTTTCTCATATACGAAATATGCCTCTTTCCATAGAAGTTGCATGCAGTTTCATTGGTCTTTGCCACAGTAACTTAAGGATGCCATGACCAGAAGCTGGAGGAGGGCTGCTGGGTTCGTGGGTACCTGGTATTTGCAATGCTCAGGGACATGGTTTAGTGGTTGATAGGAATGGTTGGACTCTATGATCCAAGTGGTCTTTTCCAAGCTGATGATTCTATGCTTCTATGATTCTATGTTGCAGATAGCATCATCTGGTCCATGAAACTCAGAAGACAATTAAGGCAACATTTACAGTTATGTTAGCAAGAGGTTGAAGCAGGTCTGCTGGTAACAACCTCTCTCATAAGAGGGCAGAGCCGTCCGTACATTGCTGAGTTCCTGAGCAATTTGTGTCCTGTATAACCAGATCTTTTCTGTCGTGCGCCAGCTGCCACGTACCGGCCCGTGCATGACTGGGAGAGGTAGAGATGATCCTGTCCTTTCTCACAGTCACACCTGTAAAACCTTTTCTGCATGCTGCATTAGTAACCATTATCCATCCCCGTTCTCCAAAGTGCTGTCAACAGCACGGATGAGCTGATGAACTGGGCATTATCCTGGGATTTCAGTGTAAGGTTTACTTCCTTTCTCTGTTATGTATTTCTGTTGTGACCATGTGCAAGGTGCCTCCTAGGGGAAATATGCTGGCTTGTAAAACGATCTTGAATCTTGAAGATAAAGTCTTAACAAGAATCGGTGGCCAGAAGCCAGGCAAATTCAAATGAGGAAAAAGGTGTGCGTTTATAGTGGAGAAGGGAATTAAGCCTTAGAACAAATCAACAGGCTTGAGGGAAATTCTCTCACTTTTGATGTGTTCAATTAAAGACTAAAAAGTCAATGTAGCCAAATACAGATTATGTTTAAGCAAAATGAAGTGACTAGGTTTAGTATAGTTGTAGTAATATGTTAATAAATAGACGATGGTGTTATCCAAGTGGTTAGACTACGTGAGATAGTACTGTTTTTTAATGCCTTATATGCCCTAAGCCCATAAAGCAGAAGAATCCTTGAAGGACTGTGGCTAGTTCCCAACTCAAAAGTTAAGTTATGCAAATATGCCTCCATAGGAAATATCTGGTATGGAAACATGTCACGTCACCTAAGCTGACTAAAAGCAAAGCATCTAGCGACTAGTCAACAAGGTTTTTACTAAGGCTGACGGCAAACACTGGCACATGCCATAGTGTCAGTGGTGCCAATAGTGGACACCAGGCAGATAGACCCTCTCCTCCTGCTATCTCTCCCCATCAACTAGAAAGGAGCCTAGATTATTAGCACGGACCTGCTGATGATCTTTTAAGTGGATGAAGGTGAATGAGATGAATTCCATTCTGTACAGTCTGAGCTCAGATGTTTAGCTGCTGTACTGCTGTCTTCACTCTTTGTCTCCTAACACCTCTCCTTATATTTATCACTGTTGCAAGATGGTTCTACATTTCATATCCCTTTAAAATGACTTTTACCTTACCGAAAGGAAGACTGAATCCATGGATTAGTTGCTCTCTGAAGGTGTTTAACACTTCCTATTACCAATGATGGAGCCTAGGTGTCTTCTTCAGACTTAAGTGTTTTTCTGTACTGAACTGTACAATGTTGTTAGCAATTGATAAAAACCTGCTATGTTTCATCCTATCTGTCCTTGAACTTTAAGAGATAATTTTGCAAGGAAATCTGAGATTCATCCAGGTGAGTGGAAGCATGCATATAACGAAAACAGGAAGGAGAGGAGCATCTCATGGATACTAATATCTGAGGCAAGTCATGTTTAGGGTGACACTTCTGGGTTTGATGCCACCACTCTCAGATGTCTGTCCCAGGATAGTCAACCACTGTGCTTATCAGGTTAAACTCACTGACTTCAAATGCCTTTCTACTGATCTGCACTAGATAAGGAAAAGCATTGTTTTGTCTGGCTGATCAAGGAATTTGGAACTAGGGACCAAAATCAACTTCTAGCTTTTCAGCTAGTGCGATAAATAAGAAGTAATCCTACATTGGCTGCTTAGGAAGGGGATAAAGTAGGTACCTCCAGAGGGTGATTCAGCTCAAAAAAGATCAGAGTCACCTTCTCAAGGAGTATTTTCCTCTCTTTCTCTCTCTCAGCTATAGAGAAATTCAAGGGTGGCCAAGTCCTAACTTACAGCTATTTACTAAATATATAACATTAGAGAGGATGAATCTGTGCTGGGCAATCTTAAAAATGAAACCAACTGATTTTCTTTTCTGCGTGCTAGTTATAATTTTGTTGACATTGCTGGAACCAAGATGTATTTTAATGCTTATTCAAATCTCTCTATGCAAAGTTATTTATATATTCATCTCAAGATATTTATATGTTTATTTATATGAATATTTATACACTCGTATAGATAGTCATATAGACCTCTCCACGAAGCAATTCTCTAATTAGGCGCTGTCAAAAACCAGCACTGTTTCAAAAGGAATAATTTGGGATTTGTGGTAAGTTTGCATGAGGCAGTAGTTTAGGCCCCAATCCTGCCAACACTTTCTGTGTTTTAATAGCACTACAGTGCAATTCATGTTAGCAATTATATTATTAATTTCCTCTGTATAACACTGGAACCTATCATGCTAGCTAAGACATATATCTATCGTATTCAACTATAAGTCAAATATAAGACCTATTGAGGAAAATCATAAAGATATACCACCAGATGGATCTCTTGGTGTGGAAATTTCCAGCAGCATTTTGTTGTCGTCGGGCATCATACTTTTGTTGTATTTATTGGCTGATCATCCTTTTGCTATCTGAGGTAGCAAATGATAATCCAGCATATCTGCTGACAGACACATTTAAACATTGTGTGTTTATGAGCCTCCGTGATGTTTTCCATTTCAGAATTTTAATTGATATTCTCTCCTCCAGGCAATTATCTCTGCAATACTCTCCACAGCTTCAGCCTTAAGTTCACAGACTGCCCCTAGGAATGGATGTGTTTTGCCACCTGGATGACCTCTGCAAGAAGCAACAAAACAGATTCTCAAAACAATTCTCTCATCTTATCTGCCACCTCACTTCGGCTCCTCTATGGTCTGCAAAAAAAGGACAAAACTCCTTCCAGCTGCTGAAATGCAGTTTCTTTACCTTTAGCATTTCTTTGCTCCTCAGGATCAGATCTTTTCTCATTTGAGTACATGCTTTCACGGCAGCCCCATGTGCCTAGAACTCATGCAAATCCCTACATGGAACAGAGTAGCCTGCTTTGATTTTCTCACTCAATGGGAAGAAACGCTTGACTCGACAATGTTGGGAAAAAACGTCAAGCAACCCCTTTTTGGAACAATAAGGAAAGATGTGATTTCAGCAGTTTGCATTTCATCCCCTAGGATGAAAACTAGGTATTTTGGCCCCGTATATAATCTTCACTAACATTATTGTGCTTGCCTTGGTGTGAAACCAAACCACAATGCATTTGAAGAAAGGAGTATTTTCTGCCCCCCAGATAAACAGTGGAAGTGCAGCTTGCTGAATGTCAGCAAGGAGGTAGGAGCACTTGAGCCCACAATTCAGGATCAGAGAGTACCTGGCTCTGGGTAGTGGGTACGATATGATTTCATCTGTACGATCACTTCACTGTAACGCGGTGTGGACTGCAATTTTTCCACTTACAAAAGCAAGATTAAATAGTGCTGGGTCCTGGCATGCCTGAGCATTTCAGAACACATGCTAAAGGTCCGTAAGAGTTAAGCAGATGCCCACCTAACAGTATGGCTATTTTCCACAAAGCTCAAGGTCTTTCATTTGTGGAATAGTACAGGTGTGCTGATGGCAAACTTTGATTATACCTAATCCTCTTTTGTCTGCAGGGGAATAAATCAGAAAGAACATGAAGCAAACAGCAAAGGAATATCTTTTTTTTTTTTTTTTTTTTTTTCCTTAGGAACATTGTGCTGTATATTCCTTACTCCAGCAAATTCAGGGATAAGCAGATTTTACATTGGTTTGCATCTTCACCTGGAAAGCTGTGGATAAACGGCCAAGTCTCACTGCCCCTGATGAGAAGAAGGAACAATGTCTCCTCCTTGTATTAGATTTTCTAATATTGCTTCTCTGACAAAAGTTATTTTGTCCTGGCTTCATTCCAGAGAGATGAAGCTTGAGTTCATTATGAACTGTTTTCCTATGTCCCTTATTCTGTGGCAGTGATATTAACAGATACAAAATACGGTGGTCTGGATATAAAAATAACCTGTTTTAGTCCACCTTTCATGCTTGAAAGGAAATTTGTAAATTGTCAAGTTGACTTAATTTTTCCTCTGGACTTGCACCTATTTGCTGTAATAAGAATTTCCCCCTTGGGTTTCACTCATCTCTAGTATGTGGCAGGAAAAAGGGATTAGGTTTGTATTTGTCTTCTTTCTGAAGCCAATACCCTTTCAGCAAGTCTGCTATCAGTTCTGGCTGCCAAAACAGCATTTTAATGCTTTACCTAAGGGTCAAGTATTTTATATTAAGTTAACTTTTGCCTCTGCTGACTTTCAGTATTCTATTTACTTTGGAATCCTCACTCCTTATGGAGCTTACTATTGTTTTATGCACACTCAAACCTGCTTTTTGGTTCCTTCTGCTAACCCAGCAAAGAAATAGGGAGAGAGTCTTGGGGCTTCTTCTTCCTCCAGTAATAGCCCATTGTAATGAGTTTATCCTCAGATTTTGAGAGACTCTTAACCCTTTGGCACCAAGAGATGGGATTTCTTGACACTAAGTGCTCTGCAAATGCATTTTTGTCAGAGCTACGGACCATTGGTACCTGGGGGGATTTACACAGTACTTTACAGACCCATTTATTTGCAATACAAAATAATGTTTTGTTTACAGCGTCCTCCTCACAAGGCATTAATCATGAGGCACCTCATTCCCACTGCAAATTGTCAATAATCCAGAGGGTGTTTTGCTTATTTGTTTTGTCATGATATTGAAGATATCTTATGTCTTGTGTTAAGAAGGATATGCCTGTGTGAAGTTCTATGTGGAGCGTTTTTCAAGGTGACTTGCAGTCATGGGAGGTTTGTAAGTTCTAGCTCACAGACTGCTAGAAATGTATAAACTGGATGGGCACTGTTACCTGTCTCTAACTACAGAGCAGTGCCATAGGTTGGCAATGAACTGCCTGTCACAGTAATTTAGAACTTGGTCATCTAAAGGGTGAAAATTTCTATCAGCAAACTACTGACAACTATCATTTTACCTGAAAAATTAGCTATAAACTATTACTTTCACTAGCAGTTAGGATGGACCTAAGACACAGTTGAGCCTTCATGATTTCTTCCAGGAGAGGGCTTGAGCTTTACTTTGCTTCTGGCGAGTCAGCTGGAATATTTTCCTGGTATATAGCATCCTTTCGTCTATTGATCTAAAATATATCAATATATTAAATAGGTAGGTGGGTAGGTAGGTAGATAGATAGATATATATAGATAGATATTTTCTGTCTATAATTTCATCGATGGATTAAACAGTATATTCTAAGTGATGCACAAGATATATCAATACTCTTTCTCTGAAAGTCAATAAACTGATAGAGGGAAAATCAATGTAATTTTACCTAAAAGGGTGCAATCTGTGTAGTATACAAAAAGGCCACTCAGGTACCTAAATGTAGGTTTGATTTTATACCATCTTTGGCAATAAAACATCCATAAATATGGCTCTACCAGACTCAACTGGGCATCTGAACCATTCACTGGGGGCCCTCATCTGTTGTATTTTAACCCTAGCAGTACATTTACCATGGACTTAAGTAATCTTTATTAGGCTTTTCCTTTCCACACATAATCAAGTTGACGGGTGAACATATAAGAAAAGAAGCTTTAAAAGACAACCAGCAAACAGCCAAAACCATCCATCTTTCTTTTCCTTTAGAACAAGAGATTAAATGAACTTGTTAATGAATATGGGAGTTTTCCAGTAATTCTGCTAAATAAAGAAAATATTCTATTTTTGTTAGTGTTTTGTTGTTTTTTTTTTTTTTTTTACTTTCCAAATCATATTTTTTTTGTTTATTTGAGATTTTTGTCATGGAAAGTGTTCTCCTCTAATTTCATTTTCCTTATTTCATGGAATCGTAAGATACTAGGTTGGAAGGGACTTCAAGGATCTCAATGATTGTCTGGTACAAACTTTCTTGGCAAAACTTTTCCTAGTTTCCTATTTCTCTTTACCTGTGGAAAATGGGACAGTGGGAGGATGAAATACAGAAAGAAACGGATATAAAAAATGGAGGGGTGAAATGTCCACTTGAAAAGGGAAAATTGTGAGGAAAGACAAATAATTACAGGGCAAAATAAGTTTCTCCAAAGTAATTCCTTAGTTATGAAAATAAGGCAGTTTTATTAAAAGCATCTTTTGTCTGAAAAGTTTCGTCTTGTTTTACTCTTCTTGCATTGTTGATTCCAGCTACATCTCAAAATCTTCCTTGTCTTACTCATTGATGCGGTTCTGCTGTACTATTGAAACAAGCTGGGCTTGGATAGACACTAACTACTCTTGCTCATCACATCTTGTCTTCTATATTTTTATTGAATTGGTCCTTATATAGCTCCAAGTCTTGCAGACCACTTACTGCTACAGGAGGATTGGTGAATTAGGCTGATAGCGTACCAAAGTGTCTGAATTGTAACGTACTGTTCTGAAAAATAGCAAAAATAATGACTATCATTGCCCAAATGAGTCATGCTTCTAAGTGGTGGGCTGAGATGTCTTAACTTTTAAGAACTTTTTTACTTGGGATTAGCAGCTACTCCTTGTGTGTTTGGAAAGACCAATAGCTTCCAGTTGTGGGGCTTGCTGCTTTATGCAACATCTTCAAGCAGGATCAATCCCTGCGTATCAGCAATTCCACAACTTGACAGTAATCAATGTACGTTTTAATTGGATCAGATGGTCTTCTTCTTTTTTTTTTTTTTTTTTTCAATTTATGAGTGGGATTTTCTCTTTCTACAAGATTGAGTTTTACATTCGCCTCTTCAGGAAGCACAATATCTGCTACCTGGCATGTCATACAGCATCAGAATTGTCTACTGTCTTGCATGAGGTTATTATGACAGGTTCCTGTGTTTTTGTGGCCTGGCTCCATGAAGCATGTCACATTTGATGAATGCCTGACAAACGTGAATTGCTATTTGTAGGCTTGATTTAGATGGGAAGGAAGTTTTTCTAGGAGAACTGTTCCCCCTGGATGTGATCTGATTCCAACCCTTTCAGTTCAGGACAGTCAGTTTGCAACCCTGACTGAATGACGGGTCGATATCCAATAACTCATGATCAAAAGCTGAAGTCTTTTTAGTCAGCAGAGCTTGGGTTTCCTTCAGGGGATGAGAGCACTGTGCAGCCACTCTGACAGAGATGCTATTTCCATTTCCCTTTAATCTGAGGACACTACAGGCAAAGCTAACTTGGCATGAAACATTTCTCACATTAATTACCACAGCAAGATAAAAAATAATAGAATGTATATTTTGGTGCCTGGCCAGTTAAGATCAAACCTGATTCATTTTAGGTCAAAGCTATGCAATTAGGGTTGAGTTCTCTTTAGGATATGTGTTTTCCACTTAATTGAGCTATACTATCTGCAAGCTAACTTCAACTACATGTAGGAATATTAATAAGACATTGCAGAGTTTTTATTTTTTTCATGATTAGATTGCTAAGTGTCACATTCCCTTAATACAGTGACTCAGAGAAGAATGAAAAATGGATCTAATCTATTGCCATTCACCATGGTATCCAGGTAGAGAGCATGAAAATTTATGATGGTCGAAAGATTTCGCCATAAAAAACCCTGCTGTCTGCTGCCTAGTTGAGCCAGCATTGGAGATTTCTCTGTCTTCCCTGTTGGTATCAATCAGATGTCAGACCCGACTTCAGTTTTGCTTTAGGAACAGGATCTTTTAAAGGTGCATGACACCCTGAGTACCTTCGTGTTTGGCCAACGTCTTCTTTAGACCATATTTATCTTAAATTACGTATTTACTTTCTTCTTTCATGATTTATTTATTTTACAGAAGGCATCTTCTGTTGTTTAATGATCAAATGATTTTTCAGGCATCTAATTTGCAGTATTCAGGATTATTTATAGAAATTTGTCGTTTCTCTGATGCTGCTTTGTTAAGCTCGTCTCGGAGAATTACTCCTTGTGTCTGCCAACAGAGGACAGGAGAAAAGGATTTTGTAGACTTTTGTCCTTCTCAGTCATGGGCTTTAAGAGGGAAAACAACACCGTGTAGAACTTAGGTATGGCAGCAAGGTGATGAGGCAAAAAGCCTTGAGGGTCTTATTCCTCTGAAAACAAAAGACAGACAGCACTAGCCAGAGCTAAACACAATGTGGGAAAATATTTAATGACCAGTATTTCTGCTAACTCAGAAGAAAGTTCCAAATCGCTTCCTTCGTTAGCCAAACATTGAACCTACAATTGAAATGTCCCTGTTCGCCAAAGCCATTCCCCTTTTTTAGCAGATGGAAAGGGACTCCATTAACAGTAAAATTTTTGATCATGAAGTTTCCAGGGTACATTTGGGTTCAAGGCAGTTCTCCCATGAGAAGGAGAGCTCATTTTGTTTATACCTGTAAACAGACCGTGGTCTGACATTGTTGAATAGCTAATGCCAAAACCCACCTAGCTTTGCCCCTCGTCCTTTACCTTTCTTCCTCTTTTTAACTGTTACTCATTTTTACAACACCTCAGGTGTGTTAGGTTTTCTGAGCTATCATAAAAGCCAAGCGGTCCCAGTCCATTAGTGACGCGTAAAAGCTGTTTGCAGTTTTATGTCTGCTAGTTTAATCGACTTTTCTGCAAACTACCACATGGCGTTCCTTCCATTATATCACACTGAGGTGTAGCAAGAGAGCATTCAGCATCAATAGGATCAAAGCACAATGAGCAAGAGCCATAAGAAAACAGGAGAGCTGCTATATGAAAAGCATTTCCCTTTTAAGGTGGTTAAAGACCCTCTCCTGCCTCTTATAGTTAAAGGTGGATCCAAGTGGGACACTGAAGTCTTGCATAAAAATCAGAAAACCTCCCAAAGAACAACAGGTATCTTATTAATAGAAAGAAACCTACAGTTGGTCCATAGTTGGTTTTTGGCAGAAAAAAAAAATGGCACTCAATATCTAAAACTATGTGTTATACCTAGAACAGATGATAGAAAATTGGGTCACTGACGATATCTTCTCAAATCAGAGCCAACACTTCATCTCCCTGACGGAAAAGAGTGGATTCCTTTCTCAGAAGGAGGCAACTCTTGAATGAAAAGAGGAGGATGACATGCAGCTTAATAACTGCAGAACAAGACTGCAAGTCCTCCAGTTGTCTTTTTCTTAGAGAAAAATGAAGTCAATCCTGTCAATAACAAGCATTAAATCAGTTTTGGAGACCCTAGTAAGTCTGAGAACTTCCACAGATCATACTGGGGTCTGTGGTGTTATATGGTCACCCTGTACTTAGAGACATCTATGCTACTTACCAAGTAAGGAAAAAGCTTTTCATTCTCCCAGTAGTTATAAAGCTCAAAGAGATCTGTACAGAAATACTTATTAAGGAGGAAGGCTGCCTCCACATCATTTTAGCCTGTTCTCTGTAAACACCCGCTCAATGCTCAGCAGTGGCTGAAATGGTTAATAGTGTGTTAGTAATGAATAGGAAAGGAAATGGTAACTGAATGGAAAAATTCTGTGCTTGCAGGATGTAAATAGATCTCCCCGATAAGTTCTGGGCAGGAGGGGAAATTGTAGGCTACAAGTCTAAAATGCTTCATGCTGTTATGCTGTTTTACTTAATGCACTTAGCTGAGAGCACACTCTGCCATTCTAATTCAGCAGCACCGTCTGGGGAGTAAAAATTTGCCTGATCAAACTCAGTTTACTGACAGCCTTGAACATAAAAACTGCCTACAAATATCAGTAAAGTAGTAAAAGAAAATCAAGAGAGAGGAATCTTTTGGGTCAAGTCTTGCATAAGTGAATTAGCAGAATGGGAATCAGCTGTGAAAATTGTAAGATGAATATTTTGCATTTCAGCACCACTGAAATAGGTAAAGTATTCATTTTAAAGAGAAATTTAAAGAAATATGCCTTCTTTAGAGATGATGAACATTTTTTCTATCAAGTAGGTAGATGGTAGGATCTCTGAGTCCAGTTCTCATTCTGTTATGACAGTTTGCATCACTGTTGCTCCATTTACTCCAGATTTACGCTTCAGTTAACTTAGACAAGCATGAGGATTCCCAAAGTCCTATCTGTGTTGCTAAATGTTCTCAGCGTTTCTGCATTCACCCATGTGTGTCTGGTGCATATCCTGTGGTTCTGTGGGCTGAGATGCTTTAGTATTACTTCCCATTGAGTTGTTTCATTATTTATCTGTCCCTGGAGGAGAATTTGTGGAAATTGCATTGGAGAACTGTCAGCACTTATATGTTCTTGTTTGCATCCTCTTGGCAAAGTGTGTTCCAGATCAAGCAAAGTACAGCTCAGACTTGAATTCATATCCCGGGTAAGTATATTTACAAAGAGCAAAAGACTACACACTTCAGGGTTTTACATGCATGTGGCAGGTGGAAGGGAGAAAAACAGAGTGTAGGCTGGAGGTTCATTTTTGTTTAAGAACACAGTGCAAAAATTATGATGTAGCCTTCCCTGAGGACAATCAGCAGATTACACATCTCCTGTGAACATCTCTGCAGTAAGTAAAGCAAATGGATTTTTCTTCTCCTAGTTAATTTTGTTTTACTTCTCATTCTGACTTCTGAAAGTCCAGAATAAACCTCAAGAACATTAAAGCTATAATTATTCTGGACGAAGGGTAGGAGACTCAGATCTAGTGATAGGTACTGAAATAGAAAGTCTAGATGAACAAGTCTTTTTCATATTTCACCTTGTGGCAAGAACACTTAGTATAAGCTGAGAGTTTTGTGATCCATGTTTCATTCTCCCCTTGACCTATCCTATAACTTTGGCCAGGTGCCTCTGTGGACATTTCCTTTCTCATCTTTTTTTCTCACTTGCCTGTTTAGTGCTTCAGAGATGCTCTGATTCATGGCATGTACAGCTCTTACCGCAACAGCTGTGCTGGAGTTTGGGGAACCAGTCTCTCACATCCCTTAACACCAAACTCCCTTAATATCCTTACCCCATAGGATATATGTATTGAGCTGCAGATTGATGGAACCAGTAAAGCAACAGACGTTTTGCATCTGCTGCCATTTTGACATTTATTAGGAAATTTGCTTTGTAAGAAGGGTGAAGAGAGACCGACCTTCATAGTGGTCATGATGCAAAACAAAAATTTGAAATTTCCTCCAGGTACTTAAACTCTAGGTATCTGGGAAATGGCTTGTTGGTTTAGGTATTTCTAGGGGGATATAGCATATCTGTAATCTCCTAAGGATTTGTAACCGTCTATATGTAGTATTAGAGAGAAAGCAGCGAAGCTGAAAGATAAGCATGCCCCAGTATGGCATGACCTCCCTGAGCCAGTGCCAGTGTCGGAGTTGAGCTGAGTGATTTTCAAATGGAGACAAACAGTGTCTTGGAGACAGCCAGAGAGACATTTCAGAGGAGACTTCATCTGGAAAATAAGTTAACTCTGATGGAAAATATGTCTTCCACAGGAAAAGAAGGCTTGCTTAGTGATTTGAGGGCAGAAGACGCAAGAGATTCAGATTCTGTTTCTGTGCTGGTGACCCTGAGTGAGCAGCTAAGCCTCCCTAGAGCTGTTTGTCTAGGAAACTTTGTAAAAAATACTGTTAATAAAGCAAAAACAGGAGACAAAAAGTCACATGGGCTATAAGCGCAGAGGACAAGGCTCAGAGAGCTAACTTTAGCGTCGCAGTACCTGAAAAGATAGATGGTTGATGAGGGGGAGTGCAATCCAGGCTGGCGATGCACTGTAGATTCAAACCCTAAATGTTTCCATATGTGCGGTGGGTCTATATATCTGTTGCAGTCAGCACAGTACAGTCAATGGAGTCAAGAGCTTTTCTTTCAAGTAATTGATACGGTTGTTGTTGAGCTACAGTTAGGCAAGCGTCAGTATCCACTTCAGGGTGGGCTGAATACTGCACCATATGTTACTGACTGAATCACCAGTGAATATGACGACAGCTCAGGCTGCTAAGCTCAGTTGTAGGTGTTTTCAGCTAGACACGAAGCGTGAAAGCCTAAATCCGGCCTGACTTGTGTCCCCGGTGATAGTGGCTACTCAGTGAGTAGAGGACGGGAGGTAGCTCTGATCTATGATCCAGAAGCCAGCAAAGTGGAATTACCTAGGGTTAGCCAGAAGGAAAATCGAGACGCAGAGCATGTCTCTGAGGTTTCATCCTGCTAGCCCTGTGTTTGTAAGTTACCCCTCTTCACTCAGGATGCCTCCTTTAGCAGGGAGTTGAGGGTGACTTCCCACTTCCAGCGTATAACAAGCTCTCCGAAGAGCCAAACATGATTCTTTCTAGGCAGTGGAAGACCCCAAACTCCCTCACTGAGTCCCTGGCCTGAGAGAAGCTGGTGATACACGCTTTTGATTTCTGTGGAATAAGCTCTCCACAATATGAATTAACTTATTAGCAAAACTAACAACAGTCAGTTGGTTGGTGTTAGGACCCTGGTCTGTCCAATATTGCTGTCACAGTATTATACATCATGCAATCTATCTTGGCTCAGAACAATCAATACGTTGCTCCAGAATTTGCTTAAAACTATTGGAATTGAACTAGTGATAGCAAGAGGGGGAAACATTTGCAAAACTTCCCCTGAAGATATACAACCCTAAGATACTCCCCCCATCTCCCACCCTTTGTGGAAAGCTATGAAGATAATGGCTAGATTCGTGTATCACAGGTGTTTAATGGGGTTGGTGGTTTCTTCAAAACCAGTGTGAGATCTTTGAATAGAAAAGCTTGCTGCAGACCTAGACATTGCATTATTATTCTTTTTGTTTTCACTTTTGAAAGGGGAATATACCCTTCAGACTGTTCTGTTTTTCAAGTGCATTGTTATGGTTGTTGGTGTATAAAATTGGTGCTTGGTGTGTATAATTTATAGCCTCTAAAAATGATAAATAGCCTGAGAAAGAATAGTGATTTGTGTGTTCAAATCCTAGGAGTTTCAAGAAGAAAGAATTTGTTTGGGAAATTGTCTATAACTTCACACAAACTATTATTTAACCTGCTTCTTAGCATTGCTATTTTTATTTAGACTGACGAACTTTAATTTTGAAGGCGTGGTAGCTCTTAACCTGGCTGGTGGAGTCTGTCCAGGACTGTTGCAATCAGTAGGAATGGAAGATCTTGAACATCTTCCAGAAGAAGTCTAAAATTCTTCTGCGTTAAAATTCTAAAATGCCTTCAGGTGTCATGGACATTACTGATATCACCAAGATCTAGAAATTAATATATTTAGCCTGGAAAGGTGATAAGGATTGTGTCTGTTAGAGGAATATGGATATGGAGCTTGTGTCATGTTGGAGTCAGCTAGACTCAACAAAGCTCTAAACAGTGTTCAGTACATTTATATGTAAGACTAAATTATAAGCTTTCCTGAGAAAATAGGGAACTGGACCGGATTCTTTTCAGGCTAGATTTCTGATCTGATTATCTGTGTTGGCTGCTGGCCCTTACATTTATATTTAATGGACTTTCTGTGCTATGTTGTATTTAATAAAAACTAGAGCTGCACGAGTAATTATTAGCATATAATGTGTTCGATGATTCTTGAAGAATAGTGTCAAAAATTCATGCATTAGATTAACTTTACTCGGTCCTCTCAGAGGCATTTCAGAATAAAAAGGAGAGACGGCGAGGAAGGGCAGGGCTAAGAAAGGCAAAGCAAGGATTTGACTAGAAACTGTCATCAGTGACAAGTAAACATGTTATCAGTTCTGTTTCTTCTGTTTTGGAAATGTCTTCAAATTCCTGTGCACTTTCATTGTTATTACTGTAACTAAAACATTATCTTAAGATTTTAGATTTCATTGATATTGATCTCATAAAATGCTGAGCATGTCTTTAACATTAATGGAAGTTGAGACTATTCAGCAGCTCACAAGTTCAGGTCCAAAATGTTTGCATTTTGTTACATAAAATTCATCAACCTCCTAACCTCATTTTACAAAAGTTTCACATTGTTATGGAATCAGCTTAAATGATTCTGTCTTAATGGAGCTCTTGAATAGTGGTTACCAGAAGCTCTTTCACAGGTCAGCAAAACACTATTATGTTGATGGCTCCTGCTGACAGAGACTAGCAAGAAACAAGTCTTCGTAGAAGTTAAAATGCATATTTCATTGGAGGAAGTAGCGATGTTATTCTGTTTTTCAACTTGCTTAGACCTGCACTGCAACATTTAACCTCATGGTAACTCTGTTCTTCCCTCTATAAAAGCATAAAGTATTCACACAAAAAGCACTTGTTTTGTCATGAAAATGGGATGAATATATGAATCCAAAAGAAGTTTTCTAAACTTGCCAGCATCATTATTTGCAGAACTCAGACGGTTCCCATTATAGGAAAAAAATAAGGGCAGCTGCATCAGCTTGTCAGCTGCAATTGGTATAAAAATGGTTTCCTACATTATCCTGTTAGACCTTGCACATCCAAGTCATGTATAAAACCAACTACTGATGTCAAAAACTGTTAAATTTTTTTTTGGTAAAAAGTTCTGCTTCAGATCACAGAATCACAGAATCACAGAATGACCTGAGTTGGAAGGGACCCACAAGAACTATCGCGTCCAACTCCTATCCCTGCGTAGGACAACCCCAAAATTTATACCGTGTGTCTGAGTGCGTTGTCCAAATGTTTGTTGAATATTGTTCATCTTGGCACCATGACTGCTTCCCTGAGGAACCTGCTCCAGTGTGTCACCAACCTGTGAGTGAAGAACCTTTTCCCAATACCCAACATAAACCTCCCCTGGTACATCTTCCTGCCATTCACTCAGGTCCTATCATTGTTCACCAGAGAAAAGAGATCAGCTCTAAATCCTTCCCCTGTGAGGAAGCAGTAAACTGCTATGAGGTCCCCTCTCAGTCTCCTCCAGGCTGAACAGACAAGTGACTTCAGCTTCTCCTCATGCTATTTTCCCTCTAGAGCTTTCATCAACTTTGTGGCCTCCTCTGGACCCTCCAGGAGCTTGATATCCTTTTTATGCTGCAGTGTCCGAATCTGCACACAATACTCCAGGTAGGACCGCACCAGTCACGGTGTAAGACTTTTGCACGAAGCTACCAGTTTTACATGGCTAATGAATCAAGGGAGGAGAGTGAACCTGGTCTGTGAGGTCCATGGGTAGAGGGTGATTGCATGATGTACTTCATCATAGGGACACTGATGAAGGTGGGCTCATGTTCCTCCATGGAACTTTACAGGTCTGCAGAGCAATTACTTTACATCTCACAGACACCACAGGGCATAAACAGCTTCCAGCAGTCTTCCAAAATGATGACTTGTTTCTTAACATCCCAAGGACATGAAAACTATTTTGTTACTTCAGTATTTGGTTCAAAGAAGATTGAGGCTCTTTTAGCAGTGGCGTATAGCAATTCACCCTTGCAGTTTGAATAAACTAAACTCATTCAATGTCAAATGATAGCAAAGCTGGGTAAGGGATCATCACAATTTACTCAGTTGGTCAGGAGCAAAACCCAGCCCTCAGCTTGCAGGGCAATGTTACGAACTTTAGGCAGAGGTAGGGAAAAGATCCTACAGTCAGCTCCATAGAAGCAGTTAGGTGCCAAATGTCATATGATTCCCACAGAAGTCAGTAGTCCATTAGATGCCTGGTCCAGAGGCAGGTGTCTGCATGTCTTGGAATGTTTAGATGTCCAAGGTTTCCAGTTTCATTCCCTTAGGTGTTTTGAATCATCTGAGACAATCTTGAGTGTTCAAGAAATCCACATCACAGTGCCAGAAACTGTCCAGGATGTATATGGACTTGCAGGTTTCTGAGATGACAGTGTGTGTCTGGACATTTCATGTGGACTCAGATTTCTACATGTAAGCAAATGAGTTTAGTTAAGATAGAGTATCCTTGCTCCGCTCTCTTCTTTACAACTAATAAAGCACAGCCACTGTGTTTTGTTGCTTTAAAAAGAACTGTATTTCAAATATCCCTCTCCATCTTGCTTTTCTTTATTTATTTTTTTTTTCTCTTAGAGGTTTAAGAGGTTAAAAAACGGGCTTTCCTATTCAATTGATTTAGTTCAATATTTGCAAACACAGGATGTAATTCTTTTCTTTCTGGTCACAGGCTCACTTATGGCACCGTACAAACTCTAACTTAGGTTTTCATATTGTTGTCTACTTACATAGAAAAGAAAAGCTGGCCTCCTGTTTCTGGGTCTTGTTTCCATTCATTACTTGGTCTCATCTCCCTACTAGACAGCAGTAACACATTTGTTCTTAAACTTTAGATGACCATAAGCTGAGTAATAAAAAGGAAGTTTTATAAAATGGCTGTATTCAGGAACCTGCAGGGGAGAGGGAATTAACAGTCTTATGCCACTGACTCATTTATATTAATGGTTGCATGTAGGTAACATCAAAAAGTCAACAAATGCTCAGGAAACAAAAAGGGGTAAAAAACCAATTTGTTCCTCATTAAGGTGCTAGAAAAGTCCAAGATAAACCTGTTTAAAATTGATCTGATAAGCTGGGGAGCTCTGATTCACTGATGTGTTTTTCTCTGCTAATGGTCTTTTGCTAATATTTATCCATTGCTTTGAGTAACTATTAATCTCTTAAGTTGAGAAACTCTACAAATGCAATTTCTAGATCATTTAACCTTTCATGTTTGCTGCCTCCAGAGTTTGGGTCGACTTGGATTCCAAGCACTTCATTTTACTTAGTTTCTATGAGCTCTAAATTAATGGAACAAAGACTCTTCAAAACTAGCTTTTCTTCTTTTTTTTTTTTGCCCTCCACAAAAATATGATATTTTTTTCAAAGTTTAATGAAGTTGAATTCACTTTTGCTTTCCCACTTGCTCACTTCTGTCTTTTACTGAAGCTCCTTCAATAGCCATGTGCTTGCAACTGTCATTTTTTTCCTCCATAATTTGACATCAGAAATGGCCACAAAGGTAACAGCTCAGCAGCATGAATGTCTTTCTAATGATCTCTTGGAGAAAAAAGAGAAAAAAAGTGTGTCACTACAAGCCTAATAATTCTAATATCTTGCAATAAATCTTGATTATAAAAAAATGATATATTTCCATGAACTTCCTCATATATGCAGCCACTCAAGTTTATCTTTTTGCATCAAAGATTTTGATCCTCCTCTTTTTCTCTCTTTCTCTTTCTTTTTTTTTTTCTCTTTCCTTTTTTTTTTTTTTTTTCTTTCCCCTATGCTATTCTGCCCATGACAACTAAAGGCTTTTGAAAAAATGGCCAGGGCTCTGAACAAAGCCTGTTGTTGCAGGTAATTGTTGAAATATCAAGGGTATTCCGTCCTCCATTACTTAAGCTTTCATTTGTGGCTTTCATGGTTTTGAGGAATGTTTATGGCTGACAATCCTTTCTTTACGGCTCTATCCTTCAAGCTCTGGCTGATACCGCTGAGAATGACCGCATGAGTGACTGATAAAATGTCAAGATGCCATTATTTCCAGGAGAGTGTTTGGGAGCAATAAGATCCGTTTCAATTTATCTCATCCACCTGACTTTAAGGGTCCGGGTTTTACTTCTTGGACTGCTACAAGGGAAAACAAAACAAACCTTTCCCCCCTGTGCAACAAACGAAAAACTTATAGCTTTTAAGCGCTCCAATCTAATATTATGCAGATGGGTTATAATGGCATTGGTGGTGTGACGTATATGCCATATTTCACAAAACACGTCAGTACAATATTTTCGACTTAATTAATAATCTCTGTGAAAGCTGGTTTATGGATTGTAATAACCATATTTTAGAACCTGTGAAATACCGCAACAAAAATGCAATTCGCAAGGCAGATGGTGAAGCGGGGTCTGTAGAGCAACAGAATGGAGAGATTTACTGTGAGTTTCAGAGAGTCTTCTGCTAGAATTTAGCGCTTGCCAAAACTGTACCACTTCTCAAATGGTCTTCGAGGGTCGCCAGACTACTGATAAATCCGGGCGAAGAGAAGGAGGCAATGCAAACTGCCAAATAAAGTAAATAAAATTATGAATTAATACTTTGCATAGATGGCTTTGCAGTGCAATTACTCTAAAGCCATTGCACTCATTTTAAATTAAATAGCAATCTCTTGATGTAATTCAAGTGTAAACTTTCTTAAGTTGCAGTTTTCTAGGATGTGGGTAGGACCTTCTTGTCTGGTACTTGTGAGAAGAACTGGCGTAGTCATAATAGTATTAATAGTAGCAACAAAATACACCTGTTTAATGTGATAATGCTATTTAAGGAGGATTTTTTGGGTTCACATCTATGTATCGTGGATCAGCTCTTGATCAGTCGGCTGGGAAGGCAATGGCCAACCCAGCTGAGCCATCTCCTGTGACTGAGGATGGTGCTGGAGAGAGGACAGGTGCTCAGATTTGCCCTTTGTAGGTCAGAAAGATGGTTTCACACTGAAGAGAAAACCTGTGGCTCTGACTCAGCTTTTCCAGAGACATTTCAGACACATGCTGTACAACGTGTAAGGTACTCATACGCTACAGCGATTAATCTGAGCTAGAAGAATGTAATTAGCTGTCATTTAACTAACAACTGCAGTTAAACTAGCATTTAAATTTGCTGAGGCATAGATTTGATAAAAAGTCCTGAGGTGTGCCAGAAATGCTGAGGCTGATAGAAAGCTGGTCCCAGTCCGGTTTAAATTAACCAATCTGGTTTTAAAACCTAAGTCTAGTTTACAAAAACCCTTATTCTAGCTAGACTCCCTGGGAGGCTGAGCTTCAGACCAGCTTCTGACTTAGCCCATTTAATTAAGAAGTTTGAAAACTGGAATGAAGTCTGTGTGGGGGCATGTTTTTCCAGGAAATTTTAATGAAGGCACATTTTTCTGCTGCATCTGAGCAAAGATACTCTGCTTTTTGTTGGAAAACAGAAGGAAAATCAGGATTGGAATGAGAACGACAAAAGTTTACGCAATCCCCATTTGACAAAAAAAGACTTAGTTTTCATGGAGCTGTTAAGCTTTTTTTTTTTATGAAAGATACGCTTTATAACAGGAGGTTTGCTGGCCACCGAGCCCGAGATTAACAAATGTTGGCTTTTCTTAGGAATATACTCTTAGACATACAGATCAGCCAGGCTTGTTCAGTATTGCCCTACACAGTGAAAAAGAAGGTCAAAAGACATCTAATGAAAAGATATCTAATCAAATTATTTATATCCACTGTGAATTTCCTGCACCGGATGAATGTCAGCAGCAATGGAACAGCAGGACAATGGGAAGTCAACACTAACTAATTTGTCCCATCACTTTGCTTTTACCTCTGCAAAGATAAGGCAAGCAGAACTGAATTTAATATTTCAAGTGAAGTACAGAATTGCCTTAAATATTAAAACAACTCTTTTTTTCTGTCTTCTTGTTTATGCATGCTTACATATAGTTAAGAATAATCATAAAGGTAGCAATATCTTTCTCCTGAGTCTTTTGATACGAATTTTGACTTGCTCCTGCTTCAAGTAAAACTTACTTTGTTGAGAAAGAGTAACAGTTCAGGCAAATTCAAGCTTCTAGCAGTAATTTTCAAAAGATTTTTTTTTCCAATGCTTGGCTTAGGCATTCCAAAATAATTTGGTTTTATTTTGCCTTATTTGGAACACTAAACCTTCAGTTTTAGGGCTCAGAAGGACAAATGAGGTGATCGAATTCACTTAACAGATACTGTTTGTACAGCATTCTGGACAGCAAGTAGAAAACTTATCAATGTTCTTAGGGAACCTGCTCATAGATTTCTGGTCAAAGCAAAAACTGAAGCACCTGGATACACGTTCAACCAGAAGACTCCTTTGAACACAAAATGGAGTCGTAATGGTTATTACCGACACAATAATAGTGTCATGTAGTCCTCTCTGATACCAGGGGCTCACTTGCTTTAAGACAGGCCAGATGAAAGCTGGTTGGGGAAGCAAAATTGGTCACAGAGCAGATTAATGACTGAAACCAGATTGCTGACTTCCACTCCAGTAATTTGGTCACTGGAGCATTACTTATGTTCCAGGACAAAAAGCTCCTGCTCATGATAACTTCTACTTTAGTGATACAAAGGTTTTGCTTTGGTTTGACCTGTGCTGGGGCTACTCGTGAAAAAAAGAAGGTATAGATTAACCAGTAAAAAGGTGTTTCAAACTTTCTGGGGATCATTCGTTGCTGCTGCTGCGCTTCATTCTGCCGTGTATATCCATGCAAGTCATCCTGGTTAGTGAGGGTGGCAGAATCAGGTCCAGTAACATTTAGCCTTATGCCTGACAATAATAAATTATTTCTTGGACATGTGTCATCTCTCTAACCAGATGCACTTTAAAATTGAGCAGTCCCTTATACTACAAAAAAAGAGGGGTTTTTTCCTTATGTGAATAAAAAAAAATAATTGAAAACCACTTACCTGGTCAACATTATTTCATGGGATGCTGAAGTATAAATCAGACAGAGTGCGACCTTCATAGAAATTTCAGATTTATTTACAGTGGTTTGCACTGATCGCTTTATCTACAAGGAGCTCAGTTTCCCCTTGGTGACTCATAAGTAATGTGGTCCACGCAAACCCGTGTAAATAGATCCAATATTTCAAGGAAGGTCATGCTATATACTGTCTTTGTTTCTCAAGAATAGATGATGGCTTACTGCAGGGCTGATACGATATTTATCTTCATGAGTGAGGAGGTTGATTGTGTGGCCCAAAGGGCAGTAGTCATGGCTGGTGGGCACCCAACGGGAATGAAACACACCCCATAAAACTCTCTCTATTTTGGCGTCTACGTGATGAAAGCTCCTTACTCTCCAGATAGTCTGCAGAATACACAATGGTAAAGAACAGTTTTCTTTCAACATAAGAAGGAGAAAGGAGATAAATCCTTAGACTTCCGGGCTTGAGAAGATCTCAACCTGCTGCAGAAAAGCAAGAAAGTTCTCTTGTGAGAGAAATTTCTTGAACCTTCTTCTGGTGCCTTCTTTGTTCCTGCTAGATGGCATACTGAATCAGATTGACCTTGGTTTCGTGCAGTCCCGCACTGCCTGTATCCCCTCTCTTCTGCAAATTCTGAGCCATAGATAGGATATGTCACCTGCAGAAGTCCAAATCCACAGAAATGGACATAGTGCTATGCTCCTGGGCTTTTATTTCCAAATTCATATGCATTGTTTCTTTTTTTTTTTTTTAAAGCCCTACCTTCACAGATGGTATGTCATCACAAGACACGTAGCTTACAATAACACAACACCAATGCGCTGAAGACTTTCCAGCGTGGTGTCACAACACCCACTGGTTGAGAACCTGGCTCGCGCTGTGTTCTCAGAAGGAGCATCTTATAATACAGTGACGAGTGTAAACATCCACTATCTTTCTCTGCTGTGTTTTTGAACGGACATGACAGTGTTGGACCTCATGGAGTTGGAGATCTCTAGGTATGTACAGTACATATCTTTTACACATTGAAACAGACTGTAATACAGGCAGCACTGGATGAATTGTAACTCCCTTGCCAGGGCATTTTTTCTCTCAAAGGCAGTTGTCTGAATAGACTAAGACTATAGACAAATAGACTAATACAAAAGATTAATACAAATAATCCATCCATTAAAAGATATATCTATATATTTTAATTATTTTCTCCAGGATATCTGGATGATGTCTTATTTTATCATCTGGATAATATAATATTTATCCAAGAATTTCAATCAGTAACTGAAACATTCTGACTTGCCTTAACTATCAATTTTGTTTTCTACATAAAATAATGAGATGATTTTTTTCTTGAAGTCGCAGTTTAGCGCTTAGGAAATCAGAATTAAATCCCGTTTGGTTTTTTTTTTTTTTTCTTTCGCAGAAAGATTTTCCAGGTGAATTTTATGGAATTCTTCAAATTAGCTGGAGAGCATTTCCAGGTGGTTGGTACCTGTAGCTGATTTCTCTGTGTCTCAGTTTCTCATTAAAAAAAAAAAGAGTAACTATTATTTTCTTTTCCTTATTTCCATTCCTGTTTAAATCTTAGTGTTGCCTGTTAGACCTCATCTGTGCTGATCCTAGTATAAGGGAGGCTAGTAATAAAAATACCTCCCTCCCTAAAGAGAGATTTTGGAAATGAGCAGTGGTATACAATAACAAGAATATAAATCTCCATCATGTTAACAATTTAATCGCTATAAATAAAAGATTATTACCATGTTCTCAGGCCTTTCCTAGAATACTTTTAGGACTGCATCTGTGAAAGAAATAAGATGCATAATACCATTGGCCCACTGTATTTTAATCAGTCCTTGCTCTGTGTGTTTTACAATCACTGACTGCAGCACAGACTCCCAAGTGTATGAATTTTTGTCACTTGGTCCGTGTTTATTTTTAAGAGAGATGGTGGGATAAAAAAGGATCCACAAGGCAATAATACGGTGTTTCAAGAACCTCAGCCAGGTCTGACAGCTGATGGGGAGAAAGGTCATCTCCTGCTGACTTTCTCAGTGGGCAGGAGAGAAGCATGGGGAACATGAAGATCAGAAGGTGAATGAGGTGCCCTCAGGGACAAAATAGATGACTTTAGGGTGAGGGAATGTGGAAAGTTTATTTAAAAAAAAAAAGAAGTGGAAAAACCCAAGGATACTGTTCAGTAGGAACCCAAGTGAGCTCATAAATATCAACAACTAGGAGAGAAGTGGCTAAAGAGGGCAGATAGATGATTTCTCAAGATCCAGAGTAAAGTATGCAGGATATATGTATGATAGGTGTTGAGGCTGATGGAACTGTACTCATGTACATGCATGGCACTTCTGGTAACTCTGCTGTAGCTTCAGCACAGAAGATATGTCTTATTTGGATTGCTTTGCAAAGTAAGTGGGGCTCTTAAGTACTGCAAAATATCTTCTGTGAGCAGGCCTTCAAAAGTTGAACGAGTACTCTGCAACACCACTTGGCACCCTGCGGAGATTTTTGTCTGCAAAAAACCATGAGAAATTGAGTTTCACAGGTACAAACATTGCGGTGTTTTTCATAGTGGGTATGTGACTTCTCTAGTAGACAGCTTTGTTGGCAAAGCATCATCTATGGGCAGGTTTTTGTAAATGGCCTGTTATGGAGTTTATGATGTGTCTGGTCCTGGCTACTCTTAAAGAAGGGACTCTGGAAGAGCTAGAAAACTGTCAGGTATAGCGATATTTGAGTTAAAGAGAGGAAATTTTATATGCAAGAGTTACTATATAAATACCAATGCTTTACAAGCCAGTATTCATTGCTGACACTTACGGTCACCATGACAAAGTTTTAAAATAAATGTAGGTGGTTCTGAATCTGTGACAATGGGTTTAAATTAGTTCATTATGACCATGGAAGCTCTTGAAGATGGAGACCCTGGCAGCAGCTCAAAGGATATGGCTACAAGGCCAGCACTGTCTGGCATCTTCCACCTCCCGCCCCCTGCACAAGGCCCCAACACAAACTGCAGGCAGCAGCAGTTTCACAGCATCTGCGCTGCCCTCTGACCCCATGCTGTACCCACCAGCCCCTGCTGGGCTGTGGGGTCGCTGTGGTGGGCAGAAGCTGTGACTGCATGGTCCACTTAGATATCAGGAGATGAGGCGTCAGGAGGTGATTGCCAAGTATATTCTGAATCCATCCTACTTGCCCACTTCCCAGGACTGCAAACTCTCCTTTTACCTGGCTGTTGCCATGAGACATGGTTGTCCTTACTGGAAAAACAACAAAATTGAAAGGGCAAGAGCATGGCTCGTTAGCTGCTATGGTTGCTTCCAATCTTGGGCTTGCTGGGTCAGCATCAGCTCCCTTTTGCTGCGTGTTGTTGCTTCGTGCACAGGAGATACGTTCTAAGAGTTTTGGGAGCATGGTCAGGAGGCAGAGTGTGTGCATCAGTGCTCCATCTGTCTCCTACTGCTGGGACTCCTGAGCAGAGCCTTGCAAAGCCTCGCACAAACCTTATATAGCACCCTACAGCAATCACCTTTTAGTTATAACACAGTTGTGTTTCCTGTACAGACTGGAAGAATACAGAGGATTAAAGGTTAAGAAAAGACAGATTTAACTCAGTCCATCTTGACAGGCTGTGACCAACACAAAGCTCTCCAACAGTCTAAAGCAGATGAAAAATGAAATAAACCCTCTGTAGAAGAAAAGAAAAACGGATGCGCAAGCAGAGCATGGGGAATGCTGAGCAGTACAGCCCATACAGACATCACGGATGTGCCGAGCAGCAGATAACTGCATGCAGGAAAGCAATATCTTGCAAAACAAAGATGCTTGCCTGCCTGCCTGTGGAGCGTTCAGCAGCAGGCGGGTTAATTTAGCAATGTCTCACTCAGAGCATATCCGAATGTTCCACTGGTCGCTCTTGAGTTACTCGGTGTCTCAGGTGTACTCTTCAAGTATTTTAAAAGGGGTAATGATTTTTTTCCTGGTAGCGAGTACATCCAGGCAGATATAATTTTAATATAAAGGAGAAGTTTACTAGAATAGAATTTAAGAATATTAAAAAGGGATTTGGTTCCGAGAGAAATATTAGCAGTAAAGGCAAGGATAAGGATTTTGGAGAAATTTAATTAAAATTTAATCTTCTTTCTAATTAAATTTCCTTTTAATTAAACTTAAAATTAAATTCGCTTTGTTTAATTGGAGGAATTTAAAAAGTATTACCTTAGTCTGTCAATCATTTTTTTTTTTTTCACATTATAAAAAATAGTTTAGTTTGTCTGGTTTAAAAGATGAGATTTCACACTGAGTAAAAAAAAAAAAGTAATAAAAACATAACATTTAAATGTAAATCAATTTACTCCACAGTTATCTTATGCCTCCTTCCCCTCTTCCATCCCTCTCACCTGCCATATTCTAAACGGGGACAAAATGTATTTCGCCCCTGGGGGCCAGCCTGAGTAGGCAGGGGATGCCCTAACTCTTTTGACATCTGGGCCACGAACTTATTACAGGATGGAGCTCTGGGGCGTGACTGCGTTTTGCTCTGCTTGATGCCATTAACTATTTTCCTGCTTTGCCAATCATAATTTGTTCCTCTTTTGTTTGTTTGGCATTTTTTAGGTGGGGAAGAAATCTTGGGGACAGGAAAAGTGATGAAAGGACAGAAGGCTCTTCTGAGCTAGTGATTCCTTGAGGTGATCCTACACCAGCATCACCCAGCAACAGAGGTCTCCAAATGCTCTAGTATTCCCAGCTGCCTCTCAAATTTCCCAGCCTCTCTCCCTTCCCTCCCTGGTCTCCAAAATGGCTGAGCACGCCTCTGCTCCTTCTGCTTTCCAGTTCCATCGCCTCTCTGCTGGCTCTTCCCCTCTGCCTCTCTACTGAAAGCTGCCTGACCAGGGCCATTAGTGGCCATCTGTCCTAAGCTAAACCAAAAAGTTAATTTTCTGATATCAATCCTCTTGATCTATCTTGCTCTCTTATCTACTTCCTCCTCCTCCTCCTCTGCTTCCACTTCACTGATGTGTATGGCTCTCACAGTAGAACAATGGATATCTTTTCCTGGCTCCTTGCACCTAATCCAATCTAAGATTGTCAGGCTTTTGCTGGTTGCCCTCTTTTCACACCATATTCCTTCTCTTGGGCTCATTCAAGTTCATGGTTACAGCCACATGACCACTCCCACTATCTCTGCCTTTTTCTGTTCCCCAGATACAGCCCTCTTCCTCTCAGACCTCCCTTGTTCTGCATTTCTTTTCTCTCCCATTTTTCCCCTTGTTTGTTCTGAACTCCTCCCTCCTCTCCCCTTTTTTTTCTTTTCGTTGCTCTCATCTGTATCCTTGTTGTATGGGGTGTATGCCGTCACTGCAGTCAAAGACAGCAAAATACAGCAAAGGTGCACGTCATTAATCCTGTGTAATAAATTAATCTTGGGGTAATCAGAGGTGTCACTTGCACCTTGTTCTCTACAGCGGCTTCTCAAACTGTGCAAAGGTGCAACCCTCCCACTGCTCTACAAACAAGTCCTTGGACCTCAGCCCTACCTCTTTTGCCCACCTCTTAATCTTGAGAAGCTCTTCGAATTGTTTCCACCCTCGGAAGAAGAACGATATTTTGCCTTTCATGCTATCAAGCACAGCTTTTCCTTGGCATCTCTGTTGTTCTGGGTATAAACCGAAGTAAATTTAAAGAAGCTGAAACCAAACTCTTAGAAAAGATGTGGTAGATGAGGAATAAAAGAGGCAGGACCAGAAACTGAAATGTCACCAGTAAACTAATGGACATTCATTTTTGTGCTTTGCTGTTTGTGCTTTGAATGGCTGATTCCATGGAAATATGAATCAAAGTAAGGTGAATAGGATGTCACAGTAATCAAGATGGGAGATCACAGAACAGGAGAGTGTCTGAACCTGAATTTGCCAAATCAATTGATAAAAACCAGTTTTTTACATAATAACATAGTCAGTCTCCTCTCTAAATATTTCAGATACTGAAATTGTCTTCCATACTTGAATTTATAATAATAAGAAATAATAAAAAGCTCCAGCAAAAGGATTAAGTAAGAATGAGCTGCATGTACGTGCTCTATGCAAATTGGTTACACTTCTGTATTCATAATTCATTGCAAGTGGTTGAAGGTAAATAGATTTTTATTTTTATTCCCTGTGAATTTCTCACATAAGCAGGAACTATCTCTTTAGAACATTTCCCCCCTCTTGTTTTATTTAAGTTGAGAAAAAAAGTAAATAAACAGAAGACTGTAGCAACTCTTGATCTTGCCTTGTATAAGATACTGATTCTGAGGCTGTAAGACTCTGTTTGGATGAATCCTTACTGCTTGACCGTGTCTCAGAGCAGAGCTGGGGCTGGGGACATCAGGACAGGTCATATGGGAGAACTGCATTGGCTGCGAAGATTGTGAAGGGGAAGCTATGAAAGAATGGCGTTTAAGATCTGCCTCATCCTCATTGTGTGTTGTATATTAAGACTTAACATGATTTCTTCAAAAAATTAAGCAAAACCATAAATGCAGAGCAGATCATAAAGAGACAGACGTGCAGAGGCATAGTTAGGGGACCATAGTACATCCTTAGTAGGAGAGTTATGTATAACAGGAGTGGGGAACGAGAGAGAAAAAAGAGTTCAAATAAAGACTTTTATCTTGATGACCCTTAAATGAAAGGACAAGGAAGCGGTATGATCAGCTAGCAAAACACTGGGAAGATAAGAGCCCTTTGTCAGTGTGGAGGGCCTGATTCTCCCTTACTTTGTCATTTGGATCTGTGCAAGGAGAATGACAAATTGCAGCAAAGATGCTACCAAATCAGATCAGTTTAAACCAGTTGCTGGATTTGCACATGCTTTAATGACAGTACAAGGTGAGCGAAGTTGACTCCATCCCAAAAAGTTCAGTCTGAGCTACAGCTCTATTAAGTATTGAAAATATAATTTTTCATATTGCCAGAATTGAAACAAAATCCCATTACTGCACTGTAACGATAAAGAGAATATTGAAATATCATTAGATGCTTTAATAAATAGTTACTCAAAAGTACATACTTGATTTTCTGACTTCTGTTTCCTTTTCAGTATCTTAGGATAGTAAAATATTTGTAATATGCATTGCTTTCTTTTTAACACAAGTTCAGTTTTATCTCAATTATCCACCAAGTAAAAACAAAAAAACAAAAAGCCCCCCAAAGCCCTTTATAGTATTTCCATAAGACTAATATAAAGCAGATGTATCCTGCTGAGTTCACAGTATATTTTAAACAAAATTACCCCAATGTTGTTCTGGATCTTACAAATGCTGATATATATGAATACCTTTCCAGGGAGAACATTCTCAGGAGTATGCTATGGGTCAGGCTTTCCCTGTTTGAAATGATAATCATATGCACGGGGCTGCTTTTCAATTTCATTTAGTTCCTTTTTAAGTGTTTATTTTTGCAGCACATTGTCCTATATTTTCGTATTTTTCCCGTGTATTTCTCAAGGCAACTAAAAATAATACACAGCAATATTTAACTCTTGTATAGCATTGGCTGTGACAGTACTTAGAAATATAGGTGCATATTGTCTGTTGCTATGCAGTGTCTCCAGATGTACATCATCAGGTGTATATAAGGTATGAAGGAACACCTGCCCAAATTTCAAAAGTAATGTAGGACCAGATTCTGAGAAGTATATGGAGTGCAATTTGTGGAAAATTTAAGTGCCATCAGGGCAAAATCTAGAACACCTTCCTTCCTCCACTGCCAGCTTCCACTGGAAGTCCTGAAAGATGGGATTCAGCCTGAGCGAGAATTTAGGTGTCTGTGTCTGCGCCCGAATTCAGGTGTCTATAGCGTGTCTGTGAGTGATACGCAGCTGTATAAATCGAGCTGAGTTGTGCTGAAATGTCTAAATTAGAGCATTCCTCACACTCTTCGGCTAGGTGAGGTGCGCATCCCAGGTTCCACCTAACCTCTACTATGATCTAGAGGCAGCTGAAGTCTAAAACCTATCTGTACTTGACAGTCAAAGATGAAAGGAGAGAAGATTCTCCTTTCTTCTCAGATTTCTATTTTTCACCTGTTCCATTCTGAGATACGTGGGTTTCTCAGCGTTTTGGACTTAAGGACCTACACAATCCCATCATTCGAACATGAGAACCACAGAATTACATTCAACATTTGCAGTAGGTGATTTACAGTTCCGGTGTCTAACTCATGTTACATTTGTCCAAAGAATATCTCACTCTAGGAACTGGAGATCATAGTCTCTCTGGTCAGTAACACTTGCAAAGAAAGCTGTAAGCGTCCTGTCTCCAAATTTATGCTTAAAGCTATGAGAGAGACATTCACGCCCAAGCACATGAGCCCTGTTTGGTGCAGTAAATACATAGTTGCCTATATTGGACTAAACATAGGTGTTCAGGAAATGTAATCCTCTAAGATTTATAAAAAGGCAGTATTGACTTTGTGCCCTATCCAGGGAAGAGGCAATTAGTGTGGATTGGCTTGTGCCCGTAGTTTTCAAACTGCCACTGCCACTCGGTGCAATTCAGGCACACTGAATATATTGAGTTTACGATAGAGATGCTTAAGCTAATTGTCTTTTCTAATTTATCTCTTTTTCTTACTGAAAGAAATTCTTTCTCTCTGTCCTAAATAATAACCTGGCTTTCAGTCCCTTGGTGTTGACAATATATAAAAAAAAAACTTTTTGATTTCCCCTAATATTAATTCACTTTGGACAATGAGTCTAAGTTTCCAAGTTAATGTGAACATTTTGAAGACTTCTGCTTTTCCTTTTACTGATCTGTATCCATACCCATATCAGCTGGGATAGGAGGAAGGATAGAAATATAGTTTTACATGTCCCAGTTTTGTGCCTTGACTGCAAACCGAAATGCCCCCCTCCCTCTTGGCAGCGTACACAGAGGTGGAGTTTTGACAGTTGCCCTTAATAGACTTTCAGAAAGCACGTCTGGAAAAGACCTATGAGGTCATGTAGTCCAGCTCACAGCCAGAGCAATAACTCAGGCTATTCTCACCAACAGAGGTGATGGTACTCAGCGACAAGTCGGACATAAATTCCAATTCAAAGATCTGTAAATTTTGCTGCGCAAGATTCAAAAAGAGAGGAAGTCCGGAGCAGCTTCAGTTATTTTTGATAGAAATTTTTATTAAATTATTTATACAAGCATGAATAAGGCAGTAGAAAAGCAGCTGAGTATTTAGCTGTATTTGTTTGTCCCTTTAAGTATAAGAAGATTTGTTTGTTGCTTTGTTTGTTTCATTTTATTTAATGATTACTGGTCATGTGTTTGGAATACGAGGAGCAAATGTGGAGAATCTGACTTTTTCTAAGGGGTCATGGCACTGAGTTTTATGACAGGCAGCTGAAGAATGGGGATCATATCAATATTGGTCAGATACTACTACATCTTTAAACAGAAAAACTATAACGTAAGTTATACATCTGATCTTACTAGGTTTTGGAGCTGTCTGTCTTCATGGGTGTGTCCAGTTCCCACTTACTGAAGCCGTTATATGAGACACTGAAGATAGGGGCAGGTGTTACTTCAACTGATTCCGTTCATCTTTCATGCTAGCTGTTTGTGTGACTTTGACCCATGGTTATGAGCTTTGAAGCATCTTTGAAGATGTGGCCAGCAGAGCACAACTTTGCAGCTAATGGGAGGCTCTTGGCACACTTGGATTAACTATTCAAAGGCCTTATGGATCCCCATCTATCACACATTTGTTTCCTCAGCGCTTAGGAGGCTATATAGAATCAAAATCATAGAATCATAGAATTGTTTGGGTTGGAAGAGGCCTTTAAAGATTATCTAGTCCAATGCCCCTGCAATGTGCAGAGACACCTCCAATCAGAACATGTTGCTCAGAGCCATGTCCAACCTGTCCTTGACTGTTTTCAGGGATGGGGCCTCTGCAGCCTCTCTGGGAAACCTCTTCCAGTTTTACCATCCTCTTTGTAAAAAAATCTCTTCTTTATATCAAGTCTGAATCTATCCTCTTTAAGTTTAAAAGCATTCAATCTCTACGGGCTCTGCTAATAAGTATGTCAAACCTTTTTTATATAGATACATACACATATATACATATATTTTTTTTCCCCACAATAGAATGAACCCAAACTTTTTTCTAAGTGAAAAAAAAATGGAGGGAAAAGGAAGGAAAGCAAAGAGCTCCTTCTCATCTACCCTTTGGTAGGAGGATGGAAAACCACGTGGCAGCACTACCATGCTTGGCATATACCCTGGGAAAATGGCAGTGTACCCACGCCAGGCTGTTCAGGGCTGACTGGGTGTGCAGCATACTTGCTTTGCCTGGAAATTTCACGTTTGGTGAAATGAGCATGCATATTTAAAAAAAGGCGTCTGTGTGGGCTGATGAATCACATCTTCTGTCAAAAATTCCAGGCACCGAACTGGAGCATTGCTGAATGTCTGGAGCTCCTTACTCATCTTTAATCTTTCACGGATTGTAATCTCTCACAGAATTTTCCTTAATGTCACACAAATGTTCCTTATTTTAACTACTTTCCCAACTCTTTTCTCTTTCACTTGTTCACCCCTGCTCCTCTCCCCATCTCTCCAGAGGCAATTCCTGATGTTCATCACGCCCTTCTTATTTGCCACCCAGCTACTCACTTAGTTATTCTTCCACAAACCAGCTACAATTAGGGTCTTATTCAAAGCTGTGCTCGGTGAGACAATATTACTGATTTACAAGTCCAAGCCCCTGGACCTTGTGGAGGTGACTGCTGTCTGCTTGCCTCGTGCTGCACCTGCCACATTGGGAAGGATGCAGGGAAGGAGAGAGAAGGCATGAATCAACCAGAGACCAGTTATAACTGCCTCCCCAGCTATGGATCTCCTCCTGACTCACAGGCAGAGAGATCCCCAAACTGGAAAGGTTTTAATCGGTTTTATAGAGGCAAGATTTGCCCTAACAACAGCTTGTCATGCTACAGAAGGACGGTAAAGTGGATGCTGTTTTCCTTGAGGGTCCTGTCCCAGATCTATATCTATATTCATAGCCTGGAGAAGAAGAGGCTGAGGGGAGACTTTATTGCTCTCTACAACTACCTCAAAGGAGGTTGGGGGGAGCAGGGAGCTGGGCTCTTCTCCCAAGTGACAGGGGACAGGATAAGGGGGAATGGCCTCAAGCTTCACCAAGGGAGGTTCAGGCTGGATATCAGAAAAAAAAATTCTTCACAGAAAGAGTCATTGGGCACTGGCAGAGGCTGCCCAGGGAGGTGGTCGAGTCGCCTTCCCTGGAGGTGTTTAAGGAACGGGTGGATGAAGTGCTTAGGGACATGGTTTAAGGGAGTGTTAGGAATGGTTGGACTCAATGATCCACTGGGTCCTTTCCAACCTGATGATTCTATGATTCTATGATTCTATGCTCTTCATGGTATCTGTCAATCAAGGACACAACCAAAGCTTGCCAGGGAAAGCAAGTTCCAGAAAGGGACAAAATCAAAGTAACAGACCTGCGACTACGATGCCAAACTAAATTAAAAGCAACATAAACCCCCCTCCCAGCACTGACTGACTAAGGGATATACATTACCACCTGCCCCTGAAGGTGCAGTAGGACAGCAGTGCTGACCCAGCTCTAAACAAGGTCTGATGTTGAAGACCTGTAATGAGGCCAGAGCTCAGATCGGCATCGGACAACTGGGCCGCAGGCTCCGTGATGAGGCCGTGTGTCCCACAACCCCGTTGGGGCTGAAATATTCTCTCATTAAGAGATCCAAGCACTTCAGTCATTCACACAAGCAGGTTAACAGCCCATATTTGTGTTACTAAATTAAATAGTGGTGGGCCCTGCAGCTTTAGTGTCTACACTGATAAACTGACAGTGCAGTTTCATCTCAAGCAAACAGGCTCTCCCACAAATGGTGTCTGCATGCTTTTTGGACATTATCATGGGGCAGGGGTCACTCACAAGAGGCAGTTGGGGTGCAGCCACCCCGCTGCAGCGGGCTGGAGGGTTCGGTACCGGTGTGAGCTGTGGCGTGGCTTGGTGCCACGCTGTGGACTAAGATACATTTAATTTCATAGCACGGACAAAGTCAGAAAATCCAGCTTTTCAGCAGCCTAATCAGTTTGGACAGAGGACTGCTCTCACATGGCTGTATTGACTCCGGTTCAGATGATGGCTCAATTGGTCCTGTCTCAGATCTCTGCTCAGACCCTGGTGCTATGCAGACATAGCTTTGTACCTCCTGCTTTTCATTTCCAGAGCTAAACTCAGAAGTCAATGATAATTTTCTTCAAAAGGTTGGGATGTACCCTTCGCCTTTTGCCTTTCACTTGTTTATTACGATTCTTTAAATTTTGGGTTTTTTTTTAATGAATTGTGGACACCACTTGAGGCAAAACACGAGCTTAGCTTGCAGTCCCAAAGGCATCAGAGACAAGCTCTTCTGCAAGGGAGAAATATGTTTTTCACAGCAACCTGTAAAGGAGAATCTATCACCCATTACATGCAGACTAAGTATTGTTTTAACAGCTTTGATTTTTGGAGCAAAGGCTCAGTGACTTGTAATTAGATCTGGCCATTTGTTTTTAAAGAAATTATTTTCCAGATTTAAAGAAACACGGCTTTGCTCAAATCAAAACATGTTGTGAAAATGTGCTGATTTGAATGACATTTTTATGGGAAAAGTCCAAATGAATAATTCCAATCTTCTCATTGCATTCTGATAATGTCAGAATGTTTCCTTTCAAGAATATTGAACCACTTCTTTTTAGCAATGCAGTAGGAGAGATCTATGGAGCTCCCAAGTAATCTTATCTTCAGCATTTGTAAAGAAGATAGCTTAAAGTGACCAAAGATGGTAGGGTCCGAACCTCTTTCTCCAAAGCCAATTCAGACACAATTTTCCCTGAATTAGGTAGATGGGGTCCTTTGACATGTCTTGAGAATGGTACAAAGAATGAATGCAAAAGAGCAAGCAACTAACAGGATTTTCATTGTGCAAAGGTTTCCCTCTATCTACAAGTACCTTTTTTCTTTTTTTTTCACTTAATGAGCCTCAGTTTGAAAGAAAATAAAACCAAACAGACCTATTTAGTTCAGAAGACAGGGAGCTGACATTGACCCTTCAACCTCATGTTTTACCTTAGCCTGAGTTCACTTACCTGCACAAACAAGTTTTTCTGGCCTCTTTGATCATCCTCTCTGCCAAGGTCTTTCAGGAAGCTTCGCACTGTGTGAACACCTACAGATGTTCTTATTTAGGCTTCCATCAGTGCATGTTCCCCTCCAAATCAGTGAAGTTGAAATGTATTCTTGTATCCAAGATAATTTATAGATGACTTATATATATATATAAGACTTATAGAGTCTTATAGAAGAGTAGGTAGTAAAAACCTGAACAGTTAGACATTAATGTAGGTAAGTGACCTACGTACAGTCCTAGAAATCCAAAGCAATTATTTAAACTCCGTAATTTAAAACAGATTGTTCAAGGGATGTTTCTGAATGAAGTAATCAATGAACATTAGGAATCTTAAATCACAATTAAATTTGTTTATTCGTCAGCATTAGCCCAAATGAGCTTGTTTTCTTTTTAACTGCCATACTTGAAATCATTAGAAATCTAATTGGAAATACTGAAAATAAATTGAACTACAGTATTCTATTTATTGCAACACACTGAAAAGTAAAAGAGAAAGATTCAAATAAACTTTGCCAACAGTGTTTAATAAGTTTACTAACATCCATGCTGTAGATGAATTGCGATATGACTGTGGTTGCTCATGTCATTTATACAAGTGTTATCTCCAAGTTACCTCTAAAGAAGCTTACTTGCATCAGAAGAGTGTACAGTGTGACCTGGACTTATTTCAACATCTCACATGGCTTTAGTGATCCATGTTTAATTTAGTGCTGCCTGAGCTGTATCCCACGAAGCACCCAGGCTAGTGACTTTAACCCTAGTTTAGGAACACAAATCACACAGAGCTGTGACTGCTAGAAAAAAAATCAGCTGGCCTTGATCTTGTCCTAGAAGCAACATGATGCAAAAAAAGTAGCTCTTCCTTGGTGCTTCATCAAGCCTTCTTCATCTCCTTGCTCTTTTTTCAATATGTTGGAAAAATTGGAGAAAAAGTGTGAGATGTGAAAGAGGTAAGTGGAAAGACATCATTATACGGGAAAGACAGAAGCAATGTTTGTCGTTGATTGGAATCAGAAAGGTTTATAGTCTCTCCTTGTGCTGTTTTACTGGTGGAGTGACATACCTCTTTTTGAATAAGGAGGGAATTAAATATGAGCTTCTGTCATAGTTGATTGGTTTGGCATCTTGATGGGATAGTCTTTTCCGAGTTGTCAGTTTATGAATATATAATCCTTTAAGGCACATGTAATAGGGAATTAATTGCTTTTGCTCTTTGGGAGGACACACTCAGCATATCTTTAGAGTTTTAACACTTTCTTCTATTCTTTCCATTTTCTTTTCAGTCTATTTAATTTCATCAGTTTTAAATATGAGTGGAAATTCTTTTCGAAACAGGTAAAAACACTTGAGGGTTTTTTTTTTTTTCTGCAATAGTCTTTCTAAATATGGGTAATTGTTAGAAAATTTCAGAGCTTAATAATCAGTAATAATCACTAATTGTTCATCTTTAGCAATCTACAGAACAGAATCTTCTTTATTCGCCTAAGTTTATTAAGGTAGCTATTGCTTATGTTCCAAATGCGTAATGAATTCTGCTATAAATAACAATATGCTAATGTTCAAATAACTTCTTATATTACTAACTAATGATCACCTCTAATAGCACTGCTATATTTGTGTGTAAACCACCTTTCTATTTATATAGCAATTACATCATGTGTCTATTATTTGAAACTTGAATTTAAATACAACACATTTGCAAATAAGCAAGTGTATTTGTATAGCCAAGCGCAAGCAGACACGAGCTCGTTTCATGCAACCACTGAACAGGGCAGATGGTGGTTCATATGGCACCGGGCTCTATCGTTTGATATGGACTCATGGGCTGGTAATGACCGCGTGCTAGCATGGCTATACAGCTTGTGTATCTCACTTGGCCTGCTTCTTGGAGACCTTATTACTCTCTACAACTACCTGAAAGGAGGTTGTGGAGAGGAGGGAGCTGGCCTCTTCTCCCAAGTGACAGGGGACAGGACAAGAGGGAATGGCCTCAAGCTCCGTCAGGGGAGGTTCAGGTTGGATATCAGAAAAAAATTCTTCACAGTAAGAGTCATGGGGCACTGGCAGAGGCTGCCCAGGGAGGGGGTCGAGTCGCCTTCCCTGGAGGTGTTTAAGGAACGGGTGGATGAAGTGCTTAGGGACATGGTTTAGGGAGTGTTAGGAATGGTTGGACTCGATGATCCAATGGGTCCTTTCCAACCTTGTGATTCTGTGATTCTGTGATTCTGTGGACATTTGATGCCAGTGGACTTATTTTTCCTGTATGTTAGTCTACAAGAATGAAAAAAGCTATGTTCTGAATGCAAGGATTTATGATACAGGTTGGTGGAGTGACTGGAAGCTCCTTTTGCCACCAGAGTCGAGTTACTGCAAGGAGGGTTAGAGCTGTATTTTGTGGGAGAGAGTTGTACCAGGGCATCACACTTGCCGCTGGTCCCCAGCTGTGGGCATAAAGTTTGTTAATGCCTAATGAGCACACGATGATGAGGAGCCAGAGAGACACCTTAACACTGCAGGGATGCTGTGGATAAACAAGGCTCAAGGAGTAATGGAGAATAACAATCATCCTTGTTTTCCTTACTGTTATAGGAATGCATTTGAATGTCTTGAATTGCTTTTAATAACATTGATAGAGCTTTTCAAAAAAATTTATGATTATTTTCCTTGAGAGCTTTGTGAGGAAAGATGCAGGAGAAAAAAATAAAACTCAGCCAGTTGCTGTGGCCTTGGAAACCAGTTTCTATACATTTTCTGTCTATGAGATCCTAGGAAAATACCAATTTAATAACATTCTTTAACAAAAATGAAATTTCTTCTTTTTCTTTTCATCTCTCTGGGAGGAAACAGAAATTGCCTGTGAATTTTTGTAATTACCCCAATCACTCATTCAATAGAACATTTAGTAAAATAATAACAATTCTTCTAAACCTAGAATTACTTATTTATTATTCCTTAAGCATCACATACATAAATGTATTTATAAACATTTCTTCAAATTCAGGAAAGGGCCGCTTAACTTTGTCCCAGCCTACAAATAAATCATCGTAATTCTGTTAAGATGCATTGTCACATCAAGACAGAGGGTTAGGCCTCCTAACAAAGCTGTTGCTTTTTGACTTTTCTGTTTTGAATCATTCAGTTTTGACTTTCAGGTTATACTAAAATACATCTTTTATATGCTAGACAGAAGGAGCTGCTTAAATCTCTTACTGCAAGGCATTTCTCTAAACTCTCTTATATTTTTTTCTGGCTCGTCACTGTATCCTTGACAATTTTTCAGTATCTTTTCAAATGTGTTCTGATATCAATCTCACCAATGCTGTAAACAGAGGTAAAAATCATCTCTCTGTCGTGCTGATTTTGCATACTTCTGAATTCTCTTCACTTGCCTGTTTTTTCCTATTGTCATTATGTGTATCAGAGAGTGGCTTCATGGGTACCTCAAAATGCCTGAAGGGCAATGATTTGCCACCCAGACCTGAGACAGAGTATTAAGCAGGATTTCACACACAGATTTTTCTACTAGACACAGAATCTGGAGAAACTATAGCACAAGGAGACTAATTTCAAAGAATAGTGCTTTGTGCCCATCTCCAACACCACTCAAAACTCTTGTATTTTCCTCCACCCTCCAGTTCCAATCCAGAGAGGTACTGTTCTTTAGATCTTGTGTGGATGATCCGTATAGATGTTTCAGGTAACTTAGTGCACTCCAGATATCATTATCCTCCTTTATTTACGTAGCCACACTCTATCTTTTGTTCCCTTTGCAGTCAGGAAAGAGACGTAAGCAACTTCAAGGCTGGTTTAGCCTCCCTCATTATTATTTACTTTGTGCCTGCTATCTGGTAGCTCCAGTTGCTACTTCCCAATTTTAGCATTAGAAAGAAAAATGAAGTTTTTCTTTGCTTACCTCTGCCATGCCATCTTCTGTAGTATATCTTCTCACATTTCTCTTTTCCTCAGGCTGAGTCCCTGCCATCTTTGCTGTTCTTTATGTAAGAGTAGTTTCATAGCTTTGATTATCACAGAATCATCAAAACATAGAACAGTTTCGGTTGGAAGGGACCTTAAAGATCATCTAGGTCCAACACCCATGACATGTGCAGGGACATGATCAGGCTACCACTAGATCAGGCTGCCCAAGGCCTCATCCAACCTCCAGGGATGATGCAAATCCTTGTTATCCTTTAGCATTCCTTGTCATCAAACTAACAATCCCTCTGAAATCTAAACATGATCATTAATTTTATGTGTTTCTCAGATAAAAAAAAAACCACAAACCAAAACAGTCAGTAACGCTAGCACTTTGTGAAGACAAGACTCTTCAGAATCCCCTGAAACCCACAGCAGTCATACCCTTGACTTCAGTCTGTAATTTCAGTACACAGAGACATGCAGTGTGGCGCCAGATTGAACCAAATTGCACTTTAAAGAGTAAAAAAAGCAAAAATCTTAGAATTTCCTGATATGAGTCTAATCCGGATCCTTAGACATTAATGATACCATTTCTTTTCACATCAGGGTTGGTTGGACAAGGCCCAGGCACTCTGTAAAAATGCTGAGCCTAGAGTTTATTAAACATTTTGTTAGTTAATGTGCCATTTTCTGATGTATATTTGATAAACAAATTTGTCATCAGAAGCGTTCTTGTTACCGGTGACATTTAAACACAAATGTAGATTTATATATCAGTAATTGTGTTTCAAGAGTAACTCTGTGCATAAGTCAGCATTTTGCAAATGTTACAAAAATGTACAAGCCCAAGCAGGAAAAAAATACTTGCCCATCTTCTGCTACATTTGATGTAATGAAAGGTAATTACATACTATTTGCACTTTAAAAGAAAGTACTCATCTTGGATAAGACCTTGATTGAAAATCTGTTGAAGATAATGCCAGTCTTTCAGTTGGTTTTGGTGGAATGTGGCTCAGGCTTTCAGGAGGAAAGTAAAGTTTTGCAGAGCTTCTAAGAGATCTTTTGGGGATTACAAATGAGATATTGTCACCACAGTGTTCAGGTGCTGCAGAAACGTCTCCGCTTCTGAAAGTCTTGCCTCTGGCACTGATCTTCTTGTTGCACTAACATAAAGAAAGTGCTGTTGACTCGTATCTACCAGAGGTGAAAATCCAATCTCACACATGTCCTTGCCATATAAGAACGTTTAGAAAAGAAATGCATGTCCTTAAAATTATATCAATTCACCTTACATGACTAAAAAAGAGGCCATTTCTAAAAGATATTGATTAAAATGGAAATACATTCAAATAAATGGATTCTTGGCTTGAAATAACCTTTACAGTAAGTGAATGGTCTATTTTGAAAGTATGATGGGTGTTCTTCAGGGCACTACTGTATCTTAATTTTATTTCATTGCTATAGAGAGTTTTCTCTGTTTATGAAAATGCTATGCAAAGTGAGATATATGGATTTCAGAATGGGGAGGAGCAGGAAATTTTGTCTTAAAAAGACATTTGCCTTTCTATTTCTCATCATTCTTCAGTATCAACAAAGGGCAGAGCCAGAGACTCAAGGGAAGATGAGTTTTCACAGGCACTCTATCAAACACAAAATAAAAACCAGTCTCTTCCCATGAAAGACTGTATTTTAAATGAGTCAGACAAAGAATGAGATTGAGGAAGTAGTAAAATCCGTGTTGCAGTGACAGATGCCGAGAGATCTTTATCTGGTCAAATCCTGAAAAGTAATTAAGGATCTTAATTGGGCAAATCTCAGCTCTACTAACAATGAAGTGACTTTACAGTAGTTGAGTTGGTAAGAAGGAAAAAAATGTGAAGAAGTCATTAGACAACCATTGAGATATGAGGGACACTGAAATTTTACATCTGCAACTTGCATAAAATACTTCTGAAAGGCTGCTCACTGCTCCAATATAATCCTCACAGTCCCCACCATCTATGTCCATCTCTGGGTGGGCTCTGCTGTTCAGGATGAACCACTGCTTTGATACAGTGTAAAGGTTGCCGGTTAGAGAGATCAAAATATGAGTCTGTTGCTTAGCCATTTTGGCTTTTGGGTGATGAGTCTCAAGTGTCTTCCAAGGTTTCTTGGTACTTTGCTGGGGAAAACAGAGGTGCTTGCATGTCCTTGGGCAACTGAGCTGTTAGAAGGAGGGGTTTGCATCAGTGTCGGAGATAAGAGCCTAAATTCTACAGAAGATGCTTGGTAATTTGTTCATCCTCTTTTCGGATCAAACCTCACTTCACATGTTGTGTTTTGTACAAGAAGAGTAACTGAACTTACACTTTCCAACAACAGTTTGTACAAAGTAAAAAACCTCAAAAACCAGAACCAGAAGCAATTGTAGTTATGCATAAGTGGGAGTAGTCCACCTAGCAATGCAGCATGGTGCAAGAAGAGAAGATTCATTCTACCCTTGTTTGGTGGTTGGGTTGTTTTTTTTTTCCTGGGGACTTGAAAGGGGGATATGTGATTGACTTTCATGCTCAAACTTAATCCATTAAAAGTTCATGTTGAGAAACTGGACCTAACATTATATATGTTCATGAATACTAAACAAGTAGGAATAGGTCACTCCCTGTGCTACTGGAAGTTTGCCCGCTGTTAGTACATAATACAATTGGATTGTTCGTCGATTTTCAGCAACATGATATCCTCTTCTTGCAAGACGACAATAAAAATCAAATGTGGAACCTTCCAGATCCGAAATAGGAATATGAGGTGTGCTGTTGGGACTAACGAACATCTACAAAAATAAAACGTACAGCGGAATGAACTAGAGCTTGAGGAATCACAGCTGTAACAAATTGTAAATCCAGTGCTTCCTCCTTGCCTTCAGAAACTGTCTGCAGTTGAGAGGGGTTAAAAAACTAAGTGTGAGTGTTTTCTAATCCCCCAAATACCAAAATTGTCATGAACTTAAAGGATAGTACAGGCAGTGTGAACTGTAGAGAATCTGGTGGGTTCCAGATGCTCTAGGATGCATGATGATGTCTTGTATCTACATTTCCAGTTAACTGGGAGAATTCCTGAAGACTTTACAAACTATCTGCTGAAATACAGATACGGCTATGGTGGAGCACGTGAGAATTTTTGTTGCAACAATAGACACTAGAGAATTTAGGAAAATTAATGATTTCACTAGTGAATTTCCTGGGAAATAAGTTTGCTGATGGCAATACTAGGAGCTGCAATGAAACTCTGGATCTAAATACTTCCTCTGAATTCTGTTGCCTACTCATGTGTGAGTCTAGAGACACCTGCTCCTATACTTGCAACCAGTTTTCTATTTCCTAGCCTAAAAATGGCCCAATTCAATATATATTGAAGTAAACACTAAGGAGGAACAAGGTGGATTTGAAATTTTGTTGCACATGAAGAAGTAAAGATGTATGCACATATCTATAAATTGAGAAACGATTTCTAGGGATATCCTTAATCGGTGCACTGACAGTGAGAAATGCTGAAAGCAAGTTCTCACAGGGAAATAAAATGCAAATTTGGCTTTAGTTCACTTGCACACAATATAAACATGCACTATCCACAGCACGATGCTCCTGTGATGATAACGTATTAATCCTGAAGCAAAAGCACCTATTGTGACTTTGGTTTTTTTCTAAATTTGTTATTACTTAGAAGGTGAGTTTCTTTGCCAAGTAGCAACACTACCCAGTATCTGCTGGTGCTCCCAGGAAAAGATCTTAAGATAATTCACCAAAATAGAAACTATTATTTTGAATTTCTGAGTATACAAGCCTTAGTATCATCATTTCAGGAGTAAACATACACAAGGAAACATTAAACAAGATTTCCAAACACATAGAGTGTATCAATGACCTGGTATGGAGTATATCCTTATATTTCTAATTGTCTGCTTCGAAATCTTACTACCATTTTGTTGAGAAGAGGAGAGATAGGTGCTGCCATTTCAGCAGATGAGTTCCCTGGAAACAAAAATATTAAAATATTTTTTTCCTAAGAGACAGGAAGAATCTGAGAAGCACCCTTGTTAAATTTATGAAATTTCCCATATGAATCCCATATGAATGAAGTGGCTTGTGGGCAGGCAGATTTTAATCAGCACACAAGCCTTTGAAGTAAATGCACCTGTGACTGAAGGTGCTCAAAGTTGTTTTCTGCAGTTCTTTGCAAAAAGAGGGGAAAAGAGGGTACACAGATTTTTTTTTTTAAAAAAAAAAAGCGAAGAAGAAATGGAAGTAAAAGTAAAAGGTGTTTGGACAGATTTCCTAGGGATATACACTGTGGATTTTTTCTTTTTTTCATAAAACACAATTTAGAAAAGATATATACTTTAAGCTCTGCTTTATCTTCACTCATAATTCAACTCCTCCAACTCTCTGCTCTTCTGTGAATGCCCTCTAGTTTTCAAAAATCTTTTTGATAGCCCATGCCCAAGAGTCAACCTACAGTCTCAGTTGTGACTATCCCCCTGACTTGCATATATACATACAGAAGACATAGATATATACTTCTTCCTAATATATTATCTTTCTGCAGCAATCGCTGTCTTGGTCACAAGCCAGGCTTAAGCCAGGAGCTCTTAGCACTAATAACATAAGCTTTTACAACTTGCACCATGAAATGGTTCAGTACCACAATATTCAGCTTTGCTGCATCTTTGCTGTAAAAGATGCCGCGTGAAGTCCTCAACACTTTTGCTCTGGTGCCTCACCTTCACTTACAAAGCAAAGGGAAAAGCAGTGACAAGGAAAAGATGAAGCAAGAGATAGTGCCTAAACACCTAAAATTGTTGAAAAATTCACTCTGCCAGCATTTCTGAGCCAAAGACCTTCATCTGGGTCTAGACAATCAATGCAGGCTAGTCATCTCCAGTAAAATACAGCAGCAAGGAGGCACTTTGATTGCCCAATAGCTTGGGATTTAAGGTATTCATTTCCCATGGAAGCAGTTACCATGTTCCTCAAGGAGTAAAGAGCCTAACTATTAGGCTGTAGGATTAGCCCTAGATTGGCCTTTCTAAGTGAGGAAGAGAGAAGGAAAGTTTTGGGGTATGTGATGAAGGAAGAGCGAAAGGAAACTGCCTGTATCAGCTCTTGATTGGGTGCTTTTTGATCTGAAACTGAGATGGTCAGACCTGATATGGTTCAGGATTTGATGTATTTTATAGAAAAGGTAATGGAAGAGAATTATAAATTTCCTCTTTCAGACCATTCATTTGTAGTTAAGGTACTTTTCTTGGAGCTGTGTGTTCAAATCTACTGGATAACAAAAAATTCATTGAATTTCCCTAGTGCACATTGCACTCATCACTCTTGGGGATATACCTGCAGCTGTGTTTTGTTTATGCTCCCATCCATCAGGTGTATGCCGCTCACTCCATCACCATGGGCACAGTGGACAGTATGCCCACTATAAAAAATGAGAGTGGTGACCCTTGAACAGGAACGTGGTTAATTGAGGGTTAGAGGTCTGTAATCTTGGAAGTCCGGTGACCTACCAGTGCCTCGAAGGCCAGAAAAGGTATCCTGAGGATCCAAAACACAAGCCTCATCCATTAAAGATGTGCTTATGTACACTAGAGCTTTTGCACCTCAACTCCCCAAAACAAGTAGGTTGGAGCTCTTAAAGTTTCATGTATTTTATGGCTTGGGAAAGGGATGGATAAAGTGAACTGAACTTGATATTAAATTTCTATGTATCCCACTGTTTTCATAGCCAAATCACATTGCAAACAATGTTTATTTCCTCATGCATTATCCACTTGCATTAGTTTTGGTTGGGATAGGGTAATTTTTCTTCATAGCAGCTAGTATGGGCTATGATTTGGATTTGTGCTGGGAACAGTGTTGATAATAGAGGGATGTTTCAGTTATCATTGAGTAGTTCTTACACAGAGTCAATGCCTTTTCTGCTTTTCATCATACCTCACTAATGAGTAGGCCGGGGGTAAACAAGAAGTTGGGAAGGAACACAGCTGGGACAGCTGAACCCAACTCACCAAAGGGATATTCCACTCCATATGATGTCATGCTCAGCATATAAATCTGAGGGAAGAAGAAGGAAGGGAGAGGAATTTGGTGTGAAGGTGTTTGTCTTCCCATGTAACTGTTCTGTGTGATGGAACCCTGCTTTCCCAAAGAAGTCTGAACGTCTCCCTGCTGATGGAAGTGATGAACGAATTACTTTTCTTTTGGTAGAGTCTGTGGCTTTTGGACCCCTGTTAAAATGCTTTTCTCACAACCCATAAGTTTTCTTGCTTTTACTCTTCCAATTCTCTCCCCCATCACACTGGCAGAGAGTAAGCTATTGGCTGTGTGGAGCTTAGCTGCTGGCTGGGGTCAAAACACAACATCCCTCCAGACTTATTACAAGATTATGGCTTGTTTTCAGTTTTTCCTTCCAGCTGCCTTTGTGTTTCAAATTGTCTTCAGTAAGATGGATCTAATTTTGTTATTTTCTTCTTTTATTTCTAATTTCTCTAAATCTGCAGATATTATTGCTCTACCCTGATGAGGCTCACAATACCTCCCAACTGAACATCATTAGCATGCTGTTTGCTGTCTCAAGCAAGGGGCTGCTTATTTTCTTTTTCACCAAGTGCTCCAATTTCCCTCATCATTCCTTGCTGATCCATAACCCATCCTTCGCATCTGTGGGAGCTGGAACCAAGAAGAAAACTGCCTCCCTGACACTCCTTTAGCAGGACATCTGCACCTTGTCAAAGCCCCTCATGTTATCGCGCAACAAGGGAAGCTAATGCAAGTCAAGAGTGAATCTTGTCAAGTTTAGACGTGTAACTTGGGGCTGTACCAGGATTAATTATGCCTTCTGCTGCTTTACACACTCATGTCATCAATAAATTCTAATAAACAGGAGTAGGATGTTCTTATTCATGTCATTCCAGAGGAATTAGAACACAGTAGTGTTATTTAGCAATGCAGATGTTTTATTATTGTGTTGTTTATATGGAAGTGGATATGACATGAAGAGGTATATCAAATGAGCAATAGAGAGAAGCGAGCTGTGCTCCCTTTTTGATTATGTATATTTATTCATACTGCAGAAGTTACTGCACGTAGCAGAGTCTTCTAAGATGGATTACTCACTTTGGAAACCTAGTCTCCTCTCTTCTCCCCCCCCCCCTTTTTTTTTTATAAAGTTTGGATATGCCAATACTACCTTTGTACAGTATTTATGAGTTCTTTCTTTAAATTGAACGTTAATTGATTTAGTCACCACAATTGCAAAACAGAAACCTAATCACCAGAAGCTAAGTAAGCAGAAAAAAAATAATGATTTGGAGCTGTCTGTCTACTGCTGCCGAACAGACACACTGGGCATGGTTTAAAGCTGTAATTGCATTGTGGCACTGGCTTGCTGTTCCCAGCCCATGCATAATGTAGCTCCCAGTTGTAGACTGCTGCATATCCTGCTGTATTTACCCTCAGATGCCAGCAGAGCACATGCCACCCACAACTGCTTCTTCCCAACAGTGTAAAACTGTCACACTTTCAATTAGATGCCCCAAAGCACTTTATTGCCCACTGGAGGGTATAGTCATGTCTTGATGGAGGAAGATTATGGGCTAAATGTAACCATTCTCTGCAGGCTGTGGCAAAATTACTCTGGGCATGAATTTGGATAAATTACTCCATTCGTGCTATTGATCATAAAACAGGGATATGCACTGCTTCTTTCTGAAGGCACAAATTCTTGACCACAAATAGTTGGGCCAGTATACGGCCTTTTTACTTCCCTGAAGACCTGTACAGCAGAAGAAAACAAAAAAACAACAGGTAGCAGGAGATCTTACTGCCTTACCTCTACCTATTCTCTGCTGTATATTGCCATGCAAACTTACTGCAGAGACAAACTCTTCTTCTGTGGACTCTGGACAAATCTGTCACTCCTCTCCATTTTTCTTCATGTCTGAAGTCTGTGCCTTTGTTTACTGCTGCCTTTGCACTCACAAAACAGAGGCACTGCATTGAAAACTTTCAGGCCCACCATCTAGGCATAGAAAAATGATTGCGTTTGAGAGAATTAAAAGACATACTGCACTACAGTAACCCATTTTAAGTCAATGTGAAGCAGTGTTAAGCCATCTCACATGATTTCATGAGCAGAGAAGGCTAAGTGCATAAATGTGGATAAGCAGCTGTTAGCATGTGAACAGCCACAGTGGTGGGTGCGTAGCAATTTGTTAAGCCGATGTAACTTGATTATATATCTAAGTCTGTGGATGTGAAAATTTTAGGAACAGACTAAATAGTGTAATTCTCAGTGCTGAAAGTTTTGGCAGCATCTAGCCAAGGACAGAGAAAATATTCTGTAAATGTGATAGATGAGGGACTCAGAAATACTAATAATTTAGAAATATTAGTCACACTAAAACTAAAGCCTCTGGGCCCAGATTCAGTAACACCGTAAGCATATATGTTGTTTTAGATGTAGGCAGAACCTCTTCACCTACAGTGGTTCTCACCGAATAATTAAGATTTGCACTTCTGTAAATATCGTAAGTTCCTCAAAGGGAATTTCCAATTAATCCTTCTCTAGCATCAGGCATGGCTCAGCTCCTACTTCAGAAACCTACGTGAGTCTATGTACGTCTGTGTCTGCAGGTAGCAGTCTATGTGTGAACTTCACGCCTAAGGTCCTATTGGAGTCAGTGGAGATTTGAGCAGTAAAAAACAGAGACATTTGTCTGATTGGCTCGTTACGTGTTCACTTCATGATAGGTTGAATCATTCTTGATGTGACATTGCCTCTACCTACTAGATCTCTGAGAAGAAACACTAGGGTAGACAACAATCCCATTCTCTACCATATACATATACATATACATATACATATACATATACATATACATATACATATACATATACATATACATATACATGTGGTGGTCTGAATCTGGAGCTACCAAAGGAGTTTGTGAAAGTTCTATCTTTTCCTTTTCCCTTTTTTTTTTTTCCTCTCCAGCCCTGCGATGGCACCTATTCATGCTGTTTCTCTATGGTGCCACTTCAATAATTAACTTAGGCAGCTGAGCTATGTCTTACAGCATTTATGTCACTGATGTACTTAGGAACTTTTCTAAGCCAGAGTTCAAAATACGTGTTTAAATCCTTTACAAGTTCAGGGCCTTGCTTAAATAAATGTGTGTGTTAATTTGAGCCTAATTGGTTTAATATTAACACCACATGACTATTAAGAATCAATTGATTTAGTTTTAACACGCAGCATCACGTACATATCTAGTTTAGAAAGATCAAAGAAATTGAATACAAACAAGTCTGAGAGTTTAACAGTGAAGTTACAAATTTAAACGTACAAGAGCCAGGATACAGAAACAGTGCAGTTCTTCCAGTGTAGCAATAATAATTCAAACATATTGTATCTATATAATATTTTTATTACCAGTCAGACTATTAAATGCATACTTAAATCTATGCAAGATATGCAATGTGGGCAAGTCTATTGTTACTCTGAAAACTATAGCTTTTTCATTTCCTAATTGCAGTTTCATGGCACTGCCAAGATTTTGTGTTTAATTTATGTAGGGATTTCTATAGTCCTCAGAGCTCTTAATAGAATGGATTCACAAAGACCCCTAGTATAAGGAAGGCAAGACTGGTAAGAATGCTATTCATCTTACTACCTTTCATCAGCAGGATTAAAAGAGTTTTTATCTACATTTTGCAAAAGGGAACGGAGTCACAAAGCGATGACCTCATTTACCTACTGCTGAGCAGCAGGGCAGTGGAAGCGCTAATAATAAAATCAAGGCCACCTAGGTCCTAAACCAATGTCTCCAGTGAGGCACAGGATATGTTGTGATTCAGATATCTATATATACTTATATATGACTCTAGAAGGACAATATAAATGTTCAGAGCCAGGACCAACCCAGGTCTGCTCCTAGGACCTGCTGGCTTCATTAAATATAGGTGTAGCCTCTCAGTCTGACAAGTTCTTTAGGTGGGGAGCCAGTGCTGAATATACACTGTATAAAAGTATATCCACAGTTCAAACATATGCCTGCATGAGTCTCCACTTAATCCATAACTGGCAGAATTTCTGCTTTCTTTTGAAACGCCCCTTTTTTGTTTTGTGGGAAAATAACAAGCATGCAAGCAAATAAAATCCTGTCCAAACATTACATAAATGAAAATTGTACTTGGCTGTAATCTCAGATTTCAGGCTGTCAGAATGTCAAAAAAATTAGCTTATTTAGCAGTATAGTTTCATGGACTGGCACCCATTAGCAAAACACCTAGAGATATATCTTACTGGATTTGTGCAGTAACAAAGCTATGCAAGAGCTTTCTGGAAAGATAAGGAGATGAGTATAAGTCTAGCAACTCCCCAGAAAGAACAGTACCCATAAAATCTGTGTGTAATTGTAACAAAGAACTTGCTTAAGGTTTCTCAGAAGTAAATGGAAACAAGGATTTGTTATTCCAAAGCTAAAAGGTCAGGGCCAATCCACGGTGCACGAGAGATGTTTAAACCTTCAAACTTTACATGACAAGTATTCCACAATACCAGAAGTCCCCTCAAGTATCCCATAGCAAGTTTGCTCTGTCCCATGAGACCTCTGGCAATCTTATTTCTTTCTTCTCAGCAGTTACAAAACTCTGGCTGACCCTCTTCAAGGCTGTGAGTGGTCCCTTCAACAGTCCATCAGCCAGTGATCTGAGAGCTTGAATTATTGGTATCACTGCGGTTAGTTACTGCTCCTTTGAGTCTGTGCATCTGTGTGTTTATTTCATTACCTCTCCTGTCTGTTGTCCTAGTCCTTAATACTGAATGGTACTAAGCAGATATCTGCACAAATGCAAAATGCTTCATTCCACGTATGAATACCACATGTACACTGAATTAAGGCTAGTGCACGTGAGACAGGGCTAATATAGCCATTTCTGTGCTGAGTGATGACTAACACTATGATGGGCTCTTCAGACTGGTGTTCAGTTCCACAGTTTAGATTAAACAATGTAAAATGTCATTTACCTCATTCAGATGCAGACAAGAGACCATATGTCTCCCTGGGGTGAACTGGACCATCTGGAAAAGAAGTTATCCTGTGCCTCCAGCTTGCTGTTGGGCCTCAAAAGTGTGAGCAGAGGAATGAGCTAAGAGCTGATGAGAGAAGCTCCCATATGACCAATGTACCAGCATGACCTCAGACTCAAGGGAAGAAGAGGTGGCAGCATCTCAAAAGCCAAAGTAGCCTATCTATCATCTTGCCTGATCTTTCTGAGATTGTGACTTGATGCTGCTCCAGTGCAGAGCAGCTGAGTGCTGCAGTACACACTGGGCAATCATCTTTTAGCAGAGCTGCAGTGCCAATGGTTAGTTCAATGCTCAGAGTAAATTAGCTCATCTGGCAATGGTGCCAGGTCCAGAGCTTGTAGCAACCAAAAAATGAACGAGTGTGGTTCATGTAACCTCGCCTTAACGTCTGAAGGATCAGCATCTAGTCCAGGGTTGTCATATCAGCTTCATCTGCAGGTTTGCTCTCCCTTCCTTAGAGGATATAAGGAACTTCTAGTGACTCACTCCTTTGTTAAATAGGTGTTATGAACCATCTTATGGAACTTACTCTCCCTACCTTGTTTATATGAAGAGCTTAAGTAGCTGAGAGTCGTTGCCTGTTACATTTTGGGTAGCAAAGTGAGATGAATCCCACTTTAATCGGGAATGAGATTTTAGAACTGGGAGAGTCCATGGTAGCCTCCAGATCTCTGCTCTTTGTCTAATCATAATAAGGAGCACACTGCTTTGTTCCCTTTAAGCTGGTGGCTGGCATTTTGCTATGTGTTGTTTTTTTTTCGCTTAGTAGCCTAAAATGAGTAGTTATATATCATAGTCAGTGTTGCACCATGCCTCTATTTTGGTCAGATTTTCAGACATTTCCTGGCAAATAGGTTATAGCTTTCAGATGTGAACATGGTCCCTAAGTTCAGGCTTCAAAATGGGGAGAAAGTAAGAAATAATGGGTTGTCAGCTCTCTTTTAAAAGGTGCATGCATCAGGAGAGAAAATAAAGACGCTATTGCTGTGCATAGGAGACTCCAGAAGCATTCAGATAATACTTACATCTGCTTTAATGATTCCATTTAAGCTGTCATTTTCAGCATTTACCTTGCAGCATTCAAAAGCAACTACACTTACATGTTCTCAATAGACTCAGTGCCAGTCTCAGATAGAAGGGGGAAAAAAAAGAGTAGAAGAGAGGAAAATGAAAAGTGCCATACAGTATGTTTCAAAGAACAAATTCCTTGCAGGAAATTAGCAGTAATTTTGGGGCTACCGCTGTTGAAGAGAAATAAGTTTCAAGAGAAAACGCACGGTCTCTTTTTTTTTCGTAAGCAGTAACAAAAAGCAGAAGTAAAGACAGGCTTATCATAAGGCTTAAAGGGACACAGGCAAATATTTTAGAGCAGGAAGCACCGGAATTAGGGCGCTCTTCCCTGTAAGACCCTGTGTAAATCACTTCACCGACTTTGCCCTCGAGTTTCTGCGTGGTTGGTAATAACAGGAACAGTGGACCCATGATCATGTTGGTGCTGCAGAGCTCAGGTTTGCCTGCCCAGGTGGAACCTTCTGAATGAAACTCTGGGCCAGGATCTGCATTGGGTTCAGTGCTGACACAGCTTTCCTCAGCAGCCTTGGGCAAGCAGCTTAATCTGCTTGCTGCTTACAGCTTTGACAGAGGCGCTCTTGACAAATGCTGTGCCGTGATTTAAATCCTTCCACCCTTCTTTCAGCCACAGATTGTCTCTTTGTGCTGCCTAGAGCCACAAAGGAACGTGTACCCTCACTTCAGCCTCTCTAGCTTGCAACCCAGCATCTCAGCTTAATCCTTTATAAAGGGTGGCTTGTGTTGTGATGCCAGGCTGTAGGCATTCAACCTCTTCTGCTAACTGAACCGTAAGAGGAATAATATCTAGCATAAAGGACAGCCAGCAGTCAGTGGGTATGTGAATGATATCTTCAACAGATCTGGTTGGGTTTCAGCCTCCCATCTGAGGTTGAGAATAATAACATTCTCTTTGTCAGAGTTCTCTCCACATATCGCAGGACTTCTGGGATCACTCTGTACCATCGATACAAAGCTTAAGGGGTATCTGGATGTTCAGGGGTGACTCTATGAGCTTGCGACCCCTAATCTTTTCTTGTGCCATGCATAAAACAGCCTGGAAGTGAGGCTCAGCCAGTTTCTGTCTTCTCTTGAATCTGTTCATGGAAATGTTTGCTTTGCTTTCAAGATGTAGCTCTTCACTTGCTGGATTTGAAGCAGGGAACACAGGAAATGAGAGATTCATTCTCATTTTAAAACCAGGGAAATAAGGGCCTTCAATGCCATAGGACATTTCTCTAGGTCTAAATAATAAAACAGATGAAGAAAGTGAATGTTACATATTTATTGAAACATTTCCTTACTCTATACCTCTTTGAAGAATTCATTTATAACCAGACATTTTGGAAACAGAAGTCCTATTCTTATGGAACAAGTAGGATAGCTGAGGCTAAATGCCAAGGGACCTCCCTGGGCCATGGGGACATTAATGGCATCCTGCTGCTAGCGAGACACACGCTCCTGCTACAGAAATGTGTGAAATTAGCAACACCATTTTCTTTTCTTTCTTTCTTTGGATCCCTTCCAAATTCACCTCCGCCTTTTCTCTCTGGATGTAAACCAAAGACAGTAGATGCTTCAGTATGTATCCTCAGGAGCAACTCTGCAGATTAAATGCCCGCAGCTATTGTGCATCCAAAGTCTCTGCTGAAAAATCCTTTCAGTGACAGAGGAAAATTAAAAATCTAAATTCAGAATGGAGCCAAATTACCTACTCTTGCCACGGGAAGTCTGACATATCATTACAAACCGGTTTACTTGTCTGTGTCCAATTTAAAGTGCCTGGCTTTTCTAATGGGGGAAAAAAAATATAAAAAAAAGGAAAGAAGAAGCCAGACAAATAAACCAAAACAGAAGAAAAGCAGGTAATGACTTACTATCTCTGTAACAGGTATGAAGTGGACTTTGTCATGAAAATTGTTGAGGCTTCTTCCACTAAGGGAGAGTCGGGACTGTGGGATCCAGAGTATTCAACCAGATAAGGGAGCTGAGCCCCTGCTCAGCATTTCCTCAGGAGTGGCCCCTGGTAGCTTCCTTCAGAGGCAAGCACAAGAAACTCTGCAAGAGCCAGATATGGAAAAAATGGTCTACAGAGAAGTTTCTTCCTCAACTTCATTAATTAGAGGCTTGCTCAGGCCTTGCAGCAGAAGGGTTTATATCCTGAGACTATGCAGTGATGAAAAAGAGCTGCTAGTCTCTCAACCTGGGTCAGGAAGCGGCTTCCCAGGCAAGAAAAGTCTCTGGGAAAGTCAGAAAGACTAATTCTTTTTCCAGCACTGGATGGTCCTTTGGATTCTGCATGCTTCTCCAAAGCAGTTCAGCTGTTCTAGAGGAGCAGCCTGGGGCTTCTTTCCAGGTCTTCCTCCTTGTGACTCTGCAGAAGAGGCTATCACAGCTCCCATCTGTGGCTGGCCACTCCAAGGTACAGAAAAATGGGTTTTTCATCCTGGATTCTTCACTTCTGAAATGCACTGTGCCACCAGGTGATTGAGGGAGGAGAGGTTGTTGAGGCAGTTGCCTACAACGAGCGAAGACAGTCTGTCCCTGTTCAGCACTTACTATGGCATTAAGAGTGAGCTATACATCGTGCATCCCTTATTCGTTGTAGTATCCTGGGTCAGAAAAACCCTCCAAGGAAGGAATTTTAGTCTTAAATGTGGGATGTAGAGCTGGTCAGAACAAAATGCCTGTTTTCTTTAGAAGACTTGAAAGCAGTATAATACCAGGTTGATGGAGCACTTAAAAATGAAATGCAATTTTCAATAATGTGCAGACATCACAGTCTCAAATTTTCAGAAAAGGAAACATTTTTTTCATTTCTTTAAAGTAACTTTTCACAAGGACACTCACAGACGCACTGTTATTATATAGTAGCACTTGAATATGTGTAAAAGTTTTTTAAAATTAAGAGAAACATTTCTACTTATCAACATGAATAGTTTTTATGGAACAAAAATTAACATTTGTTATGCCTTATTTTTAAATTATGTCTCCCTAGAAAAATATTTTTTTCAGGGTGGGAGAGGTGCTACCTGCAATCCGAAGCAAAAGGGTTGTTGCAGACTTGCAACGTGTTTAACGGAAGAGGACATCTGTTTTCCATGTAATGCTAATTTAAAGTATTCAACACCTTGACAGGTGGAGACTGGAATGGAAGGGGGTGGTGGGGAGTGTGGAAAGCACAGAGGAGACAGAGAGATGCTAAGGATGGCCAGCTCATGATAACAGGGAAATCTTTCCTTTTAGGAAAAAAAATGTTTTAAAAATTTTGGTTTAGTTTGTTCTCCATCAAAAAAATATTTCCCAAAATCATTTGTGATTGGCTTTTGGGAGAAATTAGTATATAGTTATATAATGCTTTAAAATCAATTCCAAGTTTCACCCATTTAAACTAAATGCAACCCTCTTTAAGAAACTATTTTCTCCTTGCCTTCATAAAACAAGACAGAAGAAAAAATAAGTACTAAACAGAACAAGCAAAAACCCTCCTTTTTTTCTGCTAAAATTACCCTCAGAACACTCTCTTTCAGTACAGCAAAACATTCTCCAAAACCTTTTTTAACTAAAAGCCCATATTTTTCTTAGGAAGACACGTATAGACAAAAGTACAGAAGCCATACTGATAAATACAATTGACCTCCTCTGATGTTAACTTAGAGCTCATTGATTTCTTTTCTGATGTGCCATAAGAACGTTCATTTGCAGTGAATGCTAGCTATGACTTTTTCATTAGTTCTGCAGCTGCTGGTTTGTGGCTATCGGCTGGTCAATGTAGATGGGCACAGGCTGACCTGGGCTTTGCTACTGTTGCTTCTGTCTGGCCAGCTGTGAGCTAATTAGCTAATGCCAATGGGCTGTTATTATGAAGGGCAGGACATCTTAGCCCAGGTACAGTGCTGGAATAACTATGAGGCTTCTGAGCTCAACTTCTATGTTGTGGTGCAGTACTGACAAAAGGAAAAAGGTAATCTGAGTAAATCCTGGTTATTTACTCTAAGCAGGCACTTAGAAGACCATTTGCAAGATTGCATCCAGCCATCTCCCAGTAATGCATTATGCATTTCAATTAATGGTTTGCTTTCTTCCCCCTGATTGTTAATTTGAGATCTGGATCACAAAATTGAGCGTGACCCATTGGGAGTCACTGACTCTGACAAACTCAACCTTATTGGGGCATTTATTCATTCAAAAGCCAAAAGATGAATGAGTGAGGTAGATGTTGCTCTCACTGAAATGACCAATTCATTCCACATGGGGCTTCATGGAGATGACGAGTCTGTACCTCCTGCACCTCAGTGCTGGGAGGCAATTGGCTCTGAGAATGGATTCAGCACTGTTTTTTTTTTCGAGTAAAGTTGTCTAGCTACAAAAAGAAACATCTGAATTTTGGTTGACCTTTAAAGTTGTCCAGGGTGGGGTGGCTGCATGCTTGCTCCCCGTCCTTTCTCTAATTTCGTTAATCAAGAGCCTGCCTGCACCATGCTGTTCATAACGGCCTGGGAGAGCTGTGACAAGTAAATTTCAATCTCTCAGTGGAGCTGATATTCTTAGAGCCGCAGGAGCAGTCATCAGGAAGGGGAAAGCTGTGAACGCCAATAAATTATTGAAGAAAGCAGGAGAAATATTTCCTTCTGTTGACACATTGGCATTCACCTTTGGGAATGTAATCATGGGAAAGGTAGGCAATCTTTTGTCATAGGGACCTTTTGCTCAGAGAATTCAGTCTTTTTAAAACCTTAGTAGGGACCCTGCAAGCTCTCAACGTGGAAGGGATATTCAAGCCGTAGAATAACTTCAGACAGGCACGTTGCTCAGAAATGACAGTGAAACTGAATCAACTCTGCTGCACGTTAAAACATGCTTGATAATACAACAGGAGGTTTGCAGGGTAGGCTATAAACCCCTCTGGCTTCCTGGCCACGGGGACAGGATCTGCTCAGGAGTGGGGTTGTTTTCTATGAATAAAACAAAGCAACCTTGAAAAAACGTCAGAAGATAAATACAGCAGAATGTAAAATTTGGATGAGAGCAGGAGGTGGAATCTAACGGAGACCTGTTAGTCTAAGGCAGAGAATGAGCAAGGGTATGTCTGCCAGAAAGGACCATTCCCTTTTGGGCTGTGCCTCTGGGGAATTACTCGGGGCAGGACTGGAGAGCTGGGATTATACAAGAGTTGTTTCTTTCTGCCTGAGACTCTGTCTCTCCCCCCTTCTGCCACCACTGACAAAAAATGAAGCTGGCCAGGCCCAGAAACGAGGAGGATTTGTTTCTCTGAATTTTGAATTCTGCTTGGAAAGCCATCAAATTAGCACTGATGTTTTATTCCAGCATCAGAAACTGCAGGGAAAAATACCCAGCAGCTCAGTGGATTTGAATCCACAAAATCAGCTCCAGTTTTGTTTAGACAAGATGAGTGAATAACCCCCCTCCTCAGCATCATATTTGGCTCAAATCACCAATTTACTGGTATACAAAGATCTAAAACTGCCCCTCCGGCAAATTAAGGGATTACGTCAATCACTCAAGTCCAGTCTACCTGACAACAGCACGCAGCAACAGGGCAAAAGGTTTGATGCTCTGTTGGAATGTGATAAGGAGAAAATGCCAAATGACACATAGGCAAAGTTATTACCAGTGAGATGAAGACAAACTGGAGGGAGTTCAGAGAAGTGCAACAAAAATGATTAGAGAGCTGGAGGGGTTGATTTACAAGGAAAGTTTTACAAGAACAACTGTCAATATGCACAGCAGGGCTGAGCAACATCTGAGGGGGGAGAAAGAGCCCATTGCAAATATCTGAGCAGTACAAACACCCAGGGAGGAACAAAATTACCCAAGGGAGAAATAACTCTGATAATGAGTTGAAATTAAGAGAAAGAAGATAAACATCAGAATAACTTCTCATTGGAAAGGATGTGGAATCATCTAATGTGGGAAGACATAGAAGTCCAAACCAAACAAGTTACAAATTTCTTCCCAGAGACCCTGCAGATATCATGATCACCCACAATTAACTTCAGAAACCAAAATTGTCTAAGCGACACGTATTCGAGCCTTCAGAAGAAGTTAGGTGCAAGAAGCCTTTTAGAAGTGTGTTTTCCAGATAATTCAGTGTTACCTTTCTTGCTGGTCAAAACCATGTCAAGGATCAGGTGGAGAAAGATCTTACTTGTTGTTTAGTGGGTGAAGCGAGCACTCTAGAAAACCCCAAAAGTGCACTTTTGGAAATCTGGTCACTAACATACTCCTTGACGAATAGTTTTCTAGTTGAGATAATTGGTTTAAATCTGCCTCCGCTCTGGAGTGACTGGAAATCAACACCAGATAATGGCTGCTTGGTAGAAGATGTGACATGAGTTAAAGCACTCAGTTGAATTTCTACTGGATATTGGACATGTGCTCACATTAGAAATGCTTTGAACAGCAGGATCAGCATTAAATTAATGTCTACGCTCACAATCTTGCCAAAGAAACCCAGAAGGGGTTAGGCATTAGTAATGAACTGCACGTTCACCTTTGGAGTGAAGTCATTAGCAAGGTAAACTCTATCTCATGGGCTCTGAGGCTTGTTTCCACCAGCATGTCACCCAACTCCTGTATGGTATGTCAGTTTGAAAAGCAAATAATATAGCGTATTTCCTCAGCCTACTAGAAAGAACTGCAATTGAAAAGAAGTAACATTACAGAAAGTTTGTTTGTTAGACATTATTTTTTTAAGTAACTATTTTTAATCTGTTTCTTGACCGGGAAGGTACAAGCAGTTTGTTACATCTGACCTAATACATCTGGTAGTAATAGCTGCAATGAGTAAGGAAGCGGCATGGGAATCTCCTACAGAAGTGGTATTTGAAGGTCTGGCTGAGCAAAGCCACTTAGGCCATTTCAAGTTTATTGTTGTTACACTTTGGTGTGGCTTTCCAGTAATTTATAGGGGTGTTTGTTGAGTTCATGAGCTCTTGAGACCAGCATCCAATAAAATAGTGATGTACTTTCTCTTGACTGAAGGCAGAAGCATATATCATTGTATGCAGTGGGTCTGATATCATTTTGTGCCGGATGGGGAAAAAGGCTGTAAGGCTCTGGCTTAGTCAAAAGAAGAGGAAAAGTAAAGAAAAATGTCAACAAAGGACACTGCATTGTGAAGGGCACCGTTTTGTTTCTAGTTTCCTCAGCTCGAGACATTAAGTTAACCGGCAAAGTATTTGGTAGGTTAATCCTATTTTTATTAGAAGATCCCATATTAGTTTATGATGTCTTTCTGAGCCTGATATAAAGCCACAGAAGTTAATGAGCAGCTATTAGATTTGTCATTATTTATATACACATATATATTCCCATAAATTTTCATCTGTATTTTAACATTTCCAAGATGTAGAGTACTAATCCTTTATGCCCTTGCAGTGTTAAAAACAATATCCTTTTAAATTTAATTGACATTTTAAAAAGTTGCCTCTTCCTCTACCATTAGCCTCTTCCCCTCTATCAAACAATAACTGGTGGATCAGAGTTGGTTGATTAACTGTACAGAAAAGGAAAAATCACCAGAGGAGTGAGGTTTATTTTTAAAATACCTTTTTTCCGTCCATCTAGAGGCTAGTCAAGACATACGATAGTCAGGCAACATTCATAGCAATCCTATCATGTAGGAAACAACCCCAAAAAAGTATCGGTTCCTGGAGCAACTGTGTGCCTCGGTATAAAATAAATATTAAATTCTTTTTGCAAAAGACAAAGTCAGCAGTGCCTTTGCCAGTTTTCTCAGAAGTCTAAGTTCACTCACACGTCAAGGAAAAAGGCTAAGAAGCCTCTTTGATGTGATATCACCTGTTAGCACAGTCCAAAACAATGATTTAAAGACAATCTTAAGATGTAGGCATTACTGGATCGCTGCTAGTGACAACCCAACTTGTGGCCCCACGAGCATCTTCCACAGGAGCCAGGGCAGAAGTGATGTGGCTTTGCACATCCCTGTAAAACAACAGGTGATTTCAATGGAGCAAATATTTCTGTTGGCCAAATATTTCCATCAACTTCCCATTGCCCAGTGACAGAGTGATGTGGAGGCTCCACACTTGCACACCACTATGGGATCCTCCGCGGCATCAGCAAGAGGTGACGCCAGTAGGGTTGTGGACCATTCTGAGCCTATTCAGCTTCCTGGTGATCACAGGCAAGCGCAGCTGGCTGCAGTCCATTTGGAGGGAGAAAGGATGAGCGGAAAGTTTTGTTTTGTTTGTTAAATTCAGCTTGGGATTTCCCTGTGACTGCTACCAGCAGAAAGTGTTAGCATATGAATTATTTAACATAAACTCAGGGGCTGTAGTAAGTCTTCTGACTGTCTGACTTTTGCAGAGATTTCTTTAGCTGACAGTTTCTATTCCTCTGTGACAGATGCATTTTCCGATCCTAGATTGTGCTGGCCCCAAAAAGGTAGCTTCAACATAAAAGCAAGGAGACCTTAAGAGAAAAAGGCTTTTTTTTTTTGTAGAGAAATAAGTTAAGATTTAAAGCTCGTAATTTCTATTGTTAAATCAGTTTTAAGAAAGAAATAGATCATAATTCACATTAAAGGTCATCTTCGATCTGCCTCCATCTCCCTGCTTTCTTGTTACTCCCTTTGTTCAGAGAAGGAATAAAACCCATATTATTACTCAGACATAAAACCTTAAACAGAGCACAGGCTATTAGTGATTCTCCAGCTGTATTTTGCATCTCCATCTGAAATCAGGGAGCCTTTCTAATATCAAATGCAGGCACACCTAAGTAGAAATAAATGTTGCCCTGAAGAACTTATAAGGTAAATGGACAAGAGGAGGAAGAACGGAAGCTGTTGCTGAGATGGGGAACAAAGGCACAGCAAGGTTAAGTGGTTCACTGGAGGTCGCTTGGGAAGTCTAACATCGAGCTGGGAAGAGAACCAAACTCTTCTGAGTCATCATCCCCTGACAAGCCCATCCTTCTTCTTTTCCTACTAAATGGAACAATCCTGCATTGGTAGTGGTATAACGGTCTACATGACCGGGTAGGTCTTTTCCATTTCCAATGTCTATGATGAGAGTAATTCTGCTTAATGGGGATGCAGTCAGCTGGTGCCAATGGTTAAGTGTTGCTTAACCAGGTGTTAAATAGGTATGAAATTCCAGACTCTGGGCTTTGAATGCAGAAGTTGCCAAATGAAAATGAAAATAAAATAAAATAAATAGCAAAGGGGGGAGGGGAGGAAAGGAAAAAACAACCAGAAGTGAGAGAAGAAAAAGGAAATGCCCTAGAGTATCAGATCCACATGCTTACATACATTCAGTCTGGTGTTTTCCTTCCTTTCGCCTACTTTCAAGGGGGTTTAAATAGCGTGTTTACTTAATGAGGTTAACAGACTATGCAATAACCAGCTCTATTTAAACAGATTCCTCCCCTTTCTCTTTTATAAAAATATACTCAGTAGCTGTTTTTTTATCATCTGTCACTTTCTCTTACAATGTCACCTTTAACTCACTATTGAAACTCACTGTTGTGGTGAAGTCTCTTTGCTTTCCATTTGATGTGTTTATGTAATGCCGTGTAGTAAGACTAACAATTGTATGCAGGCATCAGGCAAATAACAGACACCACCTATTTACCTTAAATTATCATTCTTCTTGCTTTGTTTAGCCATTTTAGACGTTTCTGTTAAAAGCATATCTTGTGTCTTTTTACATGTTACGTTTGTAAAGGATGCATTTGCATGTGATATCTAGTATTAGTTCATACTTGATTTATGTTCAAGATGGCCATTCATCCTCACTGATTTTCCTTCTTAGGGGGAAAATCTCATAAAATCCTTTGCTTTCTTCTGGGGAATCTCACACTGGTCCATTCCCCACATTTCTTCCCTTCAGCGTTTTAAAGTTTGACACATCTGAAATCCATAAATTATTTCACAGCCATCAGTATTTCTTCCCAGGATAAATTATTTAATGGCATTGTTTTATTGAAAGGTTCAGATTAGCTGCTGACACTTATTGACAGGAAGGAACACATCCTTCCACCAGGATGAAACATATTTTTTTATTAAAGGAATGCAGGATGCAGGATTTCATTCCTGTCTTCTCACATGAGAAAGAGGAAATGAAGTCATTTGGCCCCTTAAATGCCACAGTGACATGTAGTTCTGTCCTTTATTCTCTCCCTTTCTCCAGGTCTCCCGTTTTACATGTTCGTTTAACTTCTTACATCCTTCCAGTTCTGGCCTTAATCACAACTAGTAGTTGCCCCATGGAGAGCTCAACATTAAGGGATCTCAGCCAAAGAATGAAACTCTAAGCTTTGATTTCGGTGGCTTTCATCATGTGGCTGGAGCTGACTCCCCAGGATTTGCAAAGCCTGGCAGCCCTGGTGCTCACTTTTCCTGAGCCAAACCCACACCAGAGGAGTTTCCTTCTGCTGAGTGGATCAGGACCCAGATGCATGAGCAGTTCCATCAGTCTCAGTTGTATTCTGCTTTTGCTTTCCAAGCAGAATTTTGATCTCAGGTTGCTTCCAGAATTAACTACAGTTAAGTGCATGAAACAAGCAAAACAAAATAAACCCCAAATCACACAGTCCAAAGCAAAAAAAACCCCACAAACCAAACAACAAAGCACAAACATGCACATATATATATGTGTAATCACCTATAAATATATATATATAGGTACAAACATATGCACGAGCACAGGCACGTAATTGTAGCAGACAGCAATTTTCTACCTTGATTTCAGCAGACCCATTCATTCTAGCTTCATTGTGTAAAATTCAGTGCTTAACTGCAATGCTACAGAAAACAGCACAGGTCTTCCTCATAAGGCTATTATGAATTCAGTTTTCTTGTTGCCTCTTTTAGAAACTGTCTTAAAAGAATTGAGTTTGGGGACTCACCCCAAAACACCTCCAGAAGCACTGGGGCAGATCCCTAGGACATGTAAACCAGCAGAAACCCATGGACTGGAGTGGAGATGCTCTGCTCTGTACCAGCTAAGGCTTTAGTCGAGGACCAACGGCAGCAGCTCTGTGTCCTCATTAGGAGAGGTGTGCTGTTGTGGAGGAACACTTTTTGAGTGACTGATGTGTGTGAAGAGGAGGGGAGCAGGTGGTCTCTGCTGCAGAAGCAAAGAGCAATGAAAGAGGTGGTGGCAGCTGGCTCTGGCATTGCTGTGGGATCCCAATCTTATTACATAGGACCTAGTCTGGTTTATACTGCTTTTGCATGGAGAAGAGCAGGAAAACTACAATCTTTTACCCTTCTCCTTTGCAATTTGGTGTTTGCTGCACCAGGCACACTAATTTTCTTGTCTTCTGCCTGTATGGTTTACCTCTGCCCAAAAACTGCAAATCCATATGAGGGTGCAAATACGAATAGTAATAAAGTTCACGGTGGTTTAGCAGCAAGTATGTTGCTGCAAAGCATCTCTTGCTTTTGATATTGCAATCCACACCACCAAAGCACAGGAAAGAAAACACAGAACTGCATTACTGGTGACCCTCTTGATTTAAGGAGGTCTGAAAAAAAAGGCAATTTGAAACCTTTCTAAACAATTTTTATCCCTTCTCCTGAACCAGGAGACATTTTAGTTAGTGAAAGCATCTTTCAAGCAGACACTTCAATGACATTTTTACTATGCAGAATTTTTTGTCCTCTGCAAAAATTTAGTCAAGGATCTGGGAAGGAGTTCAATTTGAGAAGCTATAAGAATTTTTCCCCTCAGTTTGTTTGGGCTTTAAAATTAAAAAGCAGCAAGAAAAAAAAAAAAGAAAAAGAAAAGAAGAGTTTTCTGTTCTTGCAGCTAGTAGAAGGTGGGTGTCAGTTTCTTCTCTGTCTGGAAATAAATAGACTTGATGCTGTGTGCCCCATTCATGTGAGGGTGCTTTGGCTACAGAGGTATTGCTACCCACATGCTGGGTGTGGCCAGTGCCAGACCCATTTTCTCTTCCTATGAGTCTGATGAGAAATTATACCCTTAACCAAAAAAATCCTTCCCCCAACATATTTTCATGGATAAAACAGAGCGATAAAATACTTTTTCTTAAATATTCCTGGCCGTAGGGTAGGAATAAGATGGGTCTCTGCGTGACGGCCCAGCCCTACAAGAAGCTGAGCTCTGTCCTCTCCTTCCAGGATCAGAGGATGTATCCAAGGCTGAGCGTGATGCTGGGGTTATGTCACACTTGCCAGGATGTGTCCCTGAGAAAAAAAATCAGGGAAACGAAAAAAGTGGAAAAGGGAACTAAAGCTGCTCTCTCATTCTCCACTGATTATGTCTGTTCTCTCTCTGATCTGAAAGGAAAACATCTATATTTCTGTAGGACAGCTTAATGCATCCGTGATCGGATAATGTGCGTTATAGCCTTCTTTGCAGTTCTCAGAAGAGTGCTCTAATGCTCTGCTTATACATAGGACACACACATCTGTGAGGAAAAATACTGTGTCCTTCGGTTTCATCTTGGATTTGTTCTGAAAGTAACTCCATGCTTTCAGCCTGCCTTGAAGGAGTGCAAACGGGGAAAAAGCAGCACAGCCCATGCCTCCCTGACTTTTAGGCTAAAAAATGACATTAATATGGCAAAGCTTTTTTCAGGACTTCATCATTTCCACCAGCGGAAACGAGACGAATGCCCCAATCACATATGTGCTCAGACATGCAGAAGCAAACGCCAAAATGAATTAACCGGAATAGCTCTATTAATTTATGCCTCGGCAGTAATGACCTTAAGACACAGAAGAATTATATATTAATTTGTTTCTAGTGTATAACACTGCTAAGTTAACACATTTAGGAGAATACACTTCCCTCGCCTCCTGCTGCGGAGGTAAATGAGGCAGTGTCTGCTGGTGACAAATCAGACCAGCTTTCCACTAGATGGCAGCTGGTGCTTGCACATCCTCCAGGCATATTTTGGTGCAGCAAATCCTTTTTCAGTGCTAATCATCTCACAAGCTGGAAAATGGGCCATTTCTCCCCTCCCTCTCCCCCTCTTTGTTGCTCACTTATTGGGGAGGAATGGGAGAGGGAAGAGGAGGGGGGGGATCATTTGACCGGCACAGTTTTGTATCAGTCCTCCATCTGCTGCAGAGCTGGCCTGCTTTTTTTTCCTTTTTTTCTTTTTTTTTAAGCCGATGTTGGCACCGCGTGTGCAATGGGAGAGATAAGAGTGTGTGTTTTTGTGGGTGGATGTGGGCAAAGGGAGAGATCCGACTGGTGCTGAGAAGATTTTTACAAGAGGGGTTTTGCAGCAGGGATGGGTGTCGGGCTCAGCTGCTCTCGAAGGAAGAGTTATAGGACAGGGTGGGCAAGGGATGGATGTGGGATGAGATAAGCAGAGGAGGACCACTCTTGCCCGATGCTGTACCATCTGCCTCAGCCTGTGGGTGGCCAGTGTCACCGTGGCGGATTTGAGGGTCCTACGAGTTGAGACCACGCAGCAGGGGACAGGCATAAAGGTGCTGTCCCCACGCTTTGTCCCATCTCTGGCAAGGCAATGATGGGGAAGAGAAGCATCGAGGTGAATACTGATAACTTATTGCTTTCCAGCAGGCTAGTATAAAGTATTTTAAACCTACTTTTCCCCTTCTGACGAGGCTGTCTTCCCAGTCCTAAACAATAACCATTTCTGCAGAAGTTTCCACTTGAGGCTCTGCAGATTTTTAATAGCATCTGGGCAGCTTCGTGAACGGTGTCTGCCTGGCACGGAGGGAAACTGAGTCAGTGCCTTGCCCAGAGAGGACAAAAAAAGTTTTGTGGCAGAAACAGGGTATAACTCCATTTTCCTAGTTTTCTCACCACCGTGTTAAGGGTATCACAGCAGATTGAGGTGTTGACGTCTCTAGTACTGCAGCCTGGGGAGGGGGACAGCAGAACAAGATCATGAGGATCCCTTGAAGCAAAAGCTCCTGTCTGGAGGAGTTATGCAAAAGCGTATTTGGTCTAGACTATTTTTTTTTTTTTTTCTCTCTTATGAGAGCTCAGGAAGGTTAATTTTTCCTCTTCCAACAAGCAGGTTGCAATCAGCAGGTTTTGTTCTGAGACAATGCCATCTCCAGCCTCTTCTCTCCCCAGCCCTCCCCCTGCCACGCTGAAGTTTTTCTCTCTCTGGACCTGCTGCTGCTGCATTGCCAACACCGGCCCTTTATCTCCTGTCCTATGCGTCACCCTCTGCAGCATTCTTTCAGTTAACAAATTGTTACAGTTTTACTGACCTTACCTCCTCCTCCTCCTTCCGGAAAAAAAAGAACCCAAACAACCACCAAACCCCACCAGCAGCATCTCTGCAGCTTCAGGGTGGCTCCAGCTCTTTCACTGCTTCTGAAAAGTTTGGTACGTCAGACAGGAGATGCTGCGACAAGCCGAATCTCCTCTGACTAATTTTGCCTTGACTTTCCCAATTCTTCCCTCGTCTCCTGTCATTTGTAGTCGAGTGCCTTCCACTAGGTCCCGAGATGGCTGATTTCCCCCCTCGGGGCATTGCCAGCTGCCATATATGAGTTTCTCCTATAGAGATTGAATGAAAACATATATTGTGCTAGAGTGTTAACTTGCAATGCAGCTATCAGCAGAAGTACATATCACTCTGGGTGGCATTAGTCAATTATGACAGAAAGCCCATTGGTGACACAAGTCAATTGATAATAAAGCATAATCTCTCTTTCCCCCATCACATATTTTCCAGCCATGAACTACTGTAGCATATTTCCTATTCACAGATGAATGCTCCAGCTGTTCAGATGGGCATTTTTCAGAGCCGAATGCAATCTAGAGGGTTAATGGCTCCAGTGCAGTGGTCTGAGGATAAAGCCACTGCAGGTGTGCAGCTAAACGGGGAGTTAATTGGGTAGCAGGTGAACATAAACAGAAAGCACAGAGGGTGTGGAAAAGGCTTTAGTGAGGAGGAAGGACCAGTGGGAATGCTGAGCTGTAGAGCCCCAAAATAAAGATGTATTGAACTTTCCTTTCCTGTGCCGCAGTCTTTGTTGCACTCAGTTTCTGGTCTTTGAATATCATTTAACTCTCCAAAATGCTGCTGCCCTTGCTCTCGGGACTCCCAGCTTGGGATACAGGCAGGAAGCGTCTTAGCAGCTGCTGCAGTAGGACGGGGCTTCTGGGGCTTATCGGTCGATGATTCATCTCATTCCATGAGGACAGGACATGTGGAGGGGATGAAGGCTCCCTGCCACACCAGAGATGGACTGGTTTGGGAAGGCAGAGTCTGAGACTGTTCTGCTCCACGCAGGGCATGAGTCTAGGAGCCAGACAAGGGAAAAAAAAGAGGCAGGATTAGGCAGACAGAAACAACATTCTCTGCCTTTTTTAGCTGGACACTGAAGTAAGCCATGAGCCAGGTGGGGATGCAAGCAGCCAGGCATGGAAAGGTGAGCAGGCAATGCGAAGAGCAGGGAGGGTGAGCTGATAGAAACCACTTCCATCAGGCAGAAGAGCCCTGAAAATGTCAAATTAAGGCAAAATCCATAGCTGGGAGTACAGACGATACAGTCACAGAGGATCAACGAGCTGAACAGGGTCTCAGCCACCCTTTGCAGGGTGGGTGTTTTCCACAAGCAAGCTCAGGGTGGAGGTGCTACTGCCGCCCAGCTTGTCTATCGCCAGCTTTGTCCAAAGTGAACCATTGCAGAGGCGGCTCACCAGGTTCTCCACCTCCTACCCACCAACTCTCCATCTTTGGGGAATGGTGGCATCTCCCTTCCGTCAGGGATCAGGACTATCAGGATCTTCTGCTCTGCCTGCTGTAGGGCAGCAGCATATGATAGAAGGGCCTGTTGGTCCCCTAGACTCCCATCTGATCAAGCCTCCGCAGGCAACCTTGAAACCCATCCTCTCAATTTCCCCCACATCTGTGCTGAGTTTTCCATGCATTTGGGGCTTTGCTGATTAATCTTGGCTTCTCAAAGCTTACAGAAAGGAGCAGTGAGTGCAGGCACTGATAGTCAGAGGTGTGCTGGGATATGTGCACCATGCTGCCATTTAAAGCTAGTTGAATTGAAGTAATCTTTAAATAAAGAACTCTTAAATCAAGTGCACCAGACAGATCCAATTTCTTTAATCAGGCAAAGAGAGGAAGCAGGATTTTTTATTTTTTTTATTTTATTTTTTTTTAAAGTAAGATCTGGACCCTTTTAATTGCCACAGCTCTTGGCTTTTGTGCAAGCAGATCAGGCTGTGTTTTTTCAAACTGTGGTCCTTCAGAATCACCTAGCTGATGGTGGGACACTCGGGAACCTGTGTCCTCATCTTAGTTCATGCTGCTTTATTGTTAGCTTGCCATGTTCCCAATACCCCATCTTGCTTTCCTTTCTCCATCAGAGGTCTAGGGAAACTTCATGCGCGGAGACCTTTATATCCACACAGGATGGGGCAGAGCAAGGGATGCTTCCAGGGATAGCCATTGGAACTGAGTCCTCCCAGCTGTTGTGGCAAGGCAGCAGCAGGCCACCTTCATGGTTGAGTTCCCCCTCACAGCCTGTACTTTATCTGGGTATTGATAACCCGAATAACTCTCCTAATCAACTGATAATGTATTCCAGTGGGAGCACCTTCTTTATCTACCACCTCTTCTGACTTCAGTTCTCCGTCCCCTTGCAGTCTCCTGGCCAGGCCACCAGGCTGGGCACACACATCTCATTTTTCAGAGGACGACAATACTTTTCTGCTCCCAACTCCTTTACCGTGGTATGTCCTCTCCAAAGTACTTGAAGACAGACGAGGTGGTTTAAACTGGATGAGATGTGGGATTTGGTTCTGTTCTCACCTAATGGGGCTGCATTAAGAAGAACAAACACATCTGTTCTTCACCCTCCCTCCTGGCCACACGCTCCAGACGCACCGTGCTACTGCCGTGTCTGTCAGTGACAGGAAAGCACAAACCTCTTTCTCTATCTGTGTCTGCCTGTGCCTATAGATATTTGCACACGTGTGTGCTTGTATTGGTTTGGTTTTCTATAGCAAAGGTATTTTTTATCTTCCTGCAGCCCATCAGAAGACTAAGTCATTCCGTACTCTCGCATGGTTTCTCGGTGGGTGCTTCTCTCCAGTGTTGCACAGTCCTGTGAACCTAAAGATCTCTATCATGATCATATTCAGCCTGGAAGCTTATTTATATGACTTTTGAGACCCCAAAAAAGCTCAGTCAACCTCTCTACTGACTCTCATTCTGTGAAATAGAAATGTTACTTTTTATTTTTACTTCTGTGTTTTCTTGGTACTGTTGGAGAAAAAGGGAGCTTGGCCACTGTTTTCAGTAGAAGCAGACTTTTGCCCTACAGGCAGCAGACAGCGCCTGGAGTTTGCCTGTGCAAAGGCCAGGTGCAAAAGCAATTCCCAGTCTGGGAGGTGGATGATGACTGCTCTCCTGAAATACACAGGTTGGTCTGTAGCCCCCTAAGTTAAGCCAATGGCAACTGACACTGAAACGCCAGCGTGGAGAAGGGAGATAAAGGGTGATTAACAGCTCCTCTTTTGTTTTCTTCTTTTCTTTCATTTTTTTCCTCCAGTCAAACCCTATATACCGGCAAAAAAGGTTCAGTGTGGCACAAGAACAGCTCATTATCTTGCTGCCTCTGAAAAGTGCATTTCTCCTGGAAAGTATTTTCTCTCTGAGTGCTGAGGAGTGCTTGTAGAAATTACCTTGTGACACCCGGGAGAATTTGAGCATCTAATCCTGTTTTACAGCTGAGGAAACTGAGGCATGGACAAGTAAAATGTGTTAGCCACCATCACACACCTAGGATCAGCAGGACTTGTTTTTTCTTACCTTGGAAACAGAGACTGCTTTACCTGGAACGGATGGAGTAATGCGACTGTAAAATTGTTGTGAATGAGGATGAGTTTGGGCTCCAGGAGTCCTGCCTCCGAAATCCCTGTTCTAAATAGCACATTGTCATAAAAAGCTGACTTTAAAACTAGCTTGTGAAACTTTTTGCATGGAAAAGCCAGCAGTTTACACAGTTGAGCAAATCACAGAAAACTCTCAATGCGGAGTGGGAAAATATTTATACTTCCAAGGCTTGAGTATATATTGGAGAAGTGCATCCCATTAATGGGAGTTTACGCACGTTGATACATTTCATTTTTCAATGCAATGCTGAAAATGAAACACTAAAACACAAATGCACCAGGAGCTGACAGTGGTGGTGCTTTCACACACACTAGCCAGATGACGTAGGCGAGGTAATACTGAAATATACTTCATCCGTTACCTTAATGCAAAGGAGGACACAATGTAATGGTGGCCATTCTTAGCACTCTTTGTAATTTGACCAGCTCTTAGTGGTGCCGTAGCCCTTGATTCATATTCGTGTAAAAAAAGCCACAGCTGGGCTTCCCAGATCCTCCACAAATCCACTGGTTTCATTTGCACCAGAAGGGAATCTCTTCTAATGCTCTTAAAAGCCAAGGATGACGTAGAGAAGTCGCATGATGCCACTCAGCTGAATCTTGCTGTTGGTTTTTCCTAGGACTCCAAAGATGACCCCCACCTCCCCACATACCACAGGAGTCACAGTTAACCCTTGCTGAGCGCTGGCCTCCAATGTCCCTGACAGAAGGGTCAAGTCTAAAGTTAAGCATCTACTGGGAAAAATCAGCAATGCTCATCAGAAGGTGAGCAGGTGGCACAAAAGCTGATGTTTAAATTGGATTTGGAGTCTGCCTAACAGCACCTCTGCTTTGGATTTCTTCTAATATTTCCAGTTTCTATTTATTTTTTTTTCTTCCTGATTCATACCTTCTTTATATACATATAGTTGCTTCCTGTAGCTACTATAACTTCACTATATAAACCTATACACATACAGTAGCTCGCTATAGCTACTGATGGGAGTTCTGCAGAGTTGCCCTAATTTATACTAATCTCATTTTCCATTTCAGATGGATGCAGACCACTCTTGTATCAGAATTATAGTTGCTTCTGGTGTGCAGCTCTTTACAGAGTAGAGTTGTTTTCAGATACAGCCTTGTTAGCTCAGATTTTGTTGAGATCACTCTTTTGGTAGCTTTCATCTTGGGAAATCACCTTTTCCATCACTGATCATCCAGGATGATAGTTAATGCTGGACTAAGGAAATGGAAATACCTGTATATGCTTCTTGTTCCATGCTGGCTTCAACCTAAATACAAAAGACCCTTAAACTAGGACACTTCTACCAAAATACCAGAGAATTTCACAAAGCTTGTGTGTAGGGGAATTGCCTGGTGGAGGACCATGGTGCTCCAAGATGTTGGAATGACCTTCTCATTAATCAAAATGTGGTCAGAGAGTTAAGAAATGAGGGGTGTCATGAGGGAACTGGAAATTGGAGAAGGCTGTAGCTTATATTAAGGTCAAAACAGGGAGAGAGAGAAGGTAAGAAAACCCATAAGAGAAGGGCACCTGAGTGGCAGTGAGCTGGAATTGACAGGTAGCAATAGGAGCAGAGCCAGTTCATTAAGAGAGTCCTTAAAAAGTTATGCTGGCTGAAAACTCCATGAGACAGCTTGGGGAATGATTGACACCAATCAAATCCTCACCTTTCGTTACAGAAGGTGTCTAGTATGGCCAAAGTGTTAAATCCCCAGCAATATCCCTGACCATAATGTCACAACAGTCAGAGGCAGGATTAAACTGAAGGGTGCAGACAGACGAAATAAGTTTGATTTAAAACATTGGGAATTCATCCAGTTTGCTCATCAGCTCAGTACTGTGGGTGAAGCAGGATTTAAGGCGTGATCCATACTTCTGCAGAAGACCTTACTGGTGAGAGTGGGGGGAGGTAATAGCGCTGGAACAACAACTAGACCCAGCAATAAAGAAGCTGCCCTTCTGCCTTAGAGCAGAAAGCAGGGCTTTTTAGGCCTTGCCCTTCATTCTAATTTTGTCCCTTGTCCCTTCAGGTCCTCTAATTGATCATTCAGGGACAGAGGTCAAAGTGTAGATACAATTAGGTAGCTGCAGTTGGTTATATGTACACGTCATCCAGAAAATGATATGTGACAGAATTCAGGAGGAGAAGGATAAAAAGAATAAAATGAATAAAAATGATTGCTTTTGCATTTAGAAGATGTCTTTTTGGGACCAGAAAATTGCTGGGTCTCCTGTAATTGAACTGCAAGACTAAACTCTCAGGGTACCTCTTTCTTTCAGGGGCTTGTGTTGAAATACAACATCTTCTGAACATTTCTGTTCAGACTGGTTGCTGTTATTAGTGTTGGCAGCTAGTGAAAGACAAACAGTTCTTTTTCTCATTTTTTTTTCTCTTTTCTCCTAACAATTTTCAACCTAGCTGTTGTTAAAGATTCATCATGCTTATAAACACCCAAAGCTGACTTCTCATTACTGACTACCTAAAAACACTGCAGAATCCTCTTAACAGTTATTTATTATGCTCGTCATGTAGATTGCTTTCTGGGACATAGTGAGTTTGTGGCAAAGATTTTAATTTAGGCTTTATGCCCATGCAGGAGAGTCAGAACTGCGTTACTCCTTAACTCCTGCCCTGTATATTGTGGATGTGGAAGCAGAGGACTGAAGAGGGTTGCATGTTCACTTGCACCTTTCCAAGCACGTGTGAGAGAAGGGGCGGTGAGGAGTGGGAAAGCTCAGTGTCAGTGAGGTCTTATGAGCGGTATGGTAGGAAATATAGAATAGCCCCTAACTCATGTGCCTCACTTTATGGATGTGGGTGCAGTTTACATTTAGTAAAAGATAAATGTTAAGAAAGTGAAGGAAAAAATAAGATAAATCCCTGCTAGGATCAGTGCACATTTTAAAAAGGATTAAAATTTAGGAAAGATTAAAATCCTATACCTGCTCTGGAGCAACACCTGAGCCAGGTGCTCTCAGCTAACGCTACTGCAGTGAGCAAAGTGTTTTCTTTCTCATCTCTTATTTTCTTCTGTAAGTGAACAACAAAGCTTGCTTTTAACATGCTTTAAGATCATTCTATGAAATACACTCAGTATAATTAACCTAAGATTGAGTGTTGTGCTTGCATAGTGTCCAGAAAGTCCTTTTGGATGTAGAGAAGATTCTCCTCTGTCATGCTGAGGCACATGGATGAGCAGTAATAGCCAGGAAGATTTTCCAGACATTGCTAGGCAGCTACTCGGCAGGGAGGTAGAGGCTATCTGTCAGCACTTTTCATGGACACTAAATGAAACAAAAAAATATTTAGATGAAAAGCCCTTTAGTACACTAAACAGAATGCCTAGAGGAGAATATTCCTCTTCATAATTTAATCACATACAGACCTAAGCCAGAAGTTTGTTTGAATTTGACATATGAGGCCGAAGGCTAGTAGAGCTCTGAGGCACTTGCAAGCTCTTACTGTGGTCTCTGGAAAGGATCACCGACATACTCAGCTGTCAGAAAGCATCGTTGTTGTTTCAGACCTGTTGCCCACAAACTCCATGTAGGCTTTCCATTACCTGGCGGAAGACAATAAAAACCTCTTACAAAGGCAGCTGAATTGCTAGAGAATCTTCTTTTTAAAAACACAGCCTGTAAGTTTAGCCTTTGGGAAATTCATTTTATATTGAGATGTAATTTACAAAGTTTTTAGAGAGCAGCTTTGGATTTTCAGGTTTAAGAGGACTTGAAGGGAAGCAGCAAACTAAAAATCATAAAGAGGAAACTTTTCTCCCCCAAGTATATTTCTTGACATGTTTCTGAATGCCGAAAGAAATGTGAGGCTGCCTGAAAACTAGTGTTTGTCAATATATATTCTTCCTTCGCTCCTTGGAAATATGAGCAGGAGATTAAAATTCAGATCTCCGGAAAGCATCGGAGTACATCTCTGAGGCTAGCAGCAGCTCCCTTTTATCTGATGGCAGCACACTGCATATGATGCACAGTTGAGGACTTCTTACCCTGTCCTGAAAAGCCAGCAACAGAGGTACATGCTACCCAGTTTAGGATGTAGTGTGGAGAGCACCGTTTGGATAACTTAGAGGGATATCTCCAGCTGCTGAAAATTTTTGAATCTGTGGGAGATATTTGGAATCCTCACAGAAAGTTTTATCCTGGAGAAGAGGAGGCTGAGGGGAGACCTTATTGCTCTCTACAACTACCTGAAAGGAGGTTGTGGAGAGGAGGGAGCTGGGCTCTTCTCCCAAGTGACAGAGAGGGACAGGAGAAGAGGGAATGGCCTCAAGCTCCGCCACAGGAGGTTCAGGCTGGACATCAAGAAAAAATTTTTCAGGGAAAGGGTCATTGGGCACTGGCAGAGGCTGCCCAGGGAGGGCATGGAGTCGCCTTCCCTGGAGGTGTTTAAGGAACAGGTGGATGAGGTGCTGAGGGACATGGTTTAGGGAGTGTTAGGAATGGTTGGACTCGATGATCCAGTGGGTCCTTTCCAACCTGGTGATTCTATGATTCTATGATTCTCATATGTGTGTGCATGCAGCTCCCATTTTCCCAGGTTTGATGAGAGAGAACAGATAGAACTTCCCTTCCAGATGCTCCATACAGCCCCAATGAAATGGCAAAGGGCTGTAATGATTGCTGCTAGTATAGATCAGACATAGTAATACCAGAACTGTACAGGAATTTGAAAGGGAAAAGCAAGTAGCTGCACCAGTGAAAAGCATCTTTGAGGAGGTACAGACCCTCCCAGAGCTGCTGTCTATGATATCAGTTTTTCTTCCCCTCATCTCCACTTGCTTGTAGAGGTAGTGATCAGCAGTGAAGCCCTGAGGAATAAAACAGTTCAGAGGCAACATGTATAAGCCTATGACATGGTTCTAGACTAGAGCAGGATGTCGTGGCAGAGGATAAAGTCCTTCTTGTCCCACAGCCATCTTTCAGAGCAGCATACTGCAGATGTTTGCTGTAATTTTACATGTTCAGCCAAGCTCCTGCTCTCATTTCAGTCGGTTGCAGCAGCTTGGGAGTCGGTGGAGCTGGCATCAGAATCAGGCCCCTTGTTTAATTCCCTTCCTATATTGATAGAGAGCCATGTCTGTGTGCACACCGTAGAGCGTGAATACATTGCTGTCCCTTGAGGAAAGAGACTCATTGAATAATCCTTTTTGTTTAGTATTATTAAGTGGACCATGGCCCTTATTTTGCTTGTTTTGCTGCTATTCCTTCGGGACGAGAGAGGTGGCCTTGTTCATGCCACTGCCTTTCAACGTGGTGAGCAAGATTTAAAGAAACATAAATCCACTTGAGAGAGAGAGTTTCACAGCAGAGCTGAATAATGGGCTTTAATAGGCAAGCCAAACAGTTAAATAAAAGATGCACACGGCATGCTAAAACTTAAGGAATGCATATTCAATGCAATGCATTATTAAATACAACGGTGAACATATGGGTGCCTACAATTAATGTATATAAATAGCTGATAAAATTGCTCAGTATTAGAAAGCTAGCGGCAAAAATGACCTCATATGTCAAGCAGACAAGCAGGCAGTTACCATTTTCTTTGTACACCTTACAGATGATAAATTAGTTTTATGGTCTGCATGGGGCCCTTATCACATTACAGCACCAAGTGTTTGATAAAGAAAAAAAAATGCCTCAGCTAAAAATCGAACTGAAATTTGGAGTCCCTGTGGACCTCATTTTTTTAACGTAAAGAATTTTAACCAAGTTCCTTTTGGAAAGATTTACGGCTCTAAAGAGAAATGTATATCTCTGTCCTATGTGTTTTTATTACAACTTCTTCTCGTTCCTTCTTCTTCTTGGTTTTTTTTTTTTTGTTTTTTTTTTTACTCCCACTGACATTAGATATAATATGAGTCTGCTGTAACAGATTCATTATTGATTGGCGGATTTAGTGGTTACAGCAGAGGGAAGGGGTAAGTGGGGCTCCTGAGTTCTGCTTCTGTCTTTTCTACTGACCTTGGGTGAGCTGTCTCAGCAACCTGAGACTCAGTTTCTCTGTCTCCAAAACAGGGAATAGAAGGCAGTGACTGTGAGAAAAAACTGTTCATTGTTCCTGGAAACCCAGGAGAAAATCTAGAACTAGGCTTGTCCTGCAGATGGTGATGAAGAGAGACTCTGCAGTGAAGATCGTACTTGGGTACACACATCCCGGTAGCTCAGAAATTAGTTTCCCCCCGTGAAATGAAAGGGGTAGAAAGATAACCTCACCAAGAAATCCAGCAGTTGCCTCTCCTAGCCCCCTACTTTTGACTTGCCTTTTCCTGCTTTCAAAAATTTCTGCTGTGTTGGCACATGCAGCTCCTTATGAGCATATTTCTCAAGGTTTACATCCATTTTCTGGAGCTGAAAGGGTTTCTGAGGATGTGCAATGAAGCTGGCAGGCACTCACCCGTTGGTTCACAGGCTGACGTGTCAGGTAGGGATCCAACTGCGCTACCTGGATGCTCTGGAAAGGCAAACAGCTTCAGGCACATCTTTAAGAGGAAGCAAAGTAATTTCACAGCTACTCTATGGCTTCTTCTCCTCCTTCTGCTTTGGAAATGCTCTTTTCAGAGGCGATCTTCATTAAATACCAGTTTCCCAAGTTTAACCAGTTATTTTGTGGCTTCAAGCCCTTTAGAACAAAAGCTTTTTTCTGGTCTTCATCGTCCTGTGCCTGGAAGAGGTACTCCGAGGTAAAGACACCAAGGCTGTTTCAGAGGCATCAATATCACTGAGGTTTCGATCCTGACCGGCAGACCATCAGTGGTGAACTTCCAACACAATTCACCTTGTTGCAATTTTGTCCATAAACAAAAACTCCTCCTTTTCATTTCTGCTGAATTGGTGTTTTATCTTTCAAGAAGATGCTCAAATGCAGAGCCTGGATGTTTTTACTGCTATATGTGAGCTCTCCGTTTGTGCTTCAGTGGCCACTGGCTCGTGGTATTTGTGACACAGAGTCCAATACTGCTCTGAAAGGGCTGATTATGGCAGGGATTATACCAGGCAAGAAATTAATTTGCAGATGAAACACTGAGCAGACATTTGGTTAAGTACTTTGTGGCTAAGTTTAGTTATTTAAGTGAATCTTTATTTCTCTGAGTGTCCCCCCACCAATGCAAATATTTAGCTACTTCTGACCTAGCTTTTCCAGATCCTTCTTGCTGGGAAAACATGGCTTACATTTAACCACTTGCTGAAATCACTGAGAAGACATTACGGTTTAAGTGTGCACTTAAAATTAAACATAGAGTTAAGCACTTTTATGAATTAAATTAACACATTTTTTCCATGCAGTGATATTGAAAATACCTTTGAAAGTCCCCATATGAAAATGAGCAACACTTTATTTCCTTACTGACAAGTCTTTACTAAAATGCCTTACAATGAAAGAAGAATTTATAGCTGTAAACATGGTTTGCAAAGAGAGAGGCAACCTCCAGAATTTAGCAATCACATTTGTTAAGGTTTCTCCAAAGCCTAAACTCCCAATTAACAAGCAAATCATCATCAGACAGTCAGTGAATGGCAAATTCATTCTATTCAACATCTTTTCAGAAGTGGATTTTCTGCACTTATCTCCATGAAAACCCAGCAGGAAAGTTTTCCATGAGAGTGATCCTACATCTGCCTGTTTTTAATGACTGTAATGGCAAGCAATATTCTACAATTACTTTGGCGATCTCATTTCAAGCATGCAAATCATATTATTTAAGAGCCCAGCAAAAGTCATTTATTTCTTGGAACTGCCAGCTAACTTTGGTGGGGTGAGGAAATGCTGCCCTTGGAATTAAAAGCTCTGATGTCTTGTAACCTTCCACGGTGGAGTTGTAAAATTTGTCCAGCAAGGTCACGCAAGAAATCCTGAAAATGAGTCACAGAGGGAGAGAGAAAGAAGGGAGAGGAAAAAAGCCCCACCACCCTATATTGTTCATTACCAAGTCATCTAGGTGTTCTCTTAGCTTAGATGATGAATGCACAGTTCATAACCAGTTCATCACGTTAGACACCAGCTAATAGCAAAAAACACTACACCCAAAGTCATTCCAAAAAGACATGTGGGAAACGAGATCCTTTCATTGCCACTGTGATCATTCTGAAAATCTGATGAATATTTTTTCTGATTTTGCTGTGGACAAAGCCAATTTTTTATAATATTCACCATGGAGCTATCACATGTATATACTGTTGCAGTTTTGCTACCTCATATATCAAGAGGCACATAATATCATACTGTCTGTCTCCTGTTGGTACAACTGTGTGTTTGTCTTTACTATTCATTTCTTTTTCTTGAACGGCGAAGAAAAGTGTGTTGGACTAAAGAAGCCTGGTAGCTGGCAATAAATTCTGATACAATAAACAAAATATAATTGCCTTAATGCACTCTATTAAATATAATTGCCATAACATAGGCTATTTTCAGCTCATAGTTTCTTTCTTTCTTTCTCTTTTTTTTTAAGCGTTTGCCTGTTGTCTTATTTGTTAATTTAACCCATGCGGAGACTCAGTGGATGGTGTGACAGCAGATATATATACGGCAAGAATGGTGTGACAAAATGTGAGATAGCATTTCACTTCAGGTTGCCAATTCTGTCTAAGCTTGATAAATGCAGACAAAAAGAATGAGTAGCTACTAATAATCGATTTTTGTAGGAAATAAGCCTCACCTACTTTCTCTGCTGTTCTATTCCAATTATCCCTGCTCTGTTCCACCTCCCAGGTGCTTAAGGAAGGTGTAAGGAGGCCGTGCTTGAGGAGAAGCCTTTTGCTGCAGTGTTTCATATCAAAGCTTTGAAGAGTTATCCTGTACTTATAGTTGTAGAATCATAGAATCATAGAATGGTTTGGGTTGAAAGGGACCTTAAAGACCATCTAGTTCCAACCCCCCTGCCATGGGCAGGCACATCTCCCACCAGATCAGGCTGCTTACACCCAACCTGGCCTTGAACACCTCCAGGGATGGGTCAACCATGACTTCCCTGGGCAACTTGTGCCAGTCCCTCACCAACCTTCTTCCTAATGTCTAACCTAAATCTTCCCCCTTAAAATGTAAAGCCCTTTCCCCTCATCCTATCTCTGCACATCCTTGTAAAAAGTCCCTTCCCAGCTTTATTGTAGCCCCCTTCAGGTACTGGAGGGCCTCTATAAGGTCTCCCTGGAGCCTTGTCTTCTCCAGGCTGAACAACTCCAACTCTCTCAGCCTGTCCTCGTATGGGAGGTGCTCCAGCCCTCTGATCATGTTTGTAGCCCTCCTCTGAACCTGTTCCAACAATTCCATATCCTTCTTGAGTTGTGGATTCCAGAACACAGTACTCCAGGTAGGGTCTCACAAGAGTGGAGTAAAGGGGGAGAATCATCTCTCTCAACCTGCTGGGCACACTGCTTTTGATGCAGCCCTTTACTGCGGTTGTGAGGGAAAAGGTTTTGTGGAAGAGTGTTACCACTCTGATTACCAGTTTCACAAGTGACAATTGACTTAAAATTGTCTAATTGTACTACTGAGCAGGATTTGTCAAAGTGGAAGGAAACTTATTCCTTAGCAGAACGTTAAGAAAGACCCTGACAGGACTTCAGAAAATCCCAGGGAAGGTCCTCCTCCATAATGTGTTTTCTATAGCCTTATCCCTTCATCTTTTGCCATCAGCCTTCCTTTGGAAAGTTTTGGGCTGAGCAGTCCTCAAGAGATGAGCTGCAAGGAATTGTACCAGCTGTGAGGCCAAGGGAGTTTTGTGTGTGAAAGAACTAAAGCTTTGCACAGATACCTTTTCCTCCCTGTTTGATCCATCACAACTGAAAATGAACAATGTTGGCTCTGTTCTCAATTGCAAAGGTATTAAATCAAAATAAACCTGGGAATTTACCACCAAAATGTGCCAGATTGTTATACCAAATGCCCATTAGTTTAGCATTTTTAGAGTGCTAAACTTCTTGTAGGTTTTCATCTACGAGATATTTTGTCTTTAGCCACTGAAATCAGGGGGACTTAAGCTCCTTGATATTTTTATAAGTCTAAGACATTTACCGTTGAACTATATTACAGTGTTGGTTAGTGTCTGAGCACACCTGGTTAAAATACTACGTCCTTTACAGAGCTTTGGTTCTGTATTATTCACCCCCCACACACACACACACTAGGGTCTTCAAGTCTACTTGTCAGTTTAATCTTCTGAGCTTGTCTGTTGTTCTTCAATGACACAGCTTTAGCCACGTGAATGACCTTGGTTTTGGTTGTTTTGAGGGTTACACAAGTTTGGGATCTTTATTATGTATATAATAGTATGTGGGGTTCTTCAGAAACAAATTAAGAACCGAGATTGTACCCCGAAGAGTTTATGATTTTAATGGATCTGTAACATGATGAGTGAATGCAATAGAAACAGAAGGAGGAAAGAAAAATACAGGGTCAAGCACCACCAGAAAAATCTGTGTCGTTTTATTGATGAATTGCACATACTTTTGCTGGTTCTATGTGAAGTGTTATGGAGTGTAATTGGTATTGTATGTACATATATATGAAAGATGACCTACTGCTAGAAATCACTTACTGCTGCTAATGCAGCAGATCTGTTATTTGGTACATATATTTTTATATGTATATATATCATTAAATTCATAAAATCATTAAGTATTCTTTTTGAAAGATTTAGTCCCATGAGCGACTGGCACCTGGCATGCTCTCGGTGGCATATCAGGGCAGTCTTGGAGGACATTCAGTGCAACCGGCTTTTCAAGGAATCAGGATGCTGTTTAAACACAAAAACCACTTCTGCCCAATGTGAATCAATAAGTCTGTTCTTTCATTAGTCACTCACATCTTGAGACCATGACACTTGGTCTGCTCAACCTTATTTATCCTGCGATGGAGTTCATAGCAAAGAAAGCAATCAACAATGAAACATCACCAATAATTGCGGGCCCTGTATCTACCAACCCAGAGATAAATGCCCAGAGTTATGATTTCGGCTAGTACTGCTAATCTAAAACTGTCTTTGATTATTATATTCATAAATGATAATTCTTTAATTAACTAAACAAATTATACATTATTCTCGATTTGAAGGGCTTAGGAAATGTCTTGAAGATCAGAAACACATCCTGGGGAGAGGGAAAATCATGCTTATGCAGAGACCTTTTCCTCCTTCTTCGGATATTTTCATTTATTCTCTCAGTGCTTTCAAAGTGGTTTTTTTCTAGAGAAATACCAACAAGAGGTACCGGGTAGCAAGTCATAGTAAGGAAATACAGGAAAACAGGAAAATGACTGAGGACTTCTGTTAGGTTAAGGTGGCTTGGCCATGGCAAGTATGGGACAAGGTATGTGAGTATGTGAAAAATCATGATTAGATGAGGTTTTTGACTCAATAGTCAGGGCTAATTTATGTAAGAGTTAAGAAAGTGAACAATTAAGGGGATAAAGGTTTTACATGGATGATATTTCTTTTTCCTTTTGTTTTTTTCCCCCCCAGCTGTCAGTAATGACTCTAGATTCAGAAAAAGTATATGTGGAAATCGATTACTGGAGCAGGCAATAAATACACCCTGCATATATAAACTTCTGACAGAACTTTATCTCAGACAATATGGCCCTCTTCCCTGCCCAATGGTATTTGCTGAAATTTTCTAGGTTCACCACTGCCAACTGTGTAGATGAATAACTGTATATAAATCCACGCTTAGGATGTACCTATACGCAATGTTTATGTTGCTGAGTGTTAAATTACCCTGAGCCATTTTTACATGTCTCTGTAACTGACAAAGATGTGGTTCAGAATTGTGTGGCTCTGGGCTAGCTTGAAAGTGCCGATCAGAAGTGACAGCTCTGCAGCCATGCTAGTCTAAAGTTTGTTGTGGGCTGTAAACCTTGCTGGAGTAGGGAGAAAAGGGGAAATAAATACAGTGACAGAAGTGCAGCTGAGCTCTGACATGCAGAGCTGCACAGGCAGCTAAATCAAAACCAACTCAAGGTGGCTAGATGAGTTATAGTTGGACTTTTGACTGCCGTAAAATCATTTTCATTGGGAACATATCTAAAGTAAGGAAATATGCGATATGAATAGAAGTATCTGGTCTGAGTGGAAGGCAGGTTTGAATGCTTTAAGGAGCACGTGTTGTTGGAAGGAATACACAAAATATGAACGTTTGAATTTGCAAACAAGTCCAGAAACAGAAATCTAAAGTATTTTTTCTGATCTCCCATCTTTTTTTGTAGTTAAAAGAAGAAAGAAAACTGTCTGCTTTTATTCATATTTGCAAATGGACAGCCTAAGGTGAGAAACGTGAGCTGTATTTCCCTGACTTAGGTGTGCTCATCTTTGGTTTGTGTACCTGCTTATTTATCTCTCCCCACAATCACGTAAAGCCACAGAATAAATAGCAGCTTTCCCAGATGAAAACAAGTGTATTATTTTTTTATACTTTCTGAAGCAGGCCAGCATTTCATCATTTCACTGCATTCAGTTGTTATGTTAGATTGTTTAATGTAATAGAATGACATGACACCAGTACACCAGATATATCAGAATTATGAACACTGGAAAGAGACAGTGATAAAGTGTTTTGAGATACATGCAATCCTGATAGTGCTATAAGTTTCTGCAATTGATTAAAGACATTTCCCCTGTGCCACCTCATTATTACACATCAAAGGGGAAGAACAAGGGCAAGCTGGATAGTGAAAAAAAGAAAAATACGTTGTTGTATTCATACGGCAGAAATCCCCCAGATATGTTAAATTAATTTGTGTATACAAGCATAAGTAAGCATGAGAGATACTGAAATAGGTTTAGAGGGCAAAAAACTTTGTGTTGGCTGTCTTGTTGATTGACACATCTGGAAGAGAGATTATGGGTAAGCATCCGAGCAAGTAGGAAAATGACAAACTCAGAATGGCTGTAGAGATCAAAGAGCTTTCCACTAGCTGCAAGAATGACAGAGACACTGATCATCCAAAGCGACTCTTAGGTTAGACCCGAGTCCTGGTGCTAGGCTGGTATCAAAAATAAGCATCTGCATAATTTGAAGATGCTCAGGTATAGCCTTAACATTTGCTGGCAATTAAGATCATACTGAGACGGGTCTTTGGCAGTCAGTTTATTTCCAGACTTCTAGGAGGAAAAGAAGTAGGGCAATCTTATTCATCTGTGGGTACGAGACACTCCAAGCACTTTTTAAAAAGTATTCATTGTATTCCACTAATAGACAGTCGTGAACCAAAGGTTTTACAAGTGTAAGAGAACTTAGGGCTGGTCTGAGAGTTAATGGCGTTATTCTGAGCATACGCCAAATATCCCCAAACATTAACTGGTTGTTTTTTCAATAGAAACTGCGACAGATCTGTGGAAACCATGAGGATAAAATGACAACTGTTTTATACAGATTCAATGGAATTCCGTAGTGTTTCATTGAGGAAGTGCAAGAGGATGCCAGACAAATTCAGAGCTCAGGTATGATAAATACTAAATGAGAGATGATCAGCACAGTACATTTTGTTGCCGGCTACGTATGACTTTATTATGGTCCAAATTCACAAGGTACCAGGGGAGCTGTAACATTCATCGTAAAGATGATGAACAATGAGGGAAAAAAGCAAATAAACAAGATCACAGGAGGAATCTGAGCTAATTATCTGAAAACTGAACTGGCATAATTTGGGGTTCAGACACATGTTTTAATAGTCTGACAGTTTCTTTCCTTATGGTGTTCTATATCCCACAACAATTCTACCCCTCTGAAAGGGGAAGCTTATCCACTATCAAGTAAGTCATTCAGTGAAAAGCCACTGAGAGTCTTTTAAACCTGTCTGCTGTTTATGACTTGAGGAAGACCTAAAAAGGGTTGACACAGCTGAAGACAAATCTGAGTAGAATTTCTTTGAAATTCCTACCAACTGTTCAGTGGTCTTCATCGTCAGAAACTGATCTCTGCTTTGTCCAAGCATTACCATTTGGTCCTAACCGTAGTGCTTGTGGACAGTCTCTGCAAGAAGTAAAAACCTGAGTTCACACCTGAAAGTAAACTACTAATCAGACACAAACATTTCTGAGCCAAGTGAAAGCCCTCAGGTCAAGCAATCTTACAGAAAACTGTGCAAGCACTCCACCTTCTAGTCATGCTTGGGGACTAGCAGGGGAACATCTGCCTGCAGAACTATTCATCTGTCACCTTTTCCCATCGTTTAACTGTTTTTTATAAAAAGAAAAAAAACACTTTACAATTCTTTGTAGTCTCAAAACTTCTCTTGCATTTTCAAGACGTTATTTTTTTTCTTAGCAATGACTCATTCAGGTCATACATTTTAGCTGAAGTTCTTGTGCAAGCTTGCAAACATCACAGCAGTGGAAAGTGCTTTCGATAAAAAACCTGTGCGTCTTGTCTTAATGACACATCTTCCCTTCCTCTCCAGGGAAAGAATGGGAAGACACCTAGGTAAAATATCTAGCTAAGAAAGACCCTAGAATCTGTATCAGACTGTACTGTCAAAGGAACTTCCATGTACTTAGAGATATATATATATATAATCTTAGAAAATAAGACCACTGGATGTCCTTCCATGGCAGGACAAGACCTGAAACACTTTGTTCATGACTCACGCACAATAAAGAGAGGTCATTGCAAGTGCCAACTCAAGAAAATGATTTTCCCAATCATAACCAGATAAACACTGAGAAATAAGAGTAGCTTTATACAGTGTTTGCAGAAATAGGCAATGAGAAGCCTTGTATCTATTGGCACGACCCTTACTGACGTCAGCGAGAGCATGATAGTGCCCGGGATGCAGCAGACGAGACATTAGGGATACACAAATACCACATAAAAATACCACAGGCGTTTTGCTCTTCAGAATTAATAACAAATGTCAACAGTCAAGTTCTTCTTCAGTATGAAGCTGTGATATCCAGCCAGTGGGTAATCTCTCAAGACTTCCTAGCAGATTTGTTTTGTTAGCTTGCTCCAGACTCTTTCTTCAAAACAGCAGATTTACTTGTGGAAACTAAAGTATGGGTAGAGGTTAACTGGTAACCCAGAGACTGCTTTACCAATGAGGGATTAGGAGCACATTGCTTTAGTTCTCATCTCCGTAATATACTATTTATGGCAGTTGAAAATATTTTCACACAGCCATCATGTGAGCTACATCTGAATTAGTCCCATGTTAGGAGAACCTCAGATTATCAAAACTTTGGAAGAGATACTGCCTTAAGGAAGGCATCCTGCTAGTGTAAGCAGCTGAGTTTTTGCACTTGGCTTTGTCAGATCCAGTCATCCATCCCTGCACTGCCTTGTTCTGCATAGGACCGTTAGTTATAAATCCTCTTCCAGAATTATGTTCTTCAATCTGACTCTCAGATACATGGAAAGCAAAGAGAGGAAGAACCACTAGCATTGCGGAGATATTTGAAGGGGTATGTGTGACGGGTCACACATCAGCTGACAGCGTTCACCTTTCACAGCGTTTCAGTTCCATCTCCATCTTTTCCACTAGTTTCAGATAAGCTGTAGAGATTTGTATGGGGATGTCTGAGGTGTAAGCATATTTTTTTTTTTCAGCTGGTGATGATGTGGGAGTGGTGGCTTGCTAAAAGGAGAGTCTCAGACAGTGGTAATAATTCAAGTTACAGTAGAAAGGTTTCCCAGAGCTTTTCTGGATAGAAGTCAGCTTCTCAGAAGTGTTTCAGAGCCCAGGTATCACTGATTACCTAAAGCTTTGTGAAACAAGTCCTTCTGAAAATTTAGGCCTTACTCTCACTTTGTTTAAATTCAGCATCCATGAAGCAGGAATAGTGATACTGTGAAAATAAACACAATAAAGACTGTGACAAACTCAGTGCTGTTCAAATAGAGATTCTCTAAATACCTCTGAGAGAATTCTACATCCAGTGCCTTAACCATCAATCCCGGCCTGAGTTAACCACCCTTCCTTCTTGTTTTGAAGTCTGGCAATTTCACTGCGTGAAGCTAGAGCCTTGGCAGCCCCACAGAGTTTTTTCTTTTGCTTTCTGATGCTGTTTTATACTATGAATTGTTTGCACTTCAGGAACAGGAGGATGAATTGGTCTCTACAGAGCATTGATGCCATTTCAAACTGAATAGGCTGGGGGACAGCTAAACCCACATGACAGAATAAAATACAAAGAAGGCTTTATTAGTGTTCCTCTCCCCTTTTAACCTTTTAAATGCCTCTTTGTGAGGAGCACACTGTCTGCTCTTTGAAATTAAATCAGAGATAAGGAGAGGTCAGTGCAAATTCTAGCAGGTAGAAGGTTCAAAATGAACTAGTCTTAGTCATGTAAACTTTATTCATATTGGAACATACACTTGGGAATTAACTTCAACTTATTGCTTATGAGGTTGAGCAACAGGGCCCTGTCTTTATCCGTGTGGGCATGGGTATTAACAGAACTCCAGCTTGTGCTATACTCTGGCAGGTCCCTGTATGTAGTATCCCATACAGATGAATGATATCATGCCTTCATAGGTCATTTTAGTTGTACCAGTTTCATTTCCTTCATATTTCTGAAATTCAGTTCTTGAATTTCTGGCAATGCAAAATGCCCAGTCCTCCTTGTTACCTTAAAAAATTCCTGTATTTCTACCTTTTGCAACGTGTTCATCTTTGTGCCTCAGGCTTCTCACTACTGAAGTTTCAGAGAACCAGGCACGTCCTGTCTGGAGAGAAAAAGACTAAAGGGAGTCATGATGAATGTCCATAAACACATAAAGGCATGTCCCTGAAAAAGGAGAGGAACCAATTATCCTCATTAGTCAGTGAGAACAAAAAAAAGGAGTGATAGGTTCTGGATGAAGCACTGAATATTTAGGTTGACTGTTATGGAAAACTTCATAACTATTAGTACATTTAAGGCAATGAAGCAAGTCACCCAAGGGAGGTAGTCAGATCACCTTCACTGGAGATAGTCAAGGGAAGGTCTGACACTCATCCATCAGAGAAGTGTTAGAGATAATTAAATCAGTCTTGCCCCAGGCAAAAGAATGGACTAGATAATTCACTAGTGCTCCTGTTCAACCCAGCAGATTCTATATTTTTCCTCCCTAATTGGAAAGATATATGTGTGTGTGAATGTGTGTATGTGTGTGTGTGTACCTCAGTTCCTATCAATCTGTTTTACCCATGGAATAGCTGAAAGTTCTGTATTAGGGAGTCACAGTTGCTTCTGTGGCTTTATTGTCCCTGTTTTTGAAAGGTTTACTGTCAATTGCCTCAAAGGTTTTTAAGATGCCTATATGCAGTTTTGTGAAGGGGTCCAGGTACTAGTGGATTAGATTGTTTTGCTAAAATTTATCGCTTAAAATACACATCTAGACAATAAGAGTTGTTTCCTCACGCGCCTCGACTACTCAGGGCCACCTGCAGAGCAGAGGAGCACCTCTTGAAGGTGCTTTTACCCTATACCTGGGATAGCTTAGAAATCAACAGTGCTCTGGAATTGCCTGTTTCTATCCACTGGTTTTATAGGGACCCTAGACATCTCTTATATTATTAGATAGCTAAAGACTAGCCTACACATCTAAAATGAAACTTCGTGAATCCTGCCCTTTGCGGCCCTGCATAGTCTGTTTTCCTATGCCTTTGCTTCCCTAGCAATAAAGTAGTTTAATGACAGTGGAAAGGTACCTGGTGTGCTGTGCATGTTGCCTATTACAGTCATCATGATTTCCTCAGTGTTACTTTGTGCTTCTCCATCTGTTTGCAGCTTCCATCTATTGTCTCTCTTCCTACAGCCAGGTGAGTCTAAAGATTTAGATAAACTTGAGAGTTAGGTAGTAAGTTGTCTGTGACATCAGCTGCTTAATTTCCATTCTGGGTTTGCATCACTTACTAGATTAAGACTGTGATGCTTGATGATGCCCTACATGTGTTACAGTAATGCAAGTGGTGATAATAGCAATAAAAGTAGAGTTCCTTGATCTTGCAGTCCATGTTCCAAGAAATGCTGCTATGACATAAATCATATACTATCTCATTTTGATAGCAGAGAGTCACAGGGTACTGCACGGACATCTCTGAGAACAGGTTTACAAAGCGCTTTGAAATCTGTTGCGTAGGCAAAGAATAACTTTGATACACACTGATCAGTGGTAAACAGCATCACTTTCTTCGGCAGCTCATACTAAGCACCCTTTATCACAGCTGAGATTGCAAAGGGAGAGTTAATTCCTTTGTTAAATGCGCAAGCTGAGAGAAATGCAACATGAAGAGTCTACTCTGAAAGGCAATTAAAACTTTGCATGGTGAAACTTTACTGACAGCATGGGAAGGAGACTGCCACCTCCTTTCCCGTGATCTTTACAACTGCAATAATACCCCCACACTGGGAAAGCTGTGTGGTCTTGGCTAGCAAGGTACCTTTTTCATTGTGTGTGCAGGTAGATCATTGTCTGGCCTCGCAGATGAGAGAGAGACCAAATGCAAACTAATTGTCTACAATAAATCATATCTGAATGGGGTCAGCAACAAATGGACAGATGGAGAAAGATTTTCTGCCCTTTCATCCAGATACTGTTACCCAGTGTGCCACTAACATTGTCCCTCTAGGGTAGCAACCTTTCCAAATTCTCTGATGCTCCAATGCCACTGTAACACTCTAGATAAGATAATTAAAGCATTTCTCTTAGCCTGTGATGTTCCTTACTTCACAACATGCTTTTATGGTTATGTCCAGCTGCTAGAGCTAAACTTAGACCTGGTTTAGCAGATTAACAGTAATGGGTGAAAATGCTGTTTATTTATTTTTATTCTAAAGTAACCTTAGGGTATGTTATGGAATGACAAAGCTCATCTGGACTTAATATACTGAGTGGGAACCTTTCTTTTTTACAGTTTACAAGAATTCATAGCAAGATATATTAGAACCCACACATGTCCCAGCTCCTCCCGTGACCTCTTGCCATAAAATATATTCCTAGGCTGCTACTCCATTCGGCAGTATTTAAAAGAAATACACAAGAAACCTTTATGTGAGCATTTCCCTGTATCTCGTAGCTCCTGTTGACTTCCAAAACAAAACAAGACCAGTCTCCTTCCTCCCTAACACATTTGCAAACAGGGGCAAAGACAGGATCTTTGTAAAGCAGCATTTCAGGCTGCGGCAAGAGCTTGAAATGTGGTCCTCCAGCTGTGCTAAAGCACAGGTCAACCAAGGTCTCTAGCAGACTCCTACCCTCTTTGGATTAGACACACTGCATTACTCACTTGTAATTTATATACTTCAGAATGCAGAAGAACTTGATCCCAGGCCTCTAAGATGGGCTACTGCATGTACCATCAGTGCCAAGTGAGTGGCAATTTTAAGAAACTGTTTGTACCCATCCTCTGATTGAGCAATCTGTTTTGCCTTTCTGATAATATGCTCTCCCCGTGATAGGCAACCCCCCTCAAGACACCCTGATGCTAACTATGTTATACAAAATGGAGACTGTTAATTTGTCTAGTTAGGAAAACAGAACATAATTTTTATTTTATTGGGGCTATCATCTTGCAAATGCTTAAGCATGTGTTTAACTTTAAACCTGTGAGGCCTTTTTAAAGACAATGGGGCTATTTACATACTTCAGCACATTCCTTAGTCTTCATAGGATTAGCACTGACATTAGCAGCCTTAACTTCCTGACAGTGTTGTTTCCTTGTTTTGCATAACAATAATGGTAAGTTTCTGTCTGATGTGATTTATACAACCCATCATTTGCCTTTGTCTGTGAAGCTATAAATCAATGTGTATTTTTTTCCTTACTGATGTTCGGTTTGATTCTCTGGGCTGAAACTGTGATTATGCCTGTTCCCTCTGTTTTCTCTCCAGGTTTTCTTGGGTGGCTTCCACCAGCAAAACACTTCTCATCTAATTGGGACAATGAACTTTATCTTTTTTTTTTTTTCCCTGCCAAACTTTCTTTAATGATCTTTCTTATAGTTAGAGACTGCAATTTCCTTTAATTACTTGAAACCATCTAAAATAAACAATTTTAAACCAACAGAACAAAGAGCTATTTGTTTTGCTTGTGCCCTCTCCCCATGATCCTTCCGTTCTTATTGCAAATGGTACTAGAGATTAAACTTCATTCTACAGGCAGCGACCTACTCTCCTGTTTCATTTTAATTTTTCATATCCCTCTCCCCCCATTTTGGCTGGTAGTCCCCCCAGGTTACACATTACATCAAAGTATACATCATTTGCTCTTACTTCTTTCTGCATGCTGCCTCTAGGCTAGGAAATTTGCAGAATGCTGCTGTTGCTGCTGAGAACTAGCCATTTTCTTTTAGTCAAATGTTTTTTAACTTGAAAATGTCAATACAGAGATAAGTCATAAGATCAACTCATAAATATTCACAGGCTGCTTCTTTTGTTATGTTTTGTTTCTCTCCCCAAGTACAGTGTTATCCAGGGTAGTGTTTTACTGGATACTTTGCATGTATTCCTGAGTAGTCTTGCTCTCATTAGTGCTTAAAGAAATACCAAGAGTTAAATTTTTCATTAGCAATTCTTGTGCAGTGTAATATCCTGCATGTATTAGGTACACAGAGATATTTCCCTTATGGAAAAATCCTATAGGGCTTCACAGAAAATTACAAACTTTCTCATATAATTTTTTAAACCACCTTGTAAAATCAAATATACAATGAAATATACTTCTATGAGATGGTTCAAAGAAACCTGTGGAGAAGAAATAAACTCCCTAATAAATCCTGTAGGTTTTTGGAGTAATTTGTATAACCCTATTAAGTTTCTTTAGAGCTCTGCCAGTTCCACTGCTCTGCATGTCCGTAGGCTTCTTTGAAAAGGGCACAGAAAAAGGACCAAAAGCCTGCTCTGCCATTTTCTCTATGGATTTCTGTAAAATAAGATTTTCCTGCTGCCTCCAATACCACAATAGCTGCTGAAAACTCGCTATTGCTCTCCTGGCAGTTCTTTTGTTTAGCAAATTTGCTTAAAACAAATCATGTCTGCTTCTCGCGCACCCAGCTGGTACATCCGTTGGAGGTGGAAATCACCACAGATCCACTGAATTACAGAGATCTACCAACAAGATTTTGACCCTTTGGCATTTGTGTTCAGTGACCGTATATATCTGGCATCTCAAATCCCAGACTTCGCCATGGGAGCGTTCCCAGGCTTAAACCCAGGGCGCACAAGGTTGTGTTAAGCTGAATCAGAACCAGGGCAGATGGAGGTCAGTAATGGAAGGATTAAATCTCCAACAATTTAAAGAAGTGAAGCACCAAAAGTTTCAGTACCTTTAAGCTGATTCCAAGTTACTTACATCCTACTCATATAATGCTTTATAACGAACAACAGGACAGCGATATAGGTAAATGGAGTAGACGACATCACGTCACTCCTTGTTTTGTTGTTCTTATTGTGGCATGTTTGAGGGCAATCATTCAAGTGGTTGAGGGCAAATGTATGGTGGTATTGGAGGTTAGAGAGGACTGAAGTCCATTCTGACATCTGCTCTATGATTATCTTATGCCTTAGTTTCCCCAAAGGATGTTTCTATGCAATTTCATCAATATCTGTGGCTGGAACTTTAAAATTAAAAAGCTATGGCTGAACTCCAAGTATTTGCTTTGCATAAGATGGGCATGAGAATTCCTGTGATCCTGTCTGAGGCAAAGGGCAAAGAGTAGTTTTATTGTTAATAATTGGTATACAATTCTGAGTAAAACCAATAATGTGATCTCACCAGCTGGTTGATTTAATATAAATATTCAAATGCAGAAACAGTATATTAAACAGATTGGAAATCATCAACTTCATTATTGTAATAGAGCAAATACAGTATCTTGATTTTCAACAAATGGAACAATCTACCGTATGCCGAGTCACTTGCTGTCTGTTACCATATTCTATTAAAAAGAAAATAATGATTTTAGCACAATGTTGTGTAGCCACTCCATGGATTAATAGAATTAGTGCAGCAAGCACAAGACAGAATATAAATATTCTATTGAATTATCAATTAAAACCCCATAGCAATGAAGGTAAACTACATTAAATAAGTGAACAGAAATTATAGACTATTTCCCAAATTCTTGTATTAGTCTTCATCTTGAGCCTGGAATGAAAATTCCTGAGAGTAACAAGTATATAATTACTTGACATTTTTCTTCTTCGAGTCATCTTAGGAAAACTAATTACATGATGTAAGTGCAGCTCTTTGGATTCGTAAACTACTGGCATAATGAAGAAAACACTGTGTAGTTATTATGCATTGAGCATTCATTGATGTTAATTTTTGCTCAAAAGATTGAGACATAGATAATTTTTCAGTTTCTAATATGAGTCTGCTGAAGTTTCATTCCCATCAGATGCCATTTGTCCTGTAGTAGGAAGAAAAGTTTAGGTCATTCACCGGGTTTGGCTGGACCTCTCTTTTCCTGGCAGATGCATACAACTAAACATCCACTCTATAAAACTCAGATTCTTCCATAAGGCAGTCGTGGTAATAAGGTCCAACCATCATAAAGGTGAAATAATATCACAAGAAGCAGAGGAATTCTTTAGGGTCATATGTAGGGATGAGAAAATGAAATAGAAAAAGAAAAATCAGAAAGAAAAATTTCTAGTCTCTACTAGAGCCTGGGATCATATTCACATGTAATTTTCAATTGGCTATTCAAATAGATGAGAATGACTGTCTTGGTAGGTACACTAGGAAGTGATGATCTTTTTGTCATTTTTTTCCTAGTTCCTTTCATTTCTCCTATATATTGAAGATACTCCAGATTCATGCATGGTAATATTTCTTGGTTCCACATCCTTACCAAAAAGGCAATAGTACAGCGCCCACCACATAACAATATATTTCAGCATGGTCTGACCGCTGTTGTAGTAGAAAGAAAAGAGTAAGGATGCAACTTTGCTCTTTTCCCAGAGAAATTCACTGAAGTACCATCCAAAGGAAGCAGCACTAAGATATAGAACACCTAGATACCATTCTGCTTCACTATTTAGTATAACCTGCCTTGGGAAAATAATTTTCCTTTTATGCACTTCCATTTCCTTTCATATTCCTTCTCTTTGCAGTACAGTTTGATTGCAGGGTGTTTCTAACTACATTGAAGTATTAACTAAGAGAGTAAAAGCATGTAGGGTTTTCTGCAGATTAAAACCAGTCCTTCATTTCAGTGATATCTTAACAATCCCTACCGATGGAGTTTTAAAGTCATAATGGGTATAGCTTTGGCCTTGTCCCTTTTGAGGTTTTTGATGGATAACTGTTGACAAAAGAGGGTTGATTTTATTATTTATTATTTCTTGTTTGAAAAATAGGAGACTGTGACAATAACACTATTGTGCAAAGAGTATATTGTTTAGCTTTTTCTTTACATAAAGAATTTTGAAAGAGAAATCTTTACAGTGAAGAAAAGCCTTGAAACAATGCTTAGAGATAGTTAGATTTTTTTGTTATGCTATGTGTTTTGGAGAATTCTAACTTTAAGCCCAAATTGAAATAGAAACAATCGTAGAATTTTATTTTATTTTGTTTTATTTTATTTTCACAGAAATGATATCGTTTTCCCTACCTCGAAATTCACATACCTACTTAATTACCCTCATCTTCTTTTTCTTGCAGTTCTTACAGGGATTCCTCTAGGAAGTCACTTGTTTTCTACCACATCAAGCCACCAGAAGGAGACTATTAACACATAATATATGAGGGGCAATCTTTGCTTAACTATGTAGTCACAAAGGGCATCGCTCAATACCTGTTTAATCAAAGTTGTGAAAGCTATATGGAAAATGGGTGGGAGTTGGAAGAGCTCAAGGTATCCATTTCCTTGACAAGGTTTAAACAGTCTGTTTCAGTCTTTTCAGAACAAACTAGTAATAGACAAACAGTTCATGAATAACCTTTACTTGATACCATCATGATAGGAGTTTTACTTTGTGTTTACTTTCCTAATATTTCTGGTTATTTCTGAAAATTAAGAATCTGTGATCCTGACCCAGGTGTAACCTGTGCATCACGCATGCTCAAAGCTCCAATCCTCCATTTTACATCCTGGAAAACTAGAATCATAAAACTGTTTGTACTGGAACAGACTTTTAATGGTCATTTAGTCCAAGCCCCCTGCGCAATGAACAGCGACGTCTTCAACCAAATCAGGTAGCAAAAAGCCTCATCCGACCTGACCTTAAATGTTCAGTATTTTTTTGCTTTTCCTAAGTTTTACTCTCTGGTCCACTACTTTATGTCACATGCAGAGAAGAGAAACGTGAAGACCACGTGATTTATTCTCAGAAGTATAAAGAAAAGAAGCTATTAAGAAGAAAACCTGATGCATAACCTACTAAAGGTAAAGTATAGAGTTCTCTCAGCTAATGTGCCTTTACCTTTCAATATTGTCAAGTCTGTGCACAACTTCCTGTACAGCTGATGAAGAGAAACCTCTTCCTTCAAATATCTTCAGGCCAAAAAGCTATAGACTTATTTAGTGCTTAAAGTTAAGCACAATGTGGTGGAAAGTTTGTTGAGTCCATCAGATACACAGGGATGCAACCAATGTTCTTAACTCATAAAAGAAGTGCCCTGATCTGGTAACTAGTCCCAAACTTTCGATGTTGTGGCAGACACTAATCCAAAATATGGCCTTGGGCGCGTTACTTAAACTATCTTTGCCTCTGTGCTACCATCAACAAAATGAGATCTTCCTTCTCTGGGGGAACCGTGAGAATTAATTAGCTTGTGTTTGCCAGAACTTCTGAAGTGCTAAGCAAATGCTGATTAGAATAATTTTACAGGCTTCAGAGGACCCCGTATCTCAAGGGACCATGTGGAGAACTCTCGATGGGGAAGTAATGCAGCACACTCAAAAATGCATTTGCAAGACTTTAGACTATGTTTCACTCGAGTGGATTCATATTTTAAAAATCTTATGGCTCTGTTTTTTTTCTAACCCTACATACTTCATATCGACTTGTGTTTAATCTTGCATGCAGAGGGTGAAGAAAGTGTCTATAAAGCGGTCCTTCCTCACACCCCTAAGGAATAATCTGCTCTCATCACTGTAGTGTGTAACTGCAAAGACCAAAATAGCCTTGCAAAGAAATGAATGTTAAGACTTCCCATGGGGAGTTGAAATGGGGGAGAGTAAAGTCTTGACCAGAGCACAGGGGGTTATGGATGTGGTAGCCCATGAAATGTCAGAGCAGCTACTTTTGCCGTTTGCATTTTTGCGGCATGCGGCTGGCCTCAGGGAGAGTCTCAGTTGCTCAGCATTTCCTCATGCTTCCCTCAGGCTTCTTTGCTTGTACAGTCCTAGCAAAGGAAGGCTTATTAGCTCAAACTACAGAGGAGTGCTGTTATGGGGCTTTGGGCAAGCGCTGGTACACATCTGGCAAACTCGGAGCAGGGGCAAGGCTGAGCCTCCCTGTGCGCACCAGCGCGGCTCTGCCTCAATGCACTCAGCAGTCTTGGAACACATGAGCACGAACCAGGAGCTTCATGTGCTGCAAGCACGAAGTCTCACTCTGGGAACACTGTGGGCTCAGTGTCGGCTTTCTTTTTTTTTTTTTTCTTTTTATTAAAACTAAACCATAGAGGACTATTAAAGTTATTTAAATTTGATCCAAATGTACTAATTTGTATTGCTTTTCTAAAATAATCTCTGTTCCTTGCCTTGGCCTGTTTCTTATTCCAGCTTTCTAAGGGGCAGGTTTGGAGAGACAGGAGTTTGGAATCTTTGACCACAATGGGATGCCGTCAGTTGGGGATCAGAACTTGCCGTTACAAATTGATTTCTGAACATCCTTTTTTAAAACATTTCTCTTATATTCACTTGTAGCAATAAATCTACTCCTGGCTCGTGTCTGCCCTCTCCTCAGGCTGCAGAGGTAGGACTATCCAACACGTACAGTTCAAACGCAAGAGAGAGGATAGGCAGAATCAGTTCCAGATTCTGTCATAATCAACCAGCTGCAGGTTTGCTAAGTCTCTTACTTTCTCTCTGCCTTCATCTCTCAGCCACGAAGTCTGAATGATGCTTTCCTTCCTTATAGCTGTAGTGATTAAGGCGAGAGAAGTCTGAAACTGTTAAAGTGCTGTAGAACTTTTAATTGCCATGGATTTTTGGGGGAGGGGTCGGGGAACGTGTCTGCTTATTGGATTATTTGTCCTAAGTGGTATTCCTCTTTTTTTTTTTTTAAAAAAAAAAAGTAAATACTTGCTAATAGTGAAAGTGACTAAAAAAAGGCAAATGTAGTTTCCTTTTCAAAAATAAAAACCAACCTAAACCTTTTCCTAATTCAAATTTCATAATGATTCTAGTTTTATGCATAAGCATAGTCCAAAATTCACAGAAATGCATGGACATCTTCCCATTTGTTCAGAACTAAGCTCTGGGAAAACAAAAATCATGCTAACTATATAATTAATCCTATTTGTTGTTCTTTAATTGCCTTTCTTTAATTTTCCTTAAAGAACAGAAAGATTTGCCTAGAGAAGAGAAATTTAGTCCTTGCGTTTTTATACTTGTTTCCTTACAGACTCAGGAGTGGAAATTCTGTTCTCGGCCGTGATGTAGATCTCTAGTCATTACTTAAGAGTCCAATGGGATGACACACACCCTGTTGTAACTGAGGATAAAATTCAGCCTGATATTTTTAAAGAGGTTCATTGGCAGAATCGTTTGTACTCTTACCCCGGAGGTACTGTTCCTTTCTCCTTTCCTTCCTCCACATTTTAACTATTTTGCTCTGTATGTGATAACTTACCCAGTGTCCTTTCAAACAGACACTTCAGACCTTGCGATCTCCTTTCCGGCACATTTGTTGGAATTTTATTTCTTCTTTTTTTTAGAAAGTTCCTCCTTAATGAATTTTACTTACAAATAATTCATTAGAAATTTAGGAAAGCAGCCCAAATCATTCTTGAGAAGTATCCTCTACTGTCATGCCAGAGCAGCCTCTGGGTAAATGTTACACCTGCATTTTATTTCAATAAATTGTGCTGAGCTGTATGTGCACTGTAAAAGACGATGTGCTTTGCAAGTTGCGAATGAGCCCTTATGCATGAAGGGCAGCAGGGAAAAAAATTAGTCCTCCTCTTTCTTCTCTGTGACTTATTTGACCTTGAGACTTATAATGGCATCTCAGACAAAATGAACATAATCTAATGGACAGCGGGGAAGAGGGAACGGCTGGGTACATCTGTCGTATTACTGGGCTGTCTGAACAGTCAATGAAGCAGGTCCAAACCATAAGAGGCCTGTTCAGTTTAGCTCCAGGGTCTGCAGACAAGGAGCACAATCATTTATCTTTATTTACTGAACTCTGCTTTCTGTTTAAAAAAAAAAAAAATAAAGGAAAAAAAAGAATTGACAGGTTGACAAAAACCCAACTTGGCGATGCCCACTGCACAGAGATAAATGCTATTCATGCTCTGCAAAGACAAGGACAGCTTCTCATGCCCTTTCTCCCGTTCCAGTAGGCACCTATTATACAACGAATAAAAGCAGCACAAGACACCTATATACTGCTTGCTGTACTCGGCTAGTTCAGCTGTTCCAGGAACAATGTTGTGGTTGAGGTTTTTGTTTGCTTGCCTTTCTTCTTAGTGTTTCTTTGGGAGACAGACATACAAATATCAGAGCAACTGATATTTCTGAAACTTAGGGTTTCACTTTTTTTTTTTTTTTCCCTCTCTCTCCTCTTTCTTTCTTTCTGTCCTTCATTATTTTTCTCTTTTTCTTTCTCTCTCCATCTATAGTTCCCTCTTTCTCTCTTCCTCTTTGTTTACAAATAAAACGGAACAGAGAGATGCATCCCACGGAGACTGTCTGTAAGAGATAAAAAGAGCATAAACCTCAGGGGAGGACTCTAGGCTTTCTTACACATGCTGAATAAAGACCAGTAAAAAATGCTGCTTAATGGTCTATGGTGCTGATTTCACCCTTATTTTTATTTGCTTTTGACAAAACATAAAAGTATAGACATAAAGGTTATAGGGTGAATTCTGCTTTTGACTAAGGGGGTGTAAATCCATTGACTTCCAAACTACTTCTCCTGCTCTGACCAGTATAATTAAGAGCAGAAGAGAATCGCAGAGATTTATATTCAGAAGGGAGGTGGCATTTTTTAGCACTTAGATTCTGAGGGGGAGATTTCCGGCGGTAATGGGAAACATGAGGCATTCAGCGCTCACTGACCTTCATTGGAAGTTGAGTATCTAGCCTTTCTTTCTGCATTTGAACCTTACCCTTTCCCCAAGGTGACTGATGGCTGGGTGGATAACTAAATTCATGCCTGAATTTCTGACTCTGCCACAAAGTTGTTGTATGACCTTCAGCAAGTCACTTTATCTCTACAACCCATATTTTCTGTTCTGCAAAATGGAGGTTGCCAGGCTTGTCTCAATATGGTCCAGCATCACCCCAGATCGGTGCTGGCAGACATTAGCTCCTACTGATCATCTCACTGGCTTCAGATGGACACTGCTCACTACAGCCACATCACGTGCCCACACATTGGTGGATGTCCAGTCTGGCTTTCTGGCTCTTTGGTGCTGCTAAGCTTGTGTATTTCCAGGTTTACAGATTGCTCCAAGTCTTTAATCCTATAACACGTTACAAACAAAGATAGTTTTTCATTATTATTATTTTTAAGTACCCAGTACTCCAGACCATGAAAGTTTAATCTAACACATGGGCAATTACAGCTGAGATATTTGAAAGGCTCCTTCAAAGAGTTAATTTTGCAGGCAATATGGTTTGCAAGAATTCAGTTTATTTTTTTTTTATTTTTGCCAGCCTGGATGTTTTCTCCCCCGCCTCCTTCTTTCTTCCCCCATCTCCCCCCTCTTCTCTTTCCTCCAACCCTGATTCATATGGAGCCGAGAAAAGAGACAGCTGGGAAGGATTTGAGCAGAGAGGCAGGATATGTATCTGAAAGTAATTTGAATAGTTTGTGAACCATGGTGTCCATTGGTTTGTAACACCTGGCTGTGTCAGCTGTGTCAGGTTGTGTCATGTTGTGGAGCTCGGTTTGACTGATGCAGCTGGATGGGACCAGCCTGAAGCTGACATTGCAACAACCCAGGAAAACTGAAGAGGCAATTTTCTCTGAGTGCACCTGAAAAAACTAGGAACTCTTTGTGAATCCAAACCAGCACAATTTTCTGAGTTAGCCCGAGTTAAAAAGAAAGCAGCAGAACACTGGCAATCACTGCACACTTAGGGCTGGTTAGTGGGCATTACGAGGAATTCTTACTGATGTAGACCATGGTTTACCCACCGATGAGCCCCACGGACCTACCTGAACAGGTCCTGGGAATGTGGATGACAACCTTGCCCCTTGGCAACAAAGATGTATTGAGAACAGCTCCCCCATTTTTGCTCTGTGTGAGGTTCTTTTCAGCATCTGGCAGACAATTTTAGAGGGAACTGAACTTCTGTACACAAGCAAAAGATATGCTCCAAAAGGCAGCACCTAAAAATAAATGAACAAATGTGGGAGTCATCTACTTTGCAAAAACAACTCCGATTTTCATAGAGAGCTATGTTTCTAATAGAAAGAAACACTTAATAGCTTTTATTTACACTTGGGTAACATCCAATAGCTCCCATCATGGTATCTAAGGTTTAAAACTGATTTGAAGCCATGTTGTAGGAGCCAGGGTGGGAAGTGAAGTATTTACTAGTCTTGACTCAGGTTCGGTAGTTAGCTGGAAAGACTATTGCTTGCCAGAGAAAAGTCAGATTGTTATAAACGTGTAATTTCCTGTTTTGCTATAATATGAGGTGTTGGAAACACTGATGAGAAAGAGCTCAATAAAGCCCCTCTGCATATCAAAGTCTCCATTTCCCCATCTGCAAAATGCCAAGTGAATAGTAGCATCAGAGCAAGAGAAAATTATCAAGTTCAGTCTGTTTCCTAGCAAACCTGACTCCACTAGTTTCAGTGAAATTATCCCTCTCTACAGCAAAGTATTATGTAATTCAACATACCCCCAAAGCAAGCACAGAATTGAGGAGCAGTGAATACCTCATAATTGAAACCTGCCATATATTCCTGCAGAATAGAATGCATACTGCCCTGTCACTCATTTCCTCTCTAGATATACACCATACCTGGAAACGCACAAGAAAAGAGAGGAATAGAGCATATTTTATCTATTTATAGCTGCCTTTAAACCGCTGGTCATTAGAGCATTGAGAAAAGGGGAGGGAAAAAATAGTAAAATATTTTTGCAATGCAGATTTATATTTTAAGTGTGTTTTTTTTCCACAAACAACAACAAAAAATTTTTTTCCTATTACTGTCAACGATAATTTTAATAGCCTAACTTTAGTAGAAATACAACACTTCACAGAACAAGACCCTCTAGAATTAACTCATGTAAAATCAATATATCTACGGTTATTAATCTTCTATTATATATTTGATGTGTGTAGATTTATCTATCTACCATTAAAGCTATGGTCCTTTTAAGAAGAAAAGTGTTTTCATTTGTTAATATCTTTTCCCCATGCAGAGTCTCCAAGGATAAAGATTTTAGCATCTGTAGGTAAATCTGATTCCATTATCGTGTGCCCTTCAGTTCTGAGTCAATCTCCCTGATAATCTCTCTAAAGCTGCCAGTTTCTGTTCGTGAGGCAAAGCAAAGATGAGAGCATTCAGGCAGGCTGTGGATGGAGCCAAATCATGAAGAAACATTAAGATGATGTTTTCTCTTGCCAGGATACAGCTCGGATTGAGAAAATTGCTTAAGCATGTGCTTAACTCGAAATACATCAGATATCCTTTTGCACATAACTATGCACCAGCCTAAAGTTAAGCACATTTTCAAGTGTCTTTATGAAAGGTACATGAAAAAGGAGGGACAGCACCGATGTCTAGTTGAGACAGATATTCCTAATGAGCCATTAGATCTCAACTGGCACTGGAAACTTTTTCCTTTCTGTGAAGCTTAAGGATTTATGTGAAGATTTTTTTTTTTTTTTTCTCTTAGTAATTAATTCGGACCCCAACAGCATGAAGATGGAAAGAAAAGGACCCTATTAAGACTTGATATTAAGTTAATAGCAGGTGACAGTGACTTCATCAAAAGCCCTGTGCAAAACATCAAGTAAATGGAAATTTCAGTTCTGGTACATTACTCAGCTGAGTATCATCAGACCTGCTTATCAGGGTCACAAAGATTATTTGTACATTATAAAAAGGAACTGTCCATCAAAGTCAGTTAAAAAAAAAAAAAAAAAGATGCAGCTTTCCATTTTTCTGTTTCAGTTTTATACAATCAGACCAAATTAGGGGATGATCAAACCAAACCAAAGGATATTTTCCATATTTTACTGAATGCTGAGCATCTAACCTGCTTACGTACATTTGCAGTAAACGAAATATGAGTATCTGGGAAAAAGCATTGCCAAGTATCCTAAGAAGAAATATAAAGGACTCAGGCAGATATCAAAAGCAGAAAGGAAATTTGTCTTTCCTCTGGCAACTTCAATCTTCAGGAGTGGCTGGTAAAGGCAGTAATTTAGAATTAAACACTATTGTTGCTTTTAAATTTTTCTATTTCATACAAATATTTCTGGTCTTAACCGACAACATTTCAGGGCCTGCGTATGACAATCTCAAGCTGTTTTGCAAACATAGTTGCTCTGCAGTCAGTCCCCACTGCTTCAGTCGTCTGAGAGCACTCTGCTTCTGCTCTTGCTGCTTCCTGGAGATGTACACCCATGCTGAGCTCACCACCCACCTCTGTTGCTCCTTGCTTCTTCTGGGCAAGACAGAAGAGCCTTTGCGGAGCTTGGCTTAGCCTCTTTTCAGCACAGATGTTGAAAACACTCTCTCCAGCAAACCTGGATCTTTGTCCACAATGGTACATCTCCACAAGCAACTTTTCTTTTGCAGGATATCCCGACTCCATCTGCAAATGTGCTGGTATGCCAATGTGGTGGTGAGCAGGAGCAGTGCTGTACCTTGTTCTAATTCACATCTTCTGAGCACTGCATGGGCATGACGCGAGGTTGTGACTGCAACACTGCCTTAGAGAGAGCCTGGATATCTTTATATATCATTGCCTTGTCCTCCCTTGACATTTTGGAAGGACTGCACACAACAAGAAGTGCACCCAATGCTAGGAAAGTTTTTTTTCTAGGCACCAAGTCATGCAAATATCATATTTTGCAGTATTTGGCTGTTTGCTAGTTTTGTTCCTTTTGTTCTCTACAACACACTTATTGTCTTCTCACAGAATCTGTGGCAATTTTCTGACCTTCCCTTTTATTTTCTGATTTCAAAATTAATTCAGCATTGTTGAGAATATTAATTAATAGGGAATGATGGGTCTTATCTGTGTTTGTGTGTGCCCTCACACCACAAACACATTCCTAGAGCCCTGGATACTCCCATATTAGCACTCTGTCACTCAAGTTGTCATTTTTGATAGCTTCATATGTTATACCTTCTTCTAATTCTCACAAATTGACTACTGTTGAGAGACATTGGGTTCAATGGCCTTCTTGGGTGATATCTGCTGATGCTGTTCCTGTGGTTTGACCTCTATGTATGCCATATTGAAAACTGAACACAAAAAAAACTTGTAGGGCTCTTTGAAATATGGTGTATCTTTATCTCTATCTTGCTTCTGCCCTTCTGTGTCACACAGAAGCCAATAGGACAGTTCTGATTAATACAGTAATTATGTGGTTATTAAAAACAGTAATCATGCAGGAATTATCCAGTGCTGTAAAATTCCCATAGACAGAAAATATATGAACATTTTTAAATTGAGCATTAGAATTGTCTGCATATGCAAGAAGCAAAATGACACATAAAGAATTTTTAAGATCCCAAGGAAGCGCTCTGAACATGTTAAGAGAAAATGGTCTCCTCAATCAGGATGGAAGATGGCACTGTGCGAGGAGCCAGATCCTGATTCGTCCTCTTGAGGGATGTTAGTGGCTAAACAGTAGCTATTAATAAAGTGCACCAATTTATAGCACTTGTGTTGGATAGACTTGCACAAAACTGGGGCCATCTGAGGAGTTTATTCATCCTTGCATAGCCCCTTCATTTCCAATTTCTGAGCCTGTTTTAATTTGTTATCAAAGTAATCGCTCGCTCCAGCTGGAGTCAGCAGTGTGTTTTGTTGTCTATGGACCTGGCAGACTGTTCACTTTGAATAGCATTCTGTAAAGATCACCTGTTCTGCATCTGTGATGGTTTTCCAGGTGCCAGGAGGTACTGTTTTCAGATGAGAAACAGCAAAAGGAATATGCAGACAATGCGGTTCTGCAGCTTTTCAGATCTGCATAGGTTTCATCAGCCACGAGAAACAGACAAAGGGAAAAAGGAAACAACTACGGCAAGTTAAGAAACATAACAATGCAGCAAAATAATCTAATTGCTCCTGAACAACGAGGTAATGTTAACTCAGCCGTTTCTCAGATAGCCTGAGTTCTGAAAGGAGCAGCATGCTCTCTTTTGCTGTATATTTAAATATGTATGAATTCCACACACTTCTACATAATTATAGATATTTGCATGCATGAAATACCTGTGCAAAACAACCTGTTTGCTAGTTGGTTTTGAATTTAATTTAGATCTAGCAGAACTCCAATTATAAACCAAACGAGTGAGAGTCTACGCATAGCTTCAAAACAGAGGAAAGAAACACTATACGTGGCCTTGCACATGGTAGACCCTGAAAACTATGCTATGGAGGATTTCAGTTTAAAAGTTGTCATCACTTTCCAGCTGAGGGAGAGAATGACTCCCAGTCCCCAAGAGAGGAAGGTTGTGTCTCACCCTCCAAAGGACAATCTTGGCAGTGACCGGAGCTTGATTTAGGAGGGGGAGAAGCTCTGTTTACCTTGGAATATAGCTATATTCATGATTCTCTATGATAAATCCAGAGGAATGTCTCCAGAAGCCCAGCATGGATAAAGCAGCTAGATGAAGGTCTGTGTGGAGGGTAGCATGTGAGTGTGGCTGGGCCAATTCAGGGGTCAAGGCAGAGGAGGCTGAGCCCCAGAGGCACTAGGCTGATTTAGAAGCTGCAGCAGAGAGTTTAACTGGGAGAAAACCAGTCTGAGGCAGAGGCTTGTGCAGATTAAATTGGATGGACTGAATAAGGAGTTGAAACAACTCTCTATACCCCACGCAGCAGGTGTAGGAGCTCAGTTTTCATTCAGTTTGCTGTACTTACAGCTGTCACTGGGAACACAGATGTGGTTTGGACCTCTGGGAGACAGCAAGGCTGATCAGTCAGTGTCTATGGGCACTATCTCATTAGTCCCGAGAGCAGTACTGCTTCTGTCTCAAAGGCTCTGAGATGATCTGGCACATGAAGGCTGTGTCAATTGCACATTCACCATCCCTCAGTCCCAGGGAAAGGTCCCTAAAAGAATAAGAACATGTTTGAGGGAGTTTAAACCCTACTGAGTAGATATGTTATAGAAAGTCTTCCTATGCATTACCAGGACAAGGCATTTTGCAGGCAGATAGCCCAATTAAACCCTGCTCAAGCCTGGGTCATATATACTTGAAAGACTGGAAAATCATATCTGAGTATGTTTCTGATGACAGAACTTCAGTTATTCACAGTTGACTTGAAAAGATTGGTCAGGAATTTGCCACAGCATCTAGTCTTTAGATGGTAATGGGTGCCACGTTATTATCGTGCTGGCAGTCATCTGTGCATCTCACAAAAAAGAGGAGCAAACGTAAAAAATGATTTTTGAACACCTGAGTTAACAAAGCCATGTGATAAACACAGTTCCAGGGCTAGTTCTCTTTTACTTTATTTTCCACTTTCAGACCCTACCTAAACTATGGTACTCACAACAACTTACCTGGGCACTGAAGGACTAGAAGGGAACGGAGCAAATGGGGTACTTGACATAGTCCAAATGAGTACGCATAGCCATGGTGATGGCAAGTTACTCCACTTTTATCTTGGAACTAATCCTCAGCAGTTACTTGTCTTCTGCAAGCCATAAGACAAGATTTATGCCTGCTTTGAAGGTTGTGTGTCTTCTCATAAACAGATTTTTCCAGAAATCAGTAAGATGGAAAAATGGCTGGCGGGTACACAAGTTTTTTTAACGATTAAAAAAACCAACCTCGTGTAGTACACCATTTGATATGAGTGCTTGAAAAAATCACGTATAATGAGTGCGAGCTTATAGAGAATGTAATAATACTTTTATCTTTGGTGAAGGTAATAGTTGAATAGTGTTTTGTAGGCATGTGATAAGTAGAAGAGAAAGATAACTCTCAAATAGAAAAGCCATGAGTGAGTTTTCAGGTCTGTCCTCACATGTGAAGATAAAGGTCAGAAAAGAGAACAGCTATCAGCTGGTACGTAACATGAACATTGTTTTTGTGTGTAAAGGTCTGCTGTATCATCTCTCAGACACATCCTTAAGGGATTATCTCTTCTGTTTCTTTTTTTCAACCTATCACTTAAGCTGATATCATGTTTTTTCAAGGGGAGAGCTGAACAATTGGCATGCTGGTCTTTGCAGACTCTTCTTAACTTTCTCATTGTTCATTCTGTGTTCCTTTCAGCAGAATCTCCTTCTCCACCCTTGCCTCTGTGACTGCGCCAGAGGGATCTATCCTCCACCCTCCCCTCGTCTCCAGAAATATCTCCTACAGAAAGAAGAAATTGAGGTCTCTTTGCACTAAGACATCACAACCCTTCCTCCTCCTCCCATCGCTAGAGTTGGGTTGGATTTGAGCATGCAGGGCAGAGGTAAAGTAGATAAATAGTAGATAAATAACTTACGATACTAACTAGGACTACTGTCCTACCTTGGTTTGGGGCTCCAAGATTTCCAAGTTTTTCTTGAATGTCATAGCTTAACCGACATTTTTATTTGCCCCAAAGTCTCTCCTTCCAACTTCTCAGGTCACTATTGCCTGGCATAGATTACCGAGAAATGGGGATGCTCTCTTCCCTTTCTACAAAAGATTAAAGTAGGGAGGAAAAAAGAAAAAGAGAAGAATGGAGAGAAAAAAAGAACTGAGAGAATTTAGCCTTCTTTATTCTTATTATTCAGTCAAAATAAAATTCCCCATTTTGACATCGGCCTTGCTATTGAAATTCAGAAAGCATTCATTTTAGAAAAACTGAAATGCTTAAATTTGACAATATAAAATGCTTCATTTCAAGAATACCAAAATCTGGTTCATAATATAAGCTGCATTATATAGAAAATAATAACACAATTATAGCAATATGGAATTTTAAATAACTGTGAATGGAATATATAAAAAAAGCATTTTGTTTCAGCCCATCATTGGAGAATGTTACAGTTTTCACACTTTCCCTGAACACTCTGATTTCAATGCAACTGTTTTTTCTGATAAGAAATAATTCTTTGAAAATATCTTGCCCAGCTCCTGCCTGCAGTATAAAATCTCCAAGATAATCCATACACTTGCTGGGAATTATATCTGAAGTAGGAAGAAATGACCAGACATTGTAGCTGAAGTGCTGCTACCACCAGAAATAATTTTTCCAGGTTAATTTTGATACAGTTTGAGAGGATATCATGGCAGAAGCTGGCACTATTTTCATCCATACCGTGCAAGTTCTGTAGTTTGATAGAAGACTTCAATTTCCAAGGCTGTCATTTCAGCACCATTCATGAGTATCAGATTCATTAAAGTATTTTAACAGGTACCACAACTGTGTCTGAACACAATCCAATGAAGAACAGCAAAGACATGCTTTGGTGAATTCGGCCAGGCATCATGATATGTTGGTAGAATATTTAGTAAGAAGAAGAAAATCGACTTCCTTCCCCTTGAAGTAAACACACACCACGTACACTGGTGATTGTAGCAAATTAAAGTCCTAATAGTGCCTGCCGGGTGGGCTTGTGAACTTGTAACCTTGTTGTTTATTTATCCATCTCTTACTACTCTCAATTTCTATCCGCTCTTTTATTTTCAGGGAGCTTTACTCATCTTCCTCCTTCCTACTCCTCTTGCTGGGAGGCATCGTTTTTCCCCCTCTTGAAGTGTTTATTCTCCTATTTGGTTAGAAATTGTTTCTCCATTTTTCTGTATGGGGCTGTGTATTTTTTAGCACGTAGAATTAATTGAATTTGGGAAGAAAATCTTTTTTTTAACCCCAACCTGAACTTGAGCCTTAGTAAGAACTGAAACACAAGTTATCTCATTCTTCCCTTTCGTCTGGAGAACTGAAAAGTTAGGATTAACATTTTCTTCTCAAATTTTGACCAGAAAAGAATATTTTTATTAGTTCTTCCAAGGGAATGCACAATTATCACTGCTCCAAGCTCACAAGCTCTGAAATGAACTGTATTAGTAAGATCCCTTACCTGATATTTTGGGCCAAAATGATTGCAGTAAGTCCTAATATCATATTGGGCACAAGTTAGTAGTTAAAGCTGAACTTAATTTTGTGTGGAAATCAGTTGTTCAGTCCCCTTGCAACACAAACAAATGGACCCCAGACAACTGTATTCTCAAAACAGAACTTGTGCTCTCTGAATACCACCTCTATGACTGCAAGGAGAAATTAACAGGTGATGCGTGAACACAGCTGAGGTGTGCAAAGCAAAATATTGCAAAGCAAAATATTGAAGAAGAGGAATATAGTGAAAGCAAAGCCATTTTAAGACTTTTTTTTACTGTCTCTGCTGTATATTTCTTCAGTTAAATAAAGGAAAAGTGTGTCAGTAGGAACACAGTAAATTCTCCCTTAAGATAAACTGGGAACCAGTGTATGAGGACAGAGTAGGCAGTGCTTCATCTCCTATGCTGTAGGACTGTGAGGCTTCACCACAAAACTACTAAATACTCTCTGACTCTCTGAAGCACCAATTGGTACGGAGGAAGCTTCCAGGACTGATAACGAAGAATTGTTCTTTGTAATGGTATTGGCTTAAGCCGAAGGCTCCAGTGCCAACGCTGTTGAGCTGCTGGTGCCAGCCATTGAAGTACAGTGCTTTTGCCTGACTCCCCAGAAAAGACTTTAACTGTGAAGTAGCTGTGCACAAGAAGAATTTTTGTGCCTAATGGCTGTGTTTCATCAGTGGTTAAGGGTAAAAGCAGGGAGAGAAAAAAATCTCAGCTCCTTTCCAACTTTTTGATAAAACTAATTTTATTCTTGCACCTGCTAGTTCTCCCCCCTACCAGGTCTCCACTCCCTAGGCAAAGAGCTAACAGTGCTCATAAATGCCTCTTAAAATAAAAATTTCTGTTCCATTAAACATATGAAAAATATGTTGCATTGAATACAGTTGGTTTGGGAAATCTGTTTTTATACATTCTAACCAATCATCCATACAAACTGCAGCTGCCACAAGTGGCATGGAATCTATTTTCTCCTGCAAGGTTTAGGAACAGTGATTTTCTCCCAGAACGTTCAGGCTGGAGATGTCCGGCACGCTGCTCCTAGGTCATCAACAGCCACATGGCAAAATCAGAGTCTTGTCTTGGTAAGCCTCCTCTTCACTGGGGAGTGGCTTTATGTTGCCAAAATTGAAGGACTGGCCAATCTTTTAGAAAGCGGTTATGAAGAATCAAAGCAAATGCTGGGACACTGCTGGAAGAACTGAAAGGTCCCGGCAGACTTGGAGATACCAACCTGTTATGTCTATGGCCATGTCTCTGTGTCGAGGAGGGCAAACTGAATTTTGGTAACTGAGGCTACAGTCATGAGGCTTGACTTTCTGAGTTATTTTAATATTGCTTTAAATGTACTTTTCTCTCTGTGATCTTACTAAACGCTTTCAAGACTTTAGATCAGTTTCGAAAAGGGTGTATTAGTTTTCCTTCAGACATGGAAATCATCTTCTATAAAGTTGCAAATACAAAGCAGTGAAGTTGCCTCATTTTTTTCCTTTCCTAAAAAAATATTCAATATAGTTCAGTATTTGCAAAGTGCTTTGAAGACAAAAAGAGGTCTAGGTTTCTGTAGCAGAGGTTTGCTCTGCACAAATCCAGTGCAAAGCTCAGGTTCCTGGTGAATTACCAACTCTAGTTCTGGGCAGCATTTTGCTAATCCTTACAAATAGAGTGCAGCAGATTTGCTGTGTTTTGTCAGAACAGCAAGGATCAACAGAGAACTAGCTATAATGCATGTTTCTCAAACAGTGAGCTGAAGAGTGACATCTTAGACTATCATTTACTATTTTAAAATAATCATGAAATGAGAATATCAGTGCAATTAATGGTGACATAGAAAATGCTTCAGAATTGACGTCCCTCTTGAGAAAACATTTCCATTTCAATCAAAGTATCTCCAATATAGAGGTTTTCCTTAGCTGCCTAGGACCTCTCACATCCCATTGACTAGAATGGAATACGAAAGCTCAAGCGGTTCAAGTGTGGTCTAAGGTCCCCAAGGTCCATTCCATTAAAAGGAATGAGACTTCAATCTTTCTATCCTTCAATCTTTCTTCTTCTAAAGTAAAAATTACTCATTTGGAATTAGTATACTTTAAAAATCCAGATAAGATGTCTTCAACTGCATCCCTCATAATCTTCCCAAAGAAGCCAAAGCCTAAGCTGTGAGTGCTTTCTCTGCACTTAAATGCTCTATCCTGGCATCTCAGTAACTAAAATGACTCCTCAGTCGCATGCTTTTGTGAGAAGTACATCTGCAAATGTGGCTAGAACTAGGGTTTGTTCATCTTATTTTAGTTATAGGTGCCATGAAGTACAGAATTCCCTTCCCCAAAAGACTACAAATGCAGACTTAAGCGATAAATAAGAAATTATGCAATTTGAGGCAGTTACAGCTGACATATTGCTATATCCATCGTCACATGTTTTGCAAGAATTGCAAGGGAAGAATCAAAGCAAGTTGGCCACTAACAGCTTCCAAACAGTCGAAAAAGAGGTAGTTGTAGATGTGATAAGCATCTAGTCTTTAGAACTCTTTGCCCAAGGGTATTATGGACATTACATTTTTTCAAGGTTTGAAAAACTTCTTGGAAAACTTCCTCTTTTCCAAGAAGTTTTGTAAAGGACCGTCAACAGTTCAAGGAACTTCTAGATGACACTGTAGCTATAATCTTTAATTTTAGGTCCTGCAAGAAGCAGGGAGCTGGACTCGATGATTCTTATGGGTTACTTTCAACTATCATTCTGTGATACACAGTGCAAATTGAACAGGAAATTGCAGGAGGTGAAGGAGGTCCTCTGAGTGAGTGTCACTATATGCTTGTTATATTTTTTTCTTTTTCTCAGGCATCTTCAGTTACCCCTTATCATCCTATTTATTTTATCCCATCATCCCTTGTCATGTGATACTGATAGAGATGGATTCTCCCTCTGTTCCAGAATGGACACTTTTATTTTCATGCTGTCTGAATGTACATATGTGTAAAAAGAATGCATGCATTATTTTTTTAATGCAGCTAAAAGCTCAAACTGGAGGATCCAGAAAAGTTTATAAGCAAATAAAAAGAATCAATGCATTCTAGTGCAACAAACACATTCATTTCTGTCCCGACTGAGTGGTCCACTCGTAGCCATTTCTACAATCAGAGCACTTTTCATGGCAGCTGCCTTCTCCAATCTTGGAGAGCTGTCTTGACCTTTGAATCAGGTTTTCCACTGTGGGTCCCGGAGCAGCAGTAACAGCAAAAGGACTTTATGGAAAGCACCTGCGTGTTATGAATGCCTCTGCATCTCTTACACAGGACCAGGAAGGTGTTTGTTCAAGCTCCCTGAATAATTAACCGATATCTGACCTCTGAAATATTTTTCCAAATCTAACTTCCCTCTCTTCCTCCATGCAAAGCCACTGACTTTCTCCTTGATCTGGGAGGTTCATCAAAAACACTGTTTTAGCAGCAGCAGATTACACCTACATCTGCTCTGCGCCTTTGGCTGATGTCTTGCAAGGCACAAGCCAAGGCCATTGCTTCCCCACCTGCTCAAGCGAAAAGGGGAATAGAGGATGATATGTCTTTCCTCCTAATGCCTCCTAGCCCTGATTCAAGGCCTGGGTTATGTAAGGGTAAGCCTGGTAGTTCCTTCTCAGTATGAATCTGGGCAGGGATATAGGATAATCACAGCCCAAGCTGCTGAGAGTAACCACTCAATTCTATTTTAAAAAGACAGTCATTCAGTTATTAAAGATTTAATTGCAGCCTTTTGGGGGAAAAAAAAAGAGAAAACAAACCTATTACACAGAGTAGTATCTAAACCACTGGGACTTTTAGAGAAATTAAGAAACAAAACATTGATTTGTACTGAAAGTGGCAGACATCCAGCAGGCGGTTTTGAACCATTCTTTGCAGTTCTTCATCCTGGATAAGGAGAAGCTGAAAATTCACTGTGGAAAATGCAGCTTTTTCTCTTCTTTGCTAGAGGATTTTCCTCACATAATATCTTGTCAAACATGCTTTCTGTCTCTGAAAAAGGGGTTAAAGTTTTCTGCTCTTCATTCAATCACAGAGCTTTATGAAATAGGAGAATCACAGGAACGAAAGATGGGAGAGATCTATTAGGTTATTTTGTGCATCCCTTTGCCAAGACAGGATTGCTCCCTGGAGTATATTCCAGAGTGCTTTGTCTAGTCCAGTTTTAAATGACTCAAGAAACTAGGCTTTCACCACTTCCCTTGAGAGGCTATTCTGCAGTCTAATACTCCTCACTGCTAGGAAAGGCTTTTTTCCCTAACTGTCAGCCTTTTCTTTCCTTAAATTCATCCCATTTGTCCCAGTTATAGTGTCTTTGAATAGCTTCAAATTCCTTTTCCTGCTTTAAGTTTAAATTCTTCCAATGCTGGAGAGTAGCATGCATATTGCCTCCTTGTTCATTATGTTTAAAGTCTTTTAAAGTTGAAAAGACCATCTTCACACAATGAACTCTCTCTCTTCCTCAGCAGAGATCCAACTGGATCATCAGTTTCTCTATTTCCTTGTATGGAAAAGAAAAAAATGAAACCCAAACCAAAAAAAAAAAAAAATCCAAGAAATAATTCTATTCACTCTTACCATTTCCTCATTAACATTTTACTTTCCTGAAAGAGACTGCAAAGGCAAATGAATGCAATGTGTCATAAAAGTCTGTAAACGCTTTTTTAAGAAGTTCAGAATTCACCAAGATCATGGAATACACACTCGTGTGGAAGGAGAATGTATTATCCTTACTAACATTTTCTCTTGAGGAATGCTACTGAAGAAAGAAGCCATGCAGGGAAAACTGTTTTAAATATGCTTTAGGGTGGAATTCAGCCACCGTGTAATTCCATTTTAAGGTCTATATTGCTGGTCCTCCACACAGGGGTGAATATTGCCCCAAAACATTGTCTATCAAGGGACTTCACGCTGGTTTAGCAGAAGTCAGTTTGAAACCTGATACATTTAAGCCTACACAAAAGCTTTCGTTGATATACGTGGACTTAACCAGTTTCAAGTTGCCTTATGTTGACTATAAACACTCCTTTAAACTGAAAATAAGAATGTCATACAGTGGTTTGCACCACTTTTAATCTAAGCCTTATGTTACATGTGTATGACTTGCCCCTATAGATATTGCTTTAGATGGCAATTCTGAAAATAGGAAAGATTTCTTATCTCACCTCACCTGATAGCAAATGTCATATGTGGGTTTAATAAAAGGGAGCTTTATGAAAGATTTTATGACCAGAATCTTCGTCCTCATCAGCCTGAGTCTTCTTTCCCAGCATTTGTTTTTTTCCCTTCCTAAATAATGAGCAATGCATCCCATTTCAGGTTTACAGGAAGCTCTTGATTCTCATTTTGGCTACCCTCTGTATATTAAAAGTCGTTTCAGAGTCTTCAATCACAGATATAGAGGCCAAAAAACATCTTTAGGTCATTTATTCCGTAAATGAATCTACAGTTTTTCCTAGTTTTCTTTCAGTTCCATTTTCTATGGAGCAGTCAAGGATTTATTCAAAATCATGTGATCCCTAAAATAATCATTATTCCCTATATTATGGCTAGTATTATATCCCATGCACTTTCACTTACAGGCATGTCTGTCAAAGGGACCATTTTTCAGCCTCACAGCTCCCATGGCTCTGTCACTTTCTTACTTACAGAGGCCCAAAATGGAAACTATTTTTCTTTTCATTATGAGCTGTCACTTTTTCATCTTGGCACTGAGATGATAGACTTCCATTCATCTTCTATATTACCTTTCCTGAAGCCTCTGACACAGACTGACACAATGCAAAATGCAAGAGATCTCGGAGCATAGGTTGGCAATTTCTGGGAAAGGCATTTCCTTGTCTTGGTTTGTTGTTTTAAATATATATTGAAAATGCCAAGCTGTATGGTGCGTTGGAAATTTTAGCGAGGATTTTCTGTTTATTATGATCATTACAAAGCAACACTATCAGATCCTGAATAAGAGCAGTTGGATTCAGCGTGGGATGCTGTTGCTTTCACCTTTTTCTAAGGGCAATAGGGGAAAAATGTTGCTGCAAATCAATGTTGATGTGTGGGGATAAAAGGAATGTGGCCAGCAAGCTTTCATGCGGTGCTGCACATCATAACAACCAAGCCACTGCCACGTGGTTAGTCCAGTGGAAACATCGGGAAGTGCCTGCTTAAACTGCAGTGAAGTGACAGAGTTATTTTGAGAAAAGGGTATGATTTCAATCTGCCTTAGAGCAGAAAAATCAGACACCCATTCACATGCAGCGAGACTATGTGAAACCTGGGGACAATCTTTCTCAGAATTAATGCTGTATTTGTCACTGTGATTTCTGAACAGCCAGTATAAAAGACAATATAGTGACCCGTAGTAAGGATCCTGTAAGGTAAACACTGCTTCTCCATTGTTTATGCATGGCACCCTTGAAATCCACCCAAACACTGGAACATCTTCTATTCTCACATCCTCCAGTAAAGCTAAGGTGTGAACAGCAGGGGAAGAAGGCATTGAGGAAACTTTCTGGACCCCAGAGATGCTGGACTCTCATGGATTGCAGGAATGAAGGACGAGACAGACTCCGTAGGGATGGAAATCAGAGACCTTTATTGCCCTTAGCGAGATCCTTATATACACAATGTTATGTTGCATCTAAAACTTGGCATCATTTGATTGGTTACAAACAACTGTTCACGCGTATATGTTTATACTACTATTGGTTAGTTGCTGCTGTCCACGCGCCTAGATCAAAGGTTTACTTTGTTAATTACCTTTCACATTTTACATGCTTTTCCCCTAAGTTCTCATGATTTCTACCTTTCTAACGTAAACCTCCCTCTCAGCTTCTGGGCATACAGCCATAGCTTACTGTTGCTATCTGCTGTTTCCTCTTACCACACTGTTCATGGTCCTTCAAGGGCATCGTGGCCTTTGTTAATATAAAATGTTTCTACACTGGATAGAAAAAAATCAGTCTGCTAGGAATCACACCAAAATTTCTGCATTTAGCCAGACACAAAAACCATCAAAGGCGGAGTTGTATTCTAACATCTTCTCTGTCAAATGGGATCATAGTATCAGGTTTTGTTTTAATTCGCACCTACCACATTAATCAAAGAATCATTAAGAATGAACTTGGTGAGGATCTTAAAAAAATTCTGTGATCTGTGGATCTCTGGGTAACTTTGGGTGATTTTTTAAGCAGTCCATAGAAGTCAATGAAGTCAATTTTGTTCCACAATGTTGAACAAAAGAATTCCTAGTAGAGCAGCCAAGAGCAGGTCCCCGTGTCTTCTACAGAGCATTAGTGTGGAGTTCTTTTCCAGATGTGGATTGGAGTAATTCTGTTTGCTTCCTCAAAGATGAAATGAAGCAGTGACCTGAGAGGAAGAATTCTGAGACCAGGACAATGCAATCAAGGCTGTATTGGTTTGGTCTTTATGCCCTACAAGTTTTTTTTTTCTGTATCCTCCATCAGTGCTATGTGTTTTTTTGCTCTTCTCTGGGGGACATAATAGATAGTATCAATTTCATGCCTTAAAAACTACACTGTAAGGGGCTGCATTTTAGATACTTAAAATGTGAAATAAAACAGAAACTTACAAACACAAATTATACAAGAGAGCTATAGGAGTGTAGGTGGGGCCCAGAAAAGATCTAGAGGCAGTTTGAAGATGGCGTGTAGCTGCAGAGGGGGGATGCTTTTTCTTAGTGTAGATATATATCCCTCTTAAGCACTTGTACTGGAAGCCAGGGAGCACAGTCTGAGGTGGAAATCTTTTGCAAAGCAGATGTAGCCTGTGAAAAGCTGCACTGTCAGCTGGCTTGAACTGGCTACTCAGAGGCTTATACTTCCCCTCACACTTTTAAAAAATTCCAAAACCATTAAAAAATAATAACGTACTCGCCTCTCTTAAGACAAAAAAACCCCATAGAATCATGGAATCTACAATCATAGAATCTACAATCATAGAATTATAAAATGGTTTGAGTTGGAAAGGAGCTTGAAGATCATTCAGTTCCAGCCTCCCTGCCGCGAACAGGGACATCCCACCAGATCAGGCTGCTCAAGGCCCCATCCAGCCTGGCCTTGAACACTTCCAGGGGGTGGCATTCCACAGCTTCCCTGGGCAACAACCTGGGTGCCACTGTCTCACCACCCTCATTGTGAAGAACTGATTCCTAAAGTTTAATCTAAATCTTCACTTTTCCAATATAAAGCCATTCTACTTTGTCCTATCACTACAGGCCCTTGTAAAAAGTCCCTCCCCAACTTTCTTGTACACCCCCTTCAGGTGTCAGAGGGCCTCTATAAGGTCTCCCTGGAGCCTTGTCTTCTCCAGGCTGAACAACCCCAACTCTCTCGGCCTGTCCTCGTAGCAGAAGTGCTTCATAGCCCTCCCCCGGACCCGTTCCAACAGTTCCATATCCTTCTTATGTTGGGGAATCCAGAACTGGACACAATACTCCAGATGGGGCCTCATGAGCACAGAGTGTGTCTTTCAAAATATGTTCATGTCTCATGGTCTTGCTTGACAATGAATAAGTCAATGCATGATTCTGTTTATACATTCTTGTTTTAATACCTCATAAGGACAAGAACACTTACACTTAGGATATTTTGCCCTTCGAAGAGTGAAATTAAAACTTTAAGTATGTTAAACACTCACATTAATTGTGAGGGTTTGCTGGGCTGGCAAACCAAGTCATACATACAAGTTCTTGTCTCTCACAAGACCGTCCCAAGGCTAACAGGGAAGCCCACTTGTTACACTGCACAAATTACATGCTTTTATTCAGAGTTTCAAGTTGTGACTACTAAGTACTAATTGCCACTTAAGAAACTTGTGCTTTATGTAGAAGAGAGTTACAAATAGAAAATGAAAACCAGAAAGTACAAGAAAAGGAGGTGAGTAGAGGACAAAGAATAGCAGCTACAAATTCCAGCGCTACTGGAAATTTCATTGAATATTCTACACATTACACATGAATGAAGATGTATAAGCTGCCTCTCAAAAAAGAATTAAAGGAATTTGAAGAGTTTTTTCGATCTTGGAAAGAGTGTTAGTTTTGAAAGAGGCTGGTTCCACTGAAAAAAATTTAAAACTTTGGAGAGAAACTTTGGATCCCTTGTAACAGAGTTGAGGGGAAAAATGCATGAGTGGTTTGAATAATTTCAGAGAGTTCAATGATTCTCTGATGGAAGATCAGATTACAATAGAAATCAAAGACTGAAGAGTGAGACAATTCTGAGAATACTCTGCCTTAAACTTAGAAAAAACTGTAAAAATTTATCAAGTTGAAGGGCACAGCAAAGCAAAATTTCAAGTTTTGGCAACAAGAAAATAACATAAACCAATACCAATATATGAAATATATGAACAGAAAAGGGTGAAAAATCCATATAAGAGTCTTAAAAATGTGATGTGACTTTGTAAGAGGCATCATGAAGGACTTCTGAGACCATGGAAGAAAAATCATGTGAGTTCAGCCTTTTGGAAGTGGCTGTTTTATTTATAAAGATCAAAAATATTTTCCATAAATTCTCAGACAAAGACTGAAAACACCTGAAAGGGAGGTAGTGTGTCTGTTGTGCAAAGAACTCTTGGGAACTCAGGGCTTTGAACAGAAAATGAACTATTCTTGTTTATATGATTTGCAGGTTAATAGAACCACTGAAGTTATGGCAAAGGATTTTGTAAGAAAATTGGTCACATTGAATACCGATAAGTGGAATTTACATTTAGTCTGGAGAATCATGTCTGCTGGGGTGATGGTAAGTGAACTAGATGTGAAAGTTTAGCAGTATTTCAGAAAGAAAAATACTTGTGTATTGTCTTTGAAAATAAGATGTCTGTGTGGGAAGCACTGCACAGGCAGGAATAAAGGATGTATCTGGGAAATGGAAAAGTAGCAAAGGAGGTATTTGACCTGGCAGTGTAGTCACAGCAGTCACACATACTTCAATATGTGGAAAACGTCTACACTGCTTTTGAATGTGATTGTGTTTTGAATAAGTAGGCTGTAGCAGACCATAGCCAAAAAAGCCTGATAGTCCAAGGACTTACTCAAATTCCCTGCCATGTTTTGCAACCTGTATAAAAAGCTCAGATGTGGAGAAAACCTGCTGACTATAACCAATCAAGGCTATTCAAAGCCGCTAAGGGGTGTCCACATGGACTCCAGGCACTCTTTTGGTCATCATGTACTCTATTTTATAAGACTGGTAGATCATGCTGTTTGAACTCTGGTCTTTGGAAGAGCTTGCTGTAAGAGTTTCCTAGTTTTAGCCCTCTAAAAAGAAGCTCACAATTAAGTAATTAAATACAGAAGAGGAGGTAGATTGAACACTGAATAACTGGAGACATAGATCACCTTTGGAATACAAATGTGAAATTCTACTTTTCTTATCCAGTTTGCTTTTATTAGGTTGATTAAATTTTGATTAAATGTAAGAGCTATATGGCTTCACTGTAGTGTTGCATTAACACATGAACTGACAATGTTATCCTACTTCAACAAGTATCTTAAAAACTGAAAAATGATAAAGAAAAGACAATAAATGTTATTACAAGGACTTCATTCCTTCATGGGCACAAAAGTTGCCGAGTTAAGGAACAATGATTCTTAAGTCAGACTGTGCTTAGTCATTGGCTTCAAAAAGAAAAAAAAAGTATGGCTTTTGTGTTTTCACCCCATACCTCCCCAGGTCTTCTTAATTTTTGAGGTACATAGATGCAACTTCTGTTACCCTACAATTTCTATTATCTGTCTCTTTATATGGCAATCTTCTCCACATATGACTTTTCTAAAGTGCTAAGACATCAATTAGTGATTACTTTCTGCACTTATCTTATGGAGTGTCTGAGAACTCCCAAATGTCCATAACCCAACTTGTTCTCAGCACCTGCTGAGCTGTGTGATGCTCCCAGCAGACTTGTTTCTTTGATTATGTGGATCAAGAAGCTAGATGAATCATTCTGCAACTCCTTTCCATCTCTCTGCGCAGGTTTTCTCTTATAAGGGACTGGAATAAAAGAGTGTCAAGGTATGGCTGGGATATACCTCAGGCAATAAAAGGAAACACTTGTACATCTCAGTCTGTCTTGTCCTTGAAATTATCTTCTAATCAAAAAAAATATATATAAAAAAAGATGTACAATATCAATGACTGCTGAAAAAAATACGAAAAGCAGTTTTTAGCACATCTATTGAGGTTCACAGAGTGTTTTATTATACACGTATACAGGCTCTGTAGATGGGACCCAAAACACTAAATTATTTTTTCTACTCTGCTGATCTAACATTGCAAGAGGAAACAAGACTGCTTCCCTATTTTTAGTTTTAATAAATGAATAATAGCTTTGGTTTTGCATCCAGTCATCAGTTCCAATACCCACAATTCTTTTGATTTGTTCATGCGTAGGTCAAACAAATACTGGCTTGACATAGCACTAAAACCATGATTCAGGCTCTGCACACAGCTCTGTCACATGCAACTCTGCTGTGTGAATAAAGAGCCAAGATGCCCAAGCCAATGCTGATAAGGAAAGGATAGAGTTTATTCTGGGCCATATATCTACATTGTTGAATATGTCCCTGCTTACAGGAATTAAAAGTTAGATTCTCTCATCTGTATATTTGAAAGTGTGTATCTTTCCTTTCATATTTAGATTACATGATTAACACACAAAAACATCGAAAAAGATGGAGTCTTACACATGTGCGTGCACACACACACGCATGCATATATAAAATACATATGTGTATATATATATTGGCAGTATGCTTTATTTTCCCATTAACGAACTCTGGAGGAGCTCAGAGGAGAGTTATCTAGAATATTAGATGTTTATGAAACTTCAGCTGCTGGAAGTTATCCTCAAAGTGCATCTAACATCTTGTGGGATAAGAGTTATTTGTGATTTTGTGTTTCAGGTTTCTTCTTTCTAAAAGATGTGGAAATTCTTTTGGTTAGTTTGGGCGGAAGAGTTGAAATGTCCAGACCTGCTTGCTACTTATTAGTGTAGCTCCAAAATCTCTAAGGATTATTTTCTTGTATCTATCTCGTCACTTCTACTACCGGAGTCTGTATCTGAATTATATGTAAATAATTTTACATCACCTTGGTACCATATAAAGGTTACTGAACTGTGTCGAAGAAGTGCTTAGAGAACATTTCTTGATCAAGGAGTTTCCACAATCATTGTAAACTGAAAAACATTTACAAACTGCCCTCAGTTAACCTGTGACAGGAGAAACTAAGGGAGCATACCTGAAGTTGACCAGAAAACACAGAACTGAAGCAATTTTCATTTCTCAGGGCTTCTGTGATATGAAAGAGAATAGCCCTAAGATCTAGTGTTTGACTGCAACTGTGAAGTCCATCCTTTATTTCAGAATGCAGGTAATTCAATGTGAAATCAGTCCCCATAACAATTTTTTTTTGTTTGTGGAGTGTTCAGGAATTAAGTGATGCAAAATAATATTGGATCTCTCCTCTTTTTTTCAAAAGAAAAGAGAAATCTTGGTCTCTAATCTGTTGAACATAGAAAAAAGATGTTATTTTCTATTGGTATTACGGCTTAGGCAGAGTTACAGTGATGCACATCGTAATCGAAGAAATTATATTCCCTTCCTCCATGATCATAGAAGTTTGTAGAATAATACATGTGTTTTCTTTCAAGAAACGAAGAAGGATGAGGGAAAGAGTCCTCCAGCAAACCGTAGACCCAAGGGGTAAAATAGGAAACCAAACACAGACCAAGATCAAAGGATACTTTGGAAGGACCAACAGAACGTGCACTCTAAGCAGTCAAGAAATTGAAGCTGACACAAAGTCAGTTAAATAAAGTGCAGAGCTCATCTGCTGTCAGCAGCAAAGGGTAGTCAATGCTGTATTTCCACTTGTAAATAAATCTCTGCGTGTAACACAGGAACAGAAAAAAAACCACCAAGAGTATCCTGTCACTATAAATAAAACTCACTGCTTCACATAAGGGGCTGTGTTTGTATCATGGAAACTCGTAGGTCGGCTTCAGCTGATGTACCTGTATAGGAGCATAAAAATAGCTGAAAGTGGAGTGTATTAACATTCAAGGGAAATGCCAGGAAAAAAATCTCCACCAAATTTAAAAAAAACCTTATTCTTTATTTCTCAATCCTGTCAAATTTCCCTAAGGAGCCCAGTCTAGTGGAGGTTGACAGGAGGTGTGGAAGAGAGGATGCTAATCAATGTTTTTGTTGTTTTAGAGCTCTGTCTCATCTTGATAATTACATTGAAGATCACATTTGTACGTCTCACTCTATATGTCCAAGATGAGATGAAGGGAGAAATCTCTATCCTGTTGAAAACGTATTTTTTTTAGGGGAAAGAATCCAAATTTGACTAGACAAGAAAACAAACATCAAATTGCAAGGTGGCTTCGGCACCCCTGTAAATGTGAAAGTGTGCTGTTGGTAGTCTTTTCTTAAAGAATCTTTACATTAATTAATTGCTTTTGAAAATTCAAAAGATCTCAGAGTTGTTAATGCTGGAAATCACATCCATCTCACCTTGAGTTTCCATCTACTTTGTATCAAGAATCCAGGGCGGTGGTTCTGAAACTTAGATTACTTTTTTTTGTTCAGTTGCCTGGTTCTGTAAGCAGAAGATACATCTCACTTCATGTTAATTCTTTATGCATGAAAAGGAGGTTTAGTAAATACATCTGGTAGAGATTGTAGTACAGACCAAGTGATCAAAGGTAAGTTTCCATTTTTCAGATGAAATGAAGAGCTCTGCAAACTGCATATCAGATGTGTTGATTAGCCTCATGCTGGATATAAAAAAACCTATGGGGATGTCTTCAGATATAGGCAAGTATACTTGAGAAACTAATATTTGATCAAATTAATCCTATCCTTGCTTGCTCATAGCTAGCTGAGGTTCCTTCTGTTAGAGAGAGACAGAATCACCCTCTGGAGGTGGCTGGGACCATTTCTGCCAACTATAAAAGTAGCCTCAGTGGCATTTAAGGCTTAACATCTATGTCTCAGCCTCCTAAATTTCAGTGAGGTGAAATATCCTCTTGTTAAACCAGGTTCTTTGACCCAGGCCAAAGTCACAAAGAGTGAAAGAAAAGAAGTTTGGTGAAGTTTTTCTCTAGCTCAACTTAGACCGCACTTTCAGAGAATGAGTTAGGTCATTTACTGGCTGTATCAGCCAGGCATAATACTCAGGTTATCTGGAATGAAATGGATCAGTTATTGTTCATCGTGGTCACAGATGCAGCTTTGGTGTGTCCAAAGGAGTAACACAGCTGTATCAACAGCATCCGTGTCAATCTAGCATGCTGGCTATACCAAGCTAACCAGTGAAAACAGGCTGCTTTTGCTGGTTTTCATTCGCTTTGCTTCTTTTCCTGCTTCCATATAGAAAGCAAAGAGTTTTGGGGGTAAATAGACTTCTTTGCCTGGCTGCAGACCAAAAGAGAGTATACGAAACAGGGCTTACAGGCTATTAAGATGATAATTGCATATAGAACTGCTAGAGCATGGAATCATTTCAGACTAGTCCACCTGAGAAATTCAACTTCAGTAAGCCCGAAGAGTGACTGAAATAAATTAGGAGATCTGAAAGATTCAGAATTGCATCAAGCCTAGATGAGCAAGAGGAAGTGAATCAGATAAATACATTAATACACACATGGTGACGGATGAGGCAGATGACATTTTATGCTCCTTTAAACTGACTGATGAAGATCAGACAAATTAGAAATAGCTGTGGACAAGTTCAAGAACGTCTTCTAAAGCGCACTGAAAGGGAATCTTAAGGAGAGGATATCAAGCATATGCATGGAAAGGAGAAAAGGGTCCCTGCAAGAAGATGCTGTGGTGCCTTTGAAAAGTTTAGTGGGCATGTGAGACTCTGCAAGGTGAGGTGAGACACAGTAATAACATGGAAGGTCTAACAACAAGAATAAAGAGAAGGTCTTTTCAGCAAGGGGAATTAAATTTACACTTTAACATAAAAATGCTTTGTAAAAAAATGGTTTGTGAGAAGTTGACAGAGAATAACAAATTGTAAGAAAATGTCAAGACAGTTCAACTGAAGTACCTGGTCCAATCTGTGCTCTCTACAAAAGAAAGCCGTATAATGAGGGGAAGAATGACTTTATTTGTCCTGGGATCTAGCAGAGTTTTAGAAATATTACATGGAAAGGGAAAAAAGAGACCTTATTCGAAGGACATTTTCATTACCACTGGCTAGCTCTAAAGATGGATACAGAGACACAGAGTGTTCCAGTGACTTTTGTCACTCAGCCGGGATGTGGAATCCAGATGACATTTCATTCATAATCAAGTTGTGGCACTTTGGCTCAATTCCTGGACTATCTGAAGTTGTGAATTTCTGCTGCACATCAGCTAGGAATTAAAATGTGCCCACTAAAAGGAGAGTAAATATTTAAGAAAGATAAAATTTACTTTGTTTGAAATGTTTGCCACTGTGGAATTCCTTCTTAAAGAATGAGCAGGAATTATATTTACATCTACTGTTGTGTTAAATTAAGTATATTGACAGTCAATCCGATAGGCTTTAAATAGTTCCTATAATGTTTTCTACCTGAAACACTTGGATTCTTTCTAAGAAAATGCTGATGTTATTTTTCTTTGAGTTTTCCATGAACAGCTTAATGGGTCAGTTACTGTACATTTGGAATAGGTGTAATCAAGTGAATCAGTACCTTTCTGTATCTAGGGAGGTGGATTAATGGAATTCAGTGCTACCCACAGAGATTAAACCAGATCATGTGCAGTGGCAACAGAATATAATATCAGTTGCAGAAGATGAGACATGACCTATCTGTCTAGTCAAGCAGGAGAAAAGACAGTGGAGCGTCATGTCTAGGAAGCATGCTCAAGGCATGAATTTGGTATCCTCCCCAACCTAACAACTAGTAGCTACATTTTAAGATATTCTGTCATTTTGTCTTTCTTTTCCTTCTTCAGTTAACATGCTCTCCTTATTGTAAAGACTCATCTGCTCCAAAATGGGGTCTGAAAACAACCAGCCAGTCTACGTTTTCTCTTTTCTGCAGAGAATTAATTCTGTAAGTTTCCCTGCTTAGTATCCGAAGACTAACAGTGAAACCAGTCTTCATCTGTGTTATGAAATCATGAAAGCTTGATATTATTGCAATGGGACATTTCAGAGTCCTGTAGGGGCACCATTGTTACCACTTACAAAGAACAGTGCAATGGTGTTAGCTATGCAAATCATCAAATTCAGATAATTATCACTATCACATATCTTCCTGAAAGATAAAACTATTAAACAGCACCATTTAAAGTTCTAACATGCTTCTGAATATGTCTTTTTAAAACAGCATGTGATTTTCAAATTAATTGCTTAAGATTTATGAAAGTAGGGACATTTTCTGTTGCTGAGTAAGCTAAAAAAAATAGAGGGAAAATATATTATGAGCAGAGAAACACGTTTTATTTTATTGAAAAAAGTATGAAAGATCACTTCTTCCTCCCGACCATGCCGTCTGTAATGGTAAAACATAACTTAAATTTAAAGTCTTTTTACCTCAACTTGATAGTGGGTCAGTAGTGAATTTCAATAGTCATTGAAAAGAAAAAAGTGTACTTTGTAAAAAATTGTTTAACTTTTTTAATACTTCAATTTCTGCTCTTTTTTTGTCTGAAGCTTTTCTTCAAACTTGACTTGACTTTGTAAATAGCTTCAGAGTTCATAAAACCGTATTTTTTAGAGGTTATTATTAACCAGAAATAAAAAGAAACACTACCCTATCTATAAATTCTGCAGAGGAGATTGGAGAAATGGTGGACTCAGAAATCTTGAAAAGCAGACATATTGTAGCTATTTAAATACTAATTTAATGTCCAAATTTATGCATGAATACATGAAAATCCTGAACATAATCTTCTGAAGTTTTAGTCTGCTAATATTTAAATCCAGATTAAGGCAACTCACTAGTCTAAATATAACTGAGGTTGCCATATGTCATGTAATGTATGCATATTTCATACTTTGTTTATCCTAGAAACTAAATTTGGAACTTATTCTAGATACAGTGGGGATCTCTTGTTAGAGTATTCTAAGTGAGGTTGACAGCAACACTTACTGAAAAGTTCCCACATGTTTTTAATAATAATTTTGACAACTTGTGTGATCAAGTTGAAATTTTCTGTGCTATGTGGCTGTTAATAGACGAGTTTGCATGTCTGTTTATGTGCGTATGTATGCCTGTTGTTATTCTGAAATCTTTCTGTGACTGATGATAAGGTTTTTCAAAATGAAATTATTTGCTTAACAAAGAAGATTAGCTGTTGATATAAATAAATATTTCATCTTGAGCCAAAGTGTTTTAACATGTTCTGCTCTGGATGCAGGTGCAAAAAGCTGAGCAAAAAGGAGAAAAAAGATTTTGTTAGAATCAGGAGTCATCTAATCTGGAACAGGAAGGGTAAGAAAACAATGAATTTATCCAGGTTTTGGTGTGACAGAAGATTGCAGTGTGCTGGAACACAAAGCTGGTCTGTAGTATATCACTGAGTATGAAAAGGATACTGTTACTGGGTGAGAAGTCTGGGTATGAATATGGGAGGATGAGGCAAATGTCTGGGACAAAGAGACATTGAGAGTAATAGGGAAGAGGGACAAAAAAGCAAGGTGAAATTCATGGCATAAAAGATGTTTGAAAAGCAGAAAGGGATGGGATGTATGGTTTATGACTTGTTGTTGGGATCCTGTGGATACTCATAGATTTTCATGGTCTTGCCTTGCTTTAGTCAGGATCCCCATCCAATCCCGTCCCGTGGACCAGGAGCCTCATTTCAGCTCAACACCTGCCCAATATGCCTGTGCTGGTTTATTCTCTATTCCTGACTTCTTGGGCCAGACCCTGACCAGTGGAGCAGCAGAGGAGGAGGCTATGTAAGAATCATTGAATTGTTAGGATTGGAAGAGACCTTAAAGATCATCCATTTCCAATCCCCCTGCCATGGGCAGAGACATCCCACTGGATCAGGCTGCCTAAGGCCCATCTGATCTGGCCTTGAACACCTCCAGGGATGGGGCAGCCACATTATCTTTGGACAACCTGTTTCAGTACCTCACCACTGTCACGGTGAAGAAATTCTTCCTAATGTCTAGTCTAAATCTGCCCCTTTCCAATTTATACACATTCCCCCTCACCCTATCACTACAAGCCTTTGTGAACAGTCCCTATCCAGCTTTTTTGTATGCCCCTTCAGGCACTAGAAGGTCAAGATAAGATAGACCTCAGAAATGATTGTGAACATATTAAAAAAGCTAAGAGGCAAGACTGGTTTGTATTGCTCTTACATAAAAACACACTCTCAAAATTACGTAGTATTTTTCAGTTTCACTTTGTGCCTTGATATCCCCACCTATACTGCACATTGGTAGTCTTGTGCAAGTAAATATATTCATGCCTACAAAGCAGACAGATGGTATATTAATGAGAACTGCTGAAAATCTTGGAAAGAAATAAATTATTCTGTCTTCAAAATAAAAGTTGATTAATATGTAGAAAACATACCCTAATACTATATTTTGCTTTATGAAGAAAAAAGAAAGCATTTGATAAGTGCTTACTAAGCAGGTACTCTCCTCTTGACAATGAGAAATGTGGTGTGCAATAACTAATAACATACTAAAGTGGACACAATTAAAGGAATGTCTTGCCTTAATTTCTTTCCTTGTGTACGTCACATATTCACAAGCAGACTGACATTACAGCTTACATTTTTATTCATATCTTCATCGCTAAAAACGAGTGTGCAGATGTTTGTTTATTGTCCCATATTTATAGGAGTGAAGTGTGACACCACGCAATTTGGAAAGTGTAAAAGTTTCTGTGAGTGGGAACTGTCCCTCTCCCACTATGAGAACATTATTTCTCACAGGAACCTCAACCCTCTGTTATTAAACAAAACCTTTATTCCTTGTGTATGAAAATAACTTTTGAATAAGTGACAAAGTATTTTGTTGAGCTGATTGAAAAAGAAAATACCTTTTCCATGGTCACAGTTTCATGATCTCAGTAGACTCATTTAAGCAACTCTATAGCATTGGAGAAACTTGCTCCTCAACTTTGTAAGTTATGTGTTAGTTAGCTCTGAACTTGTGTAACAGATGAGGATCAGAGCTGGCCAGAAGATCATTTGGGTAACTCTATCAATTGCTTATGTAAAAAATTATTCTCACCTTACTATGACACAGAAAAGAATACAATAAATTGCCTTAACTTGCTTCAGCTCATGTTTAAGAAATCTGTTTTTCCTCAGGAGTCTTCTGACCTTAAATGAAATGGCTGAAATTAGTCAGGGATTTTGTGTTTCATACATTAGCTCTTTTCAGTTGTTCAGTACATATTTCTGAGTCGGTTTAAGTAGTGGGAAAAATGATATCTTCTTTCTATAGCCTCAGCCTTTTCTCACAACTGCTGCATTATGACCCTTGTCTGGTCTAAGAAAATAGCAGATGAGTCAAATAAAGATCAGATTATCCATTGGCTAATTTTATATACCACAAAAATTCAGTCTAATCATTACTCGGATATTCTGGATATGATACATATATGCTCATATATGGGTGAAGTTGACCATTGTAATTGCTGTAAGTGACTGTTCAATATGAAGAATTTGTATGAGAATAAAGGCTCTTTCTTCCTACATGCATGTCCCTAAATTATTGCCAAGTTGTAGTAAATCCTAAATTTGATATACAATTATGATTTCATTCAAATGAAAGTAAGTGAACAGAGAAAGCAGTAGAGCCTTTTATTTCCCATCCCTCTCTTTTGAGGTGCTTGACATCTTGCCTGCTTTTAATTTCTGAACTGCTTTTGTTGGCACACAGCCTCCTTCTTTTCCTGTTTGTGTCTTTGGGTGTTTGTTTTATTTTTTATTTTTATTTTTCCTCCTTGGAATTAAACTGTTTGTCAAATGTGATAATGGGTAGAGTCACAACGTAAATAGTTAATGATGCTGCTGTCTTCAAAGGATTTCTCTGGGTGTAATATCCCCAATCTTTATGCAACCATATACTTGACTTGCACATTCCAAAGCCCTTCACAAAGGGCAATGCTGCTGCTTGTCTAAATAGTACATGATTACCTCGGTTAGTTTTGTGGCTGTGGTAATGTTCATTTTATGAGCTCAATCTGGTTCTGAGCCATCTGAACTTGAAATTCCAGATGCCTTATCCCTAGCAGTGCTAGCTCATATACTGTGTACACATGTGTACAATGCAGGCTGCATTGGAAAGGCTCAGGTTTGTTCTCAAAGTCACACCATGCTTTCCTGCAAACTGTATCTGCAAATCTTACAGGAAAAAGTGTATAAGCAGGGGAATAAAGAAGGCAGTTAACAGAAGCTCTACAAATTCTACAGTCCTTCCCTTTACTATAACACCAAACTACCTTGTTTTAAGAATTCTTCTGTTTCACAATTGAAAAAGTTATTGCCTCATTGCCACGTGACACACAGAAAACAACAAAGGTAATGGGATATGGAAGCAAAGCTGCCTTGAACTATTGCCTGTTTATCCAGTAGAACAAAAGAGTAGGCGTTAAGGGTTCCTTCATTTACCATAAGTGTTTCTTTGAGTTAGTCAACTCTACCTGCCTGTTAACTGGGGATAATAAAATACATACCTACCCCACAGGGATGCTGGGATGTTTAATGAACTAATTAGTACTGTTCCGTGCTCGGATGGGAGGTGTTGCCTGTACTTTTGTTTAGAGCAGGTGAAGCTAGCACTTTATCTATTGCCTGAGAAAAAAAGAGAATTTGTACCTCATTCAGGAGGGTTTCCATTACTTATATCAGTATAAATGCTCTCAAGCCGAGCATCAAAGTGATCGCAGTAAGAGTCAGTCACTATAAAAGGGAATAGAATTTGCCTGAAGAGTGTATGAGTAATCGTATATTTCCATGGACTTGTTTGTGTATGCATTCAGCCATATATCAAAGCATTGTCACCTACTCTTGAAAAGTTACTGCTTTCTATACAGCACACAAGAGCTGCTTTTTCAATGGATATTGTTAGTTCTTGGCTGTGGAGGATGGGAAAAGAATCAGAAGATCTGTACTGGAAACTGCAAGAGGAATTTAAGTAACTCGATGGTAATTGCTCTTGCAATGTGGCAAAGACCCTAAGGTCAACCCTTACTTCTTATACAAAAATAAGAACTCTATAACGGCAAAGAAAAGTCTCAGATTTATCCCTCATTCAAAAAACAGTGGCACATAATGCCCAGACACAGTCTGGAAAATGCATTCAGCATTCAGCCTCATACTGAATCATCAGGACTATTATAAATCTCTTCAATTTCTTTGCAGTTCACTTGCAGAGCTCTTTATTGTTGTTGTTGTGGCTATTATTATTACTATTATTATTGTTATTACTAGGATAAATATCATGTTAGTACCAAGTTTTTGATAAATTCTGTTGACTTTAGGTTTTTAATCTAAGCCATGGGTCGTGAAGGTCTAGGCAATATAGAGAATGGAGTTTAGGACACTATTCAGTCATCCAAATGCAAGCGTCTCTTTTAAGGTGAAATAAATGGTTTTCTAGACTTCACTGACTGTTTTGACTAGTATTCTCTTAATAATACTACAAATTTATATCACTTGTTTAAATGCAGAATTTTAAAATAGATATCTGAGGTCTTGCTCGAAAACTAGCTTTTCTCTAGGTGGGAGCACATTGCAATAGGTATTAAATGAACTCCTTTTTAGTGTAGCCTAATGAATTTGCAGTCTGAAGATGAGAACACCAAAGAGGCTAAATGTTAGAGTGATTCTGTTTCTATCTCAGCCTGTGTAGCCCACCAATAAAGAGGCAAAACCTGGTGATACAATCCCCCTTCTGAAAAGAAAATGCAGTCTATGGAGTAATGTGTTTAGGCAGACATGGTTCACACCTTCTTTGCTGCACATGCTTGAAACTGGGACAAAATTGGCATAGAAATTGGATGTCTAGAGAACAAGACTCCTTTAATAATCACAAAATCATTACACTTTTGGAAAGATATATGGGGCCTGGCACATCTAGTGTAACCGTCAGTGTGGGATGCTTCTACATCGCATGGGGAGAACAAGGTGCTACCAGGAGAGGTACAGCTGACCCAATGTTTGCACCAGCCACTGCAGGGAACTGGATATCTTCCTCCACTGACTGCAAAGGAAACCAGGGAAACTACAAACCTGACACAGTTAAATGTCCAGAGCCAGGGAGGTTGAGACCAGAATCAATAACTCATGTATATACTAACAGCCACACAAGTTTGCTTTGTTGTACAGGGATAACTTCATATGACTGAATGGCAGAGGATGGTAAAGTATGACTAAGGCTTCCGTAAAGACTCTTTTACATATTTTGGCTCTGAGAGAGGGCTGACAGAAAGTCTTTTGAGTGGGTCTGAGTAGAGTTAATCTGCTGCACCTCTCAGATATTCTGGGGTATGATTGAAAGCATTGTTACAGACATGGACTTGTACAGATAAAGAAATGTATTGATTCCTGTGCCTCCTCCACAGCATGGTAGGCTTCTTACCTGAGACCATTATCCAAAGTACTGTCTGCAATTAATCTTCTGGGCAGTGTATAATCACCCAAGGTGTACAAGGCTGAGTTTCAACTAGATAATGATACAGAAGGTGGGGGGATGTGTAGAAGGGGAAGAGAGAGTAACACCAACCACCTTTTCTTTGCTATGCGTATCAGGAAAGAGGTGCAGGTAAAGACTGGTGTCCATTGAGGTCAAGATTTCAGACAGGGTAAAGGACAAAACAGAAGTCCTCCAGACTGAGTATTAAAAATGAATGTATGTCTTTTCAATGTATTTGTACAGGAGGTAAGGGGGGAAAAAAAAGGTGAAACATTCCAGATGCTTGCCTGCAGTAAAGCATTTCTGGCTGTTAGTTCCAGTAGGTCATTACTGCATTAATTTGGTGTTTAATTAAATGCCTGTGCAACAGACCATTTATTTGTTATCTAATATTAGCTTTAGTTCTTATCAATTAAATGCTAGCTGAGGGCTTGATTCACTTACGTTTTATGTCCCCTTACACTCTATTTTTTTATAAACAAAAAACAAGGGCTCTGCACAGAGGGAAGATTTACACCCCTAAATTTCACAGTGTGCGTAATACAATATGCTGAAGTGCTTAGGCAGAAGGTGCTGAAGCAAATGCAGATTTTTTTCGAAGTAGAAGTAACTTAGGCATTTTATTTTCAAACAAGTGATAAACTAAATGAGTTACACAAAAAAATGCTTTGTAGGGAGTGTTTCCAATGACGATCTAACCTTGTTCATGCTCACAACTTATTTTCTTTGTAATTCTTTTATTCTCGAAAGTCTTACTCAAAACCGTGTGACTTTCCAATGAGGCTTCTGTCAGATTATCCATTCTCCTTGGTTTCTTCCCAAAGCAGGGGAGGTTCTGCTATTTGCTCAAAAGCTAGGCTCCATCTCAAACTCAGTTTCTGCCTTTCATGGATAGATATTTCTCTGCAGGACCTAAAAAGATTCCTGATGTTGAAAAGTCAGTAAGGTGGCAGTGTTTCGTGTTACCTATTGTTCATAGCAGTTACATAAACATTGTCATATTAAAGTACTGACCAGTTTATCAGAAATGTTTGGATATTATTACAAAGATTACATTTTCAGAAGGCTCTGAGCCCAGGAATTCCCACTGTCAACAGCTAGAAAAGCAAGTCTTAATGACTAGTTCAGATGCGTGAGCTTGGCTGGAAGGGTCTCTGGTTGCATGCTTCACTACGGATTCAAAACAGAATAACTATAAATCAGAGTTATTGAATTTCTTATATGCGTACATCTTTCTAGAGAGCAGTGTATATGCATTTCCACTGGAATGTCTTTTCATACTATATTGAAACTCTCTCTCCGTTTGATCCGGAGGCTTGGCTCATCTCATCCTGAGCCTGGATTTTAGGGTCAAGAAACACTGGGTAACACAAATGCTATGAGGGTAAATATGCAGGGCAGTATTGATGTTAAAAAGTCAGGCTGGCCAGAAAAAATTATTGCACTCCATTCCTTAATCAATCCACTACATTATGCTACATAACCTGTTAAGTCCTGAGTATTTGACAATAATGACCTGTTAATTGCATGAGGAAGACAGTTTAGAAAAGTAATTATTAAATTTTATTATCAGAGTGTACCTTCTCGTAGCAGGAACGTTTTTTTACACCCAGTTTGAAAGGTATGCTTTGATCTGTAATGCAATCTAAATGAATAGTCAGATCTATCTAGCTATCTTAGAGTCTCAAGAGTGGTGGCCTCTATTTTGGCTGTCTTTCTTCTGCGATAAATGTTGAACACAGTTTTAGAATTGAGCCTTTTCTGCTTCTCTTTCCTACAAGTAACTATTTGAATCTTTTCAAATATGTGTTAAATTATACATCTAAAACAAATTTCCCAAGGATTTTATGAAATTCATTCATTTTATGAATTTGAAAGTGATTTTCCTAACAGGCATGGTAAAACCTAGTAAAATCAGATTGTCTCTCAACATGTCATGAAATGCTGTATTCGGATATCAATCATCATAAAATCACTTATTGCAGGTTTTGAAACAGTCATTTTAATTTACATATTTAAAAACATAACTGAAATTCAGGCTGCATTCTAAACATGATCGTGTACTCTACATAATGTCTTTCAATGAGATAGCTAAGTTCAAAATCATGCATTGCAGTCCAAGCATTGGAGAAATATGGATAAGGCAAAGCCTTTTGTTTTGTAGATGGAAGATTTGTCATCAAAATTGTCATCATAATAATGTTTCAGTTTCATTCAACTGAATTCTTAAACAGTTTTTAAGAAACCAGTTGATAAAAATAGCCTATTACAGGTGCACAATGTTTGCAGGGATATATGATTGCACAGGAGTCAAAGAGCAAGATCGTAATTCAGCACACAATTTGACCAAAATAAAGCACTTAGATTCCATTGACACCAGTGAAGCTGAGAATCAGGATCACCCTTAGGAAGTAGACATTAGTTGGTCTCTGCAGTACTGGGAGGCATTAAACCCTATGGTAGTACGGGAATTAGAGTACTCTACATAGGAGTTGAATTGGATCAAATCAAATTGAATCAAATCAAGTAGAATAGCAGTCTTGCAGAAAACAGCAGATGTTTACATGATTTGCTCAGCTGAAATCCAAAATTTGAGCCACAATAGTGTCTGAGAAACACCAAACAAGGTCAAATCTTCTGGTTCTTAATAACATTTTTATGAGTACAGGCAATACAATTATCAAACCGACGGGGACCATTTTGTCTACTGAAAGATGCCTTTGTGTGGCAGTTAACGAGGGAGAAAAGAAACAAAGGGTACAGAGAAAGAAGGAGTACTCACTGAAAAAGATTCACAAAGCAACACTCCTAAGGCAAGTGGGACTGAAGTGGAGAGATTTGGGTTAATACAAAAAGTGGATCTTTGGGTTTGAAAAATGTGGGGAATAGAAAAAAGGTTCAGGAGTAGATGTGAAATATAGGCAGAAAGAGGAAAGATTAAAATCTCCCACAATATACGATGCTGATAGAAAATAAGTTCATAAACGTAGAAAGCCAGAGTGAAATGCAAAAGGAAGCCTGAGCCCTCACTCTCCCCTCCAATGCAAACTCACATAGGAGCAGAAAGAACCATGCAAAAGGAGAAGTTAATACAGAGGACAGACTGCACAAAGACAACATTTCAATAGTAGAATGAGTGGGAGACCTCAAAAACAGGGGAAAAAATGAAGGCTCTTTGTAGAAGAGGCTGAATGCTCTGTATAAAAGGGGGCTGAGAGACTGAAAAAGCCCTTTACTTCGTCTGATGAAAGTCCCTAGTGAAACAGATGCAGTGAGGAAGGGAATATATGCTCCAATTAAGGTCTGACATGAAAGGACCGACATGTCTCCCTTGTGAGCTCATCCAAAAGGCAAGGTGAAAACATTCTGAGGATGGAAGTTCAAGGGGGTCTACTGTGTCAAATCTCATTAGGTCCAGATGGATATCAAAATGGTGGATGTTTTCAGAATTATCTGTGTCAAAATGTTGACAATTCTATGAACTAGCGACCCTTTTGCTTCCATGCACTTTGTATAATGTCACGTTCCTATCCCATTTGCTGTTTTTTGCTTTGGTCTTTCCTATAAATTCTTATTATGGTGTAGATAATATGCCTTAAAACTCTGCCTGTAAAATCCCAAAGGGTTTCAGATACTAGATTTTTTGCTGTGAGATAAAGTAATGGAATTTAATACTCGCATAACTACTTCCCAACAAAACTCCTGCTTGTTCTTCACACAGATGAGCTGAGTTAATTAGATTGCTCCAGTGAAATAAATAAATGAACATATGCCCCACTTCTGTGAAAGAAGTCAATGAAGAGAACAAACTGAAACCTTAAGTATAACTAGAGATCTGGAACTCCCCAGGCAGAATCATAGAACCATAGAACAGTTTGGGTTGGAAGGGACTTTGAAGCTTATCTAGTTGCAACCCCCTGCCATGGGCAGGGACACCCCCAAATTGATCAAGCTGCCCAAGTCCCCATCCAACCCACCCTTGAACACTCCAGGGATGGCGCATCCACACCTTCCCTGGGCAACCTGTTCCAGTGCCTCACCACTCTCATAGTGAAGAAATTCCTCCTTATGTCTAGTCTAAATCTTGCCCTCTCCAATTTATAGTCATTCCCCCTTGTCCTGTCACTACATGCCTTTGTAAAAAGACCCTCTCCAGCTTTCTTGTAGGCATCCTTCAGGTACTGGACTTTAACTTCCTTTAACTTCCAACAACTTTAACTTTGTAAGACTGGTGTAAGTTTTGCTATTAACGTCAACCATTAGACAAAAAAAAATAAAAATAATAAAAAAAAAGGTTTAATTCCTAAAATCAGTTTAAAGACCAATTTATAAAATACTGTCAGTGCAAGGGTTGTTCTTTGAAGCCCATGTCAACAGAAGGAAGGAAATCTGAATGAGTTTTACACAGCATATTATGTGCAAAGTTGTATCACCTGTAGTTTGGAGTGGTCTGCTGGTCTTAATAGATCAGTCTTCAGTAAAGTAACACAGTATTTGTACTTTCTTTAAAGGGTAAAATGAGTGGAAACTCTCAACCCCACTGCATGGTCCTGAATTCCTAAAAGCCCTCATCTGAGTAACCTGACTGCTCCTGTATGAAGCCACTGAAAGGCGGATTGTCTGCATTGAACCTTCTTTCTTGATCTTTACCACTTTTACTTTCTGGGGTGGGAGGGTGGGATGGAGGTTGTGGAGCTGGTAGCAAGAAAGGAGATATGTAGATGAATACATGAAAGAAGGAGACATTCAGATATCGATATTCATACCAGACATGATAATATATATAAAAGAGAAAGGAAACATAATAAGATTTCCCTGGAAATGCCTTTCAAAGCTTCTCAAGTACCTTCTCATCTAAATGGTTTTAAAGAAAGGAAAGGACATCACTCCAAATCAGGTCAACTTTAAAATAGATAACTAAATATATAAATAAATAATTTGCTTAACTATTTCACAAGGACTCCTTCAAATGGTGAAGAAATCACTATTCCTTGCCTGAAACATTAAAACCACTTTTCTTTCTCATCCTCAGACTCTGTGCCTTGCGTAGCCCTGTTGTCCATCTTTCCTTCCCAACTGACTTACCACCAGCTCTCTATCAGCCCTGTTGTTCTGAGAGCAGTGGCCCATAAAATGAAGATAACAAGTCCCAACTCCCAGCAAGCTTTTCCCTGTCAATGAGAGATTAAAAATAACAGTCAGGGGCTATGCACTGGTATTCACAGCCAACTTTGCAAATTTTCATCCAAAGCATCTGAGAATTTTTACCCCTTTCCAATCTTCTGCAGTAGCCTGAATTTCCCCTCATTAGGTTTTACTGCGCAGAGGACAAAAAAGTGGTGTATGACTTTTCGTCTCAGAAAATGCATCATTAAAATAGGTATGCAGGTTATCACATTGGTGTAGCTGCCTGCATAGGCAGACCAAAAGGATTTTAGGTAACCTATAAAGTAAAGAATATGAAATGCTCACTCCATCACTTTAGTGTTTCCTTACATAATCCACCATACAGACTCAAAAGGAAGAATTCCCATGAGGAAAACAAAACTTCCTACTACTGTTCAGCCTCCATCCCATTCCTGTAGATTTCTATCAATGCAAACAAATAAATAAGTGTCATTGGGAGAACAGTATTGCAAAGTCTCTTCAGTGTTGTCCATCTGTTAAGAGATAAAACAGGCCATGTCCTTTCTGACATCTTTCTTTGAAGTAATTACTCCCTTTAAAACCCCTCTCAGATCAGACACGGGGCTAGCAAGACTCTCATAGTTCTCTACGTGTTAAAAAGCTCTAAAACATTCTCATGGCCTAAATTCGAACCAGATCCCATTCTGTTATTCACTTTCCCCTAAAACTCAGTGCAGGCATTAGACTGACAGCAGTAGTCTCCCAATAAGATGATTCATTGATAAATTTGACAGGGAATATTCAGATTTACTTCGCGTTTAGCTTTACACTTCTGAAGTGTTTGTATCTCAATACAAACACTGAGTTACCTTGATAGAGCTATTTAACACACTGTTTCTAAGCAAATTTTCTGCATAAATCCTGAGCATTCTGGATTTCCACGGTCAACTAGTCTGCTCACTTTTAAAAGTAATAAATACTGTGGTAGGGATAGGAAAAGAATAAGGAAGGTAAAAACTACAGGTTACCTTGCAGGTCTAGAGGTGCTTAGAAAAAGAAGATAACAATTTCAGTTAACAGTATTAATTTTAATTGATAGCTCTTTTATTGTTAGAATTACAAGCATTTGACTTAGGCACTGGCAGAAACTCAGAGGTGACTCCCGACCCTTTCTGACTGCATGAGCTACTAAAATTTACAGCTAAACTCTCCTGCAAGTTCTGGCATGTACTTGCCAACCATATATGACTACGGTTTTTAAAAACAGGGCTCTTACGATATTTCACAAACCTTCTAATTTTGGGGCAAATATCAGAGATTCATTGATCGCAAGTTGGGCTATTTTGTGCTGGTCCAAATGGCTGACATGTGGCTCACAATATCTTCATCTAAATCATGCAAATCCCACTTATCCAGTAGATATCTATCACTGAAACTTACAGATTAATACAAAAAGCATAAGCAACCTGGATCAATTACAAGGAAAGGCACTTGTATTTATGACTGTTCAATAAGCACTTTATTTTGAGAATATACAGTGAAATACAGTAAAGTGTTTAAGTTTTTTTTTAAGAATCAGAAAATCTAAGTTTTATTTCTGTTCCCTCTATGAAGAATTGGACTTGTAGAAGTCAAAATGCACATGAATGTGCACAGTGACAGTTTTACTCAAGAATAAAGACATGTAATTACTGCATTCAGTATCAATCCTCAGGCTGTAGGCAGGGTAAGTAAAAGTCTCAGTTCTGGATTTTCAGCTCTCTACTTCATATCTAAGTATTTTATAATAGTTTAAGCTTAAACCAGAAATCCATGAGGAACAATAATGTGAACGAGACATTTGGGATTAGATGAAGATGCTTGATTTTGTCTGTTGACTGCAAGTAAATGTGCTTGAGCAAACCTCATGAAGTTCAATAAGGCCAAGTGCAAGGTCCAGCACCTGGGTTGTGGCAATCTTAAGCACAATTACAGGCTGGGTAGAGAATGGATTGAGAGTAACACTGAAGAGGTGGTCTTGTGGATGCTGATGGATGAGAAGCTCAACATGAGCCAGTAATGTGAACTTGCAGCCCAGAAAGCCAACTGTATCCTGGCCTGCATTTAAAGAAGTGGGACGAGCAGGATGAGGGAGGTGATTTTGCTCTTCTACTCAGCTCTTGTGAAACTTCACCTGAAGCACTAATTTCAGCTCTGGAGACCTCAGCACAGGAAAGACAAGGATCTGTTACAGTAAGTCCAGAGAGTGGCCACAGAGATGATCAAAGGGACAGAGAATCTCCTGTATGAGGACAGACTGAGAGAGTTGGATTTGTTCAACCTACAGAAGAGAAAGTTCCAAGGAGATCTTCTAGCAGCCTTTCAGTACTTAAAGAGGCCCTACAGGAAAGCTGGGGAGGGAATCTTTATCAGCGAGTGGTAAGGTGAAGGATAATGATTTTAAACAGAAAGCAGGGACATTTAAATTAGATATTAGGAAGAAATATTTTACTATGAGGATGGTGAGGCACAGGTTGCCCAGAGAGCTGGGGAAGCCTCATCCCTGGAGGTTTTCAAGGCCAGGTTGGATGAAGCTTTGAGCAACCTGATGCAGTGGAAGGTGCTCTTGCCTACAGCAGGGTTTTTGGAACTGGATGATCTTTATGGTCCTTTCCAACCTAACTCATTCTATGATTCTAAGATTCTATGGGTCTATGGAATTTTATAGTTAGATATAGACTAAAATACTATGTACACCACCTTAATGACATATCACCTTGCTCTTCCCAAAGATTGCTTTTCCACATAGCTAGTGTGCCTCAGTTACTGAAGCACCGACAAAATCAGAAGGTAGCCATATCCAAACTTGAAGTCACACAGAACCCTCAAAATCGTGCTGACTGGACATGAGTTCCTTTGGAGACTGATTGACACTGGCTGTTTGTCCTATCTTCCCAAGAGGAAAATAAGGACATAATGATACACAGAACAGAAAATGAGAAATGCAAAAGAGTGACAGACACCCAGCTGGCAAACTTGGTCTGTCATAACCGAGGATACAGCACTAAGGTTGAATAAGTTTCATGGTCTACATCACTTATCTGTGTTGTCGTGGAGGCACATGTTTTTGACCAGCATGAATCATACATAGACATGACACTCAGGTAAAGTGTCTTGTAAACACATTTGTGACTGAGCTTTGTCATTGTTAATGGATAGCACAAAGAATGGCAACAAAACCTTGTTTTTTTTATCCAGGATTGAGTTGAAAAACTGCAAGGGTATCTTTCAAAAAAATACTGGGAGAAGTTCCGTTGAGGATGGAATTAACAAAGGCTCTCCCTGCTTTTTTTTTCCTGTATATTTTCATTACATTTCAGTAAACAAATGTCATAGCTAGTTACAAGTAGAGCAGGAAGAAACACTGTGAGGCAGTTTTCGGAAACAGTGGTTGTGTTTAAGTGTAGAAGATTAAGCTCATTTGAGAATGCTGATTAAAAATAAAAAAATAAAAAAAAAAACAACAAAAACCACGTATGTTCAACCTGAAATAACCTAGTAATCAGAGTAATTGCTTGAATGTGCAAGACTTAGCCTTAGATCCCTGCACATCATTAGCTCTCTGTGGCATAAGAACTTGAACCTTCTGTAGTATTTTAAGTAAGCATCCTCGTATCACCTGTGATTTTTCATGTGCAGACTGCTTGGACAATCAACGATATTTGCAATGTGGATCTTGAAAGTTCTCTAATTTTCTCTTTCTCTCAGTCTCATTTTCTTTTATTGGAGCAGCATTTTGTGTTGGCTATTGCTTTTGACTTGCTCAATGTGAAATATGTATGCTTGGGAACAGATTTTCCGAGATTGCCTGTTAAAATCAAACTAAAATACATCCAGGTGACTAGAAACCTTGAAACACATGACGAAAAGGTCAAATACTCATCACTGTGGTGAAAAGTTTGTTTATTTGTGGTTGCTAAACACTGATGTAAAATAAGAACTTTAATCAATTACTTCAACCTTCATCTTTTAGGTTGAACTCAGATGACCACTGATTTTGGAGTAAGACCAGAACATATAAATTAAAGATATTTCTGTCCAATATCCATCTGCTTCTTAAGAGTGACAGAAGTCTGGGGTTTTGCCATGCTGAACACTGACAGATGAGAACATTCAGAGGAGGGAGCCAGCTCTTCCAAATTGTGTTACTACTTCAGTTGTGGACTTGCATGTGAATTTGGGTCATCTCTTCCAAAACGTATGGTTTGATATTTAGCAAGATAAATAGTTTCCTAGTAAGGTTAATTAATGTTCCAGGGAGGTATTTAGTTCCAGATTAAACTCCCACATTTTGTTGACTAAGTCATAATCTTGTGTCCTCAGATGGTTTGAAGGTACGTCTTTTACCCAGCTGTCAACCCCTTGCAACATTTTTAGCTCACTCCTTCCTCGTTCCCCTGAACTCTTGCTGCCTTTCTAGAAATGCGTCAATATATTGTAGAACTCATATTATTGGTGAAACTCACATGCATATGCCCCAGAATTACGGGATGTTGGAAGTTGCTCTAGGTAATATCTTCCTAATGTTTACATAATTTGACCTACATTCAATTATACTCAGTAAAACTGCTGTCAGAAAAGGTTCTTTTTGCACAATTTGAGAGGTGTAAAACCAGAATAACTAAGATGATAACCTTGCTTAAAGAACTGCACACTTTTAAGGCTGCAAAACTAGAAATCTGTGGTGAAACTAAGACTTTTCAGGCAGATTGATGATGATGTCCAACCATGTTCTACCTGAAATGACATGTGGTCACATAGCTTTGAAATTAATGAAGATTTACACCAGGGTACATCGTTGGCTCTTTGTTTCTGTGGTAATTTTGGCATTCAAGTGAAGGATTGTTGTTGTAGTGTTATTTAAGGGCAACAGTATTTCCCTAAAAAATAATAACAATAAAAAAAGATAGAACAAAATGTTATCTCTTTATTACTAAGACTATCTGAAAATGAAAAGTATTGATTATTTTATCATTTTTCGTGGCAGACAAGAATCTGGACAGACAGTAGTTCAAAATATTGCCCTTTTCTGCAGAAATTTATTGTATTTCTTACAATGACATACTTGGAAGTCTACAGGAAGTTGTTGGGGATTTATTGGAAAAAGCCTTGGGGTGCAGGCTGGTGTAGAAGATTTTTCTTTTTCTGGAAATCCTAGGATAGAAACAATCATAGACCACTGTGCTCAAAAATGCACTGGGAAGGAACACTATGTGCTCAGAAACTTTTCTTGGTGGGGGAAATCTGGAATATAGGGAATGGAAGTAACACTACTGCCAAAATACAGAGCTGTACATTCTAGGCTGGGTTTTGACTTCTGCCATTCACTCCTTGATGCTTTTGGAAAAGCCATGCAATTTCTCTCTTTATTGGTGTACTTCCTCAAGAAGAAAGGTGTTTTCTTTGTGGCAGCCTTATAAACACAGCTTTTATCTGTGAGTGGAACCCATTAAATATTCCTTTCCCACAGCTGGACTGGTGTTTTTCAAAAGCAAAATGCTGGAAGAAGTCTTGAGGGTGTGTATCTATATGTGTGTGTGTGTTTGTGTAGGAGAAAGATAGAGACAAACTTAGAAGAGGAGATCACACCTAGCTCCAACACTCAATTGCAGGCTTAAACTCCGTGATCAGAGGTCATTTTCTGATGTACATACAGCACAGCATATGAAATAGGTCCAAGCAGAGATGTGAAATCATCCACATCAGAAATCCTCTTGTTCTTAGCTGAGATGAATGTTCCAGTAGAACTTGCCTTCTACCATCTGAAGGTTATGGAATGCTTAGTGATATGAAGCTATTCAGTATCTAAGACCAGCCCAAAATGTTATAAAGCAAATATAAAAATATAGGACCATGCTTTATGACATGCAATATGTTGCAGCCAAATATTTCCTCCCAGATTTCAACAACACAATATAATCCAAGTTCATGAGCATCTGTCTAATCATTGCTTATCGATTCAGTGTCCTGTCTTCTTTCAAATTCCTCTCCCTTTCCAATTTTTAATATTTGGAATATTTTTTATGTTTGGCAGCAGCAGATGGATCCTAAATACCTGAAAAGTCATTAGTTTAATAACATCATTGGTAAGTACAGTCATTCTCAGTGAAGGGCAACTGTTACAATTATCTCAGTAATTTCACTGTGTAAATGCATTGTGTCAGGACAACATCTGAAAATCATCTAATATGTTTGAATATCATATTCATTATCAATAATGTGGTTGTCCTTACTCCTTGGCCTACATGTAAAAGGAAAGAACAACTAACAAAGGGAAAGAAAAAATAATCACTGAAAAAAACACAAAAAAACAAACCCCCCAAACCCCTTCACTTTTAAAAATTCATTATAAAATTAGCTGATGAAGAAAATTAATCCAAACTGACTTGAATTTGAATGCTGTCGGATGGAGGAAAAAGTGCCCTAGGTATATAAACAAGCTTTGGTAATAAATAACAGTGTAGCAAGCCAAGGGGAAAGTGTTTATAAGAGGGATTTCTGTTTGGTGTATTCTCATTTGGCAGTCTCATTAATGATTTATAAGAAGGTGTAAATACTACATTCATGATTTTAGGGAAAGCTAGTGTGCTAGAAATGCCAATAAGAAGATACAGAAAAAAAAGTAAACAAAAGAAATTTTTCCGTGAAAAGTCTGGTTTTCTGTGTCTTGGGCTAAACAGACACTTTCTCTTATCCCAGGTCCTTAGATCTTCTTCTTAGTTTCCTCAGGATCTGCACAGTTCCCCAAAGCCACCTTTATATTCCCTAAACTGTCCTTCTGTATTAATCTAAGTTCCTCTGGTTTTCTGCCTTACATAAAAGTCAGTATAAAATTAGCTAAAAACCAGCGTCAAATAAGAATCTGGAGATATGGGTGAACATGTCCATCACTTTGATTTGTGTGCTAGGTGGTCAGCGATACTCTGTTTTTTGTTGGACAGATGTTTAAAAACAAATGACGGCAAATTTCTCTGGCAATATCATCAGTATAATCAGTAAATTATTTCCTATAGCAATGAAAACATTTGGGCAGTAATAAAAAAGAATGGCTTGAAGTCCTGCAATGGAAATGCAGAACTCCACAGTGGAATATATGTGTTCCGCAATCCTGAGATATGGCCCACTAACATATAAGGCTGTTTAAACCATTTCACCTCATTTAGACCTGAAAAACTGGTCTTGCGCTCATGGCAAGCTTTGCTGATTTCTATGTAACAGTTATTGTTTAATTGTTAAATGCTGTTCTCTGCAGGGAAAACCACTGATTATATGTTGGCTCTTTCTCTAAGGTCTTCGGCTGTCTGATTTATACAAATATGAAAATCTTTTACTAAAAAAAATAATCCTAATTATATTTCTCCTTTTAGATTTCCTTCTTTGCCCTTTTCCCTATTCTATACTAATAATGAGCAGCATTGTTTTAATCTTTGACAGTTATCTAGATGTCTCTAGTAGAACTGTTCATTGAATAGGATAATTGATAAAGACCAGTGTTCCTGGGACCAAGTTGCTCTGCCAGATTTATGCTTTCCTGACTGTTAGTGAGATAGTTTAAACTAATGGTTATAGTTCTCAGAAACAAGAATAAAAATGAATTTTTAAAAAAAAGACTTTGAAAAACGGATATTGATCAGATTATAGACGAGGGCTGAGATGAAAAACTTGATCCTTGTGTAAAGCCTTTTTGATGACACTTCAGATTTGTACTATCTTGTCAAGACCTACTCAAAAGTACACTTAAGTCAATGGAAAGAGTCCTATCAATGTGCATAATTGGTTTTATATGTGACTGAAGTGTTGGGGAACAGTAGAAATGGTCTCTGGTCATTTCAGCAATCTAACTGCTCTTTCTAGATTTTGATGGCTCCTCCTTAATCAAATTCTTATCTTAAAAGAGCAAAATCCCTGCCCATCCAGCAACTTTCTTTCTTTCAGAATCTCTTTCTACTTTTACTGCATTCCTGTACAAGTATTAAACTCACCTCTAAACTCTGCTGCTTCTCTCTCTTACCTAACTGACTGAAAATTACTTTTCTGTCTGTGCTGATTTATTTTTCCCTTTTAGCTAAAGAACTTATCTTCCTTTCTGCTTCTGTGCTAGTACTTCTTCTTACCTGCTCCTCTGTGTTATTTCCCAGTCTTTCTGCATGAATCTTTATTTCTCTGCTGCAAGATTTGGTCACTGCTTTTGCTCAGGCCCCTCAGCTGTCTCCAACATATTTATGCTACAGCCTGCAATGTTTTCTGTGTTCTGATGTAACTCTAGTGCTGCTGTTTTGCTGATTCTCCAGACACTGTAAGAGATAATCCTCCTGGGCCTCTCTGTATTTTCCTTCATATATGTATATTTTTTCTTCTCCTTGTTTGTGTATATTTCTCTTTACACACACGTATGCATCTATATGGGGGAAGATGTGGCTGAGAGCAGCCCTGTGAAGAAGGACTTGGGGGTGCTGGTGGATGAGAAGTTTGACATGAGCCGGCAATGTGCGCTCACAGCCCAGAAGGCCAACTGTGTCCTGGGCTGTAACCACGGAAGCGTGGCCAGCAGGGCGAGGGAAGGGATTCTGGTGTCCAGTTCTGGAATCCTCAACATAAGATGGATTTGGGGCTCTTCGAATGGGTCCTGAGGTGGGCTACAAAGATGATCAGAGTGCTGGAGCACCTCACATACAAGGACAGGCTGTGAGATTTGGGGTTGTTCAGCCTGGAGAAGAGAAGGCTCAGAGGAGACCTTATAGAGGCCCTCTAATTCCTGAAGAGGGTAAAAGAAAGTTGGGGAGGGACTTTTTATAAAGGCATGCAGTGATAGGACTGAGGAGAATGGCTATATGTTGGAGAGGGGTACATTTAGAATAGAAATATGGAGGAAATTCTTCACAATGAAGGTGGTGAGACACTGGAATACGTTGTCTAGGGAAGCTGTGGCTGCCCCATCCCTGGAGGTGTTCAAGGCCAGGCTGGATGGGCCTTGGGCAGCCTGATCCAGTGGGATGTCCCTGCCCATTGCAGGGGAGCTGGAATTAGATGATCTTTAAGGTCCCTTCCAACTCAAACCATTCTATGATTCTATGATATGCATAAGGATATACATCCCCATACATACTCTCTCTCTCTCTCTTTATTTGGAATCCTTAGTGGATATTTGAAAGCAGTGGAGAATATTACGGTATTTTGATGGACCAGCTTTTTACTGAAATGTGTCAAGTCAAACTAGAAAAGCATTAAGAAATATACTATGGGATTCACCTCTGATTATGAGGTGTGTGGATCTAGGGATGGAATATAAGACTTCTAGAACATTTTAGGATACACAAATATATGCCTATGCTACAAGTTTATGAGGGGCAGCTGAGGGAATGGGGGCTGTTTATCCTGAAGAAGAGGAGGCTGAGAGGAGACCTTATCACACTCTACCACTCTTTTGAAGAAGGTTGCAGTGAGGTGGGTGTTGGTCTATTGTCCCAAGTAACGGGTGATAGAAGAAGAGGAAATGGTTTTAAGCTGTGTCAGGGGAGGATTAGATTGGACATTAGGAAAAATTCCTTAGCTGAAAAAGTGATAAAGCATTGGAACAGGCTGCCCAGGGAAGTGGTGGAGTCGGCATTGCTGTAGCTGTGCAAACAATGTGTAGGCATGCCACTTTGGGACATAGTAGGCAAGGTCATGTTGGACCGACACTTGGACTTGATGATCTTAGACGGCTTTCCCAATTTTAGTAATTTTATGATTCTATGATCTTACCTAGTCCATCCAAATTATATCCACAGAGAAATAATACAAAAGAGACCTTATGACATATCTTTTTCTGAACAAGAAATAGCATTTCTTTTTTTATGAACAATCAATTATATCTACTTGTCCCAAACCTTGTGTCCTTTTATTTAATATTTGAAGGACTGACTTGGTATTGAGGATAAATTTTACTGCTTCAAAATTCAAAACTCATTTCACTTGAGCTAAGGAACAGTCAAATCCTAGACCTTTTTAGTAAAAGGATTAAAAAAACCCTACTGAATAATTCTTGTTCAACTTATGCAGGAATATGCTTTATCTGATCTTTTTCCCTAGATTGCTGTGGAGTTCCGAATTTAGTCATGTGTTTATTTACCTGCTGTTTTCTATTTCAGGTTGCCTATGAAAAGCTTTAGAGGTTCAAGAGAGTACTTGGAAGCTCAGTGGCAATTATTCCCTGCTATTGATTTCTGATGACTGACTGATGGCAACCATGGTCTTCCTTAAAATCTGTGCTAGTAAGTCCTGCTGTTTTTCAAGGATGACCCAGCTGAAGGGTGACTGGATAGCACTCCCAGGAGCAGAAATTGCTGGTCTGGTTGGTCTTCTTCTTGCCCAGCTTTGAGAGAATCAAGCTCAGATGTGTCGGGAATTAACTGCATCTGTTAGAGTAAAGCTCTCATCCCACCCAGGTGCTGTGGTGTTAGTCAGTGAGAGGCACGCAGGTTTGGAGGTTTGGCTGGAGTATGCCTGAAACACCTGGGGACTCCAAGTACATTTCTTACACAACAGAGGAGGTATTTCCCATCTCTTTCTCTTAAAGATGTAGCTTACTGACTGCAAGAAAACTTGACCAGCTTGTCGAGCTTCCCAGGAAGGTCTCTGGAAGTGCAGTTCCCCCCAGTAAGCTAATGAACAACCACTGCCATCTTGCAGGTTGGAAAGCAAGCAATCCTCTTTGAGAGGCAGCTGAAATTTCTTTTTTCAACAAGCAGTGATACCTGCATCATCAATGTTCTTTCCATTACCGGAGTATCCTCACCTTATTCTATGCTAGTTAATGGAAAGTTGACTGTAATACTGTCTTCACTTTGATCGTCAGAATAAGCACTTAGACTTCTACAGGCTTTTAGCTGAGGGTATCTGTAGTCATCAGAATCCTCTTCCAGTGAAATAAGGAAGCCTAATTACAGACTGGGAAAATGAGTCACTGTGAGTTTGAGTGGCCTGCTAAAGAAAACATGGCAAGAGAGTGACAGAGCCAGTAACAGAACATGGGGGTGGTGGTCAACTTTCCTAATCATTTGAAACAATCCAGGAAAGGTAAAAGATTGTATTTTATGGAACAAGTTAACAGTGAGCTTTATATATTCAGGAAGACCGTTTTAGGATATGGTGCCTAACACAGCAGGAAATTGCATTCAGTGGTTCTGGAGGTCCCTACCAAATTTTCCCTGTGACAGGTCATTCCATTATTGCCCACTAAAGACTTTCTTATGTCTTTCTCTGAAGCATCTGACACTTAATTCAGAGTTAGGATATTGAACTAAATGGATCACTAGTTTGATCTATTATGTCAATTCTTATGCTCTTAGAGATGCAAACAGTATGTAGGGCATAGGTATTCCTTACTGTACGCAAAGTCAAATGTAAGTGTATGTACTGACTGTGGTAAAGGAGAACTAACTTAGGGGTGGGGAATCTATCAGTGCTCACACCAGTTTGTGGCTGTTCAAAAACTGAAGCAGAAGTTTACTTTGTAGAAGAAAGGCCCATGTACACTGTAAATGCTGTTGGCCACGTGACATCATCATATTCTTCCATGGGCAGAAGTCATTTTCTTCCATGTCTATATTTGATTTCAATTAAAAGAAGACAGCTTGCTTAATCTTTCCTAAAAGTTGATATGGTGTATACCTGAGTGAACTGGCCAATTTCCCTTATAAATTATGTATAAAATTCACAACTGCATTCGCTCTCTGAAACTCGGATGAAAATTCAATTTCTCTTTTAGTTTATATTTTTTTATGGTTCTTGGGATATTCATTTCATATTTTCTGCTCATTTTTATAAACGTCTTATTTATTCAAGCTCTTCATAGAGGAAAGTAATGCCATGCATTGCTGATTTTATTACTTTGGACAGTTTACAATATCTCTTCAGAACCTAACATGTTAATTGATTTTAAAATTTCTATAAATTTCAGCCATGCTTTGGGATCATACATATTGCTGCCAGGGAGACTTTTTGAAATGCCTTCTGTCGCCTCAATGGAGTTAATCTAGATGTGCATATCTTTTCTTTTACTTCTAGTAATCTTTTTCTTTTACTGTCCTAGTAGAGATGTGAGGAGTATAAACTGCTGCTGTTCAGGCTCCTGTTCAGGGACAGTAGCATCGGTTCAAATTTAGAAGCGTGATCCCAGTCCTTCCTTCTGTCTCTTAAAAGTAGAGACGTCCACCTATTATTACAACACGTCATATTTCTTACTCAAATTTCTTACTTTGTTCCAAACACACGATTCTATAGCTCTTCAAACTGTAGGTCTTACATAGTGTAGTTGCTGTATATTTTGTAATAAATTCCTGAATCCAAGCTTTATTGATCATATCTGCAGAACAAAAATGCCAACAGAACACTGAACTTTCAGTGTTCCTTTCCACATGCCATGGTCTCAAAGAAAAACCTGGAAAGAATTCAGTGAGAGCAGGTTCATTCCAGGTTATTGCAAGCCCTTAATCCTAATTACAGAGAAGATTTGCCTGGGATGTTACAAGTATATCAAATTCTGTAAGACTGGAAGCACAACTTACTTAATGTGGGGCATAAGGTCTGCAAATGAGTGAAGAAACAATTAAAGAGAAATTTATCAAGGAAATATTCCCCATAGTAAATACTTCTCTCTTTTTTTTTCCCCCCATTTGAGAAACCTACATTTGCACAAAGTATTTCCAGCAATGTTTATGTCAAGAATAAAACAAAACAAAACATTATTTCTCTATATTCCCCCTGCTACAAACACAGGATATTATTACAATATCAAGCAGCATTCAATGTGTTATCTATGACCATTAAGATACACACATATACATGTATATATTACATATGTATTCATGGCATTTGTATTGTACAGTGATACCATTTACAAGAGAAAAGTTTGTTCTAGTTATTATTGTTACAAAAGTACGAAGGTGTTGTAGCTAATTTTTAAGCCCAAACACAACTAAAACGGAATGTAATGAGTTAGTCTCCATGTTTAGATTAAAAAAACAAACAAAAAAACCCCCACAAACTAAACCAAAAAAAACAAAAGAAAACTCCCAAGAAATAAGTCAAACACAGAATATATTAACAGTATCTGTAAAAATCACATTTCTGTGCATTTTTTTTTTTTTATTATATTTTACATAGTTTTAAGATGAGGTTTTATTTATTTAGGGAAGCATAATGAAAACTGAATTTTCAATAAAATATTTGCTGAAGGAAAAAGTGGGTAAAAAGGAAAACAACCCAAATTAAGAAGATGTAGGTATCGTAAAATGGCTGGGTCTCTGCAGTTAGCAAAACGCCTGAGTGGACATCAGATCAGGAGCCCAGATAAGTCTGAGTGGAGCTGAGCTGATTGCCATAGCCTTCTTACTGTAGTTAGATTTCTGAGCATCTACTGTCTCATTATCCTGATTTCCTCACATTCAATGAACTGGTTGTATCTGCCTGTGGCTCACTGAACCTGTTTGCGTCTAAAGGCTCCTCTGCCTTTTAATGAAGGACTTTCTCATTGTACGATTACTGAGATATAAACACATTTCTTATGTCCGTAAATCGTCTGCCCATAATCTCACCTTTCCAGGATATCTAGTAGGACAAAATATCTGTATGGGTCCTATTGATTGGGCTGCCTGCAGCATACATCTAACATTATCACAGAAGAATAAGTTTTTTATTAGCATTATCTTACTTAGTATTCCTCTTTTGTCCTTTCACTTCCCTAGATGAGAGCAGAGGGTTAAGGAAAATTTCATGTGTGCTTTCAATATCAAAATCTGCTTTTCAAGTGGCAAGACAGGAAGGCAATTTCAACATTCAGTTTCCACACCTTCTGTTAAAAATATTTTCAATTTAATTAAGACTCTATTTTATCCATGAGTACTGTATTGGCTCTAACATTTACCTGCTGATGTTAAGTCACAGAATGGACTTTCGTTTTCTTATTTCATGGATTTGTTTTCTCCATTTGTTCCTTGTTGACCTGGGAAATTGCTGAATGCAGGGCTTCTTCCTGTCTATAAATATCATTGGTCATACTGTATGATTGTGGAGTCTTTATTGGCTTAGCTTCTTGGCTTTGGTTTCCTTTTAGTGCAGAATTTGAAGGACTTTTTAAAAGACCCCAAACTGTCTTAGTGTCCACTTGCAGAACAATGTGCATACAACTATTTTTTTTTTTGAGGCATCTCAGTTATACTGTGTAGCTCAGAATGTAGTGCTAACTATCCACCATTGCTTTGTAGAGTACATTACCTAATTACACGAAGTTTATTCTCATCTTGAAAGGGGGGTCAAAAGGTTATAATAAGAAGGATCTTCTTATCTGCATTTTCTCTGTTATATTCTCAGAAGTAAAGTTAGCAGAAAGCTCCCTTTTTGGATATATGCCTTCATTCCTTTAAATTTTAGGGCATCTTCCAAGTGAAAATAATGGAAAGAACAAAATCCCTTGTGGGCTTCCAGAGGTTTCACTTTTGTTCTTTATGTGACAATACTCAGTTTCACTGGATTAGGCATTATTTTTGGGGGGAGTGGGGAAGAAAAGGATGTGGGAACAAACCTAGAATCATAGAATTATTTGGTTGGAAAAGGCGTTAGAGATCAAGTCCAGCTGTATGTGCTCACTACAAAACCATAAACCTGAGCATCTCATCTACACTTCTAAAGACCTCCGGGGATAGGGTCTTAACCACTTCCCTGGGCAGCCTGTTCCAGTGCCCAATACAATAGCCCTGTTGGTGAAGAAATTTTTCCTGATGTCTAATCTAACCCCCTCTGGTGCAACTTGAGGCCAGCATGGAGGTACATAAGTAGCTTGATTTGCAGAGGTAAACCAACCAAACAAATAAAAAAATAAATCTCTCATGCAAATCAGAAAATATTAGATCTTAAAGGTAACTCTTGGGAGAAACACCTACAAAGTCTTTCAGTTTCATTTACTTCATTCTCTCTTTGATGTGCTTCTTAGGGTATAGGGTTTCTTACAATAAGGGAAATTTCAGCTATTGCTGAAAATTAGGATTGGTTTTAAACTGAGAGGTTTTAAACCAGTGGAGAACCAGGGAAGAAAGGTGAGCTGTTCTGTCGGCTATCTAAACTGAAGTGTTTTCTAATTATTACTGTTATTATTGAAAAACGGCTACTCCAGCTTGAAAAAGTATAAGGAATTTTAGGTTTTCATAGTTTCACAAAATATTGTAGCAGTACTGTCAGAATAGCAGTACATGTTTTTGCATAAATAAAACAATAACAAATAGTTTCACTAAATACATTTTGAAATATTTTTTTCAGAATTTCCTTAATTCTTGAGCAGGGAAAAAAACCTATTTTATTTTGCCTTTATAAGTGTGAATACACGTGCATGTATGGAAACTAGATAAGCTTTTGAACTTTGACAATGTCATAGTATTTTTGGAAGAGCAACTTGTAAACCTACTGTGTTGCTACGAAGTTGTAGCTTGGGTTAATCGTCAAGGAAAACTTAAAGCGAGTTTGAAGCAAGTGCAAATAAGATCATATAGGAATTGATTTTAAAATGGACACAAACTCTTGAAAAGTACCCTATCACGTGGTCTTAGCTGTTCATTTACACAGTGCCTATCCTTTTAAGCTGACGGGAATAATAAGCAATCTTTATAAATTCATAGGTATTAAAATAAATTATATTTTCCAAACTCTCGTAGAAGGATAATTTTCACTTAAGAAAAGCATCGTGATTTGCACCCTCCAAGTGCAGCAAAGGGGCTTATTCCCAGGACTGTCACAAAAGCACATCCACACATGGACTCCATCCATCTTTAGACATGTTTACTTTTTTGTATGATCCATTGGACAGTCTAACAACTCCGCAGGTAAACAATATGTACTTTTCCGTAGGACACTCATAATACAATAGAATTTCGACTTGAGCTGGAATGTCTGAAGAATTATGCTGCAGCAGGAAGGGTCTACAGCTGCATTGAAAATAATGCTGTAGCAATCAGTAACCCTCTAATCTTTGTGTGTGGTGACAGAATAACCAAATTAGATCTTTGCTACTCTGGAGCTGGTGTTCTAACCAATATCTGACACTGATGCCAATGGCTGATGGCTTTTCAACACTCTCTCCAGTCAACTCAGCTGTACAGAATCATATGAGTTGTGGAAAAAATATTTCTAACATCAAGGGTGAAGCTAACTCAGAGATGCTTTTTGTTCATTATCATTGGGAAAAAAACAGTGGCATGGAAACAGAAGATAAGGATACTTCAGCTGCGCCAGGTGAGACAGATTGGCTAGGTTTATACTACTAAATTCAAGCATGCCCTGGTGCTGAAACACGGTGGTATTACTAAATGACTGGACTGTTTCCTGGTATGAATGTGGCCCACTTAATTTTGCAATGTCTCAACTGGTTTGGAAAGGAGTAGAGTTTACTAGCATGAAGGCAGACTGTTCCACGCCAGTTGGCTTCAGAGTCCAGGACATTTAATTTACAAGTACAGCCATACCCTCTGGGTCCATGTGCTGTCTGGGACTCAGCTCAAGTTAATAAGTTCTTCCACTCAGACCTGTGCTTAAGTCCACCTGCTGCCACACTATGCTGAGTGAAAACAATCCAGGATTTCACTTTGCTTCAATCCATTTTGTAACATTGATAGAGATGTGAAACTGATATTGAAAATGCCAGCAAATAAACTCCCCAAAACTAATTTTGGAGTTTTAGAAAGTAAGCATCTTTTATCAGGCCTGGGCAACTTGAGGGGGTGATCTCCATTGATCATGTGCACATGGATCACAAAGTTCATCATGCATATTTGCACATTGAAACTGATGAACCTTAATGATGGCAAGCAAAAGTTTCTGCAAAAAGGTTTGAAGATTCAACATACTATTTACCATTAAATCTGAATTCTTCCTCCAGTTCATTAGCTCAGAATGGAGGTCGGGATAGTGTCTGCCTTCAGTCTGGCAGTGCCCTCAGTCTAGGCTGTGTCCTCAATAGTGTCGGAACTTGCCTTCCTTTCTCAGGGCTGAATGTGTCAATGACCAGAAAAACTCCTCTGAAGATGTCTGCTCTTATTTCCCCTCTCAAAATAAAGTCTTTGGGCAAATGTTATAACAAATCAGTGTGTTCTTCTGGGTTTTTTTGTGGGGAACACTGGGGCGAGAGAACAGAATGAAGTAATGAATTGCAGAACACCTCTTATTACCTGTTAAAACACAATGAAATGATGCAATATTCAGAGGTCTCAGATGACACGTTGTTAGGACTTCTGCAGGCAAAGCCACCAGTGAAGTATGTGTACCAACTGGTAAATGTCTGCCTATCTGGGTGGGCTGCACCAGTTTCATGGGGTATGTTTGCACTGGAAATTCACTCTAATGATTGTAAGCAAATGTACACTTCTCTCCCCATCTGCTTTGGGAAGGTCTGGTCAAATAATTCACATTGCACTGGCTTGGTGAAGCTTCCTCTGACAGACACATCATGTGGTTGGATGTGATTTTTACAGACAGACAGCCCGCCTTTGGCAATAGCTTTCGCTGTTATGAATTCACTTGAAACGGAACTTGCTCCTTCTGTTGGAAGAGAAGAGGGGAGGTGCACTGAATAAATATAGAACCACTAATTCCAGCAGTACTGACCTTGCTTGACCAGAGTATGCTGACACCGTGACAGGCTGCTTCTAAAGTTTTGTGTTCAGTGGAGAGTAGCAGGGGCACACAGGAGAAAAACCTTGTCTCCCTCACGCAGATCTGCAAGTGTAAGATTTAAGGCAAATCCTTCAAGGAAAAGTTAACATAAAACATACTATTATTACTATTTTTCTTTTAAAAGATTATAGCACAAGCAACAATCAAATCTTTTGTTCTACAGATCTCGTCTGTATCACCTTCAATTCAGCAGAGAGCATTAGGTTTGCCAGTCCCCATCCTCATATACCCATAGGACTCAGGAGATGCTGCTGCATTGACTTCATGGCCATCTTGGGAATAAGAAACATTTTGGAAGCAGAATAATGACAAAATGGATGTGAAACAGATGATGAAGAACTGCATCCTGGTGACAATAAGGACCCCATTAAGCAACATTATGGGTAGTCATCGTTATTAAAAGTTGTTGAGAAGACCAGCACATACCAGCAGCAGCCTGAATAAACTGTTTTCAAGCACCAGAGTCTTGATTTTTAATATATAATTCTTTTTTTTTTTTTTTAATGTCAGCTTCATGACTTTTATAGGACCCGACTCCTCATATTATACACTTAAGGATGCTAACGCTGCTTTCCTGTCGGGAAAGAAAAGGCACGTTTATCTGCCAAAGCAGCTAAAGCTGCCATTGCTGCCACGGCTCTACATAAGTAATGTTTACCGCTCAAAACAGACCCTTGTGCTAACCTTCTTCACTGGACAGAATTTCACAAAACACCAGCCTTTTTACATCATGCTCACACATTTCCAGCTAATCTCTGCTCCATTTGGGTTTTTGTCCCTCTCCCTCTGCAGTTAACAGTTATTGTTAAATGATGCTGGCCACAGACTTACGCTGAATGTCCTGCTTACTGACTGAGAAGGGAAATACTTCCGCATGACTTATCATCATTTCTACTTATCTCCCTTTATAGGAGATAAGAAGTGGCATGAGAATTTATATATGCATATTCTAACAGTCCTTACAGGAGAGACAGAGTGATACAACCTGGCATTGGCATAGTGGGAGAAACAAATTCAGTACAAGCTTCACCATAACTGTTAATTTGCTCCCTCTAAGAAAGAGTGGTTAAATTAACTCATATCTGCTGAACAGTGTCTTGGGACAAGAATGTGCATGCAGCTTCCAGGGACTTTCTGGTGCTTTGTAAGTTATTACCCTGCAGTATCTGGTTTGTGTGTCGGAGTCCTTAACCACATGAAGGCAGAATACCTTCCCAAATGGAAGTTACGGAGTGCACTAGAGGCAAAGGTGCTGATATAAAAGTGTGGGAGATTGCTGTTCAATTTTTCCATTAAAGTACAAGTTTGATGAACCTGGGGTGTGTATTGCTTTTGGGCATCTGTCAGAGTGGGAAGTGAAAGCCTTACGGAGCACTGGAGCATGTTATTGGCAGTGTTGTAGGCAATACGACGGTGGAAAGATTGCACAATCTGCTTTTACACACTTTTAACACGTTCATCTGGATGGGCTGTGTTTTGTCTTCACTGGAAGAAGAGGGAAAGAAAAACGGGTAGAGAAAGAAAACAAAAACTCAGGGAAGGGAATGGAAAAATAAAACGAAGGGAAGGGAAAGGAAAAATAAAACGAAGGGAAGGGAAGGGAAGGGAAGGGAAGGGAAGGGAAGGGAAGGGAAGGGAAGGGAAGGGAAGGGAAGGGAAGGGAAGGGAAGGGAAGGGAAGGGAAGGGAAGGGAAGGGAAGGGAAGGGAAGGGAAGGGAAGGGAAGGGAAGGAAGGGAAGGGAAGGGAAGGGAAGGGAAGGGAAGGGAAGGGAAGGGAAGGGAAGGGAAGGGAAGGGAAGGGATGGGGAGCTGCAACTTCTGAGGAAAGGTAATCCAGAAGTTGTGCTGGGTATTTTTCTAGGACTTGTTTTGTTTGTTTGCTTGCTTGCTTGTTTTTATTTTCTATTTGAAAGTGTAAATCCCATTTTAGAGGTGAAATAACTCCACTCATGGCCTGGATGTAAGAAAGATTTCCTACTGACTCTCTTAACCTGGAACAGCATCCCACATCTGCAGAAGTCCTATAACCAGTAGGTCCAAGAAGGACTGCTACATTCCCCCAGGGATTGCTAGATAGTGCTATCAATACAAAACCCCACTGAAACTCAGCGCGTCTGCTTTGGAATTTTCTATTATCTCTTTCTGAACTACTGTATTTCTCATACCGCACGGAGACAAGTAGCTGAAGCCAGCTTGGCAGCATTTCATATTGGATGACTGATGGTCAGAAATATCATAACCACCAATTCAGCTTCAAAAGATTTCAGTGAGAAGGACAGGCTGAATGAAAGGCAATGTTAGCTTATCCTGGAAATGTTGATCAGCCTAACAAAATTTTAATAAATATGCATCTGAACTAGTTCCTTTGTCTCCTGAAACTTTGTAGAAAATAAATGCAAACTCAGGAAGTCCTGTCAATCAGATAATGATTTATCTGACTCATGTTAATTTCTGTTCCCTTTATCAGAAAATGTGATCCATACACTTTAAGAGCATGTGACTCTATTTCCTTGCAATTCACACTGAGATTTGCTTTTCTCAGTCAATAATTTAAACAATAATTGTTTTAATTAAAAAGTTACCCACAGTCAAAACATATGCATCTGTGGATTTAATAGATACTGTCATCTCTTGAGTGCTGTCAAATATGTCAAAATTCTGGATAAAAGAGGATCAGGGAAAGTTAACTTGGAAACAATGTTGTTAAGTTTTAATAGACTGTAATATTAGTATAGCTCTGGTTATACAGATGACAAATAACATTGAAAAAGGCTTTTGTGCTCCTAGATGTTGCTCAGTTGTGACATAAAATTGAGGTGCTGAGCAAATATGGTCATAGTGATACTATGAGACTTATGCAGTACTATAGATGTTGTAGTTGTCTTGGACCATCAACTAAATGACATTAATTACGCTGCATCTGAAAATCTCTGGGTAATTACAAAATGGTAGGATGTTCTTAGTCTTCCTCCTAAGATTTTCTCAAGGGTAGCTGATGCTTTCCCTGAACTTTGAGCAATTATTTCCTAAATAAAGCAAGCTGAAAATAACTAGTAGTTATGAGGAGAGATTAAATGATGGGTATTAACTTGAGGGCATAAATATTAAGAGAAATTGTGACTTTGTCACAGACATTGTCTGTGACTTTCAGAAAGCAGCAGTCAGTTTTAGCTTTTTAAGTAGACCTTTTCATTGCACAGCAAAAGGATAAGGGAAAACGGACAGAAGTTGTAGCAATGAAAATTGCTATTAGATACAAGGAAATGCTCTTCAGTCCTAGGGTGGTCAAATGCTGGAATAAAATCCCAGCGGTGTTAGGGAATCTCCATCCTCAAAGATATCAAAAAATCATCTGGACAAGGCTGTGAGCAAGCTGATGCATGGGAAATGAAGGGATGTTGTTTAAGCATGAGTAAATGGGATGCCCCCCTTGCTGTCCCAGCCAGAAGAAATTATTCTGCTATTGTGTGATTTGGAACTTACAGTCAATTGACAGCCATCCAGAAGTTCAAACCAGCTAGGCATCTCAGTTGTGGGCAGCCAGGATCAAAGTGCAGCAGGTTCATTTTGAAAGGATCAAGATCTTCTCTGCCACAACATGATTGTCCACTTTCGACAAAATATATTTCCTTACAAACCTGGTTCAGATGCTAAACTGAACCTCCATGGAAAAAGAAATTTTAGGTAACTGCTAATGGATAACAGCTTCTGAATGCCCTTTCTGATTCATGGTAGTCTTCACAAGTATTATAAAAGGAAACTATGTATTTAATGTAACCTTTTCATCATGGAGATGACAATCTCGCTTCTAGTCCTTTAAATATTTTGTTGCATCTGGCTATGAGCCTCATTTCTTTATTATAGCCAAAAAGGGACTATGACATTTACCTTTCTTATATGCAAGTAGCGAAGCTTCTTTTATTTATTTTTATGCTACTTTAGAAATTTAAATAAAAACTGGGATGCTACTATATAGCTATAAAATGATGAAAAATGGAAGATAATTTTTGAGATTATAAAAAGGAATTATTGCACTCAGAATATGTAGGAAAGCTGTATTATCTAAGGGGGTTTTTTTGTATGTACTTCATAGTTTTCCTTCCTTCCTTCCTTCCTTCCTTCCTTCCTTCCTTCCTTCCTTCCTTCCTTCCTTCCTTCCTTCCTTCCTTCCTTCCTTCCTTCCTCCCTCCCTCCCTCCCTCCCTCCCTTCCTCCCTTCCTTCCCCCTCCAAATACATGTCCTCTCTCTCTTTCTGTTCCTGCTGTGTATGAGTACTACCTTGCTGTTTACCTTTGTTAGGTCTCTGTAGGAAAAAAGAAAATTAATATTTCAAGAGGCCTCCTTGTAAAATAAAGGTTAAATCAAGAAAAAAAAATCACAATATAAATAAATTATGAATTCTGGTCTTGTTCTGGAAAAGTTAGTGCCGTGTAAATTTAAAGCCAGCATTTTAGCATTTTCAAGTTGCATTTGAGAATTTACAAGATATATACCTTATTGCCTTAGTTCACTGATTTTGTCAACAGTTTTTTTAATTCCTTTGAAAAAAATGGTAACATTCCTCTATTTTTTATCTCATTACTACTCTGCTTTTTATTAATGGTAATAGATAGTAATTTGGATGATCTTGTAGTACAAAGGAAAGCGACAGAAACGTAAAATGAATTATAAGCTTGCTGTAATAGGGAAAAGGATTCAACCACAAAGATCGTAGGGCCAAAGCTGTAAACTAGAGAATTATTTTTGTTCCAGCACCTCAGGAAACACTACTAAGAATAGAAATATTAAGTAACATGCTGAGAGAAAAACCCTCTTCAAAAATGAATGAAAAAGGTATGAAAAGTTCAGGGGGGACACTGAATAGACATAAAATATGAAAACATTTTATTTCAGGCATGGAGGATATCTAAGTCAAGAAGCTGGAGTTTCTTCTGTTTTGCATGCAAGATGTAGGAGACAGTGCATACAACGCTCTTATCCTGTGACCTGAACAGGATTTGCACATTGAGTCTATACATCTCATGTGTAGCTCAAGAGGTGAGTTTAAGGAATACCCAACATTTTCAAATTTGAATTCCCACAAGCAGATATCAAAATAAGATGCCCACTTTCTTTTCAAAGACCTGAAGGTCTTTGAGTTGAGTTTTCAGGTTCTGAAAAGAGACACAGTTTCATTATAGGTGTCGTGTAAAAGTGCACATACCTAACTGGGCAAAAGTGCTTGAAAGTAGTGAGTTCTCTGTAAATAAACCGAAGAAAAAGGGGTGCATTATCAATGTTGGGTTTTTTTAAAGTCAAATCCTTGATATTATGAAGCAAAGCAATAATGTTTTCAGAAGGTTCCATTCACAGTAACCTTATGGTAATAAATTCCATATAAATATTAATAAGCAAAAGTTTTTTTTAAAAAGCGCATATATTTTTACCTTTTGGGAACAGTATTTAATGATTGTCAAGTAAATTCATTTGGTCAAAAAATAATCTTGCACTTATTCTGTTTTCAGAGCAAACATGAAGAGGATGTTCAAATATTATTTAATACCCTAAAAATATTCTCTTAATTTATTTTTTATTTTAATTTAATTTTAATTAAATCTTGGCTGTAATAAGGAAAGGACAAGGATGTTCTAACTGTACAGAAATACTATAAAGTGCACCATCCATCTAATTCATCCTTACACTGATGTCAGCAAGCTTGGTTCCCAGGCTGAATACAAAGTTGATGGTTTTATATTAAACATGACTGTGGTGTAATTGGAATTACACATGCATATATTTGGCCCAATGACTTTATTAACTTTCATCCATAGGCAGTTATTGAAAAGAATATTGTCAGCGCTGCTTATTTAAAATGAAGCTTGCTTTCTGTTTTGGATCAGAGGAAAAAAAAAAAAAGAAGATTTTGGTCTGTACTCAGGTTCTGACTACTGTATCATTCAATTTCAATTAAAAATAATAGAAAAAAAAGAGATTTTTGTTTGTTGCTTAGCAAAACACGAAATAAGCCCTGGGCTTGGGTTCTGCATCCTTTCTTTTAAATCTGCATTTTCTTGTATTTCTAAAAATGAATCAAGACTTGCTGTCACGTTGAACCTTGTCATTTGGAATTGCGTTTTTATCCTGCTTTACTATTTTTTTTAATCATCATGGCAGTGCCAAGAGTTATTCTTGGTGTTTGAATGCTGATGAAAGAAAAATAAGCATGAGAAGGCTAAAAGACTTGTATCAACTTGTGTAACTTCGGCGTTCTCTGAGATAAGTCTCCATTTCTCACTAGTCATCCACAGCTGTAGTTATGTCTCGTTTTCTCCTCGTGATGTAAAGCTGGCACTCTCCAGATGCAATTCTTCTAAGCCATCAGAGATATCTAACTTAAAACAACACGGACCACTTTCGACAGTTGCTGGTTCCTTCCACTGCCTCTGAAGAAATGTACGTACTGGCCCTCTGAGTATCTACCTTTTAGTTATGTGCATCCCAAGGTGTTTTGGTCATTTTTCCTCTTTTTGTGCCTACATGCCTAATTGAGGTCAGGGCTCCATTTCGTAGGTGTAATCCCTAAGAATAATAGGAGAACATTTATGTCAACAAAAACTGACATCCTAATAGAGAAGATAAACAAGGAGAAATGAAGATTAACTGACCTGCCCAGACTAGAGGCAGAACCTTGGAGAAAGCTAATGTCTTGGTTCAGTAACCATACCATAAAAATACATTTCCATTTGGGACACATGTCACTGAATGCAAGGCTAGCATTACACTAATAAGGTGTTGATGTGTGACATCTTTGTTATTAATAACCCTTGCAATTAGTGAAATTTTACTACTACTGAGTGACAACCGCAATTAAGATTCTTCCTGCAGATACTGTGCATACATAGGGAGAGACAACCCCTCTCATTCACTTGCTGTCCTCACCAGTTATCCTGAGAAACTTTCCGTACAGTTGAGTGGTCAGTAACGAGCCTCTTCTCACCAAAAGAATTTATGGCTACTGGGGCGATAGGAAAATGTGGAATACACTAATCAGCTGGCAGGACAAGCTGACTGATGCTCTGTCAGAAAAAGCGTCTGGAAAGAATAAGGTCTAGGAGATGATGGAGTTCCTCTGTGGTGAAGGGGAGAGGACACCAAGTTTAGAAACTAGGTCCTAGATGATCTTTAAGGTGCATTCTATCCCAAACCATTCTATGATATGGATCTATGACATTGTAGCGTGAAGGAGGGAAGGCTGATGTATGGAATTGCTGCCTTTGATTGACAGTTTAATAGGTAAGCATAACTGCTGATTATATTGGCAGAGTTGATATACTATAAAGCGTTAAGAATAGCCAAATTCTGGTGATTTATTAGTCACAACTGCTTGCAATAAATATAAGAAAAACTGCATAGAAGGTGTGAAGGATATAAAAACAATCAGTCTAGGAAATTTCACACCAGTTTTCCACGCAGTTTTCAAGAAAAAATGTTAATTTAGTGCCTAGAATGATAATTACAGAGTTGCATTCAACAATGTCTGTAACTATTGATAAATAATGATAGAAAACACCAGGAGAAAATAGAGAGGAAAATAAAAGCCCTATGTCAGTTACTTAATGCTTACTAACCTACAAAACGGTTGTGAGGGAGTGGAAAAAAATCCCAGGCTTGTGTCTTTATTAGATGCTGAAAATGTCACATATAAGCAAGGAATACTACATAAAATATTAAGCAACTCTAATGCTGACTGGGAAAATTTATAGAGTTGGAGCTGTCTGTCTTAAATCATGCCCTCTAGTTATCTGTGCTTCATCTCGCCTAACTTGCATTCTCTGAGGGCAGCGCAAGATTTTAATTCTGTGTATTTATAAAAAATTTACAAAGGACTAATTTAAGCACTACATTAAGATAATAGTAATAATAATGATAATAATCTAAGATACACAGAGGAAAGGAGAAAGATGTTGCAGGAGGGAAAGTTTACCAAACAATAGTTATGAAGATGCAGGGTTTGGGGCTTTTTTTGTTTATTTCCTTGCTTTTTAATGAAAACTGATGTTTTCACATCTAGAAAAGTAATTATTTGACAGTTTGATGCTCTGTTATGAAGAAGTACTGCTTTATATTGTTATGGTTGAAATTAGCATTTCATTACAGCTTGAACGGTAATCCTCTACCTGCCACTGCCAGCAGAATCAAGTTAACTGAAGGATCTGTCTTGCATGAGACTCAAAGGTATTCTTTTTTTCTTCATTTTTTTTTTTTTTAATTTGTTTCTCACACAAAGTTGATGCAATGTAGGTAGGTGTCCAGGATACGTGAGTGCAGCAAGGCAAACTCACATTGTGTGTGTATTCTTAACAATCATCTCACCCAGCATGCAAAGACCTTGAAGTCTCCGTATAAACCCAAGATTTAGTGATATTTGGCACTCTTGCTTTTATTAATGAGAGCACTAAGTGACTGCCTGTGGGTTTACTCTTATCTAAACCGGTATAAACCCCTAGTTGGGATCCTAATCTTTGTCGCTTCAGTACAATGAGCACCATGGGAAGTGTAGGGCCGAGGACGGGACATCACACAATTGATTAGACATCTTGGGAGGGAATTGTAAAGGCAACACAGGTTTGCATGTGAGAGTGAATTAGATTGAGAGCCAGGGTATGAGCAGAAAGAACGAAGACGCCCATCTATGCTTCTGGCAACGTCTTTCTGAAAAAAGTCCCAAACTCTCAAACCCTTATACAATCTTTACTGCAAAGTGATATGCTAAGGAACAGCAGGATAGGAGTCAAATGAAAGACATCTATGTGTTAACAGTGATGAGACATTTTAAATTTGGTGAAATCTGTATGACAGTCTTGAAATAAGCTGCAACTATATTTAACTAGGGATCTTTTCAGGGAAAGAAATTCTTAAATTTAAGAAAACTCTTAAATAGCAGTCACATCTTTGGGTGTCTCAAAATGCTGAAATTAAAATTCCAAACAAATGAGATTGAATCACAAAGTTATTAGTGTGTCATATATTTGGAGAAAGAGAACTGAGAAGTATAGTGGACATGTGAAACAGCTCTCCTCTGACTGAAACTCTGCAGTGAACTACATCATCTTCTCATCACAGACTGTTTTGGAAGATGCACTCCTCTTACAGTCCTCCACATGGTATCTCTGGACTGTAAGTTTCATGATGTGTTCTAACCAGACAGTTCTTGGTCTCATAGCACAGGCATAGGGCAAATATTTAAAAGTCAATATCTCTGAGGAAACTGCAATTTGCAATGAAATTCTCATCTTTCAACTCTTTGTTTCTTGTTTTGGGATGAAAATGAAGTGAAAAAGATGGACTAAAATTTTTGACCAGGGAATTTTTCTTATTGTTCTTCTGTATTCACTCTTATTTAACAGTTTCATAGAAAGATGGAGTTCTTTAATGCTCACATTTTGCAAGTAGAAAAGGAGACTGTTCATGCCCAGTATTTCTATGACCTCATTGATATTAAAAAACAGGGAAAAAAGGAGTATATTTTTACACAGATTACTGATAAGGAAATTAGATGAAACAATTTAATTTAGGGAAAGCAATCCAAAAGAGGAGGTGCGACAGAAGCAGTAACTAGTTGTCACAAAATTGCCTCAATGCTTTTTGTTCAAATAATCCCTTTTTTTTTTTTTTTTTTAATCCAGGTTAACATTTGTGGCACGTGGCCAAGACTGAGAAGATTCCTCCATTACCACTGGGGCCTGAAGGTATTGCCTGCTCAGCCCCCTGTGAGCTCCAAGAGCCCCGTGCTTTCAATCTCATAGGGATGGGAAGAGACCTTTCCTATAGACCCTATAATGCATGTAGTTATTTGCCTTGAGTATTTCCCCGTCTCCCTTAAATACAAAATGGTGTTACTGAGTAACGGGAATTCATGGAAGACAGGGAGGAAAAAGAAAGAGAAAAAAGAGTCAAGGCACCACCCCATTTTGTAAACTGGAAGGACTTCAGCTAATGCTCCATAAAAACTGGCTTAATATACAGTTAGTACAAAGCTTCAGTTTTTTGACAGATTAAGTGCTATTAAATCACTTTGCTCTGAAGGCACTAAAAGGTCACAAGATGAATTAGTTCAGGCCGTCTTAGCCTACTCCTCAGCACATTGTTCCACTCAGAAGAGAGAAGGATGAAAAAAAAGAAAACTGAACTGGAAATTATGACCCTCTAAATGTCTACAGGATGCGAAGCTGTGAAGAATGACAGTGCCTTGTCAAAAGCAGGCAGATGGGCTTTTATCAGCTTGCAGGGCAATTTGCTTCCTTTTTTCTTTTTCTTTTCTTTTTCTTTTTTTCTTCTTTTTTTTTTTTTGGTAGACTCTGATCCATAATGTTGCATTCTACTCTTTAGGACGAATTTTCCTGCTGAAAAGATCAGCAGGCATTACCTAGCCTACTCCTTAGGACATGTACTCAGGTTGGATGCAATAATTATTTAACAGTATATTTGGAGCAAATATTTTTTTTAAGTAGCTACTTTAATAAGAAAAAACATCCCTTCTGAAGGGGACATCATGTGTGTTTTTGTAAGGATGACATCTCATGCCCAATGATTTTTATTTTTTCTGAATTTCTCAAGGCATTTACATAGTGAAAGCAGACAAAGACGGTTGGCATGCATTGCTTCCAATACTGTCTTCTCCCTGCAGGTCGATCACTCTACCCTCAGTGAAGTTATTCCAGTTTTACAAGGTCAGTGTAAATGGGATCAAAAACGAATCCCTGATGAAGCATCCATTAAATCATTGATGCATTTTCTACTTTGGCCACAGCAGGAATGGCCCCTACCTGTGGGAATTATATACTGACTTTGTTAGGGGTTTAATTTACCCCAGAAAGTAAAAAAAAAAAATCACTATTCAAGAATACCTTGTCCTTAATTCACCCATCTGGGGCCTAAAAGTTGTCGATCACTCATTGTATTTCTCTACTCAGTGTTTGAGAACAGCAGAGGAACTTTACATTCAATAGCCATGAGCTGCATTACTTCAGTGCAATTGATGAAATGAATCAGGATCAGTGACCTTGGCTTTTTGGATTTCTTTACATTTTTATAGATGAATGTCATGGCTGTCATGTCTTTTCAAGACTGTTTTTTTCCATTATCATCCTCAGGTTTGTTTTTTTTTTTTCTCTTTCCATTTTTTGGATATAAACTCTTACTTTTTACACCACACTAACAATTCACTTTTGGCAGTTCAGCCAACATTATCCTTCTTTGTGCTCACTATCTTATGTTGTAATATGGAGCAATCTTGACCCAGCAAAGTTCTTAAATATGTCCCCAACTTTAAGTATGCAAGTAGTGAAAGTGAGGTCCATGGAAGCCATCATGGCTTAAATTGCGTCACGTAAATAAGTACTTCACTATACTTAGTCCTCCTGTGTATTAAAAACATGTTGGTATGACAGCACCTCTCTCTCAAAGCCCTTATTGATTGTCTGAAGCAATCTTTATTGCAGATAGATGAGTAATTATGCAAGCAAGGAACTGCTTAAAACACAGTCTGAAGAACACAAAGGCTGTTCAAATGAACTTGTCCATGCAGCATGAGTTCCCTCTTCAAAGAATAGCCCAAGTGCTCAGGTAAGTGTACATCGACCTAAGGTGAGCATATTTGTTATAGCAATATAAGACTACAGTGAGATCAAGGACAATCCAAGACACAACTGAAAACACTGACAGATGAGGACTTAGCTTCTAAATCCAGCTGTCCCAGTAAATCTCCTTTTTGATCCCAATTTCAAATAACAGAATTCACACTGACAGTCATTCTTTCACTTGTGGAATCAAGTCCAACATTAAACTTGTATTCACTAAGAGCAGAGCTTTGTCTACGTAAAGAAAAAGTGCAGAAGGGTTATAAGAAATATACTGAATGAGGAATAATTTCCTTGAAAAATTCTAATTTCAGTTCCTTGTTAAAAGAAAGATTCATGAACAATAACAACTCAGGGAATAGAATACTATTTCCAACAGGATTATAACCTCTGGTGATAATAACACTCAACCCTTACTTATTTTCCACTCACAAAAGGCTACCAATATAGAGCTCTATTTCTTTGAGAATGATCCCTTGAATGTTGAATCTTCCTAACAGACAAATAAGGATTGGTTTCACTTTGAACTAGAATCAAACTTTCTGAACCCCCAACTAGATGATAAAAATTCTGACTTTCTCTGGATAGTCATCAATACAGACAAGAAAATGAAATTATAGTTTAATAGCACTTCAAAAAGGATAAATACTTTTGCCTATTAATGAGACTCAGTTTATACTTTGTTTTCCTAAAAGCTTCTGTTTTCCCATTAGCTTCAATGCCATTCAGCTTTTGGCCTGACTAAGGAAGTATAATTTCCTATATCTTTTACAAAATTAATAGGATGCAAATTAAAGTACTGTGAAAAAAACCACAAACCCACAAACCAAAACACATGCACTAAACTTTCCTTCATTCCTTAAAAAAATATATATATATATATATATATATATATATATATATCTTTGTCAGTAGAATTAAAGATGCTTTTTTTTTTGGGGGGGTTGCCCCTTTTTTCAAGAAAACTATTGATCCTCATGTAAAACTAAATTTTTTCACTGTGAAATATTTAATTTTAATTGAAAATCATGGGTTTGATCCCAGTTCTCAGTTAAATAAAAGAAAAAAATTGTTTGGATTTTAAGCATGAGGACTCTGAGTGTATAAGCCACAAGGAACTCATATTTTGAACCACAGTGCTGATTCAAATGAGTTTAAAATCTTTAGTACAAGGTCAGCCATACCACCTGACATTGAACAAAATCTACCAAGACCTTATCATAAAGTTCTGATGGGTCTTATATAAAGAAAATCTGGCAATGAATAAGATAAACGACTAAGGGTTGGGCATTAATACTCTAGTTGAACTGAAGTGGCCCACCTGTATTGATGTAACCTGCCTCTCAATGTAGTTAATTTGTATATCTGATATGCTAATATGGTCATATTGGCTCTTGCTCCAGTTCTCAACCATCACAGATGTAGAGTATGGGTAGATCTGAGTTGCATATATGTTTTCTGAGGTGAAGATGCTCCTATGGCTGCGTTGAAAATCTTGTTAATATCAATATTAGCTGTTTCTCTACTCCTCTCTTCAGCTGATGAAAGGGCAAGATGGAAATTGCTGAAAACTGATGGAACACAAGTAAGAAAATAAAAAGTTATGACAAGACAAAGAAAAGAGTAAAGGGCAAAAGAAAGGAAGGAAGGAAGGAAGGAAGGAAGGAAGGAAGGAAGGAAGGAAGGAAGGAAGGAAGGAAGGAAAGGAAGGAAGAAGAAACAAAAGGACATTTAATGTAGCAATAAAGTGGTGAAGAATTGCCCAGAATGAAAGAAAATTCTGACCATATTCTAGCCCTGATCACCATCAGCAGATGTTTTCTTATAGTTGTTAGTGATGCTACTATCTCCAGTTTATAATCCTATTCACACTTTCATAAAAGTAGTTTAACTCCGCTGTCCAGAAAATTTGATAGCTATTGGCTTGGGAAAATTAAGGAAACCTGGAGTAGCCAGTAGTTGTCATCTATTAATTGTGCAAGGTTGATGAAGTGCAAAAGAGAAGAAATTCAGTCCCCAAATTAAAAGCAAAGCCATCTAAAAGATTCATATGGCATTTTTCTGTAGCTTTTATCACTGAACAGTACAATAGGGCTTAAAACCCATATAAAAGCACAAATTCCTCTTTGGTTTATAAGAAACCAATTCAAGCAGAGGGTGTACCTTGCAAAAGGAGTTGATAGTAAGATTTCTGTGATTGTATTACTGTATAGCAGAGTAGATAAACAAGTGAAAAGAAAATAGATGTAAAAGTGCAACTTTTACCTTGCTATTATCCATTTTAAGTCTGCATGAATTCTATTTCATTTTGTATTTCTTCTCATAATCACTGGTACAAAAATTGTGAATTTTGACAAATATCCACTTGCTGTTTTGATCCACTCCAGGGGAAAGAAGAAAGATTTTAGCAAGTAAAATTAAGTTTACTTAAACATTTTTGGTCTTTAAAATAATTCGTCCCCTTAAGAATGGACAAAATTTCACTGAATACAACAGAAATGGATTTTCTCATTAACATTGAGAATATTTGGCATAGTATTTTTGAGCACAGACCTCTTGTCTAGGTAAATGTTAGTCAATAAAGAAGCTTCCTGAAAGATTTCATGCAGACTTGTAAACTGTTCAGTGCCTTTAAAAAAAGATGCATATGGTATACTAGCAGTAACTAAAATTCTGCAAAGTAACATGCACAGGACTATCACATTCATTACAAATCATGGCACTAGAAACATGGGAAGTGGGGGAAAGGAGAAGATTTTTTTTAAGCTTGAGATAACTAATTTGTTTAGGTGAGAGCTGTAGAGAAAACTGGTGACAAAGCAACCAGAGCTGGCAACATCACTTAATATACACCAGACAACGAATTACAGAGGCGTTTTCTTAACTAAGAGACATTAGAATACACCCAGAAAGGACACTGTAGTGTATCATGGCCTTACATGCGTGTACATATAGACTAATCTTACCCCAGAGAACAGAGAGAATATTCCAAGTTCTGTTTCAGATCACCTAGATTTGTGACAGCTCTGAATCATCTCTGGCGAGAAACCTTTGCTCCGTTGATAGAGATGTGGCCTCAGAAGTTAATGTGCATTGGATTTAACCTTTGCCAATACCAATTTGATGCGACATAAACACAAATGTGTCGATGTATTTGTCTGCATAAGATACTTAAAGCCGAATGAAGAACATTAGCAGCTCAGACTGAAGCAGTGTAAGGACAATGTGTTTTCACTGACACGTGCATGGAGATAAAATAAGTGAAAAAAATTAACATTTCAATTGAGAGGAAATTTTCTGAGGATTTCCTGTTTAGTTAAGCAATCTTTTTTCTTGATGTTTCTGGATTGCACTTATTTGTTTTATTTTCTACCTCCACCTCCAGCTCATATTTCTGTCTCTAAAATTCTACATCCTAATTATTTTATAGTTTTTCTTTGTTACATTTCTCATAATTTCCTCCCTTTTCTTTATAAGTATTTCATTTCTTTCCCCACTGCATAACAGAAAGAAGCAAAAAGTAACTAAAGAGATTATTTTTTAATGCTAAGGTCATTTGCTATGCAAATGTAATTCCTAGTTAGATGGTAAGTTCTCAGAGGACTCACGCATTTGAAGTGTACATGATTTGACTCCAGCCCTGATTTAGCCCTGCAGGCCTAACTGTAAACAGCAATTCCTAGGTGCTTATCCTATCGTAGGTCTATAGGCTACAAACTGATATTTCTGCTACCAACAAGGAATGATATACACGCAAAAAGAGGGAGTTTGGCAAAATCTCTTTATAATCTGCCTCTTAAGCTGCTTCTTAAGATACATATAATACCAGGGAAAAAGATTGCTGAGCACTGTTATCAAAATAGTATGCACTCACGAGGCAGTAAATATATTTTCACTTCAGTGGAGTGTCAAAGTAAAGTTTTCTTCATTTCTTTATAAGAAAGATAAGCATGAAAAAATCTTTGCTTTCTGCGTGGTTCTAGGCACTAATGAAATCAATGGAAGTTGAGAGAACTCAGCGCCTGATGGCTATTAGAGTTTTGCTTGTTATTTTTTCTTGCCCTCTCGGCCTAGTCTTTTGACTATCTCTATATTTTGCAGCTGTCAGTAAGATGTTAATCTGTTATGACATTCTCATCATATCACAATGGAAAAAATGATTCGTCTTCAAGATCAGATCTGTCATATAATTATGTATTGACTATAATAAATGAAAATGAATTATTCCTTAGAATATACAGGCACATTATACATTGACGGCACATGAGCATATGCGGGCATGTGTTTGTGTTGGAAACAATAAAATAAAATTAAATTAGAATTGCTAGGAACTGGTAGCTGACATATTTCAAAAATAAACTATTTGAAATAATTGCTCATATTTTGGCAAGGCTGCTCAGAGGTCCTACATCTCCCTCCTTCCTTGCCTGTGTCTGAAATTTCTGCATCTACCATAGCTCACACATGCACACACACATATGTCTCCTGAGGGAAGACTTCAACTTTGTGGCAAAACTGAAGAAAGCATGTCAGGAGGCTGTAGGAAAAAAAGCAGCTTCTTTCCTACAATTGTTTTTGGATTCTGTCCAAAATTCACCCTCTTGCCTTTTACTCTTGACACATTTTCCCCGTGGAGTGAAAGAAATTTTTTTATTATTATTTTTTTAAACAACTGGCAGATTTCAGGTTATGCACCTCCATTGCTAATCTGGGAGTCCAAGATTCAAAGAGCAGAGACTCTATATTCATGTCGATATTAAGTAAGCATGGCATTTAAAGACAACTCTGGGCAACTTTTTCTTTTGATGCTATCTTGGGATTTTTTTTTAAAGGGTTTTATATAAGACATCAAATAGTTATGAGCAATGTGGCTGTGCTTTTTATAACGCAAGAAAGGTTAAGAGCAGAAATCTTTATAGACATTGTAAGAAGTTCCAGGGGAACAGAAAGCTCTGTGGACTCTGAAGACGGATTTCACCTTCAAGACTAGGATTCAAGTTCACCAGAGGAATCTCAAAGTAACAAGTGTTTTGATCTCATCTCAGTTCTTCAGGGCTTTGTGTGCATGTGTGTGTTGGTTTCTCAGAAAGAACTATATTTTGCATCTAATCTAAAGAGGTTAGTTCCCTGTAGATTAAAATTCAAATGGCAGGGAAAATACTTGAAGCTTCTCTGTAGTTTGAACCCATTCAAAGTTTCTGGGAGAACTTACCTGCTTCCAGGTACCTCAGCTTCACGAGCTACCTTTAATTTGCCTTTGTGGTGCTTCTCCTTCCTGTGTGTTTAGTTGTTTGGGTTACTTCTACTTCCCCTGCGTTGCATGAATAAACATCTATTGAGAATGCACAGGTACCTTGAGTTGGGTTTGAATTTTGGTGTAAAGAAGAGAAGAATGAAAGGAAGGCTTGCACAGACAAGAAAAGGCAGGTCACAGTCTTGGACTAAGGAGGGGACCTTTGGAGGAGTAAATTACAGCACAGTGAGCTGGATCCTTAAAAGAGACGGATAACGCAGGGCTAGTTCATGGGAGCAGAACAGAGCCCTGAAAGTAGGCTGTGAATCTAGCAACAGGTGAGAAAGTAAGGACGGGCACTGCATTTTGAGTCTATATGCAGAATTTAAAAAGAAAGAAAGACTGCAAGAAAGAGTCAGCCTGGAGGAGAATGTAAAGAGTACTTGAGTCATCCTATGAATGGAAGCATGAATCAAGCCCAGTCTGAAGAAGAAAAACATGAGAATAAAACATCCTCAATAAGTAAATTGCCACTGAACAAGACTGCAGCCAGCAGAAGGGAAAGTTACAGATGATACAAGGGGGTAGTCATTTAGCCATTTTCAGCCTAGGAGATTGTCAATTATATACACAAACAAGGCAAACTTGCAAAAGGTTATCCTATATCTTGGCCCTCCCAGTCTCACAGAGGATTTCCATATTTATTCTTAAGTTCTTGATTTATATATGTATTTGTTTAAACCTTTCCTTTCATGTGAAAAAACTTAGGAATGGATATGGAACAGATTAATACTTCTGAGCCTTCCCCGTGGTATTCCTGTGACGTTCTTCTCTGCACACTCTTTCTGGTGGTAGGAGCAGCACCATACTGGATGGTTTTTTTCTCCTTTCCTTATTTCTAACTTCCACTAGACTTTTCAGTGGCTCAGAGTCATGACAAACACAGAGAAAATGGACAAGATGGAAAACAAAGATCTACAGGCCAGAGTGGTTTTCCCAAATGAAAACTTGGAACATTTAGCCTGATTTAGATGAACATCTTAAGATCAATGCACTAGAAAGCAGCTGTATGTAGTGATGCAACTGTGTTCAAATATAAAAAAGTTGCTTAGAATGTGGCATGCTATGAACAAGTACACTATGTAGAGATAAAGACCTCAGTTTGTTTGTCTGTATTTAGGTATCTGATGCCAATTCACATGCCTCAGGTTATCACGTTGCTCAACAGCAACACTGACAGTTATCACTGTAGATATATGTGCTTAAGCTACTGAAAGAAGGCCTGAGTTTCAGCTCTTGGACTGATATCTAACATTCCAATGTCTAAGCTTAGATTACATTTTAAATGTAGTTATGGAGATTCAACGAAACCTTTTGATGACAACATGTACTTGTCTGCTATGGGATAAACTGGATTACTCTCAAGACCACACTGACTGCGTTGACTAGATCTTCAGCTGTAAGAGTATCTTGGAGAAACAAAATGCATGTCAGTAGACAGACTGACAACACCTAAATTTACCTGCAATAACCACAAACTGAAACCCGCCATTTCAGAGTCCAACCTGTGAGAAGCAGGGCTAAGTTAAATTGTATAAGGCTGTAGTTCCAATTCAGAAGACCTGGAGAATACGAAAAACAGTCCTAGGTATATGTGACAGCCATGAAAAAAGATTGTGAGAAGCCTATGACTTTCTGAGGTGGTGACTGATAGTCAGGCGAGATTTTGCCAGAAAGCTCACATAGTGGGCGTCATCTGTATAAATAACTGATTCAAGCTTCAAACGACTGAGCTATAATCAACCAAATATAAATTACAAGTATACAAGTAGAACTGGGTAACTACCAAGAAACAAAGAAAATTGTCAAAGAATAATAACTGATTACGGTTTTGGATACATTGGTTCTTATCAATAAAATAAACATTAGTCCTTGATTATGAATACATGCTGCACTTAATAATGAAAACCTGTCCTATCAACATGTACAGGGCTGAGGGAGAGGGTGTTGCTTTTCTCACCCTGGGACTTAGGAAACACAGGTTTAATTGCCAAACCTGCCACAGATTCCTCACACTACACTTTTATTGTTAGTATTATTGTAGACCCTAGTAGACCTAGACATGTTGTGTTTTAAAGTCTTTGTCTTTTAGTTTTAAAACTCCTGAAGTTAGAATAATGCATGTTTTAAGTTTTCTGTGTTTCTGATGCATATTTTGCTTGCAAAATCCTTTCCACGGGCTCTGACTCAATAGATACACAGAGTGTGGTTTTATTTTAATGGCACCAGTCATTGCCTTGTACATAGTAGGGCAGTACTATAACATTTACACTGGAATAGTGTTTTCATACCTGACAGCAGTGATTTTCTGGTTTGTCGGCTTGCTTCCAATGCAAGATGCAAGTTCCTCAATACAGATCCTCTGGTACTGAATTACTGGATCCATTTGAAGATCTGTCCAGTTTGCAACTGGCATCGTGCTTTCTGCACATGCACAGAATAATCTCACTGCGTGATTCTCCCTGTCCTAAAAATCCCCAGGCCTTTCCAGACAGCCTTACTTTAATATATAGAATTGTGTATGGTCTTTCTATTATGTTCTTATCTTTTCCAAGGGAAGAATCCACCTTACCACAAGATGTAATAACGAGCATCCTCAGGACAGTACATGTGGCTGTGTCTCAGTAGCATTTTCCTGGGTGAGTGCAGTGCTGGGGGTTGTGTAATCTGTCTTAAACCCACTGGTTTTGGCATGGTGAGATGCAGTATTGTACATCTGTGGAAGGAGGTGGTGTGTTTAAAAGGTGTGCATTTCTAGTTCCCCAGAAATAACTTAACACGAGATTTTTTATTTGTTAGTTACTTTTTTTGTTTAAAATTATTACTATCTGGGACAGCTACAGATGCGTCTGTGGAAAAAAAACCTGGTGGGATCACAGCAAGTTGCTAGAAACAGTTACAATGTGGTATATTCTGACACAAGAACAGTTAAATGGATGGATTTGGGAGATAAAAAGAAAACACCAACTTTGAAATATTGTAATTGTTGACACAATATAATGCAGATGTTGGCAAAATACTGTTTTCCCGGGGAGAAGTGAGTCAGTCCACACAGCACCTGACCATTCGTTACAATTTGGAAACCTTCGGAGCGCATTCAGTACAGCAAGCACAGCACTGTTCTAGCTGATTAAGTTGCACCCTGTATTTCAGGCTCTCAAGGCCACAAGACGGAGATGCCAATTTTAACAAAAAGAATTTTTCTGCAGGAAGGAAGCAGGGTATTATTACATATTACATTTCTTGACAAGGCAACTGGAAAAAGTGCCTGCATTCTCTCTGACACAATGCCAGCTTGTTGGCTCTGTATGAAATAAAGGGGTGTGGAGGACTTTCATTCTTTGCAGTATCTACGAACAATGGGGCACATTCTTCTGTGTAATGAAAATCCTTCGTATCATGGTTCAGAATAACCTTTAGGTGGTACCATGAAGTGAATTGGAAATAAAGGAAATCAAAGAATACCACTCTAGTTACTCGATCAGATAGCTTTCACTAGGTGGTGGCTTGAACAAAGTCTGTCCGTTTTCTGGACTGGTAGAATATCTTAATCTAAAGAGAAAGTGTAGACGGCTGAAGCATAAATTTCATCTCTTTGAGTTTTGCAGAAAAAAAAGAAGTATTTTTATTCTTTTATCGTGAATGAGACTGTTAATTATGACACTATTGCAAGAGAGAGGACACATCCTCAAGTGAAAGATTATTTACATGGGTGGGAGTGTAGTAGGGAGGATGACTGAGGATTTCAATCTACCCTTCAGAAAGCCTCTGTAACCTAAAGGACAAGGAACTCTCCCAAAGGATATAAAATCTGACTCTGGTTCTTTCTGCAGAGGCTGAGGATTTCAGCTGCTATTCTGTTGTCAGAAGGAGGACAATAATCCATGCTTACCTTCCAGTTTGGTGATAATCTTCCCTTCTGAATCTTAAAGGTGTACTTCAAGTGATTATTCTGAACACTGAGGGTTAAGAAAAGGAATTCAAAAGTGAAATAGAGATTTTTATTAACCCATATGATTCCAAGAGTTAAAATCTTCCTCCTCTTGCCCTAGATCTGCCCAGTAACATGAGCCACAATAAGTACTGAGCTCTCTCTGCATATTTGCTTGCAACGATTTTTCATGAGTGTAAGTAAACATAAGTAAAAAAAGAAGGGATTTCTAATTATAATTTTAAGTTGCATGTTTTCTTTTAAATTTTCACTTAAAATTTTAAATTGGAAAATTAAATGTTTCAGCTATATGTGATGCATTTTCTGAATGATTGTGCTGATGTATTTGGAATCATATACTGCAAAATCTTCTTTTAAAACAACTTATAAAATTCTGTATTTTAATACAGATTTCTATGAAGCCCATTCTGCAGTAACAATACAATAAAGAAAAAACCTCCCAACAAATAAATAATAATAAACATTGCTCGTGGTGTTCTCTGAACCTTTAAAGCACTCTGGCCTATAACAATCCTTTTTCCTCTGGCAACTGTTGCTCCCGTGATGCATTTCAACACAACTGAAAGAACAGTTTTCTCTTTTGACACTTTTTTTTGTGATATCCAGGATTGCTACTGCTTTAGTGGTATATTATTGTAATACTTTATCAAAACAATGCCTGCCAGGAATTTGTGTCCCAAGAGAAATTTTATATAGTTCTTTTAAATGACAAGAACTTTTATAGGATTTCTCTGCAATCCTTACGTAATCACTGATGCCACAGAGTTAGTGTGGCCAACAGCCTTTCAGTGGGTTGTTTTATCACTTCTTTGTAAAAAGGCAATCCAATTCTACAGAAGAGTTGCTGAGGAAAAGAGGCTAATCCTTGAAGCCTGGGAATCTTTCTCAAATCTCAGATTCCCAAGTTTTTGTAAGAAGGTGAAAATGATAATAACCACAGTACTAAACTTCCCACTTATATAGGGAACATGATGTTCATGGTATGGAACATCTCTGTTGGCCAGTTTGGGTCACCTGTCATGGCTCCACACCTCCTAGCTTCCTGTTCCTGCTCACTTGCGAAACAGGAGAGACTGAGAAGTCCTTGATTTACTTTTCAACTTTCTTCTCTTACTGAAATCTAGATAAACAGCACTTGCTGCAAAGAAAATTATGTCTATCCTATTTGAACTTAAATACTATCTGTAAGCAATTATAAGTTATGAGTGTTAACAACTCTCACACTGAACCTAAAATGCTTCAGCTACTGGGAAGTGCAACTACTTAGAAGAAAATTAACTCTATCCCCAGGTGAAGTGAGGACAGTGAGAAAACTCATGGATTGAGATAAAAATAGTTTAATAGGTAAAGCAAAAGCTGTGTAGGCAAGCAAAGTAAAACAAGGAATTCATTCACCACTACTTATTGGCAGGCAGGTATTCAGCTATCTCCAGAAAAGCAGAGCTCCGTCACATGTAGTGGTTACTTGGGAAGATAAACATCATTACTCCGAACACCCTTCTCTTCCCCAAGCTTTATTCCTCTGGTCAGTTGGAGTGATCTGTCCCAGCTGTGTCCCTTCTCAGTTTTTTGTGCTCCCCCAGCCTACTTGCTGCTGGTGTGGTGTGAAAAGCCATAAAGGCCTTAACGCTGTGGAAGTGATGCTCAGTGATAATTAATAGCCTTGTATTATCAACACTGATTACAATTCAAATCCAAAACATAGTCCCATACAAGGTACTAGGGAAAAGAATTAACTCTATCCCAGTCAAAACCAGAACAATCATCATCAAACTTTCACAGTGAGTAGGGCTCTGTCATACGCCCTGTACAACATCCTTTTTTCCCAAGTGAAAATTGTTAACTCAATGTATCATAACACAAGTGGAAAATGCACTATACCTTTTACCACATGTTGCTGTACTCTAAATCTTTTAACCAGTTCTTATTCTGATGGGGGCAGCAGACATACACTGTAGTCAAAACATGGTTAAGCCATTTCTGTTTTGAAATGTCTAAATAAATTTTCTGTTTCATTCTCTATTATTTCTTAATGATTTCTAACGTTAGATTTGCTTTTTTTTTTTGACTGTTACCGAGCACTGAGCTGACATTTTCATAAAGCTTTCTACTGTAACCCATAGGTCTAACATCAGAATAGTAAGGATCATCTCAGAAGAGCGGCATTTAAGAACCTACATTTAACCCACGTTCAGGTGACAAAATATCTAACCTGTATGAAAATCTAAGTCAGGAAGGTTTTCAGTGATGAACACTCTAAGTAAACCACTAAAACCTGAGGTTGTTCCACTGCACATGTCAAGAAGCATCAGCATTTTGGCTATCCCAGTCACCTCAGGGACCTAAATTCATTTAAGTTGTGGGTGTTGGGCAAACCTGCCACTTTCTTAGCTGAGGGACTTAATCATATATGGTCTAATAGGAAGACACTAAATCCATCACAGGGTAGTGTCCACAGAGAATTTTACTGAAATAAATTTAAAAAAAAAATTCTGGGAAGTGCAAGTTTTTCTAAAATAAGTGTGAACAATTGTTAGCCAGGAGTAGGAGAGCAGGGTATCAAGATCTCCTCACCTTCAGGAGTACAACTCCACATTTTCCTCGGGAAAATAACCTAACTCTTAAGAAAATGTTGAGCTACAGAGACAGACTGGTTGTGTATTCATTTCTCTCCCCATTTATTATTGACTATGATATATTTTGTATATGAAAAAAAAGTCAATTAAAATATACATATATGTATATATATAAACCTACATACGTACATATACTTATGAATATGAATATCCGTCATACAAGAAATGGATTCTACAGACCAATGGAGATCTCTTTAATTTGAAATAGGAAGAAACTCTCTTTATTCCCCAAAACCGTCATTCAGCAATGTGCATAACTGAGTCTAATACATCTAAATTTAATCTCAGCAGGTGGCTTTTCATGGTTACTCTAGATGTGTTCTGGAGGCTTAATATTCCTGCAGACAGACAAGGGACTGAAATCCACCGCAACAGGTATAGCTAGGGCCTGAGATCAAAAGGGATGCTGCATTAAAAATCCAGAAGCAAAGTTCAAAGCAGTCTTCAGTTCTTGTATCATAGTCACTTCTATCTGTCCATTTCATACAACATGTGGAAAGAGATTTATATAGATAAATAGGTATAGAGATATGACTACACCTATAGCCAGGTTCAAACGCAGATGCAAACATACGCTCAGTTTTGCTGCCCATATTGTTGGAGAATATACACGCATGAAATTGCCCTGTCAGTCTACTTGAAAGAGCTTTTGAAAATATCCAAAAAGTTCTTTTGTCGTCCAGATGTCATAGGTACACTCTGATATTCCAACCTGTAGGTCAGAGCCTGGTGGTTAGAGTAACCCATCCTAATATTATACCTCTTCTAACATAATGGAAAGATCACCCATTTCCAAACCCCCTACAATACGTAGGGACGCTTTTCACTAGGGTAGGTTGGTCAAAGCCCCATCCAACATAGATTAATATCTATCTGGGGATCGACACTCTGAAGACTTATAGATAGATAAAGGCTTGTAAAGACTGCTACATTTAGATAATGTGCTAAATTTAAATTCTTCCATTTTTTCATTATGTTCTATCATCATGAAATTCATGTAAATTCATGCAATTTTTAAACCAACTCTCTAGGTGATTTTCAGAGTAAAAGATATTGGGATAAAGCTTGCCTTTTATTTTGATACTTATGTAAAGAAAACACTTCTATTCTTTGCATGATATTTCATTCATCAGTGAATTCAATTCAGAGTCACATGAAGATGTAATAAAGGAAGCCATCTCTCACACTCCTAGTGTCAAACCCAGACTTTATTTTATTTTTTTTTTAGCTATAAACTATGTTCATAGCCAGGTACCTACAATAAAGACTGTTCAAAGGAAGAGATCTGAAAACAAATGTCATGCAGTGCATTTTTTTCTCACTGAGCTTTGGTCTTCATCAAGGTCTGACAAATATCGGCATTATATGTCACTAAGAAGTAAAAGAGCATGCTTTGACCTTCAAGAATCCTCACAATATGTACATTATGTTGATGTGCCCTTTGTTTTGTCTCTCTCAGTTTGCTTTGACCACTTTTGCTATGCGGTCTAGTGCAAGGTTGTTTTACCAAGTTTCATTTGCGTCTTTTAACCATGAACTGAACAACTGACTCAGTCTGACTTTTATGACTCAGTGTTTTCCTTACCTGAACTCCCACTGTGATCAAGGCAACCATATAAGGTTGTGTTCAAGTACATTTCCAACTACATTATTCTTTTGAAGGCATAATCCCAATGTCTGTTTGTGTTTCTGAAGTGTTTTCTGTCTTTGTGCCAATTGCTCTGAAGAGAAAACCAGGTTGAACACTTCATGAGACGTGTCCTCCTCACAGAGGTTTCTGAAGCAACTGGCTTATGTTTTGGAGCTAATACTGCACCAGGAGTGAAAGGTAGTCCCGAGCACTTTTAAATATTTCAATTTATTCAATTTCCAGGTGTAAGTGACCCTGTGTTAACATTATTCTGCAGTTCAGTACTCTTCAATAGGTAGAAGCTTTGAGGAGGTCCAATATATTGGGAGGATGGCATTTATAAAGGACAAAAAGTAGGAATGTTGTGGAAAAATACAGATTACCATTTCATCATGCTGCAGGAGACTGCTGTATCTTATAAGCAGAAGCAGAGTAAATGACCCTGAAAAAAAAAAATCTAGGAAATATAGGCAACTGTGTATCCTAGCATCTTAGAGAGTCTCAGTTGTACATGCACACTTTTCCTTGATTTTTAAAAGGCCTCATGATCCGACTTTCTTATGCCCTTTGAACTCAATGGTAAAAGTGTGAAGGTCTCAGAAACGTACTAGGAGGCAAGTGTAAATGTACCAGAAGGGAAAAAGTAGATTGACTTTACTTACAATGCATTATGAGAAATTGCTCCACAAAACAAATGTAAATCTGAGAAGACATTTACAACAGAAATTGGCTGATCAATGATAGTAGTTATCTAGCATTTTCCCCTAACATTGATTTATTTTTCATAGATTCTTATATTCATAATGCCAGAGAGGCATTACAGCAGCTGATCTGACCTTCTGTATGTTATAGGCCATAACATTTTAACCTATTATAGTTGTATTGAACCCAATAATTGTTTGTAACTAAAATATATTTTAGGCAGGCATTCAAAAACAATGCAAAGACTTACAGATATTGCATCCCACACACTCCCACCGTCCTGCCCATGAGTTCTTTACTATTGATTTTGGAGTCCTCTTGCAAAATTGGGTTTGCTTTTATGATGTTGTCCTAAAATCAATATTCATGGGTTTTAAGTCATTTTAATCATCAGTGCTGGTACCAGTTGGTACTGGAACCTGGTTGGTGTAGAAAGGAATATAACTTCAGGAAAAGAGGCTCAGGTAGAAACATGTACATGTCTGGCTCCATCAGTGGAGAAAAATTGGCTCCCACAAGGTTAGATTCTTCCTTTTATTATCTGACTCACTCTGTGGAGGAACCTGTTCCTCCATAGGTGTCTTCCAACTCAAAATATTCTATGATTCTGTGAGTCTGTGATTTTTTTCTAAGACATGTTCTTTCCCCTCACATTGAAATAAGAACAGCCTAAATCACTTTTATGTGATAAACAAATCTCTGGCTCAATCTAGAACCAAATATTTCTGTAAGCTGTGTGTTTGAGCATACCTGCAGTTTGTGAAACGCTTATTTACAAATGATTGTGAAAAAATTGATTTATTCGTTATTATTTCATGGCATTTTTAGTGTGATTTATGTCTATGGAAGCTGATTGCAAAATGATATCTTTCTGATCTGATGGCCTCCTAAATGTACTGGGAGCACCATCACAATATTATTGTACAAGCAAAGCAACAAAAAAGTTAGGGTTAAGAACTTTAATAATTATTTACAGGAGTGACACTGTTGAAATAGGTACTCTAAATGTATACGTTTTCCCCTTTTTAATTTCTTGTTAACTTTGACAGGTCTACTGAGGGAAGAAAATAATATAAGAAGACATTAAATCAGATAAGATGTGAAGGGAAGGGAATCCTTTCTCTATCCAGGAGTGGGATAAGGTGAAGTCTTAATTCTACTGGAGAAAATACTGTTAGCTTTCTAAAAGATTAAAGAAACTTCTGATTTGAACTACATTCTCAGACTTTTTGTGTTTTCAACATGACCATAAATCTCCTAGTTTAACCAAAACCAAGGCAAACATTCTCTCAACCACAATGAGCAGAATGCATTAGTGTTTGGAATGACTATAAATACTTCAAGGTAAATTGATGAAGATATAATTTGATTTGCTTTTACTGAAGAAACACGGTAACAGGAAGGCTACTTAGGGCTAGATCAAAGATGCTTGGCATAAGGAAGAATTTTTTCACCATGAGAGTGGTGAGGCTGTGGAACAGGTTGCCCAGGGAAGTTGTGGATGCCCCATCCTTGGAGGTGTTCAAGACCAGGCTGAATGGGACCTTGGACACCCTGATCTACTGGGATGTCCCTGCTCATGGCAGGGTGTTGGAGCTGGATGATCTTTAAGGCCCTTCCAACCCAAACTATTCTATGATTCTATGGTTCTACGCTGGATATATGAGAACTGAATGCCTACCCACTTTTCAGATCGATCAAAAAAAGTTTTGTGAACAATTCAGTTCACAGGTTGACCCTTAAATCTACTTTTTTAGCTCCTCCACAATAATAAAAACAGTGAATGTCCTTTTTTTTGGCTATAAAAATAATTTTTAAGGTAGTATTTTCTTGGCAAGCAAATGTAGTATGGCTTTATTTCCCTTTTTAGCCCACGCATGGAATTGTATTGCCTAAATGGCCGCAGTATTTCTACTTGTGTGTAGATGTGTGTCTATACCTGTCAGGGTCCCATTTACTAATTTTGGAGCTCATTAGCCAATTTTATCCAAATCTGATAGTGGACAGGAGTTTGAAAACTTTAATGAAGTTACTGGACTAAAAGGAGCAAGAAAATATTAATTTCCTCAGCAAAGGAAAGAACATAGAATCTCTTCATCCTTTCCAGAGTAGGGAGACCACAGAGAGAAAATAAAGAAAGATGCCTTAAACAAATGTGGTCACAACAAGAATATGCATTAATCCTTCAATTTAAAAGCAAACGAACCAGTTAAGTGTATGTCAGAGACACCCTTTCATCAAAAGGGATTTGAAGATGAAGTCTCAATGGTTTGGTGCTGTAAGTGCCATAGCATTTACAAGTGCTCAGCATTTCATGATATTTGGGCGCTTGGCTAGGATTTTGCTGTGAAAATGAAGAACAAGAAAATTTAAAATATAGTATAATCTCTATCGTCTTGTGTGTTACAGATATCTTTTTAATTATTACTGGTTAATTAAGAAGCAAGTCTACATCTTACCTCCAGACTCAGTTTTGGTAAGTGCCTTGAAGTGGCTGTGGCAGATTAGCAAACATGTATGATGGTGATGGTAAATTTTCCAAGTTTATCTCCTTTCAGCAAGAGCCATGATCAGCATTCTATCATTTGAGTTCAAAAATGACTCGCAAGCCTGGTAACATGTAACTGACTGATGTCACTCACAGATTTATTGTTTGCCCCTTGCTTTCTCCGCCTAGCATTAAAATTTTCCTTTCAACCTTTGAAGCCAAGCAGAGTCGTTCATTACCTTTTGGATGCCACACCAGTTTAATCACATTGATAGAGGGCTATGCAATCAAAGTGACAGTTCAGTGATGATTTGCATCATGCCTGACTCATTACTTTGTGAAGGATTTGGCATGCCAATCAATTGAAAATGATGTGCAGTCCCTTGAAAAATGACAGTAATCCATTTTCCACCAATTGGCAAAAGAAGTCCTTGACAGACTTCTAAGTTAGGGCCAAAGCCAAATATTATTTGGCATGTTTCTCACTTTGCTGCCATTTTGCAAATCCTGAGAGTATTTATCAAAGCAGTAACTTTTTTCTTTACCATTAAATTCGTTATACTCTTCAGGATTTCCCTTTGTTTTCCAGGAAAGACTTTGAATGTACAGATGTTGTTTGTGTTCCTGTTCAATCCTGTTATGACATCTAATTCTTCTAAATGATTATTGTTTATTGATAACATTCAGATAATACTAACAGCATCCTGTGGCAGTATTGATAATGTCCTTCAATAGCATCCTTGTTTAGTTCCCGGAATGATTATATTTACCGTTCTACAGAAAGTTTGGCATAATTCCTTAACACTTCTTCAGGAAGATGTCAGGTGAAGGTTTCACGGTGTACCTGCATTCAGAACTCATCTGCACTGGCCCAACATAATTGTTTGCACCATTCAACATTGGTACTTATTACATATTTAATTCCAAGTTAAGGAGGGGCGCTCAGTTGGGATGTAAGGGAAATTACAGCATTACAATAACTTCGAGCACATGGAAAGTCATTGACATGTTACTGAATATCTCAACAGCTGTGAAGACTGTTGAGATATTCAGTTGAAGGGATGAGCACTCCAGAGGTTCTACACACAGATCCTGGTTCACCTCTGAATGCAGGCATGAGTACTAATTTGGACTAGGCTTAATGTTGCTTTGGACCTGAATGATTTTGAAAACTCTTCAAGCTGTTTTACACAGTATCTCAGACTAAGAGATTTAAACTACCAAAGAAAGGGAGATGTATTGTCTGTTAATAATTTTAGGACAGGTTAAATGCCTTCTTAAATGTCAGTATTTCTCCATTGACTTTAGAGACATCAAGAGTGGCTAGGTTAACTTATGATTCCAATTTTATTCCTTTAAGCTGGCACTACAAGTAAAAATGCTTCCTCTACAGCAGTCCTAGCTATTTAATTCTCTTTCTGTAATGGTAGCTCAATCCTGGTCATGCAAATATTAGTAAGGCTGTGCTTATCAGGGAACTAATCTAAAAAAAATCTGAAATGAAAATTGATGAAGTGTAAGCATTATTTTATCTGACATTAAAACTTTTTTTTTCAGATGGATCAGTGTTCTGGTTGAGATGGTTTACAACTCCACAAATAGTCAGTGTACTGTAATTAGTACAACAATTCATTGTGGTATTGGATCAGGAAAAATAGATAATAGTTTCACATATCTGAAAAAAGCATTCATTTTAAAGTGAGATTTATACTTAGATGAGATACCTAAGTGTATATAGTGAGATTAGTTTTGTTGAGAATTTCTTACTTTCATCTTTTGAATGAATAGGCTTTTAGTATGAATACGCATATTGTTTATTTATGCATATGTTAAGTCTCAACCAGAAAGCTATATTCAGTCATTTATATGGGAAAATGATCTGGTAAAATCTGTCTATTACTAGAAAAATTCCTTGTGTATATGCATATACAGTCAGCAAAAGGAGCTATATGTACTCTAAATATGATATTTAGTAACATCTCTGTTTGATTGTTAGAGCAGAGAGGTGTTATTCTCGACTTGCATTCATTGGCTGTCATTGGTTCAGAAATCCATTTTTGAGATGTAATATTTTTAGGATGTTGCTCTGCAGTGAATATTTTAAAATAAATACTATCAGGCAGATTCACAAAACAAGTGAGTAAGGGGGAAACACTTGTGTCAATTGTAGACAGTTAATGCTGCATTACTTTCTAACATAAAAAATAAAAAGCAGTTTGAGGTTCTCATTTGAGTCTTGGTATACACATCAACAAATATTATGAGGGAGAACACCTGCAACACATCTTTTAAAAGAAACTGGAAAAATGTACAAAAACTATTTTTCAAATCTCAGCATTTGAAACACAACAAAAGGGGCAAAAAGAACAGAATATTTGAAAACAGTTATATGTTTATCCAAAACAGGCGTAATTGATACAAAACCCTGAAACTGAACCTTTTTATAAGAAGGAATATAGTTTCAGAAATAAAACTTTACAGGCCACAGTGGATTTTTTTTTTCCAGTTAGATCAAAAGTCCTATTCTCAAAAGTAACACAGAACCAACCATGTGTAGCAGTGTTATAAAAATGCACATGCAAGTCTAATGTTGACAGTTCTGGTTCAAGTACCCACTTTGCTTGGTTGAAGTCCAGACTCTGTATTTCCATTTCCCACATTCCAGCTAACTGCAAGGTTAGCAGGAATGAAAGATACTTAAGCTTCTTGCATGCCGTGGTTTGTGTTTTTCTTCACAAAAACTCTTCAAGATAACTTGCATTTTCCTGTTAAAAATGCTGAAAATGTCTTTAGGGCAAAAAAGCTGTTTCTTGCCTAGCTCTTCATATTGATTTATTCAAATATATAGGTCTATTCTGCAAGGGATCAGCTTACAAATCATTGGAGATAAATAATACTGCAAGGAGCTTATGGTATAAACAAGCCAAATGAATGGAAAAAGAAAATATTATCCCTACATAATAAATAGGAGATTGAAAACAAGCAGCTTGCCTAAGGAAGTCCGGTTGAGTGCTGAAGTTGAATCTTTTTATCCAGAATTCTGATTTAATGTCTCCAACATAAAACTGTCATCCCTTGTGGGAAGCCTGTAACCCTGCTTTTGATATACAAATTAAGCTGAATTTTTTTTAAGGAAAAAAGTATCTATCTATCCTATTCCGTCTATCACGATGTCATTATAACAACTGAATTCTGATTTTGCATACTGCACATCGTCACTGATCCAATTTGAGCACTTTTGTTACCTGTCCTCTTAACCAGATGTTCATAACTTAATACAGAAATCAGAGGCAATATTTATTGGATGAATGATAACATTCATTAAATCTGATCAACTTCTGCAGATTTGGGAAAGTTCTATATTTCACCTCCTTGACAGGTAGCCAAAATGCTAACTTAGTGTGGTGGTGTGTATTTATTGCTTAAGCATTACAGATGATCTATGCATACATCTGAAAGAAATCAGGAGAAGAAAAAAAATAAACACTTTGCATCGTCTAATATGTATTCAGAGATTTATCACCTGTCTTCATATTTTTGGATATGCTTACCAGTACTTTTTCTTTTCCAAGGTCTCAAATGCAAAGGTATATGCACCAATAGAATACTGAAGGACAGAATGTGAACCACCCTGTTCCTCTACTAGAAAGTAAGGAGTACCATTATAAACTGTTTCATATGCTTAGACAGAATTTTTTATTTCCTTGTGTAAGCTTCCTTTGTTTCTCCTCTGTACAAGGGCATCAATAAGCTAGAGTACTCCTAATCTGGCACTTAAGAATTCCAGCTTTGGTGCAGTTAAAGCTTATTTTATAAAAGGAAAATAAATAGCAACAAATGAATTACAAATTTGTAAATCGAGTACTTTGGCTGATATCCATCTCAGGGACACTGCAGAACAGCAATGTTAGAAAGTGGATGAAAATACAGAATATTTGCTACTGATAATTCATATTTTTCCATCATCAGTCTGTTAAATGTTTAGAGTGTAGTGCTGTGTCAGCAAATCATTTGATGTTTGTATTTGACAGTCGTTATCACAAGGGTGATGCTATTCACATAGAGATTGAACGAACTTTGGATGCTCCTGGAGTCGTTAAACAATACAAATCCCAAGCAGGTTTACTTTTCCTTTTCTTCTTGAAACTAGAGAATCTTGTATCCTTCCAGGGAGGGTGGGATTTTAATGTTTCTAGGCAGTGAATGAAGCCCAAACTTTATTGCTTAATGTTAGGTCTGGGTATGAGGCAATCCATTCTCCTCTGACTATGCATCAATACAGCACCTTCCTTGCCAGGGGTTTCTCAACTCACAGAAGGATATCCAGAGTTTAGGCTATTCAAAAGATGTATTACAATCATCAACACTGAATGAACACCGCTGCAAACTCTCTTTTCAGCTGTAGCTGACTTCAGTTACAGCCTATAGACAGGGAGACGTGCTTAAAATGTCTATGTATTTTTCATCTGAGCCTGAGTTTCATTGGATTAGATTGCCATGACAAAAATAATGCCTGAAAAAAAGGATCCCATTACTAACACACAAGTGGAGAAAGAACACTAAAACCCCCACAAACTGGAAAATAAAGCACAAGTGATAGGAAACACAAGTAGAAAAATGCATCCCTTGTCCTTCTAGAATAAACTGCGAAGAAATCACCCCCTGCTGGTGAGAGACCCTGATCTGGCATATAGAAGTAACGCAGGGTCTCGGTTCGTCTGTGTGCCTTTGAACCAGTGACTGCAGGGCTACCTGTGAGGTGTCCCAGTCCCTGGGTTTTGTGCAGCTCCATCTCCCACCTGGTTAACATCTCGGCCGTATGTACAAGGTCAGCATCAATGACAATCAATCAATCAAGGTCAGCAGGACAAATCAATGCTTGGCCCCATCGAAAACCAACCTTACCTAGGAAACAATTTTCTTGACGTCTCACTACAGTCATTGTGACCACTGCCTTAAGCAGTGGAACCAGTTTCACTGTCAACATCTGTTTTTTTTCTGCAAAAGGCTCTGCAGGCTGGATGGGCTGAAACAGAAAGGGAGGTGGTGGTGTAGGTACCGGATGGTCCAGTGTGTTCAAGCATGTGCAGAAACTTTGACCACACATACGCAGAGAAGTAGAAGTTAAGATACTGGGATATAACAATTGTGTTTACAGTTGAAGCAGATATCTTAGTTACAAACTAGCAGACCAGAGTTTAATTAATCTTCAGTCTTGTGATATTTTTTATTAATACCAAAGTCTTTACACAAATGTAGCATCTTGACACAAGAAGTGCACTTAACGAAGATTGTGATATGTGTGTTTGAAATTATCACTATACCCTATCAATGTTTCCTAAACTGTTAGGATAAATTCTTCTAGTCTGAACTTCACTTTATATGTTGTTTTTGTTATTATTGTTGTTATTAATAATCACTAACCGCTATTATTAATAATCTTTCTTTCTTTTTTTGGTCAGGAAATGTAAAAATAATGCTCTGCTCATCACTGAGCTCTACCTGAGACACGTATCTTAGAGGTACAGATTTCAGAGGGTAAAGTCAGATAAGCTAGACAATGTTATACTATTTCCAGATAAAGAAATGCATACTCAGGGCTGGGGTATGAGAACAGGCTGTTGACTTTAGAAAGAGTTGTGTCCCTCATTAAAATTGAGACTATAATATAGAATATATTGCTAATATGATTTTAGTTTGGGTTCAGAGTATATACCCTTTTGTTCTTTCATTGTTACAAATTTTGTCCAGTAGAATCAGTCATACATCTATGGATAGGTGAAGAAGAAAACAGGATTTAAAATTGGTGGATTAAATTAGAAAACAAAAAGTTACACGAAGGCAATGTAATAATAAAATAATAACAAAACCCCTGAAATACATAACAGCCAACCAGAAACAGAATTTTAACACATAATTGAATTAAATGGAATTAAAAGAAATAAACAATTTTTACCCTTATCTAATCTATCACTTAAACAGTAATGTGGTCTTTGAATTAAAACATGTAGTTGGATGAGAACAAATCCATCCTCACTGTGACTTCATTAACACCAAGTGTTACACTCTGTGGGCTTTGACAGGAATATGCATAACTACCAGAGGCAGGAATATAAATTCAGTAATGGGCCAAATCCTGTCAATGACTCTTTTCCATTAGCTGGAACTGGGTCTAGGCTCCAGCAGTTGTAGACCTGAAAGAAACCTGGAATAAATTGTTGGCATTACTCCTGTGAGTACCTGAGGGAATTAGGAATGATATTAACCAGATAATATTAACCAAATAATATATTGACCAGAAAATCAGTGACAAAGTTCTGAACTGATCCCAGCTCTGCTGCCTGTCATCTGCCTTCTTAAACATGGGAAAACCTGCCTGATTTCTCAGTAACCAGGACAGTTTCTCCCAGCCTCCCTTTGTCCTAGCTATTTATACTGCTAATCCAGCAGGCTTGGGACCATCCTTTGACATATATTTGTACACTATGTGACACAAAAAGCCCTGTCTTAAAGGGGGCTTTGTGTCTACAGTGCAAATATTGCTAATAACATTAATAGTAGTACCAATAACGGTCTGAAAACAGTGGTGTAAATATTTGCTTTATAAGCAATGACAGTGTATGTTAGGGATAAAGCTAAGCATTTGTGTCAGGCAAAGCAGGTATTTGAACCAGGATTTTCAAAGCCTGAAAAGGTGCTCTCCTCACAGTGCCAGGGCATGGAAAATCCAGTTTGTAAATTCACCAAGTGCAACTAGCTGTGAATTTCTACCTCCTTTTCCAATCTTAGCTCTACTGCAAATTCCCTGTGGGGCTTTGCCCAGCACATTTTGGTCCCTTGATTTCCTTGCCTGTAAGACAGAAACAAACATGTTTGTATGATATAGTAAAAAAAAACCAAATTAATTTCTACCAGTTGTTTTTTCGAATGGCTTCATGAATGCAGTTGTGTTAAGCACAAAATTTTATTAACAGGAAAAAATAGAACTTTTAATTTACCATCAAAATAGACCAATCTCTTTAAATAGCATTCAATTACTTCTTGATGGGTAAAGGTCCTTTTTCCATCCCTATCTCCCTATCTCATCCTTCTCATATCAAAACCCACTCTAATTCTTTTACTGTGGAGCTTTAAAAACGAACTAGGGAGTAGTAAAAACTATCCCTCTTCACAGATTCAATAGGCAGCCTAATAGAAAACAATTATCTTGAACAATAAAAAGACCCAATAACATTTGGGACATTAATATTTTCATCAAAGACGTGCACCTTGTCATTGCAAAGTCTTGTGAAAGCCAGCAGACCTGAGTGTTTCTGGCATCTATTTTGCACTCACTTTATACTATCAAAGATCAGAAAGCATCCTGAGAGACAAACTTTTTTTGTAAGCTAAACCAGCAAAAGAAACCAGAGAGTTTTACTGACTACTCTCTGTTGTTCCATTGTACCCTAGTTTCCATGATACACTCTTAATAAAACAAGAGGGAGCCTTCTGATAAAAATATCTCCCCATTTTATAATGTAAAATACAAGCAATTTTATCAGCATTAACGCTGATTGGCTTCCATTAGCCTCTTGCCTTCTAATAAAATTTATGATACCTTTCAGAAGCACAATTTGATAGAAAGCGAAGTGATTACACCCTGCTTAGATATCTCTCCAGCATCTATTCCAACAATAATGCGGTAATTTTATGCATGAAATAGCACAATTGGCATAAATAGTTATAATACTGAGTGCTGTCTAAGGAACCTGGCTGCTGGAAAATTAGAAAGACCTTCATACTTTTGAAACAGGTAATTAGGATTTCTCTCCATGCTCATAGGAGGCAGACTAGAGTTTCGTTTTATATTTCATGTTTCATTAAAATATATGTGTTAAAAATAAATGTTGAATTTAAAGCTGCACAGATTATGAAAATTAAAGGTACAGCATTACTGCGGAAGGTAGAGTAAAATGGGCCTTTTTAACTTCTAATTTTAGCTCTGCCAGGAGTTTAACACTTCCTGACAGGTAAATCAGGCTTCCACTGTTTTTCAAGTGTTTAATTCAGCAGTGACTGCATATGGCTGTGGTCAGCAAGATGGAATTTTACTGAAGTAGATTTATGTCCCTAAAACTAGCCACAATTTTAATTCTTGCCTGCTCAGAAACTTGTATGGTTAATGATATAAGAAGCTCCTCCAAATGAATGGTTCCAGGACACTTCTCCGTGACCTACCTTCTTTATGTAATTTCTTTGACCAGGGACTGTCTGTGATGCACTTAACTTCCCATTCCAACCAGCAGTGCCTCCACATTTAAGGAGAGGTTCCCACTAGTGATCGTATTTAGCCACTGCTTCAAACCAAGATTTCGATCTTGTCGTGCTAAATCCCACCAATGTACTATGGCCAAGCAAGAAATATGATCTTTATAAGAAAATATTAGAGTAAGATGAAAATAACTTCTTTTCCTAAGACTCAACATCTACCTTTCTCCTCTCTAGCCAGATCAAATCATTTATTGTAAAACTGAGTAACTCAGTGAGTTCTGTTTCCATTTGATCCAATCTGAAAATGCTGCTCATAAATGGAAATCAACTCTTTTTATTTTTTTTTATTTTCCAAGCAACTGTAAAAACTTTTACTGAATCTTTGTGTCATGAAGTGGCTCAGAGAACGTCGTAAATGTGTTAAAATATTACTGATTATCACATACTGTGGAATTGTATTCTATAAATATATTTCTTCAACTCTTCAGTGATGTTTGCTTAAGGAAATAACACAGTAAAAATAATATTATAGATAATTAAGCAAAACAAGAAAAAACAACCCCACAGATCAATAATAACAATTGGTAAGATTTAGAAAATGGCTTTTTACAGAAAATTTCTTTTGAACTTCGTAATATCTTTATTTTCTTTAAACATAGGAGGGCCAACACCTTAAGCTAGATGGATTTGCAAAGAGTCTGTGGTTTAAAAACATCAGGAAGACTCAGGCAAACTATTTAATTTGTGAATTTGATGAACATCAACTAAGTTGCTTCGAACTCTCCTAGGAGAGATAGAGAACAGTTCCCCTGAACCACATCAATCCTCATATTTTATCTTAAAATGTTGAAATCCATTTTTCTGTTTTGAATAACATTTCATGTTGAAACCTGGCTACATTATCAATTTTCAAAGCAAAATAGCAGGCAAAGAAACTACAGCCTCACAGCAAACCAGCAAAAAATATCTCAAAATCTAAGTGCCCAAACAATCCCAAAATATGTTCAGAATGAAAACAAAATTAGATGCTTCATTTTGACTCGAAATCCCCTTTAATTTTTTCATCTTGTCTCCAAAATTTGGATATTCTGGTGACACTACTTGTGAAAGACTTTACTTTGGCTGTGCTTTGCCTGTTTTATGGGAACCTGGGTAGCTACAACCCCACTGAAAAACAAGCAGACTGGGAATGGCTGTGGTTCAATTATCACTTAGAACTGCAAAATCAAGGCCTATTCATCATGGTTCAGAGCTCTCCTTTTGCAAGGGTGCAAGGTGCATTTCAATAGACTGATTGGAAGGAAATGTTTCTTAGTCGTATTTTTTTTTTTTTTTTCCTTTCCTTGAGGCCAAGGCTGGATTTTTATTCAGGAAAACTGCATTGAGGAATGAAAATAACTACCTTTATTGTAATAGACAGGGGGAAAATACTCCCTGAAGAAACAATCAACAACAGGGAAATTTTATTATCATTTTCTTGTCTGCACTCAAAATCTCAAAATTCTAGCTGAATTTAAGTACCTGTTATACGAAGGAAAAAAATCAATGCATTTAAATCAACGATAAAATTGCTTCAGTTCCACTAAAGAGGGCGTAGCTCTTCTGCTAGCAGCCGCAATCAAGAAGACACTTACCCAAACTGTTCTTGGTCAGTAGAATTTGAAAGAAATTTATTACAGTAATATTAAACTATGAGGAAAAGAAAAATTACTGTGCGTGCTTCTGTGCACATACTTGACTGTGGTCTGGTAAATAAAATATAACGTAAGAGCCTCTCAACTTTGAAATTAAGAGCAATGTTTCGTAGTGTTGGACTAAAATCCAAGAAAGTAATTTTTTTTCAGTGCCTCAGATTTCAAAATTCGATTGCTACTGTTCTCTTGCCATCTATAGGGTCTTCATGGAAGGCAGGGAAGATAAGACCTTAAATGCTAATGTGCACAGAAATAAATTAACAACCCCCAGGAAATAATCTGATTTAAAACAATACAAGGGAAAAAGATAAAACAAAGTATTCACCTTTTTTTTCTTTTACACATGAAGCAATAAAGAGCAGGACTAGTTATCCTTTTGTAGTCCAGCTATAAAGGTCAAACAGTGCTTGCGCTTGGTAATTAATAAACAATAAATTATTGTTTTTCAAGTTGTATTTTCTCCGAACTTCTTTTCTTTTTTTTTGACTGTTTTGTTGCTACTGTTGAAGTTTTCTGGGAGTATGTTTGTGGGGTTTTTTTTGTTTTTGTTTTTCTTTTTTAAACCCTTCTCTCTCTGTCACATATGCTTCAGCACTGATTTCATCAGTTCTTGGTTGTAGGGAACAGCTTGAAGTGCTGGAGCCTGGCAAACAGCCCATCTGTGCCTTCGCTTCCACAGCTCTTCTTCGAGGGACACAAGGGTTTCTCCAGACATTGCAGGTTGTACTCCAAACACTCACACTCTGTCCTTCTTGGGACATAGCCAACTTCCACTTAATGCACAGTATCTTTTGGTAATATGCCACTGAGAGAGACTCCAAGGAATACACGAGAGCGATCTGAATTATTCCTGGGGAATAAATTATTCAGCAGATTTAGCCTTTGTTCCCAAACTGTTCCTGATTACTATGAATGTGGTAGTTATGCATAAGTATTTACCAAATAGTTTATAGAAACAAATTGCAACCTATCGATAGTTCGTGAATTATTCACTTCAGCTGTTCATTTTCTGTTATTCTATGAACTGCTTTGTGTCTCTGAAATCATATGTTCCCTGACTGGATGACTAAAAGGTAACATTTCACTGCTCTCCCAGTGGATAACGGAACTCTTCAGAAGAGGGGAATAACACATAATGAGCAGCAAATAGCAAGACTGAGGTGCAGTGGCACACTAACTTTTGGATGGCAAAGCTTACCTGTAATTTTCCTTCCTTTCTCTACCTCTGACTCCTCTCTTTATCCTTCTTCAATGACCAAAATTTACCATATTTGCTACTAATTTGGCAGCGTGTCCACATTAAGAGCACTTGCTTCAGAAAGGCTTCCACAGCAGCATTTTGGGGCCTAATATTTGCAATTCCGGTTATGAGCATAGGAAACTGAGGTAGATGTAACCCTATCACCCTATGATATGGTATTGATATTGCTATGGTTTTATTTTTGTTGTTGTTATAATTGTTAGTGAAAGTTTTCATGCATTTTCATGCATATTATTTGCCTCTGTGCAATTAGACCTGGACTAATAATGATTCTTAAATTAGACTGCTACTATTTCAGTTTCACTAAAAATAAAATCTTGACTTTATATATGTATTTATATGTTTACTGTTTGCCCATAAACAAGATTTTGAGCATATCACAGCCAAGAGCTAACCTCATAACAAAGAGGCATTTTCAGCTGTATCAGGTTCCCCATGAAAGTGAGAAAAGGCACAATTGATGATGAGGAAATATCCAGCCACTAGTAATGGGTGAAGGGGAATGGAGCCATCCTTTTTATTGTCTTTCATCAACTTAAACTGGTTATGAATCTCATCTTTCAGACAGTGATAAATTATAGGAAATGTTGGATGTGAAGCTATATTACTCTCAGAATCTTGTTTATGGGCAAATAGTAATCATATTTTAAATATAAAGCCAAGAGTTTATTGTTAGTATAATAAAATCTTAGTTGTCTAATCATTATCATTCCCCATCTAATTAGCGTGGAAAGGAATGTATACTTCTATATTGAAAAATTTTCATCACTAATAATACATTTGTGACTGACATACACACATCTCTGAGTTTTGATCCCTTTAATCTGGTATTATTCTCACCCACCTCCCACTCCAAAGCATCCTAAGGTCAGTGGTTTCCTCCTGGTGACAGTGACAGGTTTTATGGCAAACTGTCTGCATCTGGAATCCTTTTCCACTATGAATATGAGCTTGATGTAGGTAGTTTCTGTTTCTTCATTTGGGGTCATACTTACATGTTTCCTAACATAATTTTACACCTTCCTTTCTCCAATGGTCTACAGCTCCACATCTGAATATACTACATATGGTACCTTTTATCAACACTAGGTATTATTTCTTTGTTTCCTCTCTAAAACTAGTTTAATCCAGCTCTAGATTTACATTTCTATAACTGACCCTAGTGAGCTGCTTATAGCCTAGTGGTCTCCAGTGCCAGCTGATGACCCACCTCTTATCACCCTACACTTCCACACCACCCCATCATATTTCATGTTTCTGCACTACACTGTGTTAAAGTTCTAAAACCGTGGTGATCGCATACGAAGATAAACAAAAATAAAGCAAATTAGCCATAGTCCTCTGGTCATTAGAAGAACTGCAGAGACAGCTAAACCAAGGAAAACAAAGCAAATGGGTCAAGAAAAGTTTGGACAAAATAAATCTAACAAGCCAGGTTTGAGGCCTTGCAACCTCAGCACAGAGCTTGAGGTTTACTACCAGTAATGGCATTATGAGCTACTCAAGGTTACAAGGGCTGTCAGATGAGCCTGGTAAAGGTCAGGACAACCTTGCACTGCTGGGATTGTTTTTTCAGTTTTCTTTTCTTCTTTATTTTGATTTTTTTTCAACCTTTTTTTTTCTGTTGGGAAAATGTCTCCACATGTGCCTTGCTCCAGAAATGCTTAAAATTCACTATGTGCCCGGCAGTTTCTTGGGTACAACCACGTCAGCTTCTGTAGCAGACGTATGGTTTAAAACTTACATAGATAAATCATGTACTCATCTTACATACCCATGCCTCAAAGGTCTGGAAAATAGAGGTGAGTCTGACAGACTGGTCTACTAAGAGGTTTATAAGGAAAGTTCTGCCCTAATAGTGTGTTTGCAGGCCTAGATCACTTAAATAGTGCCTTTCTTCTTAAAAGATACAAGTTGGAAGAGAGGAAGGCAGTATAGCAAAAGTTATGTCTCTCTTCACCTGAATCAGCTACACAGCCATGACGCCAGGAAAGCCAGAAAGAAATAAAGAAAAATGCCTTGTCCCAAATGTGAGGTAGTCAGCAGGCCAATCACAAGACTATCTCATCTGTCTTTGTATTTTCCAAGAGGAAAGAAAACTCAACCTGAACATCAAGAAAGCATCACTTGTAAAATATGTTTTCTATCAACTAGCTGGAGCAGAAGAACAATGATTGCCATAACTATATGAACGAAACAGTAACACCTCTTAAAGTGTACAAATGCCATAAGTGAACTTTCCTTGACTATTTCTTATGAAAGACTATTTGCAAGGAATACTCTCAGAACATAATCATGTGTGCAAAATCTTTAGAGGAACCAAGAGTAGAGCTGACGGAAGCTGGTTCCTTCCATAGACTTCATTGTTTAATTTTATAAACTGGATCTAGGCAAGTAAATGCCTCTAAAATGTGAACAAGTAAATTTAGCTCCTGACAGAGCACAGTGTATCTGGTTCAGATTTGGGTGTAGCTCCTTTCTGTGGAGAGGAAGTTCACATATGGACAGGATGACATGACCTTTGCTTTTCAGAGCACTGAACATTTCAAGGGACTCTGCTTAGGGATAGAGGGTGGAATTCGAACGCTGCAGCTTTCTCCTGTCCTCCCACCAGCTTGGCTCTGTCTCCCAACACTGTGCAAAGAAAGGGTGCATTCTTATATCCAGATTTATCTTGCAGTCACCCTGCCTCCTTCACTACTGGAGTGGCACATGCTTCTTCCTCCAGCAGCTGGTGGGCTCATCTGGCACAATGTGCAAACTGACTCTCTCTTTTGTTTTCCTTTTGCTACCCCTAATAACTTTGCCAGCCTTTTCTGCACGCTGGCGGCGGATGTCATAGAAATGCCTATCAGCACATAAATTAAGCAAACACTTGGGGTGTCCTAAAGAGCTTTTCAAAGTAATTTCTGAGATGCCAGTGGGGTTGTGTCTGAGTTAGGCATAGATTATTATGCACTCAACAATAGAGCTTATACGCAGCTCTGGATGAGGAACAGGAACCCGAGCAGGTTGCTGGCCATCTGAATTTTACTTGCTGAGTTATTTCCCCAGATAGAGTCTTCAGTCACAGCTTGGCAGCTGCCTCAAGCACTGCCAGAAAAGTCGCATCATTTTATTAGCATAACTAATGCCACAGAAGAGGATCTGCAGATATGGAAATCATTCAGCTTCACATGAAATTTCAACATGCCATCATTTAGACTGTCCAGCCAGCATCACTTATGAAAACAGCTACCTGCAGAGCCTTCTCTCACACCTCAAAAGGGCAGGAAAAATGAAGTCTTCCATCAATTCTTCCCTCCTTTTGTCTGCAGTTCACCACATCTAAAGATAAAGGGATACAGCAAAATAATACTGTTGCAATTGTTTTTAGCAATAGAAGCAAACAAACAAAAGACAGCAGCACTTGTCTAAAGAGGACAGAAAGATGCTTGATAAACTGCTTTAAGTAGTCGAGAGCAAGGCTTTTGAAGAGAAGCTTCCCTGGCTAAAACTCCCTGCCAGAATCAGAGAAAAGAGGAGAGGGGATTCTTACCTTAAAAATAGAAGGAAGAAAATAAATGTTCTGTTCAGGTAGAATTTCAAACAGCATTAATTTTTCTGTATAAATTATATTGTAACAGAACATCGGCACTTCCTGTCCCTCATCCAGTGCCAGTACACCACCCAATCTACCGTGTCTGTCAGCAACAGCAGCCAAAACCACCTGCTTCGGAGAAAGTTTAAAACTCTATGAATGTTCCTAATTGTGACAGATTGGGGTGTACCTGACCCTAGGTACCGATCAGTTTATGCCCTGAAGCATGAGAATACACAGTTCTTGTCATTTTTACCCCAGCTAGCAAAACTGCAGATGTTCTTTTTCATTGAAAAATGTGCTGAGCTTACCTCATTCAGACTGTATGTTCTTTATGCTGATGACTTGGGCAGGTTATATCTGCATTTCTGAGGGGAGATTGAATACAAGGAGACACGAGAGCAAGGAAGATGAAAAAATGGACAAATCAATGGATGGATTCTGAGTTTGCAAGAAACCACAGCTCCAAAGCTCTCCTTGTAATAAGCACATTCTTTTTTTTTTTCCAACAGAAAGACGGTGCTGTAAAAGGCATGTATGCAATCAGAATATCCCAAGTCTACAGTGATGTGATCAAGGAGAGGTTAAGTTTAATGATAGGACTTATTTTAAGCCAAAGTATTTGGTACTAGAAGTGTCTGGGGTTCACGTTTCTCTGCAAACAGCATATGTGACCGTAAGGCTAGTTACATGTCCTTAGGCTGCTCAATGGTGTTATTGTGTTGTTCTTGGTATGTGTAATCTCTATATATGCTTATATATGTACATGTACATGCAATCAGGAGAGCTCAGGAAGCCCTCCTCTACATATGACAAGTTGTTACTTCCACAGATCTTTACATTAATCTGTGGGACTGTCAAATTACACCATGGGGTCAGGAGGACCTGGTGAGGGGAGATATTTAGTGGGAAGGGAAGGTCTGTGAGAGTTATAAACACGCCACTTGGAAGTTCAGTTTAAAGAGATTTTAGGGATAAAATAATATTTGTATTTGCTACATTGAAACTCCAGTACTAGCTACTGTAGAAGATGGGGTTAAATAGATTGAAATTCTGATCTGCTGTGGCAATTTCTATACTCTGTATTGCAGAGTCCTTTCAGCTGTTACAGTGACACATTTTCACATTTCTTCTCTGCAGCTATTGTTTATAATCATGTGTTCACCTACTCCTTAAGACCAACAGTGAGTGCTAGCCCAGACCATTCCCATTCATTCTCATTAATTTCTTTGCCCATGTTAAAAAATCAACCCTTTTGCGAACTGCGGCATTAAGTTCCTCCTTGTGGCTTCCAAGACTGGTTTGGAGATGCTCTGGAAGACAGAAAAAAATTATTTCCCCAAAATTATTTCCTCTCCTCAGCTAAAGGAATGCAGAGACTGCCCGAGGGCTGTATTTCAAAAGGTAAATTCAAATGGGAAGTGTTTTAAGTAAAACTATGGGGTATGTAGACTAACACTTATGAAGTCCTGCCATCAGTTTCACTTCCCATTCAGGGTTATTTAGTATATAGGTGAGTTCATCCATCTTCCCATTTCTCTCTCTATTTTGCAAGTATTTTACATTGATGATTGTAGTATAATATATCCCCTGGAATACTTCTGTTCAAGCCTTCTTGTAGACCTACACTTTCCTTTTCTGGTGGTTTCAGGTCAAGCTTTCAAACAGCCTGTTTCTGTTTATTTTCAGAACTACTAAATATTCAACTGCTGTAAATAAAGTTAGCGAGAGATGCTCCGTAACTTCAAAGATCTGATCCTAAACATGATTAGAAACCTCAAAATTCCAGTTTGGAAATGTTAACCTTTTAATGAAATGTTATTTTTATTTACATATTGTAACCAAAAGATCTCAGATAAGCTAGATTAATCCAAGCTTATGAAATATTGAAGCCACAAAGGGAAAAATGTTATAAGAACAATCAATTCCAAGAAATAATTAATACCACCAGAGCAGTCAGTCTAGCCAGAAGGAACAAGAGAAAGTGAATTTGAAAGAATAAAACTATACGGGAAATACAGAAGGTAGGAAGAACTGCAGCAGGAGAGGAGTAGAAATATGGCTTATTATCTGGAATATTACTGTTCTCTATCACTTTATAATAGATCTCTGACTAAGGAGAAGATGAAAACCCGTATGCACCTTTTCTGCTTTCCTTCCTCTCAGCTGCAAGGAGGGGATGGGAGCTGCCAGCAGGTACCTGGTGCTGAGCTGTAACAGGATCCTGCACCACATGTAGAGTACATAGACCTCTCCTCATCTGGAACAAGAGTGTGGAGGCAAATTAAGGACATTGCAAGAACTTAGTCATGTTCTTGTCTTTTCTTTGCTTCTGGAACAATCCCATCCTTGACTGGGAGACTGATTTAACTGAATCTTCTTGTTAGCTCCAGTGGGATCTTGCTGCTTCTCTGCAGACTGTCAGTCATGAAGCGGTTTGGACACTTACTGGCAGCTGAATCAAGAACTTTTTTCGCCCATACCTCTCCTCAGCTAAAGGAATGCAGAGACTGCCCGAGGGCTGTATTTCAAAAGGTAAATTCAAATGTGATGCAGTCCCATTAGAGGTTCGGAGCGCAAATTGAAACTGGGGGAGTTGAAAGCCACCACGTGGTAAAGGCAAGTCAGTATGGATTCATTGTCACGGGAGAAGCCTCATGGCTTGGTCATTGCATTGTTCCACAGAAAATATTCAAAAGCAAGTAAAGAACATTAGGTGACTGATTATATTTCTGGTTCTGCTGTTCATGTAGCATTGCAACTTTGGGCAAGGCAGTTAAAACTCAGTGTCTTACACTGCCTATTTAGAAATTAGGGAAAAAAATAACACTTGCAAACCTATGCCAGTGAAATATCTTTCATAAGAACAAAGACCATTTATTGTTGTTATCATTATAATACTAAATTGAAACATTCTGTAAAAGATAGGTGCATAATTGATAGCAATGACCTTCACAGCAAACTACAGACACTTTTCAAGCTAAGAAACTGGTCTATAGTTATTGATGACATGTTATTGAATTATTTATCACAGCCCAAATGAAGGAAATGATATTTGCTGTTCAAAACTACAGTAATACAGCAACAATGGAAATTCTTGGAGAAGAAGTGCTAAGTTTCATACACAGAGAGGATGTCGAAACGATATGCGTTGTTCATAATATGAGATGTGGGGGAATGCTACCAATTAGGCAAATTATTAAGCCTAGTAATTTAAAAAGAGAAAGAGAAGAGTAACAGAGAAAATAGGTGCTTGAGTAAACCCTTACAACAGATGGAAAATGTCCCCAGATTCTCTAGTGGTAAAATATACATATATAAACTTTCAAAGAATATTTTATATGATGATATCACCTAGAATACGCTCACTCTGTGGATTCAAAAAGCTATCTAGGAGACATTCAGCTAAATTATTTAACACAGGATGACAGGAGAGAATTAAAGAAAGACATTTTCCTATCTAAAAGTTAAAGCAACAATTCACTCTGTATCCACTGTTAAAGCTCAGGGTCCAGATGGTTGCCCAATAGAATTTTTAGCAAACATTTGGAGAGATAATAAGGCCTGTAACAGTAGATAATTACTCACTTCTATATGGCTCAGTGCCCCCCTCATCTACATTTGTTTCTATAGTAGTTTTTTGCCAAAAAAACAAAGAAAAAACCCTCAGGTTTTTGTTTTTGTTTTTGTTTTGTGGGTTTCTTCTGTTGTCCTTCTCCCTTCCCTTTCTCATTAATTTGTAACATCATCTCTGTTTTCTCAATACAGATGTCAAAATCCAAATGTCTGCCATCTCGATATTCATAGGCCAGCCTTGAAAACTTTCAAAAAGATGAGTCTGCGTTGATGCAGTGAAATTCGGTACTTTTGTTAGTTAAAAATAGAATAAAATAAAATTCAATATTGAACATGATTTTAGATATTTTGGGTTTTTTTAACTCATTCAGTCCACGGGAATGTGTGCTACAGGGCAAGAGAAGCTGGTGGTCTAATTGCCTACACTAAGCAGTAGGAATGCTACTGCGGTTTAGATGCAGTGTTTTGCAATTTACTCACACTTCAATAGAAATCGAAAAGGAAGAGCTAGACCAAAGGGTTCAGTACAAGAAATTGTCTCTGCTCTTTCCAGCCATTAATGAGGAAAAAAATTCTGAAGTTTGTTATTCAAAATCCTTATGTGTAAAACCTCCAGTGGGGTTACCAAAGTCACTCTGTGTTTGCAGCAACAATCTATTTCTTAGTCTGTAAAAGCATTAATGCGAAATACACGTGCTATGAACCAAAAACAGTGTTACCATCAGCAAACTGAAGTGTAAAAGAGACTTTGTTATACTAAGTTAGCGGAGCTGTGACAGTGTCATAGATCTTACTGTTTATTTTGATTTTTTTTCTTCAAAACCAAATGTGCGCATGTAAAGTGTGAAGATGCTGATGCCTTTGAGAGGGTCATGAGAAAGAAAGCAAATCTTTGGATGCAAATCTCTTTCTCTTTTCCTTAATTGTTTGCTGCTCCTCTGAAGAGCCAATGGGTAACCAACTTCAGTTCTAACATATATTAGATAACAAACTTTAGGTGGGTGAATGGATTAAAGGTCTGTTTTCCTTGTGCTTAGACTGAACTGAGCCCCAGGCTCCAATTCTCAGCCCGTGTAAACTGGCACTGTTTCAATTAAACCAATGGTGCAGCACCAATTTGCAGCAGCTGATGACCTGACCCCTTCATTCTCTCACCTTCTCAGCTGCTGAGGAAAGAGAGGGCCATTAGTCCAGTCGTTAGTGAATCATCTGGACAAGACAGTTGGAAGAGGATATTGCATAAGCAGATAAAATGAGGACTAGTAAAACTGGGTGATGGAGACATCAGATCAAAAAAAGGGGTAGAGGACATCATTCAAAGGAAAACTGAAGAACATAATGAGTTCTCATTCAACAATACTTTTATATCCTTAACAAAACAGAATAAAACACAAAATAAAACAAACATAAAAAGAAACCCAAACAAACAAAAAAATATGATGAAGAGTTAAAACAATAACGTTGTGAAGACTGAAATGTTGGTAAGTTGTCAAATGATATAGAAATCTTTAATTTGCTATTTCAACTTGGGTTAGGATAAATTCAACAGTCAAAACTGTTTCTGGATATTTGAATTCAAAACACAGGGCCAGCCTCCACATCCCTTTATTCTGAGTCTCTTTGCCTTGGTTTGGATCTGAAGCAAGGGCTTCTGCTGAGCCTTCCTCCCGTTTCCTGCTCCCTGGGGCTAGACTCTGGGTAGCCACCATCCTGCTTTTTCATATCTAGCCCAGCACACTTACACTACATCTGTGATACAGAGATCTTTCTAGGCCCTCAGCAACCACATTTTAAGTTTGATTGACTCTTTCTTCAGGTCATCTCTACACTATACTTCTTCACATCTATACATGCTGGAAAACTCTCTCCTCTCGCCACCTTATGTCTCAATTTCTGTAATATCCCTTTTATCTAGCTGAGAATGCAGCAGACATTTTTCTTGATGGATAGCCTGAATTTGTCTCTCTTTTTCCTTCATTTCTTCACTCTTTTCCTGTTATCTCTCACACCAAGTAAAAAAGACTATCATAGCTCAGAATTACTTCTGTAATAATTTTTCACTTGCTGTCAAGAGGTTAATTCTGACCTCCAATTGGCATATGGTGTTTAACCTGTTTCATCAGCTTGTGAAATTTTCAACCACTTTGTGCTTTTCACTGTGCTGATCCTCTTTTGATTTCATTGGCTTTTTCTACAAACAAAAGTCATTACATTTTTCTCATGAACGAGAGTCATAACGATGGTTAGCAACCTGCCACTCCACCCGGATATGCACAAGTCTGTGGGGCCAGATGAGATCCTCTTGAGAGTACTGAAGGAACTGGCAGAAGTACTCATCAAGCCGCTTTAATTTAGCAGCAGTCTTGGCTGATGGGGATGTCCCACTTGACTGGAGACTAAACAATGTGACAAAGGCCGGAAGGAGGATGTGGAAAAACTACATGCCGATCAGTCTGACCTTGGTGCCAGGAAGGACATGGAGCTACTTGTATACAGGATAATTTGGTGATCAGGCCCAGTCAGCATGGGGGTTGGGAAAGTCAAGTTCTGCCTGACTAACCTCATCTCCTTCTATGACAAGGTCACACGCCTAGTGAATGAGGGAAACTTTGTAGGTGTTATCTGCCTAGACTTCAGTAAAGCCTTTGACAGCGTTTCCCACAGCATTGTCCTGGAGAAAATGCCTGCTCATGGTCTGGACAGGCAAACCCTGTGCTGGGTAAAAACCGTCTCGATGACCAGGCTCAAAGTGTTGTGGTGAATAGAGTTAAATTCAGTTGACAGACAGTCATAAGTGGTTTTCCGCAGTGTTGAGGACAGTCCTATTTAATATCTTCATCAATGATCTGGACAAAGGAATCAAGTACATCCTCAGTAAGTTTGCAGAGAGCACCAAGCTGTGTGTGACTGTTGATCTGCATGAAGGAAGAAAGGGTCTAGAGAGTGACCTGGACAGACTTGATGAATAAAGAACTGTATGGGGTTCAATAAGGATAAGTGCTGAGTCCTGTGCTTTGGTAAGAACAACTCCATGTAATGCTACATGGGTCCAATGGGCTTGGGGTACAATGCCTGGAGAAATACCCTGTGGAAAACAGACCTTTAGACACAGCCGGCTGAATGTCAGCCAGCAGTGTGCCCAGGTGGTCAAAAAAGGCCAATAGCACCCTGACTCACATCAGAAATATTGTGGCCAGCAGGACCAGGTAAGCAATCACCCTGCTGTACCAGGCACTGGTGAGGCCACAGCTTGAATCCTGTGTTCAATTCTGGGCCCCTACGATTCTATGATTCTATGAAGAGGAACATTACTGGAGCATGTCTGAAGAAGGGCAATAAAGCTGCTGAAGAGTCTGGAGTAAAAGTGTTATGAGGAACACCTGAGGGAACTGGCGTTGTTTAGTCTGGAGTGAAGGAGGCTGAGGGGAGAATTTAAGTTTAGCCTAGTTGTTAGGAAATATTTCTTCAATGAAAGGATTGTCGAGCACTGGAACGGGCTGTCCAAGGCAAGTGGTTAAGTCATCATACCTGGAGGTATTTAAAAGACCTGCAGATGTAGTGCTTAAAGACATGGTTTAGTGGTGAACATCACAGTGTTAGGTTTACAGTTGGACTTGATGATCTTAAAGCTCTTTTTCAACTTAAATAATTCTGAATATCTGTAGTCTTCTTCAAATTCATGCTTAAAGCTCTTACTTACCATAACACCTTTACAGAAAGCTTGTGAATACATAGCAATAACACAGAATGTTTTGTTGTTCTTCATATTCTTAAAATGCTCTTAGGTTTTGACTTTTTCTGGCCCAGTAGCTGACAGGGACCTTGTTTTTTTTTTCTGTGCCAGAAAAATACCTGCCACAATAATGTGCTTGGGTAATTAAGTTGTCCAAGTCTGTCAGTAAAAGCACATCTGAGGAACGTCGATGTTGTTTAAATCAGGTCCCTCCTTTCCAGCCATGTTGGAATAAACTTGTTATACCTTGAGATAATGTTTAGAAATGAACACACTATCTAATCAATGAAATCATGAGGCTCTCCTAAAAGAATAAAGGGAAAATCAGACAGATGTAAATAGTTTTCTGAGGTGTGGTATGACTGAATTTATTGCTTGGATACTCTTGATTAGTGGGTGAAGTAGGGGCAACAGTGCTCTCCTTTAGTGTTTCAGTCCTACAACTATATAAGCAAGGCAGATGCACCTGGGTTCTATAGCTATACATATTCATTTCATTCTCCATTTTCTTGCATTTGTTGAATACCAGAATATCACAAATCGCAATACAGAAAGTAATTATTTTGCATTGACTGTAGCACTGGAAATTTTTATCAGCTTAAAGAATGTGATGAATTATATAACATTTGTTAACTAACTTTTGCATATAGATCAAATCAAATTGAGTTAATGTATAAAGACAGGATCCATTGCATCTCACTAACTTAGACCTGCAACAAAACCATGAACAGTGCGGAAAACTGATGGAGTTATTATCTGACTGACTGCTTAGTGAAATCTCAACACAGTGGTAGATAGCACTCCGACACTTGAGCTTCTGACAGTTAATAGCACTTTTCTCACAAGAATTTGAGACATTTGAGATGTCATATAGGTGACAAAGCTGTACACTCTGATTTGTTTGCGTGTAGGCTTTGCACTTCTGCTCATATTGCATCATAATCACTTGGGAAAAGAGTCATTCAGCACCATCATATTTTAGTATTGTCTGTTGGCTGTGCTCACTGCACACTGGAAATGATTTATGCTATCACCTAGCAGTGCACCCAGGCTCAGCTGGGCAACCACACTGGTCTGCTTTTCCAAAGCAAGTTTGAATTGAGCTTTTTTATTTAGAACATTTCTCAAGTCAGAGAACTGGAAACTTTATTTTTGTGGTGGTAGAGGGGAAATAACAGAAAGGGATCCCAATGAAGGCCCAGGTGTCTTCTAACCCACACTAAGAACATGCTTCTGGCCTCATCATACACAACCCCGAAAAGATGGGCTATTCTTTTAAAACGAACATTTAGTCACTCAAAGATGAACCATCAATGGTGTCAGCCCAGTGGCAATAAAAAGTGGAATGTTTGTGTTATCTCTGGAGGCACCACTTTTTTACTCTCCTAGCTGCTTTAGTTACTTCTTGAGTGAGCTGCAGTGGTGTCAGCTATAATATTATGCAGAGGTTATATATACAAATGTCCATATATATATATATCTTAAATTTATTGTTATTTCTACAGTACCATATTGAACAGATACTCCTTTGTTGTTTTTTTTTCCTTTCTTCTTCCTTAACTGCAGACAATTTTTAGCTTATATGACACATAATTTGGCAAAAGTCAAAGGAGGACAGCATCGTTGAGGCAAAGTGATAGCCATATGTGCTGAGCCTAAGGCTAGAGCCAGAAAGCAGCTGTCAGTAGACGAGTAATAGATACCATTGGAAGAGAGAAAGCCCACACAGTTACAAGAAATGGCACATTTCTTGCATATAGTAACAAATAAAAATGTCCAGGAACTGTGACTCTTAGTTCCCTAACCCCGAGCTTTTAATTCACAGATTCCAACCAGTTCTTTTCCCAACCTTAACTGTTTCTTATTAGTAAAATTGAATTTATAACTCTCTAAGCAATATTTCTTTAGGCTACTAACTACACCTTTAGGCTTCTACATGAAATGAGAAGCAGGTTGGATGGTATCTTCATATTCAAGGTCAACTTTTGTGCCAACACTGAACTTTTTGAAGTGAGAAAGATTTCTCACTTATAACTTTGCCATTAATTTTCTTAATAGCTTTCATTCATGACTTTTAGCTGAAAGCTGAAGCAAAATGGCCCACATAGCAAGATAACAATTTCTCATTGCATTTTTTATCAAGCTGATAGAAAGAGTGAAGAGATAGCACTCTACTCTGAGTTTCACCTCTACAAAGACTTCAGTGCAACAAATTTTCATTTTGATCTAGCAGGAGCTAAAGTAGAAGGACTGGGAGAACAAACTCATGTTTAATGAGCAGTCTACTCTGTGAGGGGGACATGAACATTTCTAATCCTGAACATGATCATACACTGCCAAAAGATAGGTTATCACAGAAAGGTACACAACAAATTCAACCAACCCAGTTATTTAGTTCAATAAATGTTTTCCTGACGTCTGCTGGGGCTAAGCTTATGCCCTGAAGTATGGCTCTTGTCTTATCAGTGCAGAAAACAGAAAGAGATAATTCTAAGGCTCTCAAGTGTGTATTCTGTCAGTAGACACAGTGAGACGGAGGAGTCCAGTGGCTGCACCTTGATGTTGTGTGCAGAAACAGCACTTGGGCCTGCTTAATTTCTACGGCAAAAAGTGGAGCTGCTGGTGGGTGGGAAGAGACATCATCCCTATCTTGTATTGGTTTAGATGAACTAAGTAAGTAATTTTTTCTCTTTCTAAAGTCTTGGAACATTCAGCCATAGTCTGCCTGCCAGAGACCAAATCACAGAGAATCTTTTGCCTCAAAACATACAAGTGATAGGTGATACGTATTACGAGGCAGACATATATTCTCTAATACCTTTTTCTATTTACTGGATATTCTATTTTGAGTAGTCTTTCAGACTGTTTAGAAAGAATGGAAATTGTCTTAAAATTGTTACATGATCTGAAAGTTAGTAATAAATGAAGCTTATTGTCTTTATACTACTGTGTAATGCTCATCATATTTCCTAATTTTGCCTTCCACAGTTTCTTTCTAGTGGAACGTGAGTTTTGTCAATTACGACATAATTTTATTAAGATCCAAAGTTTCCTTTACTATGATGACATCCTTTTCCCATCAGTAACTATTTATAGGCACTCATTTTTCCTCAGTGATGAAGAACTTGTTTGATTGCTTGAGTTTCAACACTATGAGGTCAATGTCTTTGCTCCCCACTTATGAAAGCAGGTAGGAGAACACTTTCCCGTATATTGCATCTAATGAGGTATGAAAAATAAGCATAGGGCTGCAGAAGGCTCTCTATTAAAGCAGTTGTCATGAAATTCCTAGTAAAGAGAAAAATGGGAAAGGTTGCCTTGATCAGTAGATGCAGAATGATAACTTTACTCTGACAAAGGAAAGACACCTCATCTTTCTGGGCCTTATAAACTAGTGGAGGACCTCACTTAAAGTCAACAGAAAGGTTGCATGGGTATTGCAGAGGGAAAAGTAGGCAAGTATTGCCTCATTGAACAAAGGTGATCACCCAGATGATACCAGCAAGGACAGAGAGTTTCCCTTTCATCTGCAGTTCAGAAGAAGGCACGTGCCCCGAAATATTTAATATTTGCAATCACCATGGATGGAAATTAACGACACCTTTCATCTTTCTCTTTCTCCCACCCTTAGTCATCTAGCAACTCTCATAACTGGCATATGTTATGGCTGAATGACCTGGCTTCATTCACAACTAAATCAGTACTAAAACAGTCAAGATGATAGATAGTGGCTTATCAATAATTGAAAATAAAGGCTTAGAGATGTCTCATTATCTGAATAATTAATGCTGCACATGGGCTTTGTAATTCCTTAATAAAACTGACTGATTGATTTGCTTAATTAATTCCTTCTTTGACAGGCTTATTGCTTTTTTTGGAGACAGGGCTGGGCAGAAAAAAAAAAAGAAAAAGAAAAAAGCAGTAAAAACAAGACTCAAAATTAGAAAGGAATAAAAAGATTTAAAATCTTTCATAAACTTTAACCATCCACTGGAGAATAGAAGTGCTGTTCAACAGTTAATTCTGCCTTATATCCCAGACTCCCCCCAACTCCCTCCATCTCCTGTCAAATACTAAAATGGCTCCACAAATGGAAATATTGACAACAGACAAAACACCCAACAGTTTTTTTCCCACCTCCTTTGCATTACACTTCTGTTCATGTCCCAGTACAATTGATCGAATATTATGATAAACCGTAAAGTGTCCCACGACCACACCAGTAGTAAACTTGGCTGAGCCTTAAACACTTTTGAATAAATCGATCTGAATGAAATGTTTAAAGCCCACTTCATTTTAACAGCAATAATTACTTTCAAAGTTGGCTGCTGCTGCCACTGCACTGCTCTGTCATAAATGAAATGCTTCCTCGGGTTGGAGGGTTTACCTTAGGGAAAAAATTAAGTTGTGTCTTGAAGTCAGCAGGCACTGACAGCTTGTTGTCTCAACTTTTTCACTTCAATGTTTGTTGTGTTAAACTTACTTAAACTGCTATGAGATTAATGTTGTCATCTGACATATTCTTCTCCAAGTACCAGTGTACTTGCAACAACTCCCTATCCAGTGCCAGACACTGGGTAAAAACAAAAGAAGTGTATTTATGAGGTCAAAGAAAGCAGGGAGAAGGGCAGTCACTGAAATCTGGCCATAAGGGTCATATCAACAAACACGGCAGTCAGACCCAGAGTACAATTTGTGCTTATGCGTATGAGAAACAGTTTTGATCCAGACACATGTTCTCTGTTACTTATCGGCACAGCAATGATTGCTCAGCATTTGGATCCATACAAAAATGGCTTTACCCTTACAATCTAAGGCATGTTTTCCTAAAATTTAGCTGCATGGGCCTGAACTAGATAGATTTCTATTAATAGTTTCCCTCTAATCTAGATAACACCAACCAGACTGTAGTCAGTAGCTCCTACTGAAATGGTATTTTTAATTAAAATAATATCTTTGCATGGAAAGTCTGTTGATCTTGAGTTGTCTTGGAGAGTTACCTCTTTATCTTCCCATTTTCTCCATAAGGAAAAAAAAAGAACAACCCCCTGAATCTACTAAAAAATGAGCAACTTCAACAGGTTGTCTGAGCTGTGCAGACTCGGAAGGTTAGCATGTGGTACCGTGTGAAGGTGGCCTGTAAAGAAAGTCTAGATTACTGTGCAAACGTCGTTTCTGGTGTAATTTCTGTTATGTATTGTATTATACTTCAAAGATCCTTACAGTATATCAAAATCTGCAGTATAGACATTCTTACATTTTTTATGTGTAGAGAAGAAATCATTGTCAAGTGTTTGACAAGGAAGGGAAAAGGAATCTTTAGACAAGATGACTCAGATCAACATTCAGCATGGTAACTAGCATTGCATAAAAAGGATGAATATTTTCCTAATAGGATTTATTCCCCATTTTTCACATCATAAATACATGTATGGCTTCTGATTTTTCTAAGGTAGGTGGGTGAGTTTGGGTTGACTTTTTGTTTGTTTGTTTCTTTCTTTCTTTCTTTCTTCTCTTGTCAGACAACTTTTGCATTTTACTTAGACGTTGGTCTCTTTGAGACAAAAGAAAAACGTGAAATACATGAAAGTGCAGAAGGCTGATCAGTTTTGTTGTTAAAATTTAACACAAATTTTCACTTTGTTTCAAGCTTTGCTGATTCAAATAACAATGGACCGAATAATTGCAGTTTTTCTGAACCAAGGCACACCTTGAGAGAGGAAAGAAAAATCGTTTAGCCTGCCTGAGATGGACCTTAGGGTTGAAGGGTAGTTCTGACCCAGGCCTTCAGATAATTGGAACATCTCTCATTGTGCTGTTGGTGCTGCACCTTTTTATTTTGTGACAATTTCATAAAACAATCAGAAGAAAATCATTTCTGAGGAGCAAGTCTGTACAACTCAGTGTGTATATTCAATCCGTTGTTCAAATTTTGTGCATGTGCAGAGTATCTGAATCTCAAATGACACATTAAATTGGATGTACAGTTGAAGGAAATAATTAGTGTAAGAAATGGTTTTCTTGAGACTCATGGTGAGGTTTCCAGGCTCATCATATAGGAGATTTTGACACAACCAAGACAACCTGTTTTCAGCAGTTCTTCAGCTACATAATCCACCACCCCTCTACTCAGCATTTCAAACCAGAAAAACACTGAGACTTACAATTTCAGCATCTTTTGGGGCTGGTGTCTGACATCAGCATTACTCACTGCCTGACATGATCAAGCCAGTTATTTCCTCTGCCTCATTCGTTCAGGATGGCAGCACTGCTGGAAAAAAAAGATGGACTTCTCAAACTAGACAGTTCTTATGCAGAAGGCGGAGTCTGAAAATCTAACACTCTGTTTAAATAAGACTGTTTCTCTATCCTGTTAAAAATGGTGTGACAGGAGAATTGAAGCATTATCTAAGTTGCAGGTTTTGAAAACAGCTACAGTGTCTTTTTATTTATAGTACATTATTTGCAAGTGTTTATCTTTTTATTCCCCATGGAAACAAGAATGTGATTGTAACAGGTCCAGGCAATACGGAGATATTCTGCTTACGTTTCTCTTCCTCCTTCCCCTGCGTTAATACTTTGTGGAATCATAGGAAAGTGCTTCACATTCCTGGATTGGATTTTAAGTCTAACCCTAACATAATGAAAAATTATAGATAAGTAATTGCAAAGAGCTTCCACTTAATTTTCAGAGTAAGCTTCCTAATTGAGAAGAAACATTTAATACTCATAAAAAGTTTGTAAATAGTATAAGGCAATAAACAACATCTGAAATACCAACCTACACTGAAACCAGAAATTACTTATACTGTATGACCGCTATAATGTTCCATAAAACTTTATATATCTGTGCTAAATATTTTCCTCATTGTCTTTGCTCTCATAAAGTATCTCAAAGCATGGAGCCCTTCCAGACCCCTCTGCAACAGCCTGAAGGGGTTTGCTGTGGCTCTCAGCTCAACTGTATGATTGCACTGAAGAAGCTTCCTGACTCTGCCTTGTATCTTTTTTTGGCTCATATAACTTGTTTACATACTCATATAGAATACTGGTCTGATTCCCGTTTTCATGGAAAGCTTTCTTTGTAAATTAAGGTAGAACTACTGTTTCTGTTGCCCAAAATTAAAGTTCATGCTGGAATCTCATCCACAAAGCCAGCAGGCATTTCTGAAGCCATTCTCCATGTCCCTACTCGAATTCTTCAAGGAGTTGACTGTATTGGTTCAGATAAATGGTCCAAAACAAGCAACAGGTCAAAAATGTTGCCCTGCCTCTTGGGTCTTCCCATTCTCCATACTTCAGCTGAGCCGCCTTATCCTGGTGTCTGTCAAAAAGAATTGGCAGTGACTGTCAAGGAAGATTCTGTCTCAAAGTCACAGACCTCAGCTCAATATTTTGGGAGAAACTAGTCATCCGTCTAGTCAACTGGTGTAATTTCACTTCCACTGTGCTAAATATGAATATAAAGATGAACACTTGCCAGAGGAATTGCATTCATTACATGGAAAAAAAAATGAAGTCTAATTTTCAATTTACCGATTAAGATGTTTGTTTATGTTCTGCCTTTAAGGCATCTTGCAACAGCAGACTATCATATTTTGGTTCTCACGAACCTCTGCAGTACAGAACAAAGATGAAGTGTTTACAATCTTTTCTTAATGAAAAAGAACATCATTACATTATGTTGCACTGTGAGTGTACTGAAATGAAACCTCCATTTCAAATAAAATTTAACCTGACATTTTAACATAGGCATTTGTTTGTGTGTGCATGTATATACCTGAAATAAGATATTTTCAGCAAAGTCTGTATGTATACTTTCATACAGATACACCTATCTGTGTTTGCATAAGCTGTATGCATGTATGTGATTGTATATTTTCACACTTATTCTCTCTCACATATTTTTCCCCAAAGTGTTTAAGACTGTATTCAAAAGTAATTGTATTCATACAATGAGGGCTAGTGTTTTAAACAAGTTTGTCATGTTAACAGCTGAAGTTCCATGAAAATGTAACTTTCATATTTGCCAAACATGATTAAAATTAGATCTTTTTCTAGAGGTAGAAAGAAATACAGAAAATGAAAGAAGCATCATGTTTCTTCACTCCTCCATTACACAACTTATAGTTGTACATTACTGGAAAGTATTGTTTCTTTTTCTTTTTTTTTTTTTTTTTTTCAGAAACTGGATTAAAAAAAAAAGAGTTTCCCAGATATCCCATGTAACAATATCTCCATTCTTTTCAGTACAGGGAAATAATCTTTGAGAACTTATAAATAATGTAAATATATAGATTGTGGATTTCATTTGTATTTTTTTTTGAGAATCGTTTCCTGGGGGAAATAATAATACAGTTCAGTGATGCTAGAGATTCTATGGATACCATGTATGAAATGAATACTCTCTTAATTGTTTCAGGCATATAAACGTGAGCTGAAAAATGCAAGATCATGGCAGCTCCAGGGAAACTGATCCTAAAGAAAAGAATTCTTGAGTTTTAGCCATGTGATAAGCCTTTGATTTCAGCAAACTGGTCTTGTTGGTGCACAGTGTAAAGCAACGTGCATGCAACAGGAATGTGTGGTGCACAGAGTTACATGCTTTGAAGGACAGAAATAGGAAGTCTGCCTAAGTCTACTGTGCAGTTGAAACAAATAAGAAGTTGGGGAACAAGAAGCTGCATAACAGAGTAGTAAAAAAAAATGCCTGCACCCTACGACACAGATATTCTCTTTCATACCTCTATGTTGATCCGTGAATCTATGGTTTTACTTAGCGATTAGGAATAACATATAATAGAGACGTGATCTGAAAATAGTCAAATATAGAATTTATGGAAATTTGTTTTAATGGCTAAAGCTGATGCCTAATAATGATGAGAGTCTGAATATATGCTTGGTACATAGGTAACATCCTCTTGCATCAATAGTCTTTTGTAGATGTATATTAGAAGATAAACAACATGAAAACGGTTCACGATGCCTGGCTATCTACATACAAAAACCAGTGAGATGATAATGACTGTAGTTAAGTGTAATAAAACTAGAGGTATCACAACCAGCCTGTCAGGTAGTCTTTGGACACATATGCAAGCTCCTGTTCTTATCTGAATCCAGAATTTTCATTTTTCCAAGAAGAGAGTTGATCCATATCCCATTTCGTAAGTGGAGCCACTCTAAACATTCAACTGAAAATTAGTAAGTTTGTTAAGCCATCAGTTGCTCTCCAGCAACACTTAAGAATTTCTGAACTGATGTTTATTGAAATGCAGATCACTGATCCTTAGTCCCACAGCCTTCATAACCATCATTTGAAAACTAATTGCACAAACCAAATCACCTCACTGCTAGACTATCTGCCAGTTGAGAGTTCTTTAACTTCAGGTATTGATAAATTTCTCCAGTCTCTTCCTATAATACGTTCCTTATGGACCACAGAAAATAAAGAGGAATTAACTGGTTTCAGGGGAACAAGTTTCTTAGTCTTACTGAATGCGTTCACTCCCTATATAAGGTATGGAGTAACAGAATAAGCACAGGTTGCACTGCCCGTGCCTTTCTGGATACAGAACTGCTTCTGTCCTGTAGGATTAATAACCTGGAGGTCATTATGGGTTTACCTAGTGCTTTAGCATGAGACAAAGCAGTTTCAGGACAAATAAATTCTTCATTCCCCATGTCACCGCAGAGAGCACAAAACAACTGCAACACAACATGTTGTGGCCAGCTCTCCTCTCCTCTTCCTGTATAATCCTCCCCATTTAAACAAGCTTCTCACCACAAACTGAGCCTGGGAGTGAGATTAAGTCATTAGTTTAGGTTTTGATTGATTGGAAAGGCCTCCAAAAGAAGTGAGGTAACTCTTAGGCCTTTTGCTTCTTTTGTCCTCTCTGAGAAGAAGAAAGGCAGTTTTATGTAAGTTAGATTTTGGTCTGGTTTATATATATATATTTATATTTTCCTACCTTAATCTAGCTGCAGTCTGATCATCTTCCTAAATCTCAGTTTGCAGTATTCTCAGAAACCTCTTGGTGTACCTTTGGGAAATGTTTTTAATATTAACTCCTCTAGTTTTACTCCATTTAATGTTTCTCCTCTGGCCTAGCAAGCATCCTCGCAGCAGATGAGTGACGAAAGTGTCATGATGCCATTGTGGCACTAAAAACAACACAGCCCAGTACAGAAAAAAAACAAAAGCTCCATAGAGAACTGTGACAGTAGGAGTCTGCGGTGTTCATATATTGATTGTTTTCTCCTAAGTTATTGAAAAAAGAAAATATTATATAATGACTCTAGTAAATCATAGAATGTCCATTAATGTTTAGGGACTCTGCATAGGTTATGGTCTACATTTCTTTAAATATTAAATATCTCCAAAAATACAGCACATTTCTTGTTGGCTTTAAGACAGTAATTTTTTTTGTTGTTCTGTTTTTATAGATTTGTTTGGTTTTGTTAGGTTTTTTTTGATCCCTTAAATGGGGAATTTTCTTTCCAGGTTTAAATGGGATGTAAAGAGGTTTCTGCCTCTTAGGGTAACAAACCCTGGAAGTCCAGGATTTAAGTCAGATCCCCTTTACAGTTCACGACTCATTCTGGCAGTCTGGTAGATTTGATCCAAATTTGAAGCTCTTTTTTTCCCAACCTCCTCTGTGCTAACCTCAATCTCCACCTTCTCTGCTGATCCTTCCCCTGCCCTGAAAAGAGCTGCTGTGCTGTTCCCTTAGGGTCTCCATTGACTGCACCTAATATTTAAATTTTAATTTCTAGTGATGCAAGCGAAACATTTAAACAATTTTCTTATAAAATGAAGATATTCACCCTTTTGCCATTTGTTTTTCAGGAAAACAATAAAAAAAACAAAACAAAACTGTTCAGACTTCTGTTCTCGTATTTTCTGGTACTAAAGCAAATAGTCATCCATGTGTTTCTTGGAGAGTTGTACAGATTCTCTGCAAAAGCCGGTCAAGATTTCTTTATTGGCAGTAGTTACCTGACTTGGTCTATTGTTTCTTTTTCTTTTCTTTGTAGGGTTTCCCGTAAGACCTCCACAGGTAACTATGAACACTGTACTTGGTTTCAGTTCAGCAAGGTGTTTCTGTCAGTGCTTTTCCTTGCTTTCAAGACAGATATTGTTCTGGGCCTCAGCCAAGGTGCAGAAAAGGATGTGACAAGATTGCACTGGCTTTTTGATTTATCATTCCTGGCTTGTTGGTTTGTAGAGTACTAATGGACACTGGTGCAAGGAAAGGGATGACAAATTTTAGGACCCATTGGCTGGGCAGAATTGTACACCCGTACACTCAACTTCTGGCTTGATATAAGGAATTTAATCTCTCTGTACTTAAGCCCCATCTGTAAAATGGATGTCAGGACATTGCTACAGCAGGAGCTGCTGTGAGAGGGAAGGGATGTGTAATTAATAGCTGACTAGAGGCTGGACGGCAAAATTCATCGAGTGGTGGATAGGTTCATAATGAATTTCTGACCTAGGGGACAAACATCAGTGTTACTTCATTACTTGAGTCTTGGGATGAAGAAAAGGCCCTGTATCATTAAACAGTCAGGAAGGAAGTCTGTAAATTGGGAAAAAAGAGAGAGTTGGAGAATCATCTTCTGCAGCACACTGGTGAGAACTTCCATATTCTGCAGGTAAAGGAACTCTTGCATTAAGAAGAAAGTTAAAACCACAATTTAATCCATTCTCTTTATCTTTCTGTTAGAGTTCTTGATACTACTTCCAGTAAGATCTGGTTTATCTGTTTGCTGCTTTCTCTCCTCTCTCTCTTCTCCACATTTTTATTCATACAGTTTCATACGAGCTCTCTTCAGTAAGTTCACCTTGGTGTCCTCAAGATCTTCATTTAAAGAATCCCTTTGTACCTAGCCTTGCCAAAAATATTCTTCCTTTCTAATTATCTCTACTTTAGGAGGACCCCAATAATCAGATTTCTTAGTTTCCCTCATAAAATTAATTGTCAGCATTACCATCTACGTCACAACACATTCTTTCTTTGCTCCTGGGAATTACAGATGAGTAGCCCTTCTCTGCTTTCTGTTTCAGAAATCAAGGAATGTTGTATCTAAGCATCCCTAATGGTGCCTCTCATCTCATGGATCATAAACTTTGAAGAATAGAATAGCAACACGTGTTGGAGCCATCTAGTAGTTACTACCTGATTGTTACAAAAGCCTGGCTGGAGAACCTTGAAAAACATATATCGAAAATACAAAAAAAATTACCCACTGCTGTTTAACATGCAAAATTAAGTCAGTTGCTGCAAGCTGCAGTCGGCAAATCAAGACACGTATTTCAAATAGGCTGTATGTTTACATACATTATGTTTACACCTTGCATAGCTGCTCCCTGTCATCTGTCTCTTTGGTTGCCCTCAACAACTTGTGTAGGGTGCTTTCCTAAATCCTAAAATGCTCAGCTGAGGAAACACCCACAGTGGGTGACTGCAGATGAAGACACATGGTGTCAGAAAAAGTTCTGATCTTGGCAAAGGTCGAAGCAGAGTGTCTACTAGGTGTGAGAAGAAAGAAAAATGAACATTTTCGGTCAGCAGAACACAACTTTTACCTCAGAGAAAATAAAGCTTTTCAGTCTCCAGACTTACATATGTTTAGATGCCTTTCTATATTCTGAATTCTCCTTTGCAAATAAAGTAGGTTTTTTTCAGAGTGATTCAATCCTGATGGTTTCAAGAACAGCTAATTCAGAGACACGGGCACAGCACTGAAGCTACTTTGAAATGGTGACAAATGTCATTCCCCAGCACTTTTCTAAAAAAAGGCTTTTATTGAAGATTTTATAGATTTTTTTTTTTGGTCAGTCTTAGGAACTGGACTGTGTATAGTAGTATATGGAGTTTCTGCTGTCTCCGTATACAAATTACATTTCTGGCTGATAATTTTTATCCATGGGGGTTCAACTGATCTCTCAGGATTTGGTATTGCTTCTAGTCAGGCTGTACCAACACTGATCACTTCCTTAAGGAAAGCCCAGTGCTGTTATCAGGAAAGAAGCCCAAGTGTGCTGTTTCAAGTAGCTCATTACTGCCACTTTTGAATCCAAATGGGTAACTCGGCTTTAAACCTTTGCTTTTTCTTGGTCTGAGGATGTATTTGTCAAGAAAATTTTGCATTCGTCTGAAGAGAGAGAAAAGGAAAGGGGACCTGCCAGCAAGCCCTATTGAACAATTCTCATACAAAATAATTTCTTCCGATAACTGCTGCTGGAGATGTGGGAAATCCTGGGTTTAGATTTTCCAATTCTATGCTAAAATGTAAAAGTTGCTATTGGCTTTTTAGCACTTGGAGCCACGGAAGAGAGAGTATGGTGCATTTTCATCACCAAATGTCAAGTAAATGAGGTTCTGATTCTCCTTCTAACACAACATAAACATCTTGCTGGATTTACGTTAAATAAAATCAGCTATTTCAATTAAAGTAGCATCAGTTCAATGGAATGTAATAGCTCTCAGGCAATGGTCTTATTTGGGTTGTTCTTCATGCTAGGGTCAGTAGCAAGTAATTACATCATTACTGAAATGAGTTTTAAAATATTACTTCAGGAGGGTAAAAAACTTTTCAAGTTATTCCCATGTTGAAATGATAAAATAGAATATTTATAGAAAAAAACATAGGTTATCAGGTGAATGAGGAAGGATATCACTTAGGAAGCTTTGTAAAAGTATAATGGTAGTAGAATTACTTCTTTTTTTTATTTTTTCCACTTTTTGGAACATATTTCAGAGTAAGGAGATTGTATTGTTAACTGCTATAACTAATTCCAGCCTTCTGCTATTCAAATTACCATTTGATAAATAGTCACAGTCATCATTGTTAAGCATCCTTTACTATCCAGGTTTTATATATTTATTTCTGTTATTTTGGTACTGTTGTAGGATTTCAACAGAATCTTATGCTGTTCCTTTCTCTTATGAAAATACTTCTTAATATTGTCTTCTTTATCTCACTGCAAATATGTGAGTGGGAAAGAACAGAACTGCCAATGGTAATAGAATAATTTAAATCTGCTGAATAAATTATATAGAAAAATTAAAAGCTTTAAAATTGTGCAGTATAATGTATATTTTATTATTTTTTTCCCTTACAATGTTGTTAAAAAATACATAACTTCTTTGATGTATGTATATTTCCTTGAGGAAGGTGTTCCTTAGCTCTGAGGCAGGATAAGTAACATGTGATGTGGCAGCTGTAAGGTAACAACATGTTTTCCCATAAAAAGCCGAGTGAATGTGCACATAAATTCCATAAAAACTGTCATCATGTCAGCTATGCTAACACTGGCTAAGCTACTGCCCTGCAGCCTCCCTAACTTATGCACCATTATTTTTCAAACAATACACTTCAAGAACTCATAAGGCTCCAGTGGAAACAATACTCAGACCACCCTCCTTCTGGCCACTTCATATGCCTTCACTCCTGTGCAAAGTCTGAAGAGGGATGAAATTCAACTGTTTTCTGTAGGTGATGTGTTCCCTCGAGTCAAAAAGCAGGAGGTCTCCTGCAAAGCTGAGATTTTAACCATGTTTTCTGATAGATTATACCAGTTCAGGATTCATCTCATCTAGTTTCAGATATCTACTCAGCAGACCTCTACATCTGAACAAGTCACCCCAGGCTCTGCAGTCACTTATTGCAGTTAACAAGGGTGCTGACTACTTTTAGGGAGCAATTCATCTGATCTGCTTCAGCTGTGTACTTTAGCTGACATGCATCACACCTCAAAAGAGCCTAGGGAGTCTAACAGACACCAACATCTACATTATGAATGATTAAGTTAGAAGATATAAATCAAATCCTGAATATTTTTAGCCCTCTAAAATTGTTCTGCTAAGTTATTTCTTCTTTTTTTTTTTTAAATAAAAAAATCTGACTACTCTACTTCTTTGGCTATTTGTAAGTTAAGAAACATCATACACTTAGTTCAGCCCAGCAGCCCGTACCAAACTATCTACCTCATCAAACAGGAAACTATCTACCTCATCAAAGAGTACAGGTAGTTTGTGTGTCCCTGTACCGAAAGGACTGTGATCTGCTAAAGCTGGAGATAGAAAACTGGAATTATGAGATTGATATTGATGAATGTCATGCAATCTTCAAACACAGTTATATTCCAAATATCATATGAGGTGGATAGTTAGGAATAAGGTGCAACCTTATGCAAGGGACATCCCTTCTAGGTCACGAGTCTGTGATTTTGTTATCAGGTCCACTTTATGTACTAGCTAGTTCTGAAAAATATCTCTCCATTATATTTGAAAAGTCATGGCAATCAGGAGAAATCCCTGGTGATTGGAAGAAGAGTAATGTTGTGCCTATTTTTAAAAAGGGTAGAAAAGATGACCCAGAGAACTACCGACCGGTCAGCCTCATCTCTGTGCTTGGGAAGATCATGGAACAGATCCTTCTAGAAGCTCTGCTAAAGCACATGGTGGGGAAGGAGGTGATTAATGACAGCTGGCATGGCTTCACCAGGGGCAAATCCTGTAGGATCAGCATAGTGGCTTTCTATGATGGGGTAACCGCAGCAGTGGACAGGGGTAAACCAATGGATGTGATCTATCTGGACTTCTGTAAAGCCTTTGACACGGTCCCCTGCAACATCCTTCTCTCGAAATTGGGGAGATATGGATTTGATGGATGGACAGTAAGGTGGATAAGAAACTGGTTGGATGGTCATGTTCAGAGAGTAGTGGTCAATGGCTCAAAGTCCAGATGGAGATCCGTGACAAGTGGTGTCCTCAGGGGTCCATACTGGGACCGGTGCTGTTTAATATATTCATCAATGATATTGACAGTGAGATTGAGAGCACCATCAGCAAGCTTGTGGATGACACCAAGCTTAGTGGTGCAGTTGCCACACTGGAAGGAAGGGATGTCCTCCAGAGGGACCTGGACAGGCTGGAGAAGTGGGACTGTGTGACCCTCATGAGGTTCAACAAGGCCAGGTGCAAGGTCCTGCACTTGGGTCAGGGCTATCCCCATTTTCAGTACACAAAGGAGGATGATGTGATTGAGAGCAGCCCTGCAGAGAAGGACTTGGGGGTGCTGGTGGATGAGAAGCTCGACATGAGCTGGCAATGTGCACTCGCAGCCCAGAAAACCAACTGTGTCCTGGGCTGCGTCAAAATAAGCATGGCCAACAGGGCGAGGGAGGGGATTCTGCTGCCCTCTTCCTCTCATCTGAGACCTCATCTAGAATATTGTGTCCAGTTCTGGAATCCTCAGCATAAGAAGGATATGGAGCTGTTGTAACAGGTCCAGAGGAGGGCTACAAAGATGATGGGAGGGCTGGAGAACCTTCCATACGAGGACAGGCTGAGAGAGTTGGGCTTCTTCAGTGTGGAGAAGAGAAGGCTCAGAGGAGATCTTATAGCGACCTTCCAGTACCAGAAGGGACTACAGGAAAGCTGGAGAGGGGCTGTTCATAAAGGCTTGTGGGGATAGGACCAGGGGGAATGGGTATAAACTGGAGAGGGGAAGATTTAGACCAGACATCAGGAAGAATTTCTTCGCCGTGAGAGTGGTGAGACACTGGCCCAGGTTGCCCAGGAAGGTTGTGGCTGCTCCATCCCTGGAGGTGTTCAAGGCCAGGTTGGGTGGGGAGTTAGGGAGCCTGATCTGGTGAGATGTCTCTGCCCATGGCAGGGGGGTTGGAACTACCTGATCTTTAAGGTCTTTTCCGACCCCAGCTATACTATGATACTATGACACTGTGAAAAACACTTCTTGAGGTAGGGGGGGAACAACTGACATGTTGCTTGTACAATTAATTTTTTTTTTATATTAAAAAGTCATAAATGAAACATACCAATATAAGACTAAAGAAAGAAGATGGGAAGAGTCCTTTTGTCACATGTGAAAAATTCAGCTTTTTCATATTTTTCAAATATTTTATAAGAGAGGAAAGCCAATACGCAAAAAAATGTACCTGCCAATATTAAGGAATATTTATTAACCACCTTAGTTTTCTTCCTGTAGTTTGGGCTGTGACACAATGGTTATGAAAGACAAGCAATGTCAGTTTGAGGCAGTTAAAATTTTTGCATCAACAGAGGCAATAAAACTCTTCAACATTTACCCTTCCTCTTCAAGGTCAAGTGTTCTCTGTCGACCTTTTGAAACATGCACACAACTAAATTATACAGGCATATCATTGTTATCATAAATACATTATGTACTCTATTTTCATAGTTAATGTAAGAAGGTCAGAGAAAATTTTTACTTGAATAAGGTGGGTCAGTAACCTGAAAAGGTTGAAGAAAGCTGCTTTAGATAGATGGACAAGGAAAGTCTTTATGACCTGATGTCCATGAACTTTAGCTGAGTTTCACATGCTGAGGAGGTTTTTTAGTTATGGTAGAAAACAAACTACTCTGAAGATATTTGAACTTGTTGCCAGATTTGAGCTGAGGTGAGATTTATCTGCTTATTTGGCAATGGGGAGGTTGATCTCACATGCACAAAAGAGGTTTGTAATAAATAATGAAATTCTGAAAGCTCAACAAACTCATGGTAGCCATCACACTTCTTTATGCCTTTAGGTTTGCTAGGTTGAGTAGTAATACTCATGAGAATCCTGTAATCCATTGACAGGTTTATTTTCTTGTATGAGGAAGTGTTAAAGACAAAAAAAAAGGAAAACGAAAACCAAGAAAGATGAAGAACTAAGTATTTTTATAAAAGTTTTTGCTTCTTTGTTTTTTTTTCCTGAAGCTGAGGGCAAGGTTTCATTTTAGGATGTGATTCAAGTTTTTTTGCAGATCTTTGGATCAATTTTTATATACTGTGTCTATAGCTAAGCCTTCTCAAGCTGTGATCCCATCAGATCTCCTGGGGCACTTCCAACTCTGATCCTGTCAGATCTCATAAGCTAAATAGGTTGGGCCAACTCAAGCTGCGATTCTGTCAGATTTCATCAGTTAAGCAGGTTTGGGATGAGTCAGTGCTTGAACAGACTTGTAGTGAACAGGTTGGTTTTGAAGGTCATAGTGGTGGTGGTAACACCGCGTATGTGCATGATGTTCCCTTTTCCTTTGTAAAGGCATTTATCTCGGGCAGAAAACGTGCATTGCCAATATGTTACACTAATGAAAGACAACACTTATGAAAAGGAGGCGATAAAACTGAAGCATTTACCTAGATTCCAACATAAATAGAAAGATTGGAAAAGTTTTTTTTTTCTTTTTCACCACCTACGTATCAGTTTCCAAGAAAGAAACCAGGGGAGCAGCATATGAGACAGGAATGTGTGAATGTGGTCCAAATCTTGTTTGGACAAAAATCTGTATGTTGTTTTCACTTCAGAAACTGCATCATCTCCCATGGCTCTGCCAACAAGCCTAAGTGCAGATATATAAAGAAGAAACAACTGTTTTAATCTATGGTTCTCAGATAGTTTCTATTGCTAGTGTGTTAGGAGGAGACTTCTTTGAAAGTAGTCTTCCTCTCTTCTTAAAAAAGAAGCTGTGTAACCAACTGGTGTTATTATTCCCCGTCCTTCAGAAGCTTTTTTAAGATTCATGTTTTTATTGAACTAATGTGATGGAGAAAACAAAGTAGATGAAGTTGATGGTTTCATGTGTGAAGTGTCTTTCTTAACATATTTTGTAATTAATTGTCCCTCACTTCATTCTGAAACTAAAGCAAAAAGACAAAGAAGCTGATGAAAAAAATAGAGGAATAATCTCTAGAAGGAAAGGAAACTGTGTTTTGAAGTTGCATCCATTTTGCGGGGTTTATGTTGGCATTCCTTTTGTGTCAATATTTGTGACATTTTAATAGATATTTGTAGCAAAATAATTTCTGCTAAACCAAATTTTTATCACCAAAAGTCACATTTTCTTATTATATGGTGAACTTCATTAAATAGATAAGGAAAAAACAAGGTCTTAAAAATGAACTTGATAAAAAGAAGTGTACAATTTCAAAGAAAACATTAATTAAAATAAAATAGAAATATTATAACAGTAATGATGTAATTTTTGTTCTTTACACATCATTTTTATGAAAGAAAAAGTATTTCTAATGAACAAAACTGCTGTTGTTGAGTATAATTTTATCAGTTTTAGGAACAAACTCTTGCACTGAAATAACCCTTGCCCATGACAAAACCTTAAAGCCCCTAAAAGATGGGCTGGCCCCAGACTGCAGAACGTCTCTTGACAAATTCTGCTGCCTTAATGCAATAGAAGGATAGGATCTCTGAAGAAATATTGAGTGTACCCTCATTTCACTCCCTTTTTCTACCTTTGATTGTGATAAATTTTGTGCCATGTTATTGTCTTTTCCGCACTTTTCAGGGAATCTTATCCTGATTTAAACCTCATGATTGTTGTGACCATTTGAAAATATATCCAGGAATAAATTGAAAGAAAATACATAAAAGCTGCTCTTCAGGATGACCAAGATGAGCCCCACATCATCATACAACACTGTCAAGCTCTAGGAATGGCAAAAGATGCAGTCAGCCAGGATTCCTCTCATAGTCAGAGAAGAGAAGAAGGAACCAGGGAATCGTATTTTTAAGTTGAGGCACACTAAAGTTTTCTTTCTTTCTGTTTACTTTAAAGGGAGACTAGATGACTGGTAATATGTAGATTCAGACATCTGTATTAGTCAGATAAATACACTCCATGCCTTCCTCTGAGTATCATAAAATCATAGAATAGTTAGGGTTGAAAGGGACCTTAAAGATCATCTAGTTCCAACCTCCTGCCATGGGCAGGGACATCCCACTAGATCAGGCTGCCCAACGCCCCATCCAACCTGGCCCTGAACACCTGCAGGGATGGGGCAGCCACAATTCCCCTGGGCAACCTGTGCCAGTGCCTCACCACTCTCATGGTGAAGAAATTCATCCTGATGTCCAGTCTAAATATGCCTCTTTCCAGTCTATGTCCATTGCGCCTTGTCCTATCCCCACAAGCCTTTACAAACAACCCCTCTCCAGCTTTCCTGTAGCTCCTTCAGGCACTGGAAGGTCACTCTAAGATCTCATCAGAGCCTTCTCTTCTCCAGGCTGAACAACCCCAACTGTCCTCGTATGGAAGGTGCTCCAGTCCTCCTCTGGACCCGTTCCACAATCTCCATATCCCTCTTATGTTGAGGATTCCAGAACCGGACACAGTATTCCAGATGAGGTCTCAGAAGAGAGGAATAGAGGGGCAGAATCACCTCACTTGACCTGCTGGCCACACCTCTTTTGATGCTGCCCAGGACACGGTTGGCCTTCTGGGCTGTGCATTCTGAGGATGTGCGTCCCAATACTGGACTATATTCTCCTTCTCATTTAACTAAACACAAGAGACTTTCTGGCTCCTCGACATAAGCAGTTGACTTTATCCTTGCCACTTATTAGGCAACAGGAGAGGACCCCTTATTCTTAGTAAAACACATAAGTTGTGATTTTAAAAGATTAGGTCCTGACCACTTTGCTTCTCTACTGAGACTCTAATGTTGAAAAGGTGGCCAGCTCTTCAATTCAGTGGATATCTGAGTAAACATCCAGGTTAGACTGAAAGGATATGGACAATATCTGGGCTGCGCTTCAAGCTGTCTGTAGACCTAAGTAGCTCACAGTGCCTCAACTAAAATTCATCTTTTCAACATCATCTTGCAGTCACACAGAGTAGAAATTGCTGGGCCTCTTCTGAGTATTTGTTCTTTTTTTTTCACTTTTGTATGACTGATGGTTTCTGCATTGTCAGCCAGGATCATGCAAGCTCAGTTTTGTAGTCTGGCTCCACCTCCTCTTGTGTTGGAGACTAATTTCTGAGAGAAGCCAGATGCCAGGGACTCAGGGATGATAAAGATGTGTGAACATTGCCCATGTGCAGAAAGTTTTTTGTGTACTGCTTAGAGACACAGTGATGTTTTCCCCTCCCCTCTTTTTATTTCTTTTTCATTTTTTTTCATTTTTGTTCTTTTTTTTATAGATGCTTAGAAATTCCCGTTTGAAATGTTAAACTGAAGATGAAATTTCTGATGTTTGTGTCAAGATTAGCATGGTGGGTGGGAGAGAGTGAGAGAAGTTTTCCTGAGGAACAAAGCTCTCAGCACAAGAGAGTGTGTCAATAGAGATGAGGGGAATCTAGAGCATAAAGGTTAGCTTTATAAATGGGTGAAGTCAGAAAGACTGCTCTTTGTGAAACTGGTCACAAAGGGAGCAAAGTGTCTGCACCAGAAAGACTGAGTGACCTTTTCAAAGTGTTAGGTATTGTTTATTTTCATTGAATTATCTGTGTATGTGTATGTATGTGTGTTGCGTGCTGAACTATTGACAGATGCTCGGCGGTTTTTCCTAAACTTGCCGAATGTCAACTAATTAGAACTAAGATGGAATTATATTTTATAATTTGTGGTTAAATACTTTATTTTGAAATGTTTCATGAGTCAAAATGAACACAAGTAGGTAATGCTTCCCCCCTATATTTGTATCCAAACAGATTCCAGAAGAAGTGTTCTTGGTTAAATTGAACTTTTCATTCCCGATTTAATTTACTTTTAATATTATACTCATATTGTAGTCTGCATATTATGTAATATACAATGTAAAACCAAAAGCCGTGTCTATAGTAGTAAATTATACATGCTCTGATCTCATTTTGGACACAGAGGCCAGCTGGCATGGATCAGTCTACTTCCTTACTTGGAAATTCTTTTAACATCTAAGATGGGTCTCCACATCCAAACTACCTATTGAGAATCACCCTTAGCCCATATTGTCTCCTGAACTGTTCCCAGAAATTGACTGGGGAAATGCTGGTTACCCGGTGCCAAGATTGTACTAGGGATAACTCCAAGGACTGAAGTTTATAGCTAATTGTATTCCAGAGTCCAGGAATATTTTTTGGCACCAATTTGTTTAGACGTAAGAGCACAGTCATTAAATCCTTTGGACCACACTGCTTTTAATTTGGTCAAGACCCAAAAGAAGGAGCAGGTCTTATTGTGTTTCACTCTAAGGAATATCTCCCTGGCTTTATCCACATATTAGCCTAAAGACTTTGTTCACTCTGCTGGCTGACAGCTCCAGATGATACGAAAATCATCTCACATGAGTGTTTGACATGCTTCTCCATATACAAAGCATACAATTCAAAAAAGAAGGAATATACATAGTCAAGAAATAAATAAAAGGCAGTATGCATTTCTGAACTCCAAAAATGATTTTTCATAACTGAGATGAGCATCAAGACTCTCTCTACTTGATTTTATGCACACTATGCCATTAGAAAAAAAAATATTAGTTTCAGTAGATTATTCTTTATGTTAGAGTCCATTTTTAGTTCAGTTCTTGTTGTAGGAGCACAGAAAATGACCTATTACTGTAGTGCAGCCCAGATGTGGACGGATAAATAGATAAAATGGGAGAAAGAAATTGCTATTTATGGATTTTGTTCTGTTGAATAATTTTCCTTTAGGTGGTGAGCTATCAATATTTTCTCAAGTAGTCCCAGATATTTTGGTTAAATTTTTCAAATCTTTTGCTCAACTAAAGCTATTTCAAAGAAACAAAAATATTATTTACTTTTCACATTGTCTTGTCTTATGGATAGTACAGGACCACTGATAGACGGTCTACAAACCAACAAGATGCTCACAGCAACCCTCGTGAAACTGAAGACTCTTTCAATAGGTGCCCTGAGAGGATTTCACTCATAATTCTTACACACATTCCAAAAGTCACACCCAGCAAGGTGCTTTAAATGTAGATACTTCATGTATCGGTACATATGAACATGTTCAAAATCTCAGCATCTATTTAAGAGTTTAAATAACAGTCAGATTTCTAGAAACATTTAAAAGGCAAAATGCTTTTAAAAAGAGAAGCTTTTATTTCTGTTTGTAGGAGCTGCTTTGCTTTGATATCTAGCCATAAATTTACTGGAAAACAGTTAGCATCACATTGAGAATGATAATTGGATCTACACTTACAAAACAAGGAAATAATTTCTATTGATCACCCTGGAAATTAAAATCCATAGATGTCAGCAGTCCCATATGTCTTGGAAATGTGGGCAGCTGTCTTTTATAGTGAGGCACAACTTTTTTAGTGTTGGTTTTGATAGAATGCCAAATTTGGAAGAAACTTTTTAATCTTTCTTTCCTGTTCCTCCCCTATGCAAAGATAGGGAAAAGCCACAGTGAGTCTATTTTAACCCATAATTGGAATCTTCCTTTCCCTAAATATAAACACCCCTTAAAATAAAATAAAATGCCACATAAAAGGCAATTCCGACTACAATATAAAATGTGATTTCACTCAGCCTCTGCGTAACATTATCTCTAACTGCAGTGTAACTAAAAACTAATAACCTCATTTTTAATTAGATGGGTTTGTGGCATTTTGCACTCATCTCAGAGATGCTCTTTCTTTAGTGTATATCATTATTAACTTTGTATGTCTTCAAGGAGATCTTAAATGTGTTTTACTTTCTTCTTTTCTTTCTCCTGAAAATAGTTTGCAAAACCCTTGTATTGATTAAAAAAAAAAAGAAATCTTAAAAGTTATCTTAAATACAAATATGAGATTTTTAGCTATTCTTTTTGTTCTGTCTTTATCTAAATTCTTTCCTCTTTTTAAACAATAAAATAGGCATATGTTTCTTTAAAATATCATGGTGATTCAGTTTGACTGTCCTAAAAAATCATTAGGGTGTGAGTTTAGAAAAGGAAACTGAAAATATTGCTCATTTGTTCACTTGATGTCAAAATAGTACTGAGTAATAACAACACAATATATCTTTGCTTTCAGTTCTTTTAAAGCCATAACATGTATTAAGGGCTGATAAAAGGGACACTCTAGGAGTAAGTGGTCATTGCACTTTAGCGGCGTAATGAGGAAACTCTCTCAGATTACAGTCCTTCATCATAGATGCCAGAGATGAAGAGACACACCATATGCATTTTAAGAAACTTTTAAGCCATTGAAAATCTGACCCGAAGCCTGCCCCAAAAATGGATGGGTTACATCACTGACCAATACTGCACCTTATCAGGCTGTGCTGCCTCCAGCTGTGATCCCATCATCTCTCTCACAACCTCCACATAGATGAGTGGAGCCGCAGGGGACAGCCCAGGTGAACAGCCAAGCCAGGGTGGCATTGCCCTTTGTGGTTGGGATGGAGGCAATCATACAGTGAAAAGTGACCCTGCCCCACAGCAGAGGATTGGAACTAGATGATCTTCAAAAGTTCCTTCCAACTCAAATTGTTCTATGATTCTAAAATTTAAAAAAAATGGTAATGAGTTATTCATAATGACTTGTGCCACAGAGACAACATATACGTTTCTGTCATTTCTAGATCATTTGAAATATTTCCAACTGAAAACATTCCTTCTTTTTGATCAAAGATGAAGGTATTTTCCAAAACATACCTTTGTCTGCAGAGGAAAGTAAGGAGGAATGCTCATATCCCTGCTTCTTTAGGCGGACTTTGTTAGTGTTCAGTTGAATTTGTTGGTATCTTCAGCACATAGTTGCCTCTAAATCCTGTACTCTGCTCTGAAGTTACATTACTAGGAAACATACCCTGGTCTTTTAAAAGTCTGGCAAAAGGCCATGATCTAGAAAACATACACCCAAGAATAGTAATTTTCTTCTTTGAAGAATCTTTCTACATTTGGCCATAGAAGGTAGGTGTCCAAAAGTGATGTTGTCATTGTCCCAGCACATGGAAGTTTTTCCTTTAAGAAATTTATACAGGAAATAAGTAAAAGAAAGCAGTAACTTAAAAAGACAATGTGAGTTGTCTATGCGACTGCTTTCAAGCAGTGAGCTGTAATGTCCTGGTTAGGACATTTTTTCCTCGAAGACACTTAAAAAATTCAGAGGGTGACTCAAAATATATACTTCAGGTTCTCTCTTGAACTGCTCTCTCAGGAGTTTCACCTTAAACAATACCAGGAGTTTAGTTTCAATGTCTAATCTATACACTCAGCAGTCACCAAATTAAATCTAGTAAAAGAGACATAAGCTCTTGAATTCAAACCTTAAATGCAGGGAACATATAATTTTACTTCTATGTTTTCGCTTGGAAGAGGCTATGCTTCCAATAATTTCTACGATCTGTATAATGACACCCAGATCCGTTTGGTCAACAAGCTTTTTCAGAAATGCGAGATCACTATCACAAAGATAACACAATACTGGAGAACAGTAGGAAAATATCTGGGGAATATTTTGCCTTGTACAAAGCTCAAATAAATACATTACTTTGTATTCTCTTTCTTTTTCATTTCATAGCTCTCACTGACTATCTGCTTTTTCTGCCTTTACGTCTTGTTTTTTTCATTAGATGAATTTAAAACCCTGTTTTTGAAGTGTCCTTGAATAGATTTCTATAATTAGCAATTATAAATAGAGATATAGTCTTGGGTTATGAAGTTTACTTTTATTGACTGCAACAGAAGGTTTAAGTTCAACTTCCCCTTATCTGATTATATTTATCAGAACTACAGGAATTCACTGTGTTATAAAAATGGACCTTGTTTCTGGCTTGCACATCCCAGAACACTTAAATAAAAATAGCAGTGAAAAGTTAACCAAATATTATTTATGTCAGTTAGATGCCAATGAAAACTAAGACTTTCAGGGGTAGACAGGATCGATTTTCAAATTTTTTCTCTCTCTTTTTTTTTTTATATGACAGAATAACACACACTTCACTCAGCCACTCAAGCTGAAGAATGACTGAAGAACCCTGTGAAGGTCAAACACATTTTAACCCAACCGATGCTCTTTTAAAACTGACTTAACCCTCTTTTTGCATTTCTGCACAGCATGGAAGTTAGCTTTGCACATCCAAATTAGGAGAAAATGCAGCGAGACCTTCCTTTCATAAGGCTCTTTTGTATTAAGCACAACAATTTCCCTATGAGCAAAACTGCAATTTGCACATTGGAAAGTATTCTGCCTATAATGATCTTCCCGGCAGAAAGCACTGTTGTTTCACAAATGGTTCCATAGTTCTCCCCAAAGCTAAGCAAAAATACACAGATACAAATGGAGAAGGAAATTTATGCAGGCCCTGATCCTGCAATGGACATCTAGGGTACGATGAGGACAGCATTATCAAATCAGATGACATTTAGCTCACAGTATGCAACAGTAGACATGGCAAAGTGACATAGAAAGAAAAAGTGTCTTGGATTCACTGTGGGTCAGCAGAGAAACACACCATTTACATCAGTGTTTTAATATGTTTCAATAAGTGAACTTAAACCACAGAACCCTACTTTTGCAGAAGAACAAAAAAGAGAAGACCACTCAGAAGCAGAAAGTTCAGGCCTAAGAAGTCCCCAAAGCCCTTGAGATATTTCCTCACCTCATATTTTTTGACTTCCCTATGCTTTTTGAGGAAAAAAAGCTGCTCAGAGACCAGAGATAGTTGCCATAACCAGAAGACAGGTCTTCGCACCATTCACCTCTTATTTCCTGAGCAGGTGAACTTAAATACTAAGTGGACCAGCGGCCTTAATAGTTCTCATGATAAAATAAACCACATTGGAAGATGGATGCTGTTCTTTCAAAATCTCCTGCATGGTCTACAACTTTCAGGCTGCATATTCATCCCCAAAATATCAATCAGCCCCTTGAAGAAATAACTATGTTATATAACTATATTTTAAAATATCTGGTGACAGTGAGCATTTAAAGACAGTTGAGCTAATAAGACTAGTGACAGAACATTGCCCTGTAGACCTCACTTTTGTGCCATTCAAGTTTTTTTTTTTTATCTGTTAGGGCAGTATTGATTTCTGAGTATGCACTGTGTCTCGTAGAAAAACAACATCCTGCAAGTTAGGGCAGTGAAAAAGGAGAATAAAAGAGACTTATGTTGATCTTTGTGATTGGATATGGATGCTTCTATTACCAGGTTTGGGACTATCTTTTCAATAGTGAAACATTTCTGGGGAGAGAATGTAGAAGGAGGAAGAGGGGTGGAATAAAATGCATACAGAAGGCAAAAATAGTCAAAATGAATAAACTATATTCTAAGAAAGGAAGCATGAGAAGAAGGTAGAAGAAACATCAGTGACGAAAAAAGGTATACTTTGCAAGATTTCCATTCTAATACTGCATAATATTCTAATATGCATTCTATTCATACTGCATTTAGCACTACTGAAAAAACCTTGAAAATGCATAGGGAAAATTAAACAAAATTATATTATTTCCCATATTTGTTCGGGCTTTAAATTATCTCTGCTAGTGTGTGTGGATATATAACAAATAAAAATTATTAATATGGATGAACATCGGACCAGTGGTGAGGTTTGTAAAGGCTCAGATTTCCTTTGGCTACTGGGTCCTGTGCTAGGATCTACCACACCACACTTGGATTTGTACAAAGAGTACGGAAGTGTTGTTCCACTCATGTTGTGTATCCTAAAATTTGAGAGATTTCAGCTCACATCTCCTGGTCTGGCAGACTTCGTCTTGAGGCTGCTTCTTCATTAGCTTCTTCTTCATAAGTCATTTGTTTCCATCTTGCCTCAGTTTCTTGGTTTTAAAATACCTGGTATTATCCTAAATAAGTTTGGGCATTTAACTGCAGTGTCAAGTTTAGAAGTTGAAAGAGTATTCTAATAATGAACACAGAGAAGAAGTCGTCTTCATTGGACAATTCAGTCCTTTAATCTCCTCTTCAGTGAATGTTCTTCAGTGATGTGTTGATATTGTGTGGACTGTGCCTGGCTCCACTGTCTTTACCTAAGCTCAGCAAATTCAGACACAATGGCCCTAATTTCAACAATACTAAAGATCTCCATCTTTCCTACACCACTTCCTTTAGAAATGTAAAGAAAACTTGTACCTTCCCATACTGCCCAGCTGCCAAGATGTGTCAAGCTTACCGCCTCATTTCCCTCAGCACACTCATCTTTCTCATGATTGTGTCTCTTCACAGTATCACTTGGCATGAGAAAACATCAGTGAAGAGAAAATATAGCATGGTGCCTTATCCACTCTAAGCCTTGCAATGCTAATTCTACCTGTAACCTGCCTTTCACCTGCAATACAGTAACCTTCTTTCAACACACCCCAAGGCTTCTGCGGCAGTGCCTTTACCATGGCACAGTAAGTGTTCCTATCCACCTTGCACTGTGAGATTCTGACTTATTATGTCAAGGTTCTTCTCCAAATTAATTGCCTTTGACATTTAAATGATCTTGATTTTCGTCCGCCTTTTCAACGTTTTGTCTTGTACCTACCAGTCTATACCTCCATCTATAGAGGTATAGACCTAAAACTCTGCAGGTTTTAGTTTGCATCTTCGTGTTATAACAAATACGGCTTAGTAGGTAATGAATAATACTAAATTTAAAATGCAGTATATATTATCAATGATATGCATGCCAAAATTTAATTGCCAATTAGTGTGCAACGCCTGCTTCTAATCAGGCATGCTCCAGCCAACACCAGTAATGTCATAAACTGTAACTACCAACAGAGAGATTGAGCAAGTCTTGTTGAAAATTTTTGCAGAGAAAGCAAGAAAAAAAGGTGGGTGTTGTCATTTTGAGCTTGATTATTGTCAACACCAATGCCTTGGAGAGGATGCCCAAAGAAGAAAGCTTACTTGAGTAGCTCATCACTTTTCTTCCCACCTTGACATGAGGGAGAGTGTTTCCTTTTTCCCTCCTCTTTCCCCCTCGTTTCATCCCCTGTCCTAAAGCAACTTGTAAGTTTGTGTCTGCCATTAGCTATGGCTCCTACTAATAAGTTTTAGACAAGTAAATTTACTTGAACTTTAACTGTGCAGCAAAAAGGGCTGGGTAGAAAGAATTTAGGAGAGGAGGCAGGAGTATTTCTCCACACCATTCAAGTCTTTGGTTTCACTTGACTTGGATCATTAACCTAGTGCCAGAGTTAGGTGTCTTCAGGGGAAACAGAAGTCAGAAAATAAGCATTTTATCAAAAAAAAAATCATAAACTTCCTTCCTCCCTTCATGTTCACAATCTGACTCAGTAATGTGAACATCAGAGGGCCATCACGTCTCCAGTCAGACTGTTTTTTGCTGATGATACGTACGCAGCCTTTATATTTTTAAACTCTTAGTCACCTGTTGAAAGAAAGTACTAAGCATTTCAGAGGCATTAAGGTGGAAGTCCAGATGTAATTATATCTCTGGAACATATACAGAGTCCTGTTGACAAGTATTTTGAAATTATATGAAGGATATGTACAAAGTCAAAGCACCTTTAATGTGGGGCTTTTTTTGAGATAAGACTGGGCAAGACATACTCCTTTAAGATTCATTACAAATTTTGCAAAATGACATGTTTTCCCACTAGAATGCTGATTGCTTTAAGTTAGTTCCATGAGAATGTGTCAACTAATATAAAAATTCATTTTGATTGAAACTTCTAGCAACTGAGAAACTTCTAGTTTAGAAAGAGATTTGCTACATTTAATCATAATTCTATATGCTATATTTAATCATAAGTCTATCTGTATGTAGAATAGAAATTAAGATGGAAATAAAAGAAAACTTTTCTTTGGCTGTGAAAATATTTCCCCACTCCCCAAAATAACTTGATTATAAATTTCAGACAGTATTTCAGAACAAATTTTACTTCATAATATTTTCTATATCATTGTCTCTTCCTGCGACGATTTATTTTATTAATTTTTTGATTTAAAGTACCACAGGAAAAAAAAACCAACAAAAAAACAAGGGTAAGCATATTTTTGATTCTGTAAACAGAGAGAGAAAGGAGAATTCCCACTACCTCAAAGACGCTGTGGCCAAAAGAGGCAGAAATTCACAGGGAAACATTCAGTTTGGACAGCGAGAGAAGCTCATTCCAGTCCTCATCACATCCAAGAACAGCAAACAGTTAAATGCAGACGCCAAAAAGTACTGTACCCTCTTGCTTTTCCAAGTGCTAGTCATCATTCAAGTATATAACTAGGCTGATGCAATTTAGTAGAGCGAGAAAGCAGTGTGACTTGTACAGGGGTAGCCACCTTTTTTTCGCATTGAAGTACCATGCATAGCTGTAAACTAAAGCCTTGCTCACATCCATCGCATGATCCCATGGATGTGAACGCCGGTCATTTCAGGGACTGCATGTCAGTCAGCTGTCGCCTCCCCTTGAGGTGCAATATGATAACCGCTAACAAGATCTCTTCTAAGGTAATATGCACAAAGTTGACAGCTGACTTAAAATACCATAATTCTTGGAAATATTAAACCTCTCAGCAAAGTAACACTCAGGTAGTACTTCTTCAACTGTATCTCATATTGGCACTAGAAAACAGTGACTGAAATGAGGACAACCCCTATCATATCAATACCACAGTTTATATTTTCTACTTTTCTCTCAGGGACATCGTGGTGAATGAGGAAATGATGGATGCAAACAATATTCATGTAAAAGTATTTTCTATTTACAGTTCCAGAAAGGTTTTTGAAAGAGAAGGAAAAGTTATAGTTTACAGGAACTCAGTGCTATGCAATATGGTTTACTGAGAGGACTATGTTCAGCTGAAAAAAAAAATCTAAATCTGTAGATCAAACTCTATACCTATGTTTTAAAATCCTTTGCAAATATGTATGAGACTGTTTTTACTTACTAATGTGCAGAGGAGAAAGAAGCATGATACTATTTTAGGTCCAAGTGTTGTTTCTGGATAAATTTTAGCTGTATCGTTAGGAAGGTGGGAGACTAATACTGGTAAAGGATCCCTGGATTTCTCATGGATCAGAGGAGTGTTTAAATTATTTGTTTACTCAGCAAAGATAAGACTTTGGGGAAAAGGCTTTTTGTCTGTGCTGGGTGCTATTCTGTGAGAAAGGACAAACCCAGCTCAGACACTCAGTTCCTGAAGAAAATCCCTAAATGTTCTTCTTCAGTAGACAGAAATACCCCAAATAATCCATTCCTCTCCAGGAACAGGCAGTATTTATGCTCCACACTTTCCCTAATGTTTCTATTATATTAAGCAGCGCACATAACTAACCCTCCCTCTTACAATATCAAAGGTCCTTGCTTACAGATTGCAGCCTCAAATCTTTGTCTTTGCTGTGATCTCGCTGATGTGTGAGCACTAAAAGTGTTTATCTGCTTCTGCACAGATATTAGTAAGTAAAAATACTTGAGTGAAGTAGGAGATTGTGCCATCAATGGGGACAGCCAGCTCTGATCATTCTTCAGCTCACAAATAACTGAAGTGTGAGGCATACCATCGAATGAAGAACACAGACTTTCCTGAACACTTAGATGCAGGACTTACTCTCCATTCAAAATGAAGTTTTGCGAAGCTGTTTCAATCTTTCGTTTTGTCTCATTCACTCTGAAGTTTTCCAACCAAAGATGCAATTAATATTTTTACATATAGGTACGATTTTGTGTCATTTAAGACTTTAGATGTGGTTTGAGAAGTTTGGGAATCATGTCCTTTTGTAAAATTTGTAATGAATCTTAAAAAAAAAGATAAAAAAAAAATCTTTCCCAGTCTTATCTCTAAACAATTCAGTTTTTGCTTTTATATCAGGGCTATATAATGTTAGAAGTTGTGTTATGATTATGCTAAAGTCTGCTGGTCAGTATGACTCCACAGCTAGAAGTAAATCCAAATTGTCTGGTTTCAGATGCTGAAATCTTAAAGCATTCCCAGCAGTTAATGGAAAAAGGTACCTTGAACTGGGGAAGTAAAATCTATTACTTCATGGCATACTATGAAAGAAGACAAACATCCTGTGAATTAGCTTTAGCAATGGATTCTCTTAAGAACAGGCTCTCTCAGGAGATTTCTGGTAAGTTTTGTTTCTAGCTGTGACTAAAATACTGCAAAGAAAAAAATACTGTCTTTCCACACAGCTGTTTTTTACACTTTCTTTCCAAACCCCAGTCAATGCCAGTGACGGGAGATGAAAGTGAAAATGGGAATGTGTATCAGAAGCACATTACAGAACTGTAATGAGGTTTTATCAGCATGAATTTGGAAGAGCTGCAGTGCTTAGGAGGCAGCAGAGCTGTGGGGATAGGACAACATGTTTTTCTGTTCCAGTGACATTAAAGCCAGGATCTCTGAACAAAAACCCATCTGGTGAATTGAACTCTATATACAAATGATTTTCATTACACCAAAGAATGCTAAAGTCATCAGTTTGGCCTTTAGGATGTCTGGGTTTAAAGACTTCCTTGTGACTTCAGGCTAAATCACAATGGCTACATCCTAATTACTAGATTTAAGAAGATCAGATATGTTTTCTCGATGCTGAAACTTAATCAACAACAGCATTAAATTACTATCAAGGTCTCTGGCCTGCTTTAGACACAAATGGTTAACCTCACCCCATGCACATCCAGTAACCAGCAGTTAGCAAAGTATTGTTAGTGCCAGACTTCTAGGGATGTATTAAATTATTCAGTATCCATTTTTTTTATTTGCTTCTTTGTTAGTTTATATGTCATTAATGACCTAAGAATCATAGAATCATAGAATCATAGAAGAGTTTGGGTTAGAAGGGACCCTTAAAGGCCATCTTGTCCATATCCCAGCAATAAGCAGGGACATCTTCAACTAGAACACATTATTGAAAACCTCATCCAAACTGACCATGAATGTTTCAAGGGATGGTGTCTTTACCTCTGGGTAAGCTCCAGAGTTTCGCTACCTGCATCATAAAAACTATCTTCCTAATATCTAGTCTAAATCTACCCTCCTTTACTTTAAAACCATAATGCCTTGTCCTGTTGCAACAGGGTCTTGCTAAAATGTTTGCCCCTCTCTCACTCATAAGCCCCTTTAAGAACTGACAGGCCAACAACAAGGTCACCACAATGCCTTCCCTTCTCTAGACTGAACAACACCAGCTCTCTCAGCCTTTCTTCATAGGGAGCGTTCTCCATCTCTCTGATCATTTTTATGGCTGTCCTCTGGTCTGTCTTGAACATGTCCATGTTTTTCCTGTGCTGAAGTCTCCAGAGCTGGAGGCGGTACTTCAGGTATTCTCACTAGAGCTGAGTAGAGGGACAAAATTACATTCCCTGACCTGTTGTCCACATTGCTTTTGATGCAGCCCAGGATATGGTGGCCTTCTGTGCTGTGAGCACACATTGTTGGCTTATGTCCAACATTTCACATACCAGAACTCCAAAGTTCTTCTCCCAAAGGCCGCTCTCAATCCCTTCATCCCCTAGACCATACTGATAAAAGTGGTTGTGCTGACCCAGGTGCAGGACCTTGCACTTGGCCTTGTTGAACCTGATGAGGTTCCCATGGGTCCATATCCAAATTTTGTCCATGTCCCTCTGGATGACATCCCATCCCTCAGGTGTATCAACTGTCCCACTTTCTGTGTCATTCATGAAGATATTAAACAATACCAGTCTCAATAAGGACCTCTGAGGGACACCACTCGTCACTGGTCTCCACTGGGACATGGAGTTGTTGACCCCTGCCCTCTGGATGTGACCACACAAACAATTCCTGATCCACCGAACAGTCCACCCACCAAATCCATGTCTCTCCAATTTAGAGAGAAGGATATTGTGGGGGATCATGTCAGAGGCCCTGCAGAAATCCAGATAGACAACATTCATAGCTCTCCCCTTGTCCGCTGATATAGTCACTCCTTCAAAGAAGGCTGCTAGTTTGGTCAGGCAAGACTTGCCCCTGGTGAATCTATGCTGGCTGTCCTGAACCACCTCCCTGTCCTTCCTGTCCCTTAGCATAGCTTCTAGGAAGACGTTGTCCCCAAAATCGCTAGTTTTACTTTCTCTCATGATGGATCATCTGCTTGATTCCTTTCTTGTCTTATTCCTAGGTTATTATGGACCTTCTATGCTTCATGACTTCTTTGGCTTCTTGATTTTTTCCCTGAGATCCATCTTGCTCTTGATGAAGTTACACTGTGGCACTTTGGGATATTTATCCATGCCTTTGCATAGTTACTTGGAATTAAATTGCACTTTTTTTATTCTTCTTTTGTCTTCAGAAAAAAAAAAAATTACCTGGGCTTGACAGCTCAAGATTTACTTGTAGTTTTACTCCATTCACTCCGGTGACAAACAAAACCCTATTTCTTTTCCTCTCGAAACGATAGTTCCTGAAGTATCCCTCTGTCTTTCTTAGAGACCTCTAGGTCTAAAATGTCTTTGCCATTTTTAATGACCACCAATGCCTAATCAACATCTGAAGCACTGTTTTATGTCACTTGAAGAACCTCATCTGATTGTCCACCACATGCTGACCAGATCACAAAAACTGTATTACGGTGACTTCCCCTTTCATAATTACAGCTGCCAAGACAGAGAGGGATGTTTATGACTGACTGTGCTTTGAAAACTGGCCTAGTCATGAAACACCTCATATAGGACACAGGAAACGTGTTCAGGGTCTATGTCAAGCAAAGGTTTACCACCCTCCAGCTTCTGCTGTCCTGGGCAATGCCATATCCCTCATGTTTATGAGGGGTGAGTGGGACATATAATCCTTTCTGCTGAAGGTGAGCCACTGCAAAGAAAGGCATAAAAGATTCAAGAGATGAGAAAACAAGAGTACCAAATGTACCTCTGTCCTTAAAAGAAGTCTGTGGATGAGAGAAGCGTTTTGTTCTGGGTATCTATCTCCTCTTCGTCATTTTAAAGGGGAAACGTGAGCTCTGCTAAATACACAGAAAGGACTTTACTTCATGGGAGGGTTCTGGGCTGTGGATCTTGAGAACACAGACAGAGTGGCCCCTTCTACAGCGTCTGGAATCCCTATGTCCTGTGCCCAGATTCTCAATAGAAAAAAAATGACTGCAATATCAAGCCCGCTTAGAAGAGTTCACATACAGCCTCAAAGCATACTACAATGGATGAGATTGCGAACTGACAGGGAGAAGGGATGCACACTGCAACAGCAAGACAATTATGATTAGTGTAGACAATTATGATTATGATTTAGCCATAGGATCCCCAGTAGCCATTAACACAATACTACATTTTTCTGACAAAAAAATTAAAAGGGAAAATTCAGTGGCTAAGCAGCAGTGCTGAAGCCCAGGGGTAAATGTTTGCCTTGAATGGGGCTGTAAGCCACACGAAAGAGACTAATTAAATGAGTCTCTGGCCCTTATTTATGTCAGAAATAGGAGAAGGAGGGTATTGTTTTTGGTTTTTTAATTCCCCAACTGATGAAAAACAGTGGGGTGGGGGTGGGGTGGGGGGGAGGCATGGCAAGAAGGGCAGAAGGAAGAAAGATATTCCAGGAAGAAATAAGATTTCCGAGGTTTCTTTTGTTTGCAAAGCCAGCTAAAGGAAAGAATAGACTTCCCCTTCTCTCTCCCAAAGATGGAGCTGTTGCAAAAGAAGAGAGGCTTTGAATGAACAGGCAGACACAGGCTCCCGCACACACACAAAGTTCTGCATTCTGCAGCAGGACTTCAAGGCTCCACCGAAAACACAACTGCTTCCTTTCTATAGGAGAAATAAAAATCAGTATTATTATAGCAGCTGCGTTATTGCAAAATTCTACCAAAACACAACATCTGATATTAAGTATCTAACCCCTCTTAATTGTCTATTTCATGGGCTTTAGATTTCTGGATTGCTAAAATAACCATCTGAAGACAAGACTTCAATTCATTTTGTTTTATTAGTATTATTATTTCCTTACAATAATAATAACACTTTACACTTAGACAGCACTATTCATCCGCAGATACAGACAATAAGGACAGGATTGCTGCTATTATCCTATCGCACCCCACAAATAAGAAGGGATAGAAAATTCTCCAAGAAGCTGAAATTGGGGGAGAAATTTCCTGAAATCTTCAGGGCCAGGAGTGAAGCAGAGTGAAGCGTAGCTATCTCTATGACAGCAAGATCAGCTGATTTATTGAATTACATTGTTGATAAATCTTTAGAAAGTTTATTGGTATTGCAATTTTAATTTGATTTTTCATGAATATTAGGAAATCTTCAATGATGTCATCTGAGCAGTCTTGAAGCCAAGAATTTAGCGATATGGGTTTGTTCTCTTCTGAAATACGTGTTTTAGTTGAAGGCCAGTAGGCAAGTATAGAATTGGTGTTATTTAGGACACAAAACTTGACAGTTAAAATACCCCTTCTACTCTTAAATTCTGTGAATAAATGAATGATCCAGTGCTCTTTAAGCCACTCACTCATGGATTTGATGCAGGCTTTCTAGGAGGTAATGACTTTTGAAGCAACATTTGTTTTCAATTGCATTTCAGTTCAGAAATAAAACAGTGTTGTTGAAAGAAATACTGGGGAGTGCAGCTAGTTCAGCCCCATATGCTTCTTGACTTGCAGCCTAGACAGAGAAAGGAAAAGAGCTGAAGTTCAGTAAAAAAAAGAGAAAGAGGCAGCAGACAACTTGGGGGTAACATTTCCCTTTTGCTAAGTGTTCACGTGGGTTCTTCCCACTCATATAAAGAAAAAGCTGACAGCCATTTGATTAGGTATGGAATTAATCACTGTTATTCCATGATCCAACTTTATGTATGGGGAAACCGAGGCATCATTTAATGCTATGTAACTCTGGATTTCTATAATGTGGATATCTGAGAACATAATCTCTAGCTATTTTTAATCAAATGAGGAAAATCTACGGCACTTTTAAGTCATAACTTGGCCAGGAAGTGCCTATTCCACTCCACTGACAACTGGAGAAAACAACATGAATCAGATGAACCTCTTCATCTGTGGCGCATTTGGGTTCCAAGAAGCAGAGGGACCATGTCGATAAACTCTGTTGCATAAGGCACAGCCAGGATTGAATGACACTGCTTTCACACTGTCCTTCAGAAGGCAATAATATGAAAGCCAAAGTCAGTCTGTGGGCAAGCGCAAGCACCAAGAAATTACTCTCTATAGGACATGATTGCTGTTGTGCAAGGTGCAAGACCTCCATCTTCTCAGTTCTAAGTAAGCTGAGTAGTGTCATGCAGCACATCCACTGTGGAGTCAAAAAGAGAATCCAGGACTTGACTCCCAGGCTTCTCATCTGACCTTCAGTCAAGTTTTCTTTCTTCAGAGGCTTGACTCAGTTGCTCCATATGCTGTCTCCTGGCTCTGACATAAAGGGACTAAAACTTACTACAGGTACAGAAGCATATAATGCAAACTGCTCTGCTTATTTTTAAGAATGAAAACAAAAGAAAAAGCATGCTCATTTGACCTGGCACATGACTCTCCCCTTTGGTGCTGTTATTATTCCCGTCTTAGACTCTTTCCACTTTCTCTCTTGCCAGCAGGAAAGAAGTAACACAGAGATGTTTTATGCCACTGAGACAAAGAGGTATTGATCCTTTTTGCCTCTGGAAAAGGTTTCTAATAATTTCCAGATATATCATAGATTGTGGTGCTGCTATCTTTAATTAAAACATGACACAGAATAGAAAGCAATTATTGGCCCGGGTTTTGGGGGTTTTTTTGGCTTTTTTTTTTTTTTGGTAGGGTTTCCTCCCCCCCTAGTTTGTTTTTAAAGTATAGATTATTTTTGCATTTTAATGGGCTGTGGTACCAGGTCAAATGACTTGCAAGTTGGGCACACAGAAAGTGGCAAGTGAGAGGAAGAATAGTTTTGCTTGCATTTGTTATTCATGATGTTTAAAGATGATGTTTTGCACTTCATATTCAAAAGATTTCATCATCTGTGGCTTGAGATAGCTGTTGGTACAACAAAAAGTATAATATAAACTCAGTTTTTACCCTTTTTCTACACAAACCTCTTCAGAAACAGAAATGAAGAATTGTCTTCCCTGTTGCTGCTGTCAGCTCAGAGTTTCGTTCCAGTCAAAATGGTGTGTAAAATCCCCAGCTTAGCCATTCTACTGGTAATAGGTAGATACTGGTGAGACTTGGCAGCAAACATTGACTTACATATTATACTATTTTAAGATGGTGGCTAGTCCCATTGCTTCTGGTTTATCAACAATTTGCAAAGGCTTCACCAAAGCCACTGTGTACAGATGGATAGAGCTGGGAGCTGTTACATCTCTGATTAAAAATAAATATTCTAGAAACTTACCAAACTGCTATTTTGAAGTTCCATCTGCTAAATTCAGATGGTTTTAGGATTTTAACCTGAAAAGAAAAATAGGATGTGGGTTCAAGGTCCTTAGGGTACATGTAGAATTTAATATTCTCTCTCCTCAATAGAATAAACAGCCTCTGTTAAATGCATGAAGCCTGAGATTTTGCTTTGTCCAGCACATTAATTACACTCCTTTCCTGAACTCCAGCCTCACAGGCATTTAAATTTATGATTAATCTTTTCAGGAACACATAGAAATTGAACCAAAGAAGCACTTCGCAAAACAGATCTGTGCAAAACATGCAGTTCTCTCATTAACAGTACAAAAGAACTGCAGTGATGTTTGGGAAGGAGCAGTCGTCTCCATGCTGTCTTGTCGACTTCTTTGGTAGTCCATGGGGACCCTCTGAGAAGTTACAGTCTACCACAGATTCAACAAGACCTGTAGGTCCTCCTTCCTCCTCGCACTTGCGTAAATACTGTGACGGACGTACTGCTCTGTCTGGGTTCTCACACCCAGGGTATCTTCACTCACTGACACTTCATCTTTTACATGCCCATAAGCCTAGAAGGCAGATTCTGGTTTGGTTTTTTTTTTTTTCTTTGCTTGAAGATCCTCTGTTTGAATAGAAGATGCAGCAATGTATTGTCACAGTCCCTTTAATTGCAGTGGCTACAAAAATGTTCCGCGGAAATCAAAAAGGAGATTAATAATTTCAAATATATTTTTTGTCCTATACTGCCCCAAAGCATAAAAGCAAGGCGCTTAAGTAATTTTGCTAATATCAGTGGGGAGCTATTGACTTTAACGTCTTAGGTTAGAGTGTAGTAGCTGCTATTTATTAGCTCAAGATTACTTCATTATAGAATGTTGGTTATCATGCTACCAAACCATGAGACCTTGTAGAATCCGAATAAGATTTTCATTCTGTTGTGATAACGATAGGAAAAAATGCAATGATTGGTGCCTCTGTTTACTTGTACATATAATATTAACCTGGATATTCTCCTGAAAACTTTCTTGGTATAGTTCTCTCTCAGACAAACAGCCTTTGTTCTGTACATATCACATTGTCTACTTTATTCACCGATAAAGCTAAGTACAGCAAGGACATCTTTATCCAGTTTTTTTAAAAGCATGCTGATTCCATGTGCTACAATGATTAGTCAAGTGATGACTGAGTTTTCATACACTTCTGATTTAGATAAAATGTTGATAAATGCCCAACAGATTTTTTTTTTTTTTTCAGAGTTTACCTGAGCTAATTGAAGATCTTGACTCTGAAAATTTGGTCTGAAAACGTCTCAGGAACGGAGCGGTCTCCTGAGATTCCAACTAATATCTCTTGCTTCCTAATTCAGTGGGAATTCAAAAGCAAAGATAGTAAAGAGTGCAATTCTTGTGAAGCTCCGAAAATGATCAGTTTGGGTCAAGGTCACAACTTGGATTCATGAGTAGAACAGGCTCTTATTTTGCCTGAATACATTCAGTTATCTCTTGTCTCTAGCAAAACAGTAAGACACAGACAAAGAAATCCTACCAGTATCTGAAAGAATCAGAAACAATACACAAGCAAATAAATAAAACATTTGCTTAACACAAATGGGAGTTTCTGGGCAAAAGAAAACACACAAACTACCCTTGTTTTTTTTTTTTTTTGAGGTTTACGGATTTGTATCTCACAGGTGCCCAACTGCTTTATTCAGATTGTTAAGGGAAAGAGATGCAGCCTGTAACCATCTACACTCATCACTAAATTATTACAAAAACCTCTCCTATTAAAAAGATAGAGTAAATACATGTATACATATGGCTGTGTATATATTTATATTTATTAGATTCTGTGTGTAGCTGCGTGTAAATATGAAATGTTTCTTGAGACTACTTAGCTTTATAGTGTATCCAGTACTAGCACTTGAAAGAAATAAATGTTTTCCAGTTGTCACATAAAATGCAACCTTAATATTGTTGAGGTAAACAAACAGAAAGAAAACAAATCTGAAGTATTTTCCTGAGCAATTGCTAAAACAGAAAGGAAAGCTAAGTTGAGTGAGAAATGTTAGCTACTAAACTGAATTCCAGGGGAAGAGCTACAGGAATCACAGAAAATACGCCATGAGGCTACTGTGAAAGAGAAACAATTTAGACAGTATCAGGAACTAATTACTTAATGTGCTAGAAAAGATTTCAAGAATGCCCCTTATACCCCATGAGCTTCAGGAAAAAGAACCAGCAAGCGTAAAAATGACAAAAAACATGGAAATATGAACCCTGATGAACCTGGCTATTACAAATACAAAATCTTACCTAGGGATCTTAATCCTGAAATGACCAGTGTGAGAAGTGCAATCAGTTTGAGTGGGGCCATGGGTACAGCCCAGCTGACTTTTTGAGGACTCTCGATGCTCTCCTCTGCTAGTAACACCTACTAGTCCTCCCTAACAGTGGAGAGCTTTGCTTGCAACCTTGAAAAATTGGAGAAGAAAGGGATTACCACACTTTATTCAAAACCATTATTATCTCAGCCAAAAGTCCTGTTTCTAGCAATTACATTTGGAAAAAAGAGTGAAGAATCTCAGTGTTAAGTAGATAAAAAACTATCTCTCCCATATAAATTTTCTTTTAGTCTGTGCTATTAAAAGTAATCCACGTTACTAAAACCCTTGTCTGCCCTTACCTAGTGGTCTTTCAAAACTTAACTGGAAATAAGTTAGACTTACCAGAAAAAAAAAACCAAAACCCCTCTCCAAACTTTCCAAATCTTGTTTACCGATACTCCAAAGCAGTAAATCTCTCATGAATTTGTACACTGTTTCTCATTGGGATACTCAGCACTAACCTATGAGAGTACAGTTGGCTTGAGTGTTAGAGGCAAGTTCTGGAGCCGTTGTGATGTCCGGTGTGACATTAGACATATGTTCAGAGAGTAAAGGGGAGTTGAAACATTAAAAAATGAAATAGCAGCTGTCATGAAAGGAAAGTGAAAAGCAGAAAAGGAAAAAATAAAAGGAATTTCATCATTATACCCTCTGAAACTTCTGATTTTAAAGGAATTCTTAACCAATTTCTCAAGTGGGTAGCCAGAAATCTAATGAATCCTAAAAAAAAAATCATACAAAGGCACTGAAAAGAAAGGAATGAATTACCCGTAAAAGAATTCATAACATATCTAACCGATGCTGCTTCAGATGGGAATGTAATTTATGGGTAGAATATAAAGTGGAGAAGTTTGGTAAGATTAAGGATCCTTTTTCAAGTTTTATAGAGAAACATCTGTAAGAACATTAGGAAATTTTAGTGGATCACTGACTTGAATTGAATCTACATTTCTCTGAAAACAAACTAAATACTGATAATGCACATCAGAGAGTAACATAGGGAAGAAAGCTAAATTTACTGCTTGTTATAAAGGATTTTTTTCTTTTAAAAATGCTTTTAGTGGCCAGCTGAGATTTAACTCCTTATGATCTGTGTGTTATATATGCATAACACCAAATGGGGCATATATTTATACACACACACACAAAATGCAGAGGATAGTTCCTGTTTGATATTTACTATCTTATGCTGTTGGTAGTCAGGATATTAACCACATTAAGATCTGCTCAAAGAATGATCTCAAAGAGATACAGAGTTTCTAACACTCCTGTAGTTAAGTACTCTCTAAATCCTTTAAGTGGAAGCAGATGTTCCTCTGACCAATTCACCAGGGACCACCAGTCAGTGCAGAGATTTAAAAGTTTGTTCCACCTGCTTTAATATCTCATTTTAACTGTTTTGAGTTTCTGATATTCCACATCAGGAAGAGGCAGCTATGAAATTAAGACAATGTTTGTTTAGTGTAAATAAGTTCTTCACTGACCCTGATGACCTGCTTTGTATAAAACGAGGAGTTCCCCAAACTTCTGGCCTCAGACCGTCTGAGCTCTGCATGTCTTGCCTGCATCATCCTTTATAAACTTTTGAAAAAGTGCTTGTATATATTTATGATAAAATGTTTCTAAGTACGCAGGGTAAGTTTAGGATATCAGTCAGTATCATTGAGAGAAGATTGTTTATGGCATAAAATCATTAAAAGGTGCCAAAGGGGGGGGGAAGGGAAGGGAGGGGAAAAAATGGATAATAACATATATGAGTCAGAGAGGAAAAGGGTTTTCTCAGATAAAAATACTGTACTGAAGAAATCACAGCATAACTCCAAATACTGAAGGAGGATGTATCATGCAGTGGGAAGTGCCCTGATTGTGTTTAAAAAGCTGCTACATTTTGTTGATAGGCAAGAATCTTAAGTGTGAGTTTTTCACTTCTTTATATGTTTGTCTTGCTGGAAGTGAAATAGTTAAGCCAGTGAAGCCAAAAAGAATAGATGAGGTCAAAGTGCTGGAGAGAGGAAATAAAGCATTACCTATTGCTGATGATAAGCTGTACAGAAAATTCTTTCATCAACTCTTTATCTTGCACCTAAAACCTTGAAAAAAATAGTTCTAGATATAAAGAGTTTTAAGTCGATGTACAAGGCTTAGCTTGGTTCATGAGTCCAGCAGGTAATTCACTACCTCCCCATTGATAAGGAAGCACAAATGTCACCACCTGGCTTAATAGTGACCTATGTTCTTTTTCTGTCAAAATCTGCTGAGCACGGACAACAGAATCAAGATTGGTCCTCATATGACAGATGAAATCAGGACCTGATATCATTTTTCTTATATATGGGTTCAGTTGTTCTTTAGCACTCATGAAAACTGATCAACAAAGATCAGAAGACTATTATTTTCACTGGAAATTATTTGACTTTGGAGACCTGTCTGAAACGTATCTGGTTATGATTAATCTCTGAGGACTCAAAATTAGTGATAGATTGTAATTGAAACAGCAGTACATTGAATAAAAGACGTAATTATGTGAAATTTTCCATCACACTAATTAAACCATACACATTATTGAGGAAATTGAGACTTTTTCTCATTTGGACACTATGGACTTTGCCCCCTGGGGACAGAAGTGAGATATGTTGTATGTTCCACACCTGTTCATTGTGCAGAGAACTGGTGTGACCACAGAGGAGCAACAGGAGCAGATGTGACAGATAGGGAAGTCACACCAAGCAGGAAAATGTTATGTATAGTTCTTGGACCAACCACATTGAAAAGGGGAAAGATTTTCATCTATTTTAACATCTCTGGAACAAAGCAAGTAAAACTCTGACAGTGTATAACAGTTACACAAATTTAGCTTGGGTGATTAATGTGTTTTGAGCACAGAACTGTCATCTCAAGTCCTATATATTTTTATCTGCTTTTGTGCCACACACCTGTGGTTTGTTGATAAAGACTTTGCTCTGCAGTGTAGGCAACTGCCAGGTGCAGTGCTTTTGCCTTTTAATTACCATCTCACTTCATACACGTGTGCACATACATACACACCATAAAAATAGTCAGATAGAATTACAGAAGTTAACAAACAATGATGATGAAAGAAGGAAACAATAAAATAACTGGTCCTATGTTTGGCAAAGATAGAACTGCTAGACTAATGAGTTATTCATGGAAAGTGTGTGCTAATAAACCTCATGGACCTGTCAGAAACCTGGATGGTAAAGTTGACCCATTACTCTACAGTATTTTCATATGTCTTTTCATAGTCCCACCTCTGACAAGGATATATTTTAATCCTCAGAACAAACAAGAATAACCGGTCATGAAAATATAGCAACACAGCTGCTCATGTTTAGGTAAGCACAAGAAGTCTTGTAAAAACTCAACCAAAGCACAACTGTTGGACTGAACAATAAGTTACAGTAATGCAAGAAAATCCACCTTTTTATTTCTTGAATGGTGATATTCTTTTAAACCCCAGAATCTTTCCCATCTAACTTAAGAAATCAATTTTTACTTTAAGTATGAAACTTTCATTGATTTTCACTTCAGAAGACAACATATTTCTGATGTAACTATTACCACTGCATGAAAATTAAAAAGAGAAAATAGTACCATTTTGAGTAGGTATTAAAATTGAAGAGCTGGACAGTCAAGCTTAGTATGTACTTTGCACAGGCCTAAAAAACAGCATTTCTCACTGACAAATGACTGTGCAGTTCTTGTGATTTTATCTCCATGAAACAATAATTCTGCCATATGTGCTATAAGGTCCAAAATATTGCCCACTGCATTTACGTGACATTATGTTTCACGACCTGTCACACACAATCATTTTCATGACCTGAGATATACACACATGCCTGCAATTTCTGGGTTTTTTTTTTCAATAAAAGATTTACCTGTCTTAAGAATTACTGTTAAAATGCTCATGTTGTAGCTGACATTTATGAAAAATATATGCAACTGTTTATTTAATGTGTGTTCACATACCTGAATGTTGTCATTACTGCAGAGGAGCCATGCAAAATTAATTTGATTATTATTTCATTTTAATAAACATTCTTCCTCTTCTTCAGAATGGCTAGAGTTAACTCACATTGCATTCTTAAATCAGTAGCTGAGGTCTTAGTTGCTGCAGCTGTACTATTGAAGGTGCACCTGAAGCTACACAGCAACCCAAAGAAGAAAATTAAGAAAAAAATCCTCTTTAAACACAGCAAAATATACCAAGGAAAAATCACGCACCTCTCTTGAAAAACTTAGCTCTTTTAGGTGTGTATGTGAGTGAATGTTCATTCTTCAGTTTTCGTTATACTACAGTTTCCTGCTGAGGCTGTTGAAGAGGCAAGAGATGGCAGTATTGACACATTTATGAAATGCAGCATTTCATTGACTAAACTGGAATATTAGAATTCCTCTTTTTCACATTTCATTTTTATAGTTTCTTTTCTGTGTTTTTATTCTCTTATGCTCAACATATACTTTGTAAAAAAAAAAAAGCCAACCCCAAACTACAAACCAAAACCACCCCAATGCTCTCCCCACCATCCCCCTTGAAAAATTCTCTTCTTCCACCCTCTCGAAGCCAAAGGAAATAAACAAATAGGACAATCCAAAAAGGTTTTCTGATATGTTAAAATAATGAATCAAAAACAGAAAAAAAAAAAAAAAAAAAAACAGAGAAGGAAAGGGAGGGGAGGGAGCAAGCATGATAAATTACTGATTATTAAATGGAATTGTTTTAATCAGGAGCTTTAAAAAAAAAAGTAGAAAAAAAAAAAAAGGAGCAAGCTCACTTCTTTCCTTGATTCTAGCTTTTTGCAAGAAGATCAAAGAGATTTATGACCTGTGTCTCTTTGAGTCTGGTGCCAGAAAAGAACATGTTCTCATTAATAGTCATTTTCTCATCAAAATAGGGCTTTTATGCAGACAATGTGCAAAGCTTTTATAAAGCTGATTGTTGACAAAATTTTCAATAACTTTCAGTGCAATGAATGGCACATGGAGAACAAAACTGAAAGGGTTGCTAATAAGTTTTATACTTTCAGCAGGAAAAATCAAACCTGTCTTAGACCGAAACCCCACCAGTGAAATCTTGTCACACTGTGTGAGCTTGTAAGAAAAAAACCTCGGTGCTTTTGGATGATCTTTGGAGTAAAAATGAAAGCAGTCGATTTTTTTTTTCTGTTTCTCTGAACTCTAGTAAAACTTCTTAAAACTGGAACTCTTGAGAGAATGAACTTTTCTCTCGAGATTTCCTGTACATTCAGGTTTCAGATGAGTTAGTAATAGAGGCAGCTGGGGACAGTCTCCCATGGTATATTATTGCATAATTAGTTACAATATGGGAATTTTATGCCTCCCACTTTGGACTCCAGAGACCCGATACTGGGTAGAACGGGCCATTTGTTTGTTCTGGTATGCTGGTCCTTGTTACCAAATGGCCATTCTCACTCTGTTTAGATAACATCTTCTAATCCTAAATAATAAAGAGATCTGCAACTATAAAATCAACACGCATAAAAATATTTTCCATCACAGAGGAATATAAAAGGAGGAGGCAATTTATTTTGGGTTTGAGGTTCAAGTGAGGACCTGATCTGAGCCTTACCATCAGTGTGGTCCACATTACAGGTCCAAATCCAGCTGAAAAGATTTCTGCTCCTACCTTTCCCCAGAAACTGGTTTCCTGGTTGTGGTTATTGACGCGGTTTTTTTGTACATTCTAATCTGATGCTGTGACAAGGTCTGGTTTAAAAACTGTATCGACTTTTCCTCTAAAGTAAGTTTTGCTGTTTTTGTTTTCTAAGCCAGCATTTTTTACAGAAGTAGTTTAAAGAACCGTAATGAAGTAGTAACTTCATAATGAACCATCTTTCTTATCCGCTGGTATGTACACTGGGACTACATTTGTTTTCTGGGCTTTTTTTGGTTGTTTTATTGTTTGGTTTTTTTTTTTTTTTAAAAAAAAATTCATTAATAGAGAGAAACGTCTCAACCTATGGATGTGCTAAAGACCCTCCAAATTTCTGTAATGGTGGATGACTGCAGGAACTCTTAAGGACAAGGTCCAAAACAGGCACAGTACAGCAGACTATAAGGTCTACAGCATTACTAATATACATATCTATGTATGGCCATGTACGTATATAAAAATATATCTATTATCAGATGTGAAAGCACATATACATACATGTGTGTGATTTTAGATATCTACTGTACCCCAAACCACTGAAAAGGAAAATCATTTTTTAAAACTGTATTTTTTTTCTGGACTTTTTGTTAGAAGGCAGGAACAAACAAGGAAAAGAACAAGAAAGCTGTCTATTAACTTGCTTTGCCACTGGAAGAGATGTAACATCGAACAGGATTTCTGAGGAAATACCGGTGGCTCACTATTCCTGCCATGCTCGGCAATACCCACAAACACCTTTCTTCTATTGCATTTATTTCATTAGCCATCCACTATGCCACAATCTGCTATATTTTCTACTTCTCCTTTCCTGGGGAAATTATCTTGTTTTTGTTCGAGGAGCTCCTGTCTCCCACTGCAGTGGTCAATCGGGCCCCAAAGCCACACCATTTACCAGATGGGTTTGGAGTAAGTAGTGCTAGGGAAGAGACATTTGCCTATATGAAAAAGTTGTTGTAGAAAATCACTGAATTTGAAAAGTGCTACCACATGCAGCACATAACTACAGCAACGTTCACCTGATATGTGAGCTGCTCAGAGTTATTTCAGGTGTGTCTATCTCAACTTTCAGTAGAGATTGGGCTACCAGAGAAGTTTGGATGGAAGCAGACTGAAGATTATGATGAACTCTAGATCCAAAGCTTATTTTCTTGGCTGACAGAATGTGAGTAAAAAACCACAGATGAACATCTAGTAATGAACTGGGGAAAAATTAACTTTCTAGGACAAGAAGACGAGGAAATACTTGCCTCTTGGTTTGAACAAAGAGAATATGACAAATATCTCTGCTAAGTGCTTTCTTTTCAGTGTATTGTTGAGTGTAACTTCAATATACTCATTTCAATATCACAGAAAGCCTTTGACTGACAAGAACTTGAAGGCCAGTGAAAGATTTAGCCTGTGCCAGTGTCCTAATTCAGAAATCATTTTAAGTATAATAGGTTCATCGTAATAAATCCTAGTTCTCAATGTTTTTCTACACCATCAAAGGCTCCTGACTTCATGACATTTTAATTTCACCAACTGGCACAAATGGCATCAACAAATAGCAACCCGGAAGGAAGTAGAATAACAAGCAAAGACGGTCCTTCGGATCAAATTAATGGCTGAAGCAATCATCCAAACCATGTGTAGCTAGGGAAATAGCAAGTGGAAAGTTTTGTGAGGGCTGAAAAACACTTAGTGCCAATGAGATCTTCCCCCCTCCCAAGTGCACTGCAGCAGAACTCTTTCTGCTCAAATTTTGGGCATCAAGATCCTCCAGAAGATGAGTTTTCGGTAAGAATGACACATCTCAATTAGCTGAATGGTGACTGGGTATAAGTACACTAGGATCTAAGAAATGCCGTAAGTCTTTTTAAGTACAGAGCCTGGATATAGCTTGAGGAAATTAAATTTAAGTGTCATTATAAGCATCACTAGGAAAATGCTTTTGTACCTTCCCTTTGTCATAGAAACATAGCTGTGAAAACACTGTCACTAGATGACAGTCCACCTATTTGAACTTCATAAATTGTTCCCAACAAAATGAAAGAAATAATACTTTTAACTTTTTTTTTTTGCTTTTCATAAATGGGTGCTGACTTTCATTTCCAAGATACAGTGATTGTTGTGACACTACAGTGGTTTTTTCAAAAAAACTCACAATGCCTAAAAATTTCTACTATCCTTTTCAAAGAAAGACTACACTTTTACTCACTTAAAAATTATTTTTAGAAAATAAGGATATGTTATGTAGATAATTAAATGTAGATGAAATAAAATAAAAAATGAAATCCTCGCAGCTCAGGAGCAAGCCATCCCATGTTCCAGAAAAGGAGCTGGAGGGGAAAAAAACCAGCTTGGTTGAATAGGGAGATCTTGAGAGGCATCAAAAAGAAGAGGAATGTCTATAAGCTTTGGAAGAAGGGACAGGTGTCTTGGGTGGACTACAGGGAGGAAGTGAGATCATGCAGGGAAAAAATCAGGAAGGCCAAGGCCCAACTAGAAATCAAACTGGCTAAGTCTGTGAAAGATAATAAAAAATCTTTCTACAAATATGTTAACAAGAAAAGGAGGACCAGGGAGAAATATTCAGCCCCTATTGGATGCAGAAGGAACAACAGTGACAAGGGATGAGGACAAGGCTGAGGTACTTAATGCCTTCTTCACCTCAGTCTTTAATACCAGGGAAAGTTGTTCCCTCTGTGTACAAACCCAGGAATTAGAGGAGCAGAATGAGGCTCCCATGATCCAAGAGGAGGCGTTTAGAGACTTGTTTGCCCACCTAGACACCCATAAGTCTATGGGGCCGGATGGGATCCACCCAAGACTATTGAAGGAGATGGCGGATGTCCTTTCCAAACCCCTTTCCATCACCTTCCAGCGGTCCTGGCTGACTGGGGAAGTTCCACTGGACCGGAGGCTGGCTGATGTTGTGCCCATCTACAGGAAGGGTTGCAGGGAGGATCCGGGGAACTACAGGCCTGTCAGTCTGACCTCAGTGTTGGGGAAAGTCATGGAACAGGTGATGTTGGGTGAAGCACATGCAAGAGAACCGGGTGATCAGGCCCAGTCAACACAGGTTCATGAAAGGCAGATCTTGCCAAACTAACCTGATCACCTTCTATGACAAAATCACTCCACTACTGGATGGGGGAAAGGCTGTGGATGTAGTCTTCTTGGACTTCAGCAAAGCCTTTGACACAGTTTCTCACAGCATTCTGCTTCAGAAACTGTCAGCCTCTGGCCTGGACAGGCACACACTCTCCTGGGTTGAAAACTGGTTGGATGGCCGGGATCCAGAGAGTGGTGGTCAATGGAGTTAACTCCAGCTGGAGGCCAGTCACAAGTGGGGTTCCTCAGGGCTCAGTACTGGGTCCAGCCCTGTTCAATGTCTTTATCAATGACCTGGATGAAGGCATTGAGTGCACCCTCAGCAAGTTTGCAGATGACACTAAGCTGGGTGGAAGTGTGGTTCTGCTGGAGGGTAGGGAGGCTCTGCAAAGTGATCTGAACAGGCTGGACCGCTGGGCTGAGACCAATGGCATGAGGTTTAACAAGACCAAATGCCGGGTCCTGCACTTGGGGCACAACAACCCTGTGCAGTGCTACAGACTGGGAGAAGTCTGGCTAGAATGCTGCCTGGAGGAGAAGGACCTGAAGGTGTTGTTTGGCAGCCGACTGAACATGAGCCAGCAGTGTGCCCAGGTGGCCAAGAAGGCCAATGGTGTCTTGGCTTGGATCAGAAATGGTGTGACCAGCAGGTCCAAGGAGGTTATTCTCCCTCTGTACTCGACACTGGTGAGACCGCACCTTGAGTCCTGTGTTCAGTTCTGGACCCCTCACCACAAGAAGGATGTTGAGGCTCTGGACCGTGTCCAGAGAAGAGCAACAAAGCTGGTGAAGGGGCTGGAGAACAAGTCTTATGAGGAGCAGCTGAGAGAGCTGGGGTTGTTTAGCCTTGAGAAGAGGAGGCTGAGGGGAGACCTTATTGCTCTCTATAACTACCTGAAAGGAGGTTGTTGAGAGGAGGGAGCTGGGCTCTTCTCCCAGGTGACAGGGGACAGGACAAGGGGGAAGAAACTCCACCAGGGGAGGTTCAGGGTGGACATCAGGAAAAAAATTTTCACGGAAAGGTTCATTGGGCACTGGAACAGGCTCCCCAGGGATGTGCTTGAGTCACCTTCCCTGGAGCTGTTTAAGGGATGGGTGGAAGAGGTGTCGGGGTCATGGTCTAGGGATTGTTAGGAATGGTTGGACTCAATGATCCAGTGGGTCCTTTCCAACCGAGTGATTCTATGATTCTATGACTAAAGTCTATTAAAAGTCACTAGATTCTGTAGTTAAAAACTGTAGCTGAAGATTAATCGTAGATGAACTCTTATTGAAGTATATGGTAACATATTCATATTAATATTTGCCTTAAAAACAGGGTGTGTAACTTATAATACCTCCAACTGTAGTCATGGATATACAGCTGAGTGCACTTTTTTCACATAGAAACAGAGGTGGAAGGATTAATGCTATGCTCCTTCATTTCAGAACCCTCATAATAGAACCAGGTAGTTGACATATCTGTTATGATTTAGGAACAGAAGACACTGGAGAGACTTCACATATATTAATTTGTAAGGTGAAATAGTGAGATGCAGAATCCTCTCTAATATTTCTGAAATAGAAGTGAGATCAGTCCAATGGTTCAGACATATTTTATACGAGGAATGAATAGATGAGTGTTCTTATAATATTCAAAAGCCTTCATATAGAAATCTTTATGCACACAGTAAGTAAGGAAAAATATAGGACATCGTCTCAATCTTATAGCTGAGAAAACCAAGGCTCAGGGGACTATGATGTGTGTGTTAGTAGTGATTTAGCCAGTATCATACAGGAGAGCCCTGTAGGAGTCAAAGCTGGAACCTATCCTATCTGATTTCCATCAGATTTATATTCATTCACCAACATGCAGAGGGAGAACAGTAAGTCCTTTTCTTGTTTGTTGTTATTTTTTGTTTGTGTCATGGTTTCTGGGATTTATTCCATAATAGATCAATTTCTTTTGCAATGCTTTATTTTATTTTTATTTTTATTTTAAACTAGTGACTTCTTTTTGCAAAGGTAGCATAAAACTATACAGATATTGTTTTGTCCATCCATCTGTCTAAGCCTCAGGGTCTGATTGTCATTTTCACTGAGACTGTTTTTATACTGCTCTAACCATGTCAATGAACCTTACAGTCATGGCCATAAATGTAATTTACACCTACTTGAGAGCTTCTATACCTTGCCAGAAAGATGTACCTTAGAAAGAAAAAGGCTCTCACACACTTTGAAATCTAAATGTTGACCTCTCTTGTTGGAGCGTTAGTTGTACACTCAACTGCACAATCCAGAAGATGCAAGCAACCTACTCTCTTTACGATTTTCCTGAAAGGAATACTCAAAAGGGTTTCCTAGTTCTAATCCAAAAAATTATAGTGGTCGTTTATGTTGGTCTATAAGGCAGTGACAAAAAAGGAAGAGCAGGGAAGAAACAAAAATCAACGTTTGGAGTGCCTGGAAAACACTCCATCATCATTAACATTAATGATTGTGATAATGAAGTAGAAATGCACCCAAACAATTAAAATCAGTGCCATGACAAGATGCCATGACAAGATGCTATGACAAGTTGTATTCAGTAACTGGACCTGTATTGGAGTTATAAACCTACATTGTCTTGACTTCCAGTACAGTTGGTTCCAACAGGAAGCCTGTCATGGACCAGCCAACATATCTGTGCCCACCCATCACTCCGAGAAGGCTGTTGGATCAAGACATACTGCTGATCTGAAGGACTATGATGGAGGCTACCTGCCCTTATCTGCTGGATTCATTCAGGTTCTTCATTACATGCTATGTGAGCAACCTCCCTCCATGCTGACTCTACTGTCAGGATCAATAACCATAGCATTCACCCACAACTTGTCTCATAATTTCAAGCTGAAAACCACAGACTTAAAAAAATATTTACAAAACAAAAGCAAAGATTTTTTTTCCAGAATTCTAGTGTCTACATGTACAAAGAAACAAATATACGGAAGTATTGTAACTGCAATCTTGTAATAGGCACTTTTGTCTCATCCAGTAATCTGTCTCCAGCTCTGAGCAACAGAAACTGTTGGAGAATATTCTCTCCTAGTTACTTGCCAAGAAAAAAAACCCTACAAATCTATGCCAACAGTCAGAATATGAACTTAAATATTTCTTTCAGGATAGTTTATCGAGAGTTTCTCTTCATATTCACAGACTTTTATCAATCTTTTTTTTGATAGTTATGGTAACTTTTACATCACTGACATCCTGTCTCAAGGAGTTCTATAGTCCATTTATCAATTATGATTTCATTATTCCACTCAGAATAGAAGATCTAATTGATGAAGATCACAGCTGGCTTTGGACATTTTTCTAATGTATTTTTCTAATTTCTCTCTCTTCCTGTTTTCTTTCTGTTATTTCCCTCCAAAACTGCTTTTGTGACAATAAATAAGTCCCATCAGCAGGACTACTCAACAATTCGCAGCAAATTTCCTTTCCAACAATTTACTATGAATAGGGCTGTGAACAAGTGGAGGAAAAGTTTGTTCTTACTGTAACAGCCTTTCTCTTTCTGGTAGAAAAGAGAAAGAGAAGACAATGATGAAATAAAGGAAGAAAGAAGCCCTTAAACTGTAAGATCTCCACTCATGTACTTAGTATAGTCTTGTCACCTTGACATTTATTCAGCTTGCTGGAGACTCATGTGCCCTCAGTCAAAGCTAATTAACACTTAATTGACTTCATGAGAATTTTGTTCAGCAGTTCTGATTTGCCACTCATTGTGAAACACGTAGCTGTATCTTTTGAGAGCTCAGCAGTTGTGGGAGGTTTGGCAGGTGTCAGGGGAGTCAGAGAGCCAAGGTGGGGGCGAGTGTAGGAGTTTATGTCTCCTGCTTTTTTTTCTCTGCCTCTCATTGAAACTGATACAAGGGCGCAAGAGTAACAAAATAAGGCATTCAATAAATTGTCATTGTGGATACATTTTATTTAGCTAAAAGCACAGTTTACAGTAGTTGAAGTTTGATTGATCTGTTGATAAACACTAATGTTTTCCAGTTGACAATTTTTCCATGTTAATTTCCTTAACTTTGGCAGTCCTGGCTGGCAGGACCCTATAAATAGTATCAGTGTCATCATCCTTTTTAAGTTATTAATGAGCCATCGTGTTTATAGAGGTTGGGATTTGGGGACAGGCTGTGCTTGACTGCAGTTTCTGACATTGATGCGTTAGCAGTTGGAACTGGGGCTAGATTAGAACAAGTAGGAGAAAAAAAAGGAAAGGGAAAAAGAGAAAAAAGCTTGGCAGTCACCAAATGCATTTGGAGTGGACAAGAACTGTTAATAATTAAAAGATAATTAAAAGTATATAGAAAATTACAGGATACCATGCACAATCTGCTCTGATGCTGCTGCCACTTGAAATACACGTCTGACTAATTATCGTTTCACCTGTGATGGAAGATCTTATTTTTTCCAAGCCTTCTTCCCACTGTGCTGCTCTTTAGCCTATGTCCAGACTTTCATAACTGCCAAGGACTGACAAGACACTGGAGAAGGCATGACTAATTAACTAGGCCAAGCTATCTACTTCCTGAATTCACAGCAACTTCAGTCAAAGCTGCCAAATGTATAAATACATGTTTGGATAGGGATGTCCTTCGCCAATGGTAGTGTTCTAATGAGATGTTAAATATTTGCCTAGTATTAAGTAGAAGGTACATTGTGCTAGCAAGAATCAGGGTATCACTATTTTGTGTCTCTTGGAAAGTCAGTGCATCTGCCTCTTTTGTGTAGGCACATTGTAACCCTCTTCCTCTACTGAGCAAACAAGCTCATGACATTGCGATGGCCTTCAGACTTGCTAAGAAATGCTGGAAGTATCCTTAGCACTACAGTAGGAGAGCACATCTCAGCAGATCAGTCTCTTGACTTTTCACAGGGCCATCAACAACTCTGGAAGCAAATTGCTCTGCCAGACAAATGCTGGCACTGATTCTTCCCCTGGAAAAACATACAAAATATGGACAGCTTGAACCATTTTGCATTTTTTAGAGCTTCCCCTTTCTCCTCTTTCACCTTTGTTATGCTTTCAGAGAAACATATATTATTTTGAATTTAGAGGATCTTTTCCTTATATATAAATATAGGCATAGGTGTGTGTATATAAATGTATGTCAATATCTATGATATTAACAGAGAGATTGAGTGCACCATCAGCAAGTTTGCAGATGACACCAAGCTGAGTGGTGCAGTTGCCACACCAGAAGGACAGGATGTCATACAGAGGGACCTGGACAGACTGGAGAAATGGGCCTCTGAGAAACTCGTGAGGTTCAATAAGGCCAAGTGCAAGATCCTGCACCTGGGTCGGGGCAATCTCTGTTTTCAGTACACAATGAGGGATGATGTGCTTGAGAGCAGCCCTGCAGAGAAGGACTTGGGGGTGCTGGTCAATGAGAAGCTCGACATGAGCTGGCAATGTGCGCTCACAGCCCAGAAGCCAACCGTGTCCTGGGCTGCATCAAAAGCAGCGTGGCCAGCAGGGTGAGGGAAGTGATTCTGCCCCTCTATTCTTCTCTTGTGAGACCTCATCTGGAATACTGTGTCCAGTTTTGGAATCCTTAATGTAAGAAAGATATGGAGCTGTTGAAACGGGTCCAGAGGAGGCTACAAAGATGATTGTAGGGCTGGAGCACCTCCCATAGGAGGACAGGCAAAGAGAGTTGGGCTTCTTTAGTGTGGAGAAGAGAAGGCTTAGGGGAGATCTTATAGCGACCTTCCAGTACCTGAAGGGGCTACAAGAAAGCTGGAGAGGGGCTATTCGTAAAGGCTAGTGGGGATAGGACCAGGGGGAATGGGTATAAACAGGAGAGGGGAAGATTTAGACCGGACATTAGGAAGAATTTCTTCACTATGAGAGTGGTGAGCCACTGGCACAGGATACCCAGGGAGGCTGTGACAGCCCCATCCCTGGAGATGTTCAAGGCCAGGTTAGGTGGGGGTCTCGGGCAGCTTAATTTAGTAAGATGTCTCAGCCCATGTCAGGGGCATTGCAACTACATGATCTTTAAGGTCCCTTCCAATCCTAACTACTCCATGATACTGTGATATCTATGAGTATATAGGCATATGTATGTGTGTATAGAATCATAGAATAATAGAATGACTAGGTTGGAGGGGACCCACTGGGTCATCGAGTCCAACCATTCCTAGAAATCCCTAAACCATGCCCCTCAGCACCTCGGCCACCTGTTCCTTAAACGCCTCCAGGGAAGATGACCACCTCCCTAGATAGCGTATTCCAGTGCCCAATGACCCTTTCCGTGAAAAATTTTTTCCTGATGTCCACCCTAAACCTCCCCTGGTGGAGCTTCTTCCCCCTTGTTCTGTCCCCTGTCACTTGGGAGAAGACACCAGCTCCTTCCTCTCTACAGCCTCCTTTCAGGTAGTTGTAGAGAGCAATAAGGTCTCCCCTCAGACTCCTCTTCTCCAGGCTAAACAACCCCAGCTCTCTCAGCCGCTCCTCATAAGACTTGTTCTCCAGCCCCCTCACCAGCTTTGTTGCTCTTCTCTGGACATGGTCCAGAGCCTCAACATCCTTCTTGTGGTGAGGGGCCCACAACTGAACACAGGACTCAAGGTGCGGTCTCACCAGTGCCGAGTACAGAGGGAGAATCACCTCCTTGGACCTGCTGGTCACACCATTTCTGATCCAAGCCAAGATGCCATTGGCCTTCTTGGCCACCTGGGCATACTGCTGGCTCATGTTCAGTCAGCTGTCAAACAACACCTTCAGGTCCTTCTCCTCCAGGCAGCTTTCTAGCCAGACTTCTCCCAGTCTGTAGCACCACACAGGGTTGTTGTGCCCCAAGTGCAAGACCCGGCATTTGGCCTTGTTAAACCTCATGCCATTGGCCTCAGCCCAGTGGTCCAGCCTGTTCAGATCCCTTTGCAGAGCCTCCCTACCCTCCAGCAGATCCACACTTCCTCCCAGCTTAGTGTCATCTGCAAACTTGCTGAGGGTGCACTCAATGCCTTGATCCAGGTCATTTGTAAAGACATTGAACAGAGCTGGACCCAGTACCGAGCCCTGAGGAACCCCACTTGTGACTGGCCTCCAGCTGGAGTTAACTCCATTGACCACCACTCTCTGGGCCCGGCCATCCAACCAGTTTTCCACCCAGGACAGTGTGCATCTGTCCAGGCCAGAGGCTGACAGTTTCTGAAGCAGAATGCTGTGAGAAACTGTGTCAAAGGCTTTACTGAAGTCCAAGAAGACTACATCCACAGCCTTTCCCCCATCCAGTAGTCGAGTCACTTTGCCATAGAAGGCAATCAGGTTAGTTTGGCAAGATCTGCCTTTCATGAACCTGTGTTGACTGGGCCTGATCACCCGGTTCTCTTGCATGTGCTTCATGATAGCACCCAACATCACCTGTTCCCATGACTTCCCCCGGCACTGAGGTCAGACTGACAGGCCTGTACTTCCCCGGATCCTCCCTGCAACCCTTCTTGTAGATGGGCACAACATCAGCCAGCCTCCAGTCCAGTGGAACTTCCCCAGTCAGCCAGGACTGCTGGAAGATGATGGAAAGGGATTTGGAAAGGACATCCTCCAGCTCCTTCAATAGTCTTGGGTGGATCCCATCCGGCCCCATAGACTTGTGGGTGTCTAGGTGGGCAAGCAAGTCTCTAACCTCCTCCTCTTAGATCATGGGAGCCTCATTCTGCTCCTCTAACTCCTGGGTTTGTACACAGAGGGAACAACTTTCCCTGGTATTAAAGACTGAGGCAAAGAAGGCATTAAGTACCTCAGCCTTGTCCTCATCCCTAGTCACTGTTGTTCCTTCTGCATCCAATAGGGACTGAATATTGTCCCTAGTCCTCCTTTTCTTGTTGATATATTTGTAGAAAGATTTTTTATTATCTTTCATAGACTTAGCCAATTTGATTTCTAGTTGGGCCTTGGCCCTCCTGATTTTTTCCCTGCATGATCTCACTTCCTCCCTGTAGTTCACCCAAGACACCTGCCCTTTCCCCCAAAGCTTATAAACCTTCTTGTTCTTTTAGATGCATCCCAAAATCTCCCTGCTCAACCAAGCTGGCTTTTTCCCCCTCCAGCTCCTCTTCCAGCACACAGGGATGGCTTGCTCCTGAGCTGCTAGGGTTTCATTTCTTAAGAGCACACAGCCCTCATGGGCTCCCTTGCCCTAAAGGACTGTCTCCCATGGGACTTTGCCAACCAGCCTTCTGAACAGTTCAAAGTCTGCCCTCTGGAAGTTTAATGTGACTGTTTTGCTAATAATATCTACCAGCCCCTTCAATACTCTTGAAGGATCCGATCCCGCCCCATAGACTTGTAGGTGATCATCATTGTATCATCACAGTAACAGAAACATATATGCATGTATACACAGAAATCCAAAGCTGTTAAAACAAGGCAAAATTTCAAATGTGATAAAAGTTTACATTTTAAAAAAGTTATCAACATGTTTCTACAATAAAATACTGAAGTCATATGGAAAGGTCTAGAAGTGACCACTAGCATCATGATCACAGTGCTTTGAAATCAAAAATAACTATGAATATATGAATACGTTTTCCTTTACTTGTAGTCTTAATTAAGGGTGTATTTACATTGGGGATATGTGGTTTTGTGTTTGGTTGTTTTAACTTGTATTCAGATTTCATTTCTCAAATGAACGCCCTGTTTTGTCTTACTTGCCATGCTTTGGTTCACATCGTGGAATACGTAATCTAGGTTGCCCATAGATAAAACTACTTTGTATAATGTGCTTCTGAAGCACATGCAGTATAATCCAACCATTACTGGACATTCAGCTCACTGAGGTGTAGCAGCGCTGATCTGGGGTAAAAAACCCACACATGTTATGAACACCACATCCTCAGCAGCTTTACAGATCAGGTCCTCTGCTGCAGATGCAGACGTATTCTAGCAGATATCTGATTTAATTGTTGCCAAGGCTTCTCTTCTAGTCAACGAGGAGAGATAGACACCTTTAAGGCTGTTGAATCCTACTCAGTGTGCAGAGTTACTTGAAAAGAAATAAACTTCCTGTAAATAAGTTGTATTTCAGACAAGATATGAAATTTGAGAACTATACACTGGTGAACTTAAAAGAGATTTCTGCTAAACATCAAGGTTTTCCTGGATCCTGTTTCTCAGATATCTAAATATCCCAGCGCACAAAACAACACCCAGGTTAGTGTGAATTTCCTTTTACGGATGAAGCTTGTAAGGTTTAGCCATTAAAATCGTTTCATAGCAACTGACCTTATTTATTTAATTTAGCTATAAATTCTCTGAGAAACTTCTTTTTTGTATGCGTTTGTCTGTATAACACAAAGTACAATCATATCATCTTTACAGAAGCAGTGAAAATATTGGTATTAGGAAGAATATACCTATTGCAGGGGTGAATAATATTTTCAGGGCTAGGAGAAGGAAACCTGTAACTTAAGGATAAGAATGCAAAAGTAAAAATCCATATTTTCTGTGGTATCAAATGATTAATTTGTTTATGCGGCATGTGGTAGAAGACTGAAGGAAAATCTCCTTGAAGAGTGAGAAGACACCAGTCTAGAATCCAATGTGTATTGAACTCAAAGGTTCAAGGCTCTAAGAAACACACAAAAGAACAGTTATGAACTCTTACACAATACTTTTATCAGTTTCATTTGTTTATTTTGCACATATCTAAGCACTAAAACATATATCCAGTACCTCAGGCAACTTACTTCACCTTACCACAGTTAAAGATTCATAGGGAGTTCAATTACAGAATGATTGGCTAATTTCAAGAGCTTGTTTTAGCTATTAAGCCCTCCACAAAGTCTTTATGAATGTTCTAATGAATACCTTGCAAGACTTTCAATGTAATGAAATTTGTATTAAAACACTATAAGGAGTGTCCCACAATGTAAGGTCACTTCCATTTTTTCTCATTACAGCTCTAGAAGGACAAAAGAAGAAAAGGAGAATATCAAGTTCTTCTTTTTTTGGGGGCTACAGGAGGGATGTTAACTTTGAGCACATAACTCCCAATGTTAACCTGAAAGTAACATCATTGGTTTATGGTGACCTAGGAGACTGTTCAATAATAATTGCTAAATTGAGTCAGACTGGATAAATCCATCCTTTACTTTCTTTTTGGACAGCCATGCGTAACTTGGGATTGAATTACAGTAGATGAGAGGTGGTGGAGTATCCTTAACAATTTGAACCAACGAAGGATAAATGAGGAAAGGAATGATTAAAAGCAACTGATATCTAAATACTAATCTTTTAACCAGCTGAAAGAGATCACTTACACAATTTAAGAAAGAGACTTACAAGAAATGTTAGGACAGTCATCCACAAATAATACGCCCAGAAGCCTACATTCAAAATGTGGACCTAAGAGAAGACAGTACTCAGACAGTAAAGATGTGGAACATTACATATAAAAAAGTATGTGTTTTCCATACATGGGTTCACATTTTTAAATAGCAGACTTTGACATTCATGCAACTGACATATTGATTAATCATTTATTTTTATAGCCATAGCAGAACAAAATTCCAGTATGGTAAGTTCTGTACAGATATGTAATCTGTCAGCATTTGAGTTTATGTCTGTCATGTTTCATACAGGATGAAGATGTAGCTTTATTTATCTGAGCTGTACTATTGTGGAAGTACTAGGGGTGAGACCATAAAGAGGTGAGACACTTGCAAAATTATCCTGAATTAATTTTTAAAGTGGATTATTTCAATCTCATTAAACTGTCATGTGAATCTCCGTCTGAGAATTAAAATGGTCTTATTTTGATTTTGTTTGATTCACTTCCAAATTTACTCTGAATTAAGGCCACTTGAACTTTGAGTGTGTGTCCAAAGAGAGACCTTAAGCCATTCCACAAAAATTTCACTGTTAAATGCAAACTAAATTACTGAAGGGATTTATGTAGATAAAAGCAACTTCACCATATTTAGATAAATGTTAATTGATTGTTAGAGTTATTTCTAAATGCTATTCTAGTCTGACCATTAAAAAGGACAGCAGGATTACATTCCTCTCCTCCTCTCCTCTCACCTCCCTTCCCTCTGGAATACTTACATCTTCACAGCGCTCAGGATCGCTCTTTCTTTTGCTAATTTTGTATAGTTCTGCTGTGTACACAGTGCTATACATGTGCCTCTTTCACTTGAGTTATCTACAAAATCATCACCTGTCTTCGTGTCCATGAATCTGAAGATGTGGAAGTGATTGGCACTGAAAATGATTTAAGGACTCATTTGATTTTGCTCTGAAATGGATGAAGAGTGCTCAAATGACTCCATATTATATCTTTACTGTAGAGCAAACATAAACACCTGAATTCAATAAGTGAAAGGTGAAGAGCAACAGCTTCACACGTACATTAGAATACATAGCAAACACTTGCCAGACATCTACACTGGGGTTCATGTAAGTAAATGTAACTATTACAGCACTGATATCTGCTTCCAGGCTCGTCTGCCTCTATATTTAGAGGACAGAAAGGGGTGCTACAGTGTGAGAGTCATCTCATGATAAAATAGATGTCTAAAACTGTATCCTGAAAATGCTTCCTTTTGTCTGCTGTTTGTACAAGAATGTAAGAGGCCTATCTTAGGTACACAGAGCTAGTGAAGATGAAATTAATCTTACCCAATTAATTTGATTGTCTTGCTGCTATGCTTCATTATTGGGTTATTTTGTCCCTTATAATGTATTACAGCACTGTTTGCCACAAGTGAGAAATTATCAATGCATTACAGTCTCTTGCAAAGTTAATTTTGAAGACGAAAATATTCTTGAAGTTCAGTTTCTTCACACTATGGGGTGGCCTTCGCTAGGTTACTGCTCCTTCTAAATTTACATATATAACAATATACCCTGTCAATAATACATTTCCTGAAAGGTATTTCTGGAAAGAATAAGTAAGTCACTAAGTGGTGGAGAAAGTGATTTTAGACAGGTTGTCATTACCTGAATAAAAATATTATTTATTCTTGCAGTTTTTATTAGGATAAGGTGGTCATGAGATCACTGTGCTGACCTTCAATTCATTCTGCTCTTATTCTTGTTAGCAACTTCTCAAAGCCTAAATGTCTTACTAAAGTCCATTCTATCCACATTTGAACTTTGACTACTTGGTAGGGGGAAAAGAAGCAATATTTTTCTATCCAGTTCCGGAAAAGCATAGTATTTACCCCTGAATAGCCATACTCAGGTCCTATCCTTTGCTATTATTTTATCAATTTGTGGGGCTGAAAGCAAACAAAATTTACACTTAATAATATTGACACTTAATAATATTTACAAATTTTGCAGTTTTCTGTCTTCAAAAGATTTTGTAAAAATTGTCTGTAAGGTGTGAAAAAAGCTATCAAAATAGCAGGCAAAATACTGTCTTAGAGAAAAAAAAATGGGGTTAATTTTCTTTGTCTGATTTTTTCTAACTGCTACATTCATCACTACAGAATCTAGTCTGCTGGTGTTAGCTGATCTGATTGTAATAATTTCCTATGTTTTTATTCAAATTTTGGACATTTGACAAATGTACCATTTATATTTGCAAATTATTATACAGCATTGAAAAAATATCTTCTGGCATTAGAAGGAACTGCTTTGCATCTCCTAAGCTACATCTCAACTGCCTTTAGTGTTTCTCAGAAGATGTCAGAGGTGAAAAGTTATCTTTAGGACTCCAATATGACCCTTTAGATGAAGCAGCCGTCCAAATGGATATTCAGGGGACGACATACGTTATTGTGTCTCAAATATCAGAGCTATTCAGACTTGTTGTGGCAAGGATAGATCCTGGCCATTCTGCCCTCCTTCCCCAAAATAGTCTTAGAATTACACAATCATAGAACAGTTCAGGTTGGAAGAGACCTTAAAGGTCATGTAGTTCCAACCCCTCTGCCACGGGGAGGGACATCCTACTTAATCAGACCATCCAAGGCCCCATCCAACCTGGTCTTGAAGACCTCCTGGGATGGGGCATCCACAGCTTCCCTGGGCAGCCTGTGCCAGTGCCTCACAACTCACATAGTGAAGAAATTCTTCCTTGTGTCTAGTCTAAATCTGACCCTCTCCCCTTGTCCTGTCTCTCCAAGCCTTTGTAAACAGTCCCTCTCCAGCTTTCCTGCAGCCCCTTCAGGTACTGGAAGGTCACTATATCATCTCCTCTGAGCCCTCTCTCCTCCGGGCTGAACAACTCCAACTCTCTCAGCCTGTATTCATACGGTGGGTGCTCCAGCCCTCCAATCATATTTGTAGCCTCCTCTAGACCCATTCCAACAGCTTCTTACATATCCTTCTTACACTGAGGATTCCAGAACTGGACACAGTATTCCAGATGAGGTCTCACAAGAGAGAAATAGATGGGTAGAATCCCCTCCCTCGCCCTGCTGGCCACGCTTCTTTTGGTGCAGCCCAGGATACAGTTGGCCTTCTGGGCTGCGAGCTCACATTGCCTGCTCACATCAAGCTTCTCATCAACCAGCACCCCCAAGTCCTTCTCTGCAGGACTGCTTTCAATCACATCATCCCTCATCCGGTATTGGAATTGGGGATTGCCCCAAACCAGGTGTAGGACCTTGCACTTGGTCTTGTTGAACCTCATGAGGTTCTTGTTATGTTAAAAAAGTATTCAGCTTACCTCTCTGCTAATATCAATGTGCCCACATAAAGTTTCACTTTTTGCATACTAAATTGATGTAGAGCTTCTTAAACCAATGGAAAAATATGTGGTGAGAATCAGATTAAGTCAGAAATCTTCTCTTGCTACTCTTAGTAAGGGTGTTTCCTCTGCATGCTGACACTTTCATGGACCACCATATCCATATATATGACTACTTGTTCCTCGTGGTATGATTTGAGCTCAGAATCTGAAGCCAAGAGTGAAAAATCTTTGTTAATTTTATTATTGTTGTCAAATTTGAGTCACCTTGAGAAAGGTTATATTGGGACACAGCCTTTGTATTGACTTGTTTTCTTACAAAAGAGACTTTTGAGTCACCCAGGATGTTGGAGAAAATAGTTTCTTGTTCAATGAATTGCATCTTTTTTATGGAAACCTTAGCAGTGCAAACAAATGCTGTCAATTATCATCAACCTGGTGATGCTAATTCTAGCCACAAAATAAGCCAATTTGGCTAGAAAAAGGAGGATGACAAGAGGTATCTTCCACTGCAGCAACACTAATGATGTTCGGGTTAATCCATGACCCTTAGCTGCATTCTGTAATTTAAGGAGATTAAAAGACCAGGAAAGTCAACTCCTCCTGAAATGTTGTTAATAGACACTCTCAACTCACCAGCTTTCAGGCTTACAAAGAAACATAAGTTTGAAATGCATGGCATAAATCACAGCCCTGAAGCCTCAGAGGGCTTGAAAATAAGAACATGCATGTCCAGAAAGACATTAGCACACTGTAGTCCTAAACGTAACACAACCAGTGATGTTGCTGTTCAAACACTATTTTGGGCTGAAATGTGCCTTCTTGGTTATTCCTAACGTATACTATTTGCATGTGTGAGGGAGAAATAGAAGAGGAGGGAGGAGAATGGAAACTTCAATGTAAAAATTTTGCTACTGCGTGGTGCATAAGTTTTAGTGAAAAAAATCAACAGAGACATGACACTAAAGACTTTATTTCTTCAAGAAACACAACTAGAATCAAATCAGATACGCACATTTCACTGGGAATAGCTCACAAATAATTCTCCATGGCCATATGCACTTCATTCAGTCCAGAGTTAATTTTGCATTTTGTTATCCTCAAAGGATAGCTTAACTTTAGTTCTCTTTTAAAGATGTAATGAACAGCTAAAAGGGTGGCTGTATGTGTGTGGATATGAAAGAGAAAATATGTGTTTCTTTTAAAAAAGAGAAAAAGGAGGGAATGAGATTGTTGTTTGGGTTTTTTTGGTGGTTTTTTTTCCCTCAGCTTCTCTTAAGGAAACTGTGAGTAGAGTCCCTTGATTTAAGACCGTTTACTGGATAAAACATAGTCATAGGTCTAAACAATGACTCCATATACTCAAAAACCAAATTTTTCGGAGTGTACAAATCACCATTTCTCTTTAGAAACTAATTTCTTTCCACCAGTTAAAATGTTTCCACAGTTCAGTGCTACTAAAGATATCACTGTAAAACCTGAATTTGCCACAAATAGGAAAATGACAGAAAGTTTTGTAAACCAAGGCTGTATATTTCAGATGAAATGTGCTAGTTTAACTTATTATGGGAAGCACTATCATTACGGAGAAAGATGAGAATATCATACAGGAATAACTGCATGATCTTGAGGACAGAAGGAATTGAAATTAAATTGATTTAACAGAGTGAATTTCCAGGCTATTTGCTCCAAGGAGATAGTAAGAATTCTTGCTTTTAGAATCAGGACTGATGGGGATGAAGATAATAATCTTGGGTGCATCAGTCTTTCACCAATTATTTTAAACTATAAATTTAATGTCGATAGTTTGAAGATCTGGGTGATACAGGAAAGAACGAATGTCATTTACACAGTGTAATACTTTGACTCTATTTAAAATACAGGGAATGATTATGGGAATAAAAATCAAAATGGAAAAAGCACGAAGAAGGACTGCTACAGAGACTGTAGAAAACAGAATACATTGAACTACCAGAGAGGAAAGTAGTTGGGTGTATTTAACCTGGCAAAATTAAAGGTGACAGGATATGACTGCAGTGAATAAACATTTTGAGAGGGTAAACATCGGCATCTAAGACAGCTTGCTTAACCTAAAGAACAATGTTGGTAGAAAAGAAAATAAGTGTGTAATATCTGGGAAGCAGATAAGATAAAGATTAAAAAGGCACTTTATAAGCACAGAAGAACAAGGTTCTGGAAACTGAATTGGCAGTGTAGTCACGGAAGCAAAACAAAGCTGAGATGGCTGAACTTTCAGTGTTGTCCATGTGTCACATTTGCCTGCAACTAAGCAATTCTTGACACTGTGTTTCAAGAGATACTTTCCTGCCAAGGTCCTGAAGCCTATGGTAGCTTTTTGAAACTTTGGGGTTTTGATAATGCAATTTTAGAAGCACAAATCTGAGCAACAAGTAAATTGACCCCGGAGAGCTGAATAGAAACAAGATGGAACATGAAGGACACCACTGAGTTGAGCGAGTGAAAGACCTGAATAATTGTGTGGTCTTGGAAAAATAACAGCTGACTGGAACTAGCTGAACTAATTCCTTAGACCAAAACCAGAAACTCTAGCATAAATCAGGAAGCCACACAGAAAGAACTGCCACCTAAATAAAGGTCAGTTTTGGACAAGAATAACACACATATAATTGAGAACTGAAAAGAACTCTGAACCGAGTTTACAAAAAAATTCTAAAATTATTTTTGTTTTCAGTCCTTTTTTATGCTTTTCTTATGGAAAATCCTGGGCCACTTTTTAGTTGACCATGCAATTTTTATGGATAACTTTTAAAATTAGATAAAATAATCTCTAAACTGACTGAGCAAAGAATTTCCTGAAAGTCTGTATAGAGTTTCACAAAGGAAAATAAACAAAATAAAATGCAGAGAACACTCCACACAAACTCCACATTGAATAAAAAAGTAGGCTTCAATTCAGTTTTTTCAGCTTTTGTGAAAACTGTTCTTTGGTTTCTTTGTAGTATTTGATATTGTACAGAAGTTTTGTATTCATCCTCTTGTTGCTACTCTGTTTTTATCCGGCTGTCAAGAACTATTTTTTTTTTTACATATGGTAACTACCCATAGGACATTGGCTAAAAAAATATAATAAAACCGGTTAAATGCCTGACGTGATGAGCAACACTTGATTGAGAAAAGATGCAAATGAAATTTGGTTTCTTAATTTTTAGCTTTTTTAAAATAACTATCAAACAGAGTTGGTCCCTGAAGATTTTTATTTATCATGCATGAAGGTTCGTTTTATGAGCAAAATGTTTTGTAGGGTTCCAGTCACAGCTCACTGGATGTTGTTCTGAAGAGCATTTGTCTTCACCATCGCAAGTAACTGTCTGAAAAAGCTGTATAGCTATTCAGTTTCAGAAAAAAATAAGCTTGAACAGCAAAAGAGTACCTTAGCTTACCACCTGTGATCTTTTCCTCTGGACAGCACCTTTTATTCTGATACCATCCATCATATATGGAAAGTAACATTGAAGAAACTGTGAAAGCAACTATTTTACGTGGAGGATTGTTTTTTGCTAACTGTTATAAACAAAACTACGCAAAATCCTTTTACCAGTTCCTCGACTTGATGGGGATTAATGCATTGCATTGAGAAGATGCCTCATGTTTGCTGTGGAAGGTTACTTTTTTTGTGAGTTTAACATCTGCTTTTACATTTCCAGGAAGATCTAAGTGGAATAGACTCCATGCCTCATACAAGCTACTGAATCAGGGGGATTTTTTGCTTATTTCTGGTCTCTCTCTGTCTATTACAGTAATTTTAAAGCTAGAGAAGCATAAAATAATCAGCCCAGTTCCCTGTTCAGTGCATCCAATTTCGCTTATGCATATTCTGTGATTCAAAGTGAATGAACAAGTCATGGACATCATGCTGGTTTACAGGGCAAAAGCCTGCTACTAAATTAGGCACTTTGCTAGACTTTATCTCCAAAAGATCTGTGTTGTGTTGTATGCTGCAACATCTTTACAGAGACTGTGAGGTCATGGCCACCTTTGGACTTGAATGTGGGTGTATTGTAACTGAACCTGAATTTAATCCCTGTTCTGTCTCAATGATAAATCAAAGCCTACTTGCATGCAGATGCAAAATCTGCAGATACCACCAAAGTCTTATTTTATTTCCTGGTCAGAAATGATCACAGACAAGAACCAAGCAGGTAAATGACTCACAACCATCTCTTCTTCTGAAGTCTGGCTCATTCAAAGCATCACAACATCTTTTGCGCTTGGAAAGTAGGTAGTGGTGAGGAGGGTACTTTTCTGGACTGTGCTCAGTGGTCGATGTAACCATGCAGACAGAGGAAAGGGTATTGAAGGATGATCACGGGGATGACTGAGCTTTACTTCTGAATTGTGGTATGCTCAGGTAAGGAAAAATAAAGAAACTTTTAGCTTTCCTCTAAATGACTTTGGCCAAACTTGCTGCATAATAAAGCCTTTAGATAAATGAGGATCTGTACAAAAGTCTGGCCCTCATATTTGTCTTTTTCTATCTTACTCCTCCAAAGGGTAAGTGTTGCCTGTCTGGAGCAAAGTATAAATATTAACAAAAAATTGTACACAGCAAAGAACATTTTAAAAAATATTACAGCTTTTTCCAAGGTTTGTAATCATGGGGGGAAAAAAAAGTTTGAGGAAAAAAAAATTAAAATCATAGATTCATAGAATGATTAGGGTTGGAAGGGATCTTAAAGATCATCTAGTTCCAATCCCTTTGCCATGGGCAGGGATATCTTCCACGGGCAGGGACATGTTCCACTAGAGAAATCTTTCATCCTACTTTGGCTTTGTTTGTAAACAGAGATCCTACAAGAACATTGCCTTTTATCTCATGTTAAGGGAGACATTCTTTTTTGCTCTTTGAGCCAGATTTGAATATTAACAACGTAATATTGGTCTGATATTTTCCCAGCATCTTCCATTTGAGGCTCTGTTACGCAGCCATAAAACCGTAGGAGTGGATAAATTTCCCTTAGGTATCAGTTTTTGAAATCAAACTGTTGTCTGCTGAGTGACTGAGCTCTTTGCACTGCTGCTTCTGTTTCCAACACACTTCCAAGGCAAAGAATCTTTTCTCTCCTTCCAGAAATTATTGCAGTTACAGATGTGCTGATACAGTTCCATGCGGAGACTGAAAGTGACTTAATGAATAATACGAGTGCACCATGCAGAAAGAGTGACTTCCAGCTACAACAAGTTCAGCAAATCTCCTGCTGGCTCTGCTGGCAGGCGACCTCGCTTCAACAGAGATTCTGTTATGTCCATAACACTGTCTCCCAGGGACTAAGGAGATTCTAGTTTGAGAGCTGGCCTTGACCATATTCTTTCATATGTGCCTCTTAGCCAATGGATATATGGGAGATTTTAGCCAGTAAAATGTCCTGCCCTTAATTGTCTTTCAGTGACGAAGTAAATGAATTAATTCCAGTTTCCTGAATGATGGGTGTGGATGATTCTGGGCAAACTCCTTTTCTCTTTGAAAGCACACAGGCTCATCGGCACACTCTCCCACCTTAATACCTCCTCGCCGTATGAAAACTTAAAGTGGAAAATGTAACAAGTCCAAAACAGATCCAAAATTTAGGATTCTAAATAAAAGGCCTGATGTTCGAAAGGGCTGTAGGAACACATAACTCCACCACATTAGTACACATTAAGGAACCGTACATTAGAATCCAGTTTCAGAAAATCTTGGTGAAAAAGATTAACTAGATTAGGAAAGGTTAAATATGTTTTAATTTCTGGCAACAACTGTGATGTATTCATCAGCAAAGAAAATGCAGTATCTGAACTTTGCAGAAAAGTTTTTTTACAGAGCTTTTAGTAAGGGGGAAAAATAAGAAGACTGTCAAAACTTTTCCTTTTGGAAAAATCAACGTGAGATATTTTATTTTCAGTTTAGTTTACTTATGGTAAATTGTGTTGTTTTTCAAAAGTATCTGCAAACTTTTGGTTCAGAAAAAATCTTAAAATAATAGTAATAAAAAAGCCATCATATTTTTTGTCATTAATGTGACTTTTTTAATTGAAAAAAAGTTTCAAGATCTAGTTTTAAGATCCTATGTACCAAGTGGCTTAGGTTTTCTAAAGGAATGTATTTAAAAAAAAAATCTTTCATGGATATTTTCATATTTATAACCTCTCTTCCATCTAAACCCAAAAAGATAGCTCTGTAGGAGTATTTGAAAATGTGAGAGTAGAGGAAAGGTCGTTTGCTGTGAGAAAGGATTTTTCTTTTTTAATATACCAGTAAAATATCCATTTACTTTTATTTTTCCCTTTCAGTATCATAATTTAAACTGTAAAGATCAATTAATATAGTCTCTCATTGGACTGTTTTGCTATATGAATGAGCACGATGGGGAAGAACTCTATCTCAAGTGATGAGATCTAAATGGAGAAGGGATGCGTTTTGATGAGTTTCAGAAAACAGAAATCACAATGAAGTTTATTGGGCTGTGCAATATCTCTTCAAGGTAGAAACTGCTTGTCTTTATACAGTTTGTACTACAATTGGCATAAGCAGTGCTGTCTGTATCCAGCCCTGGAACTACCATAGTTCAGTGTGAGTGTATAGGTCTGCTGTTGCAAGGAGGTAATTTTTATGAACTGAAAAGCCAGACTCAAACATTTCCAGCTTTCATGCTGGATAGCTCATGAACTATGGGCTAGTTGTGAAAGTTCTTGGTCAAAATAAGAATAAATATTTCCATTTCTGATAGGTATTTCACAGAAAAACCTCACTTTTCCATTGGGGAAAAAAAACGGAACAAACTCAAATACTGGTCTTCCTTCCTACCCTTCTCATTTTCTTGTTTAAATGAAAAACAGGGAAAATAAAAAGAATAAAGATCACAGAATCACAGAGTCTTTTAGATTGGAAAAGACCTTTAAGATCAGCGAGTCCAACTGTAAACCTAACACTCCCAAGTCCACCAACAAACCACATCTCTAAATGCCACATCAACACATCTTTTAAATAGCTCCAGAGGTGATGACATGAACCCTTCCTTGGGCAGCTTCTTCCAATGCCTGATAACCCTTTCAGCAAAGAAATTCTTCCTAATATCTAGTCTAAAATTCTCCTTGCACAACTTAAGGCCTTTCCCTCTCATCCTACTGTTTGTTACTTGGAAGAAGAGACCAACACCCGACTCACCACAACTTCCTCACAGGTATTTGTACAGAGCATTAAGGTTTTGCTTCATTCTCCATTCCTCCAGACTAAACAGCCCCGGTTCTCTCAGCTGCTCCTCGTGAGACTTGTGCTCCAGATCCTTCATCATCTTCATCACCCTTCTTTGAACATACTCCAGCAGCTCAATGTCCTTCTTGTACTGAGGGACCCAAAACTAAAGACAGGATTCAAGGTGTAGCCTCACCTGTGCCAGTGCTGAGTACAGGTGAGGATGATCGCTTCCCTAGTTCTGCTGACCACACTATTCTTGATACAAACCAGGGTACAGTTGGCCTTCTTGACCACCTGGGCACACTACCAGCTGTCAACCAGCACCCCAGGTCTTTTTGGGGATAACTTTCCAGCCACCTCTCCCCAAGCCTACAATGTCATACGCCGTTGTTCATGACGGAAGTGTAGGGCCCGATTCTGACCTTTTTGAACCCCACAAAATTGATCTCAGCCTATTGATCCATCACGTTCAGACCCCTTTATAGAATGCTTCTTCCCTCAAAAAGATCGAAACTCCCATCCAGTTAGACGTATCCTACAATTTTAGTGAGAGTGCACTTGATACCCTCACCCAGATAACTGATAAGGATATTAAACAGAACTGCCCCCAACTCTGAGCCCAGGGGAACACCACCTGTGACAAGCCACCAATTGTGTGCAAATCCATTCACTAAAAGTCTTCGGGCCGAACCATCCAGTCAGATTTTTATCGAGGAAAGAGTATGCCCTTCCAAGCAATTTCTCTCTTCCATAATTATAATTTTAAATTTGAATAAATACATCTGTGCATAGATATTCTACCCTTCACTCATTGACTCTCCTGCATTTTCTAGATTTTTCTTTCCCCCCCTTTTTTATTTTTTTTCAAAGGAATACTTCATTTTTTCTTGATCCCAATTAGTCTTCAATTTAATTTTAATATACTGGAAAACTTTCTTCTTTACTGGTATAAGTAGTTCTTTTCCTGGAGGAAAAGAAGAAATAATATTGCATTAATGAAGCAAGAAAATGTCTAATAAGCACACCAGTTAGGTATGAATAAATGAGATGCGTGTTCATAATTTGTGAGAATTGTTAAAGTGAAAATCATAGAATCATAGAATCACTAGGTTGGAAGGGACACACTGGATCATCGAGTCCAACCATTCCTAACAATCCCTAAACTATGCCCCTCAGCACCTCATCCACTCATCCCTCAAACAGCTCCAGGGAAGGTGACTCAACCACCTCCTTGGGCAGCCTCTGCCAGTGCCCGATGACCCTTTCTGTGACAAATGTTTTCCTGATGTCCACCAGCCTGATGGAGCTTGAGGCCATTCCCCCTTGTCCTGTCCCCTGTCACTTGGGAGAAAATGCCGGCTCCCTCCTCTCTACAATCTCCTTTCAGGTAGTTGTGGACAGCAATAAGGTCTCCCCTCAGACTCCTCTTCTCCAGGCTAAACAACCCCAGCTCTCTCAGCCGCTCCTCATAAGATTTGTTCTCCAGCCCCCTCACCAGCTTTGTTGCTCTACTCTGGACACGCTCCAGAGCCTCAACATCCTTCTTGTGGTGAGGGGCCCACAACTGAACACAGGACTCAAGGTGCGGTATTACCAGTGCCGAGTACAGAGGGAGAATCACCTCCCTGGACCTGCTGGTCACACCATTTCTGATCCAAACCAAGATGCTATTGGCCTTCTTGGCCACCTGGGCACACTGCTGGCTCATGTTCAGTCGGCTGTCAACCAGCACCCCCAGGTCCTTCTCCTCCAGACAGCTCTCCAGCCACTCTTCCACAAGTCTGTAGTACTGCATAGGGTTGTTGTGCCCCAAATGCAGGATCCGGCATTTGTCTTTGTTAAACCTCATCCCACTGGCCTCGGCCCTGTGGTCCAGCCTGTTCAGATCCCTTTGCAGAGCCTCCCTACCCTCCAACAGATCCACACTTCCACCCAGCTTAGTGTCATCTGCAAACTTGCTGAGGGTGCACTCAATGCCTTCATCCAGGTCATTGATAAAGACATTGAACAGAGCTGGACCCAGTACCGAGCCCTGAGGAACCCCACTTGTAAGCGGCCTCCAGCTGGAGTTAACTCCATTGACCACCACTCTCTGGGCCTGGCCGTCCAACCAGTTTTCAACACATGAATGATACAATATTTCATGTTCCATGCCACTATTTTCTGTGAAGACAAAGAAGAAGAAAGCCAATTAATTTTAATTCCAGTTGTCTTTATTGCATGATTGAGTCCCTCACTCATTCCACAACGCAGCAAAGAACACTGTGGTACAGAACAATGAGTCAGAAAATATTTCAAAGGCATATTTAAGTAAATAAACATCAACCTGCAAGAGAATCTTTGTTGCAATCACAGGCAGAATAAAAGCTGGTTTTGAAACTTTTTCAGACTGAGAGGATTTATTTTTAAGAAAAAACAGCCAACTTGTAAAAATTTCAAAAATATCTAGGTATATAAGTAAATATATTTGAATTAATGCAATCACACGTACAAATGAATACAGGAAGACAACAGAGACAGAGTAGAGAAAATGGAAAATAAAACGAAGTAGAAATGGAAAATATGTGCCCAATAGCCTCTATATTCTCTGAGAATATTGCAGATTATAGCAAACAAATGAACTATAGGCAGGTGTAACACATGGCATTTCAATATAGATCTGCCTTATAGCAGTATTAAAATATCTTTCAATCTGGAGATAGCTTAAACCCTTCTCTACTGTACACAGGGAAAGATCTTTCTGCTATACAGCTTCTTGCAGAAAGACTCACATCAACCATTTGGGCAGTGCCCGGAAATAGTTGTGTGCAACAGTCTTGAAGTGCAAAGAGGAAGGATCAAATTTATCTGTTCTGATAACACCGAAATGTTAACAAATCCATATTTCTGCCTGTATAAGTGCCGTTATTTGGAAAAGCTTGATTTCTCTATTACTTATGAAGGCTCTACATCACCATAGAGGACTCCAATACTATGATATAATTCATTGTTTCCAAGAAAAATAAATTGAAATGAATCCCATCTTAAAGGACTCTCTTTTGTGCTTTTTATGATATTATATTCTCAGGTATTCCTGTTTAATAATCAAACAAACAAATAAAAAAAAAAAACAAAAAAAAACCCCAAAGGACTATACTATCCTCATATTTCCCAAAGTATTAGGCAACTTGCTGCATAGGTGAAATGTTTAAAATGTTTCCTGCAGGTGAAAATGTGTGTTGAGAAGCTGTGACTTAGAGATAGAGAAACAAGGGCAGTATCTATCCACAGAATAACAAAGAGTATACAATAGCAAAGAAAAATTCTATAGGAATAATTAAATAAATACTTTGCCATTGATGGAAGAATTCTGGATGTAGTGACAAAGAACAGCTCTTTTAGTCATTTTGTTATGAGCAATTGCTCCTTGCCAGTAGTTTATTTCTGCCTTTGGTTAAAAGAAGGAGTGCATGATTGCATTCTTCTTTTAAATATTTTCCTACTTTTGTCAAACTTTGGCTTTTTTTCTTTGATTTGTTGGTAAATTAATCAAAATAAGTCATGAGATTTCTTAAATACTCTCCCTCATTATTTTCTCAACCCTGTAAATGCCAGGTTCTCTATTGTGTCAACATATTGAAACATGAAATGAAAAATAAGTCTTGGTCAGACTTTGTCCCTTTTACCTCTAAATTTTATTATTTTTAAAATAGGCTAGATCAGAATTAGTGTCAGTTCTGGGAATCTGCCAAACAGTGAGATTAATGAGGCTATGCAACTGTTTCTTTAGGAAAATAGTACACTTAGACCAAGGACAGATGAATTACAGAAAACAGTACAGTAAGGATTCATTATGGGGATGGATATTACATAGGATCATAGGACTGGTCTTTCTTTTTGTTTCAAAGGGGAACAAGAAAAAGAAATGGAGGATTACTTGAGGGGAGGGAAGACTTTACAAAGGATACTTTAATAAGGATCTTGCTTACAACTTTGTGGCTCGTGAATCAGGTGGTTTCCAGAAGAAGATTCCAGTTCCTATTTCCTTGGTTTTACATTTTATATTATTTTTATGTCTTCATCCTGAAGAAATACACTTGCATTTTTCTTAGTGGATTTCCTTGTTCTTTGTCTGCACTTCGGTCCTTGTTCTTTCTAGACATATATATTTTAAATTTACATTTCTCTCCACTTTTTCAAAGAAATTCCTCTCTAAAGTTCTAACGTTATCAGGAAGCTTGACATACCTCTTTTGTTGTACAACAGCTATTTCATGTAACATGCTGAGAAAGAAGCAAATCAAAAATAGAATGTTTTAAAAATGACCACTTCAAAGGCACATTCCTCAGGTATTTAATATATATATTTTTAACCTTGGGCTATATGCTATATTTTAAAGGATATATAATTTTATCCTGTGTGTCTGGAGTTTCAAAAGACAGTGCAGTCTTCTTTTGTAGGCCAGTGAACTCTTCGTAATCCTTTTATATCTATCTTGTTAATTTCAATTATGCCTGTATAGATACTTGTTATTGGGCTGAGAACTTTTAGCAAACTACTTGTTTCCTAAGTGTAGACATGATTCTCAGGCATTACGTGACTCATGTATTCAGGAGCTGTATAATTTACACACTGTTACCTGCCAACTTCCAAAAACATATATAAGCTCTGATATCCTGAGGTGGAATTTGATCTGAATGCGAGCCTTTCCTCTTCCCTTCTGTTCCCTTCTTCTGTTTAAAGTTTCTCTTCACATTTATTTGAAGTTTTTTGTCCTGATTTCAGCTACCCCTTAAGCAAAAAAATTTGCTTAATAAGCCAAATAAGCCCTGAAATATATTCTGAACATCACTGAACTGTTCTTCTAGTTTAACCATGAAGTTTTCTAGAGAAATGATTGACTATTTCATTAACAGGTAGATGGACAGGTCTTGGGCTTTTGAATCATCTTTTCTATATTTTACTCTCTTACCAAACATTTCATTTCTCTCATTTCAAATAAAATTGAATTATATCATTGTTATATATTATTCGGTGTATTCTCTTTTCTCTCTCTCCTGTTATTCATTATTTAACTGCTGTAGCTACATTGTACACGAGAGATTCTATAAAACTAAATTAAATTAGGCTGGAGTAAATCAGTGGACTCAATGGGCTATTTCTGTCAGTGCCAAACACTATATACAATCCTTGGAAACTGTCTTACTCCCAAGTTAGTCTGTGTACTTCCCCCTAAGAATGAAAGACTTCTCTTCAAAACAGTGTCACGTGCATCTATTTATTAAAGTGAACGTTTTATAAAAGTTTAAAAATGATGTATCATGACCAGCATGTGTTCATTCATATATGGTTGCTTTATCATTGTTAAGGTTTTTATCATTCTGTCATGCAAATTTTAGTTGGAAAACATTCTTCCTTTCTATTTGACTATCCTTGATACTATTCAGGAAACACGTAAACACAGACTACTTTTGTAGCTTAAGTTTGAGATTTTCTATGTCAGGTAAATTAGTTTTTGACCTGGTGTTTCACCATTATTTTATTTTTAATCAATCATCTTAGCCTATACCTCACCTATTCAAGTAAAAAATCCACAAATATTTGTATTTTGGCTCACTAAGTAAACAGTAGGCATTTGGGCAACAGAAAACTGTCTTGGTTGTTTTGGGTTTGGTTAGGTTTTTTTTCTGAAAATCTCAGTAATAATTTGGCTATGCATTGTATTCATTTTTTAAATATCTATTATTCTTTTTTATAAGTAAGTATCTGAAGGAAAAATATCTTGATGACAAAACATATGCTTTTATTTACAATAAAGTAAAACTGGCATAGTATTGCTAACTTTCACTACTGCAGCCATCTCAAGTTTGCAATGACATGGTCTAATTTAGTCCTTTCTCACTGACTGCTCCCCTAGGATAAAATCAAGTACTATAGGATAAAGCTTCTAACCTTTTTGCTTTGATGCATAAGATCACAGCACTTAGTGCAATGTTCTGGATTTCTACCGACAGCAGTCAGGAGAAAACTTTTAATAGATTGGATGAGTCTGGATTTTTTTCATCTGGAATTATTGTAATGTGTCGATTTTACTATACGGATGGCAAATATCAAATCTGTGGCAAACTGTGGTCGTCTTTGTCCATGTGTGCTCTGCCTCATGTTGACAGCATTGTCAGGATGAAAGGAATGGAACGGAAAGGAATGGAATGAAATATTTCAGTTGCAAGAGCTTTACAATGATCATCTGGTCCAACTACCTGCCCAATTCAAGGCTGACCAAAAATTAAAGAATGTTAAGGGCATTGTCCAAATACTTATGAAATACTGACAGGCTTGTGGCATCAACCACCTCTTTAAGAAGACTGTTCCAGTGTCTGACCACCCTTTTGGTAAAGAAATGCATCCTAGTGTCTGGTCTAAATCTCCTCTGCTGCAGTTTTGAACCACTCCTCTGTGTCCCGTCACTGGATATGAGGTACAAGAGCTCAGCACCCACCTCTCCACTTCCCCTCCTCAGGAAGCTACAGAGAGCAATGAGGTCACCCTTCAGCCTCCTTTTCTCCTAACCAGGGAAGCCCAAAGTCCTTAGCTGCTCCTCACAGGACATTCCTTCCAGGTCTTTCATCAGCTTTTCTCACCTCCTCTGTGCACATCCAAAGACCTTGACATCCTTTGAAATTGTGGGGTCTAGACCTGCACACAATATTCAAGGTGAGGTCTTGCCAGCACTGCATGCAGCAGGATAATCATCTCGTTTGACTGACTGGTCATGCTGTGTTTGATGCACCCTAGGATGTGGCTTGCCCTCTTGGCAGCCAAGGCACAAAGTTGACTCATATTGATGTCAACCAGCACCCCCAGATCTCTTTCTGCAGGGTTGCTTTCTAGCCTTATATCTCCCAAATTATTTTTTTTTGAAGCATTACTCTGTCCTTGGCACAGAATCTGATATTTGAAAGTATTGAATTTCATCCCATTAATCATTGTCCGATGCTCCATTTTATCTACATCGCTCCGCAAGGACTCCTGTCCTCTAGAAGAGTCAGCAACACTTCCCACTTTGGTATCACTTGCCAATGCTGCATTCAACTCCTGCATCCAGATCGTTGATAAGAATATTGAACAGAATCAGCTCTAGGACTGAACCTTGAGGAACATCGCTGGTGACAGGTTATCAGCCAGATGTAGCCCCACTCATAACAATCCTCTGCCTTTCACTCGGTTCTTCATCAAGCGCACCATACACACACTCATCACAGAGTTGGACAACTTGTCCAGAAGAATGCTGTGTAGGACAGTGTTGAAAGGCTCAATAATATCCAGGAAAACAACTCCCATTGTTTTCCTTTCATCCACTAAGCAGATGACCTCACCATGTAACATGCTAAAATAGTTAAACAAGAATTTATCTTTGTGAACTCGTGTTGACTGTGCCATAAAACAAGTTCTGCAAAACTATTTTTTTTCTTATGGAGATATACAGGACCTGAGTTTATTCTAGTATAATTTTTTACATTGGTACAGCTCTAGTGAAAATAGCCAGGTTATTTTTTATTTCTACTTGTTGACAGGGGAGGAGAACCAGTGTCCAAGTACCAGATAGATAAGGTCTCATAGGCTTTGTCTTAACCCCGTAGCCTCCTTTTCAACTGCTTTCCTAATGGCAAATTGGGCACATCATCTCATAGAGCTTTTAGTGTCTTCTGAGCTTCACAGTTGCTTCTAACAGCTTCCATTTTCTTTTTATTAAAGACAGCAGCAGTGGTTGCTTTCTATCCAGATACTACAGTGAAACATCTGAAGAGTGGTGAAGTGAAACAGGATTCTACTTCCTTAGTGCTCAGAATCGTTCTTTGTGGTAGACAGTTTCTCTTTGACAGAAAATGTTGCCTTTCCCTTCTAATTTAGTCATGTAATGTAAAATGGAATATGTGTCTGCGACAATGTTAGACTGCTAGTGTGCATCTTTCTCTCATCTTCCTGTTGATAGCTGTGGGACACTCCTAAAGATTATTTCCCAGATCATTTTCCTTTCCTTCTTCTTTCTTCTTTCGTTTCTTTCCTCCTGAAGACATAGGGAAGCCTTCCTATTTCTTTATGATCGCATCGTGCTTTGTTTAGATTTGGAGTTAATTTGTCCCTTCTTGTTTCTGAAACATTCCCTTCAGCTTCTGTTTTCCTGCTGTGATTTCTGTTGCACATATTTAAGCCCCAAAGGCAATACTTGGATAAAATTATCATTGTCAGGGCACTGACTTCCATTCCCGTCTCTGCTCATTATTTACATTCTTTGTGTTGCAAATTACACAGCAAAGGAAGCCTAGTTCAATTTACCTACCTCTGAGTTATTCTCTGAGGTGTAATATGTTAATAAAGAGAAGCAAGTAATTAACAACTAATAAATTATAGAACTAATAAGTTTTAGTTTACTTTTTTTTTTTTTTTCTCCTGGACTACCTACATCAATTCTAATGCTTCTACTCACAACATGCAATTAATCAAAACACTTTTTTTAGTTGTTTTGGGTGGAATCCATCTCACTGAGTTTTAGGCAAAGTTTACAGTGTAACACAAGTCATTTTCTGAAGTTCCAGCCCTCTGTAGGACAGCTTGCTTCAGACCTGGATAACTAGTTTAGATCAGGTGTCTAATTTTGAGATGGACAAGTCTGTGTAAAATGTATTTTTCCCACTATGGACCAACTGTAACGTGTCTTCTGGAAGTACTTATTCCTTGACATCTAGCTACCGTGTTGTTGTGATTGTTCTGTGAACTTATGCCTTGCCCTGTCTCCTTGACAACTGCTTGACAATGCAGAGTGCTTCCTTGATTTCTCTTATATATATTTTTTTTATTAAAGTGGAATATTTTGAATGGGGTGATACACATTAATACAGAGGTACACAGTGCATACTGAGCTCACAAGTGCATTAAATCGTGAAAGAAACTTTTAGACTACATCATCACTAGTTTTCCTGACCCGCAAATCCAAAACCCACTTGAGATACTTCTATAAAACTCTTATGTGCCTATTCAGAAGAACTATTTTTTTGACTAGCTCATGCAGGCAATCCTGGGATTTATTTAGATATTCTCTTGCATTTGTTAACCAATTTAGATTACTTTTAATTAGGTCTTTTCTCTCTTTAATACCCCAGAAACATAGCTGGAGAAGTAGTATATGGAAATATCCATAAATGCATAACAGCTAAGGGCCTCTGTTAAATATTCATGGACCATTATATTAGAAAGCCTTCTATTTCTACATTTGGTAAGTATTTCAGTTTATAAAATCAATTTATGCAATAGTTGATTGAGACTTTTGTTTTTGTCGGTGACTTGAAGTTCAAACTAGGAAAGAAGAGAAGGTGAAGTAGAAAAAGAAAATTGCAGGCCAGCATTTTAAAATCAGAATACTTAATGTCAGACAATTGCACCTAGACTACTAAAATCCTAGTCCTTTATGTGTTTACCTTTAAATGCTGACTTACAGGAGTGCTTGGGTAGAAAGATGCTACTTTATCAGCATGAAACTTTGGATCAGTTTTTATTTCACCACAATGGGTCTGGTGCTAGTTCTTTCAATAACAGACAGAATAATGATGAGGCAAAATAATTTTTGTTTAGAGTGGAAACTTAGCATATATTGCTCTGAGTATGCAGGACACATCTTTTGATTCTTTATAAATGCCTTTGGAATTAACTACGTTTACCACTGTGTGCATAATGTACCAAAAACTAAGAATTCACAGTAATGTTATCTGCATGTGAAGGAGAAGTTGTAAGAAGTCTTACAGGAGCTGGAAAATGGCTGTCAATGTTTAAAAGATTCAGACAAGCTCAGACACATAAAACTGGACATAATACCTATTCCTAACCTAGTAATGAACTTGAAAAAATAAGTTTTCTGAATTTCTTTCTGTTCCTATTTCTTTGTGTGTACTTTGTTTTTCTTAGATGCAGCCAGGCACCATACCTGGACAAAATACAGTCAAGTCTTAATTTTATTTATGCCTTAGTTTAAAGCTTGCTCTCATGCTTGATATAGTTATTTATCTGGCTTCACTAGCCATTAGATTTGGCCATAGGAACTCAATTTACTGATGTATCTATGTGTGCTCCCTAACTGTAAATTCATTATGACCTTCACTATTTCTTTTAAACTATATTCATGCTAATGCTTAGATTCAAATGTACAAAAATTATTGTTTTAGAGACAAATTGCTGCAAATTCATGAATGTATTGTTTCCAGAAGATGACCATGTTTTGCCTTCAGGTGTCCGGATTACCTTTTACTGGCAAATGAAACCAGAAGCCTCATCTCCCTTTTTACAGCAATGCAGGAACGTACATTTCTTTTCAAAGGAACAGTTGCTCTCTTCACAGCAAATAGACAGGTATATAACCGAACCCTATTTCTTAGCTACTTCCCTAAAAATGTCTTCAATTTCTTTTCCAGAGTGGTTCATCACATTTTCTTGCCAGGAGTCCCAATATTTTCTTTTATATAGAGTTCTGTATGGAATAGCTATGTATGCTGAACACAGGTATTGACAATCTCCTGGCGTAATTATTCTGTGTCCAAAAGAATAACTGGTGTTCAGTTTCTTATCCCTGCCAAATAATTAATGGTCTTACTTCCTTACAAAAAAATTAACAAACCCAAGTCTTCTTTGCTTTTTTAACTACTCTCTACAATCTAGTCTCGATGACCTTGAAAAAGTTCTTACCTCCAGGACTTTAAACTTACACCTTCCATTAGTTGAACTCTACCAAAAGGTAAAATGCTAAGATATTGACAACAGCATTCAGAAAGTAACATAATTGGAGCTAAGCAAACAGGATGAAATACAAGTCTTAATATCTGGGAATTCTTTCAGGAGGCGAAAGTAAACCACTTGTGACAAAAACCTCAAAGAATAGATGATCTAAAGAGAAAAGTGACTGTCTTAGGACATTAGTGTATTAATTTGGTACACTGCATGTGAAGATCCCTACAGGCTTTTGCAGCACATCATATAGTACAGGTGTGTTATTAACCATATGCTGTTGAAGGTCCACCAAAATCTCTAGTCAGGTTTACAACGGAAGAAATGACAAACAGCTGTCTCAGGGTAAAGAATGTGTTACTCATCTAGAACCTAACCTAATTAGATGGATGAAGATCATCACAGATGATAGGGAGAATAAAGTAAGGATGTGACAGAAGTAGCTTCCATTGAAATTGGAAAAACTGCAAGTTATGATCTGGAATTAGATTCACCGTAAGTCAGTGGTACAATAAAAGTTCAGAAGTCACCAGTTCTGAACAAGAACCATTATCTCACTTCCCTTCCACAGATAATAGTCTTTGAATAGAATCAGAACAGGAAAATATAAAATGAAACTTTTTTAACTTGAAGACACTGTACCATTAGGTGCAGGGCTGAAAACTCACATACTTTTCCAGACTTACATGTTGCCCTGTTTCTGATTTTTGGGTGAGCTCCACAGGAGTTGTACAGAACAACATGGACTTTTGGAATTAAATATATACTTTTAAGGTACCTTGCTATCGTGGGTCATGTGAGAAGTGTTCTGCTATCGAGTAGTGTTGTATAACATTGCATAAAATACTCTCAGGACAAGGTTATAAGTATTTCAAGCATTCACAAAACGATCCCCAGTTTTGGCATTGAAATTGAGGTTACATCTATTGCTACAGCAATAGTTTAGCTTCCGGAACTTCAACTTCGGACATGGAAAGTTGCAAAATCATTTTACTAACATTAGGGAAAAAAATAAATAATACTTTTTTTTTTTTTTCTTTCAAATACCAGACCACTCCATTAATTTCGGGGTTGCCCAGTTGAAGCTTCAAAACTCTTATCATCTTTCTTTCCGCAAATATTTTCAAGTGGTTTACCATGCTAAGTGAAAACAAATTGTAAGCATTGTTCTTATTTCTTGCTTTTATTCTGAAGTATTCAGCTGTGGGGAATCACCTCATTCAGACTCAGTCAATAGTCTAGACATACTCGGTATTTGGTATTTAACAATTTGTGACTCCTCTGTTCCAATATTCCTGTCTATAAACGGGAACAGGAATACTTGCTTATCTCTCAGAGGTGTTCAAATGGTTGGTTAACTCATTAGTCCCAAATTTTGCAAGAAGTGTTCTTGTATCCAGGTATTTTTTGCCTGTCAGTCTCACTGTGCATATCCATAACGGCACATCCAATGCCTTGCTTCGTTGTAATATTTAGTATTTCTAAATGATCTGTCTTGCCAGACTAAAAGACTATATGGAGCACGGACTCTCATTTTGGGTAATTAGTCCAAGAGACTGCAGTGAAACTAGCTGCATAAGTAATGCTAATATGCTTTATCCCTTCTGGTGAAATTCTCCCAGCTACATATTGCCTGTGAGACACGTTAAGTCCCTCTTAAATCCTATTTGCAGGGTTTTAGTGGGATTTAGAAGGTACAAAAACCTTGTTCAGGATTCTTACACAAGAAAGAATTTTATTCTTAATTTATATTTAGGGCTTCAAAAACTGTGAAGCACTATAAGGAAGATGAATCTTTAATATTTGAAAACATACATTTACAATTTGCACACTGAAATACATTTTCTACTTCCAAAATTATATGGGTGAATTCACATATTTTCCATGTATCTATTTCTGAAAAATTAGTTCATTAACTCTTTTTACACTTTCTCAGTTTCTCCTCTCTCCTTTTCTTTTCCTTCTTTTTAGCAACAGAAGTTTTGCTTCTATTTGCATATTTAAATATGCAGTATTTCTTCCTGAAAAGAAAAACTCACTGAATTCCTGGCAGGATTATATCCTTTCTCTTTCCCTGTTTTGTTTTCCCCTTTTTGCTTCCCTCTCTTTCTGTCTTTTTTTTTCTTTTAACTTAGAAGCTTGGGACTGTGATTTGAATAACAACTGGGAGAGAAAGCAGAAGTTCTGCAATGCTTTTCATGAACAAAATTAGCAAGTTTCTACAATTTAAAGGTTCTATTTGTAATTCTAAAAACCTTTTCCATTCCCCTTGCTTAGCTTGGGGCATGAATATAAGGGGGAGATGTTTGCTTTGCTTCTTGTTAATGGATAAGAGATAACTAAATGCTGAATTTACAGAATACTTGCCTGTTGTGAGTTTTATGCATAAGCACCATATTAATATCATCTCCAGATCTTAGCTGAATAATATCTGTAAAGTCGGTTCACTATATATAGGGAAAAAATCTACATAGCTTAACTCTACAGGCCTTTTAAATGATATCCACAAGTACCAAGCATTAAAACCTTCACTTGATATTTGAATTGCAAATGCTGAATTTTCCGTCCAACGTTCTAGTCTGTCACACAGTCAGAAACAGGCTTGGAATGGAAAAACAAAAAGAAGTTTCAGATATAATTAGAGTGAAACCTTTTTGCAATGGTATTGGATGAAACAAAATCTACCAATTTTAAAGTGCAAATGACCTCAGTCAGAGAATACTGTTAAGTGATCAGAGCCCAAGGCTTGTGTGTATTCTGATGGTAAAACTGCAACACTTTGTGGAATCAGAAATATCACCATGCCTTTCTATAGCTACTTCTGTATTTCCAGAGGTATCAGTCTAAATGGCATTTTCAGGTATAACCAATACCATCAATAGTTAGAGCAGCAATTTAATTACCTAATTAATGCTAGTACTTCTTCTTAGACAGCGTAGGTGACTGTGAAGTCCAACCAAATGTTGAAATGTAGCACTTGTCCCCCAGAGGAGCCAGTTAAAAAAATTAAAATGGTTCTCAATTACCAGTAAATTTTTCATAAATCTGTTTCATTAAGCACTGATTCAGATACCTAAATAGAGGTGGAAGACTTTTCTGTTTGGATGTCTTCAAAATTCCCTTCCATTTTTTCCTGAACAGTTTGCTTTAGGCATTTATGTTAGAAGGTTACTTTTTTTGTGCCTAAAGATTAATTTTAAGTTAAGCACTAAAGACTGACAGTCTTGGAAGACATTTTGGCTGTGTTGAGGTGGTTAGACAATAATTTGAACAGGCATAATTAAGGCACCTGAGGGGTTGGGTAGAGTTGTATCAGACATTTTGTGGACTAGAAAAACGCTAGTATGCTAAAAGTTGTCTCTCTTTAACGGATCCTGGGGGAAAATGCCATACCCCTTCTGAAAAAGATATGTAAGAATTTTTCAGTATTTTGTCTAGTTGCATTGAAACTGTCCGGATGAGGAGGAAAGGGGAGAAGAGATCCATTATTTCCTTTAATAGCAAAGCCAGAAACATAGTGCTGCTATTCACAATTCAGCGACTTTTTTTGTTGGTCTCTTTAGTATTCATAAATATTTGCATCCCACTCTTTACACCACCTTGAAAAACACTCTTTCCTTGACAAACTGTTTACCCAGGCATGTGGACATCTCAGATATTTATTACTGAACCTCCCTTTCCTCTTATGTCTTCTGTCTGTAATCTGCCTGCCTATATCCATGAGTCATACAAAAAGTTGAAACTACAATTGTTCTTTGTCTTTATGGCCCAGGTTATGCCATTTCCATCTCCTTCATACTCTGCTTTTATAAACCTATGCACATTTGCTGTATTTACATTGAAAATCTTAAATCTTGTCTTCAAAGCATTATGGAAGTTCACCTTAGCACTTCAATTCTCTTTTTCTTCTGTTTCTTATATTGTTCCTCACATTTCCTTATAGTTTCAAATACTTACTTGGCTCCAATATTTTAACTGACTTCAGTCTACACTTTCTTTCACTAGGTTACTTCTATTTGCCTCCTCTTCATCTCACCCTAACTCTTCTCTTTCACTTCAACTCTTTTCAATTCCATCCTATTCTCATAATAAAATAATCAAATAATGTATTTGAACACATTTTAGTCTGTCATAAGTGATATGATTTGTGTCTAGTGTGAATCCCATCAAAGTTATCCATTCCGTTAGTGACACAGAATATATCTGTGTTTTTTATTTTTTTTTAGTTTTTGGAGGTTTTTTAAATTATTTTTTAGTATGTTTTACTGAATTCATAAACTGATTTGGAGCTGACCTCTTAATTTTTAGATTCCCTGTCTAAATATCAATTGCCGTGATTGAAGTAGTAATCAAAAGTCCCGTTTTAGTGAATGACAGAAGAGAGAAATGTCTACAGGAAGACTTCTGGTAGTTTAAAACAGGGTCCTAACCTTGCAAGCTGAATCTTCTTGTGGTGTGTTCTAACTTTTTCTATTCATTTTCAAGGGACAATGCACACCCAATTTGAACATGATTATAAAAATTATGAGAGATGATTACCATTCCAGTATGGGAAATTAAAGGGGTTTATTCTGAAGTATTGAACTACTCTGTGAGAACACCTTGCTTCTTCCACTCTGCAACGTTTCTTCCCTCTAGGCAGCCTGGAAACATATGCCCCCATCTGGACTCACACACATCTGTAAGCAGGTTGTTTTTATAAACCTTGTATAGAATACGATTTGATCAATAAAGATTTAAACAGCTGTAACTTGAAAGGTATCCTCCTTCAAAAGAAAGAAAGAAAGAGAGAGAGAAATAGTGTTTTATTGGAAATTTCAGTGTACCTGGGGCTCTCTGATGACGGGAATTGAGGCCACACACAGTAATCTTTAAGAAGTCATGCAGAATGGATGACATTTCAGAAGACTAGAAGAAGATTCATGTTACCCCTATCTACAAGAAAGGCTTAAAGGACAATCCGGAGAATTATAAGATGATTAGTCTTACTTCAGTCCACATGGAAGTTATGGAACAAATGCTTTTGAGGATAAAGGGTAAATCATGATCAAAAAACTTCATTGCCTTCCACAATAAAGCAACCTCCTCAGTAGATAAGGGGCAAGAGACAGTCATTGTCTACTTGGATTTCTGCAAGGGTTTTGATACAGTTTCCCACAGCCCGGTCTCAGAGAAACTGATGCATTACAGTCTACAAAAATGGTCCATACAGTGGGTGGGAAACTGGGTGGCAGGCTGCACCCCAAGAGTAGCAGTAAAGAGCTACTTTTCAAACTGTCAACCTGTTACAAGTGAGATGCCCTGGTGATTGATATTGTGCCCAAAGCTGTTTTCTGTCTTCATAAGACAGATCTGGATGATGGGACCAAGCATACCCTGATGAATTTTGCCAATGATACCAAACTGATTGGAGAGGTAGACATTTCTGAAGGGAGAGCCACCCTACAGGAAAACCCAGACAGTCTGGAAGAGTGGGATAACAAGAACGATATGAAGTTCAATAAATATAAATGTAAGGTCTTGCACGTCAGAAAAAGTATTCCAGGAGTGCAATACAAGTTGAGATCTACCCAGCTGGGAAGCAGCACTCTGGAAGGGGATCTGTGGACAATAAATAAATAGGGTATTGCTGCTGCAAAGAAAGCCAACAGGATGCTGGGTTTCACCAACAAGGGCATCGTCAGCAGAAATGAATAAGTCATTATCTCACTCTACTCAGTGCTTGTCAGGAAACATCTGGAATATTGTGTTCAGTTATGGTCCCTGCTATACAGAAAAAGATATGGACAGGCTGGAGAGGGTCCAGAAAAAAAGCCACAATAAATCAAAAGACTGTGAAGCCTCCCATGAGGAAAGGCTGAGAGAACTGGATTTGTTCAGCCTTGAGGAAAGGAGAATTAAGGGAGACCTTATCACTGTGTTCCAGCATTTAAAGGGTGGCTACAAAGGAGATGGAGGCTCCCTTTTCACAAGGAGTCATGTGGAAAAGAAAAGGGGGTGTGGAAAAATAATTAAATGAGGGGTGGAAAAGTTTTTCAAAAGTCCACCCTCCCTCTTTAGGTACATTGAAGCTATTTTACTCTGATATTAAGGTAAGGTGCAGCTGCTGTTGCTGGGAAAGGAATGTGGTTTCCATGAAAGAGGCCTTCTCAGGCCAAGTGGTACATTCTACCTCACTGGAGTAGACTGCAGGGTATTGTTATATGATGATACATCCATGCTTTTTTACCGTTATGGGTATGGAGCTGTGAAGATAACTGCATAGCTCCTATCAAGGAAGACAAACCACAACTGCTGCCTCAGCAATCATAGTGAAATCATATCCTTTACCTGAACATTTTTCATTATAATGTTATTATAATATGAAAACACACCTCCATCTCAAAGGTTACTCACCTTCGAGTGATGACATAGAATCACTAGTTTGGTAAAGACCTCTTAGATAATTGAGTCCAACCATTCCCCAAAAACCATTCCCCCACATTCCCCTTCTGGGCCTGTGCTCTAAATTTTTATTGGCTACACCTCTGAATGTGAAGCAAGAGATTTTTACACTAATCAAGAATAAAAGAATATACGACTAAAGCCACTCAAGGTCTGTCTGAAGCTATAGAAAGTTTATAAAAATGAAACACAATCTGAAAAGTTTAGGAAAGACTTTACTGAAAGTTTCTGGGAGCAGCTGATAGGATGAACTTGATTTCCCCTCCATGGGGATGCCTGTTGTGTAAGAAATCTGTTATGCAGATTTATCTACTAATATCACACTAGTTTCTGTTGGGTCTCTATGCTTAGGGTCTAGACCTGTTTTTGCAGTCAGTATCTTATCAGAAACTACCTTCAAATCCTTATCTTGCCATGAATTTAAGTAATAAAATTTGGGTGTGCAGATAGAAGTTTCTGGATATTTTAACAATTTATATGATGGATATAGAAGGGATTTGTCCCACTAATGTGCCAATGTGGCCTGGCAGACTGGGCAATTTGTATTTATTCCAGTGACACTGCTGTTGCAGTATCATAGTATCACAGTATAGTTATGGTTGGAAGGGACCTTAAAGATCATCCAGTTTCAACCCCCCTGCCATGGGCAGGGACATCCCACTAAATCAGGCTGCCCAAGGCCCCATCCAACCTGGCCTTGAACACCTCCAGAACACCTCCAGTCCTGACAGACTGGTCAAATTGTGTTCCTTTACACTGATAAAATATGGAAGGGGGTAATGGGTATAAATTAATCCTGGGAACATTCCAATGAGACACAAGAGGAAAATTTTTCACAATGAGAACATTGCAATAATCCCCCTGGGAAGGGGTGGATTCCCCAGCCTTGGAGACTTTTAATATTTGACTAGCTATGGTGTTGGCTGTCTTGTCTAGATCATGCTTTTCACAAGAATGTTTGGACCACATGATCCTTGAAGTCACTTCCAAACTTATATTCTATGATTCCATAATTCTATGATCCTATGAACTGGAAGGGTGTGTTTTCAGTCTTAGTGGGTGAGAGGTTATCTCCTCCTCTCAGAGAAGTCTCTGCATTTATAGGAAACACAAAATAATTGTAATAAGAATAACTGTTTGAGACTGCTTCCATCTCTCAATAATCCAGGTGTGTATACAAGTACTATGCTTCAAAATCGGCATAATACTGACAGCTGGTAGATATCAGGTAGACAATCTAATGGGTTAATACTCTATTGGACATTTATAATCCAAAAGGCACATATGAATGCATTGTCAACATGGAAAATTCAATGGAATTTCCATGGCATAAGCCCATGAGACTACATTGATATTTCCATTTCAACGAAGAATAAATTGCATGATTTTTGTGCAGCCAGTGCCACACTCAGCGTGTTACCTCTTATTTTATTAGCTTTTTATCTTCTTTGGGGAAAAAACCTGATACACAGAAAAATAATGCTCGTTCCTATTGTGAATCAAGGACACAACAGCAGTGATAACTAAAGGACTTCCGTTTTGATCAAGAATCACAATGCAGTTATTATCATTCTCCATTTGTTAATGTCTTTTCATTTCTATTCCCTGCATTGTGTCTACTTTTGCAGCAGCGATATTGACCAAACACTATGTCATGCTGAGTTTTCTTTTCTTTCTATCTGAACAGAACTCAAGGCAATATGACTACATTGTTGTTATTCAGAATTCGGTTTAGTTTGATCTGTAGTATTACAGTTGTTTCATTGTCTATTTCAAAACCTAAGTTTAGATTTTTGTACAAATATTCCCTTCCAATGTTATCATTAAGGGTTGTGGGCATTTTACTGCATACTACAGACCCTTGCTCAGGCTATATTACACTCTGGCTTTGGTATTTAACATCAAATGAGAGATACTGGACTGTCACCCTAAAAATTTACTTTTCTTCAACAATATCTGTTAAGAGTGCAAATATTTAAGGCAGAAAACAAAGTAAGGTAGGAAAAAGTGATCAGCCACAACCACATGCAGAAGAAGGTGAGAGGAAGAGAGAATAATAAACTGAAGAAGTATAATTCCATTTCACTGTTTCCAGCAAGGTGATGAGTTTTAGCACTTGACCTTAAGATCCAACTGTTATAGCCAGATTTATCCTTCCTAATATCCCATTCGCTTCCTGGGAGCACTAAATTTAGGCTCCTGTTCAGCTGTGTTCTTTCTCCTGTCAATGGAAGGAAGAAATAAGCACCTCTAAAAGACAATTCAGCTTATTTTAGATCTGACACAGCATCTGTAGGTGCCTTTTTTCTCCTCACTAAATGTAATGGGAAAGCAAGATGACTGTACACTTCAATTAGATAACTCCGCTAAGTGAAAAAGTCAGAATACCTGTATCTAGCCTTTTAACTGGTAACCAGTTCATTAAAACTGCAGCAGACATAGCTATAATAAGAGATTGTGAAAAATAAAAATTGAAATTGCTAAAATCTCAGACAGAGTAGGCAAAGTCATGATATTTCAGAGTTTCTGAAATATCTTCATGGGAATGGTGGATATGATAAGGCAACTGAAGGAGCACTGTACCTTTTGGAACAACAACATATACTCTAGAATATCTAAACAAGTGATAAAGACTTACATTAGGCAATAAATTTCTTTTCCAGATGCAAAACTTCATTTTTTTCCTGTACCATTCTTCACTGATAACTTTACCAGTAATTACAAATACAATCCAAAGGGAGAGGTGGAAAGCCTTCATAGTATTCATAGAACAAAATTTCTTGAAAATTAAAAATCACAGATTTTGGCTGCTGGTGTACTGAGATTGCTACCTGCTAAATAAAGGATAATATTTTCTTTTGATGCTTTTTATTACATTGTATCTTAGTTTAAATGCTTTTTGTTTTCTTATGAACATAGATTATGAAACTTGAATTCATCCTTTCTAATAACATCCACTTAAAAAATGCACTTAACTTTAGTTTGTAGTCATACATGATTACCTTTGCTGTCAAAGAAGAGAAAAACGTACCATAGGGGGGAAGTGTTTTCAAACCTGAATCATCATCTGGAAGTACTTTTTTCTCTGCATTAGTGCTTCCAAGAAAACTAGTCACTTAATTTAGAAATTACAGACAGGGATCTAAGACCAGAGGAAATTAATCTGGATGTAAGCAGTTAGAGGCAAAACTGTCTTTTTCCTATGTTAATTTAGCACATAGACAATGAAGTCTACCCCATGATCACTGTTAACTACAGCAAGAATAAAAACAATATAGAATAATAGTAGTCATAAGTTCTCTGGAAATGGTCCCTTCACTTATTTGTAGTAATATGACTGAATTACAAATAAGGAAAGAACTATGGAAAAAATATTATAGATGACATAGATTTTCTCGGTAAAAGAGACAAAATTCTCTGAGTTTTCAGAAGATGATTTTTTAATTGCCAACTCCACACTTTTACCCAGGGACCTGAATAAAGATTTCCTCATTATACCTGACAGTTTTGCCCTTGCACCAGGTGGAGGAAGAACACAGGAACATAGGAACTGCCACACCAGATCAGACCTGCAGTCCATCTAGTCCAGTCTTCTGTTGCTAATATTGGCCAGCGCCAGATGTTTCCGAGAAAGGTACAATAACCCTCCCATAGATACAGTCAGATTTTCCCCTATGAAAATCTTGTCCCAGCCTTCCATACTTAATGATTTTGGGCATCAGATATGCATTTTGAAGCATGAAGGATATACTCCAGATAGGTAGATCATACCTGTCCCCAAATTACCCCGATTGTGCTGTTCTACAAGCTTGAATTCACCTTACAAAACTTCAGAAACTTAGTCGTGGCACCTAAGTTAGAAATCAAATCATTGTAAGCTATCTCTAAATTTAATGATGCAAGAAAAGACCTGTAAGTACTTGAGTAAGTAATTCAAGTCTGAAGTGGTCTGAATTACAGCAAGAGTTGACTATCTTTCTCTTTGTGAACGTAGTGTAATATTCACCTCTCAGTTAGAAATACCAGGTAAGTGCCTTAAGTCATGTGAGATGAATTCACCTACAAGGCATTCAGATAAATTATTCAGTGGAATTGCTTTGAGACACACAGTATGTTTTGAACCAAGTCCAGTAGTGCAACCAGGATGACGGGTAACAGTTTTAAGCTAAAGGATGGTACACACAGACAAGAAAGAATTTTTTTTACATTGAGGGTGCTGAAACACCAGAACATTTTGCTCTGCGAGGGGGTAGATGCCCATTTCATGGAAATGTTCAAAGTAAGCTTGGACAAGCTCTCAGCAGACGATCTAGTTTAAGATATTCATTGCAAGCGGTTTGGACCAAATGACCTTTAAAGGTCTCTTTGAACCAAAACTATTTTATGATTATATGATCTGCAATTCTCCATAGAAAGTGAATATCAATAGTTCTGGACGCTGACTAGTCTTGTATCTCCTCTGTATGAGTACTGAAATATAAATCAGTAAAAGACTCAAATTAAGATTAAGATTGCACAAAAGTTTAGAAAAGTTAGGAATAAAAGTTAGTAGGCTAAGTAGTCAACAAATGAAACATAAAAAGCCTCTTGTCTGTAGAAACAATGAAGTGAAAATCATTGTCTCTATTGCATACTTATCACAAATTTCTTCAGGTAAAGATGATTTAACAAGATTGTTTTGAGGAGTTTGAACATATTTTGAAACAAGTACGGTCTTCACGGAAAGGTAATCACAATGAAATAAAGCAAAGAAAATTACGTTGTAAGGGAACTCATATTTAGAGAGTTACTCAAGTACTAATCTGTTGTCTAATACTAACAATCTTAGTGTTTGTGAATTTTACCGCAAAAGGGTGAGAGTGATAATTAATGTTAAATTTCAGTTCATCTCACTTTAAACATTCAGAAGTTATCTCTAAAGTGAGCGCAATTATGTAGGTTCCAACTTACAGCCACTGAGGGTTGAGGAACAGAGTTATTTATATTCATGTTGGTCATCTTCGCCCTCAAGCTTTAGACTACTTGCTGAGTATATTGGACATGCATTCTTTAACATAATTCAAAGCCCATGTTGGATAAGAAGAACGCATGCTTGAATTTTGGATTACTCAAGTTAAATGAGGTGAATGTCCCTTAGCTTTCTTGATGAATTAAAATTTGATGCACTCAACATGGAGGAAAGACTGTGATAAAAACAAATTAATAATATTGAGAACTAAATGAAAAGTACTGTGAAATTTTGGTCTACAAAATGTACTTGGGGATGATTCATCTATAAACCGGGAAGCTATCAATTAGAAATGACAGAAAAAGGGGAAAACTTAATATATTAACAGATCATGAAATACCTATGAATAACCAGTGTGTTCTACTCATGAAGGAGATTAATGTAATTTTAGGCTCAGATTTGTCAGAGAAAAGATTTCAAGTTCTGTGTGCTTGAGTAGTTTTATTTAGACATTTGCATCCCATGCTGGTTACCCTTTCTCAAGAAAACTCAGCAACATCACAAGAAATAAGTTTAAAAAAAAAATAAAAAGAAACAACAAAAAAGCAGACAAATTTACACTAAAAGAATTTGCCTTAACTGTATGAAAGCTGAAAGGGGAACATGGTATCGGTCTATAAATTCAATGATAAATGATGGTGAATATGAAAATGACATTTAAAGAAAATAAAGTAATAGGAAATATAAAAAGATGTAATTAAATTTCAGCTTGAAATTAAAATGCAGATGCTTATTTTCTGAGATTTTAAGTTGCACGGTAACCTCTTGATAGAAGCAGAGTGGGTAAAAAGTTTTAAGATATGAAGAGGTGGGTTTATAAAAAAGATTACGTGACATGGATGTATTAAATGGAGCTTCACTGTTAATTTAATGTATTCTTTTCAGTCCTCTGTTTTTACAGTTCAACTACCTTTATTTTTTGAATTTATGAATTTCCACAACACTTCTATAAAGGCTAACTGTACCTCATTCACATTTTGCAGATGAGAAAATAACTGAAAATGATCAAAGCAGGGCACTGCTGAATACCTGAGAGCTGCAGATTAGAACCATACCGACTCATTGTCCTCATTCTTAAATTTTCAGGAAGAAAGGGAAGTAGTGAAAGAAACAGGAAGGAATAGAGGAAGGGATGGAAGGAGGGAGGGAGAAGAAAAGTGGAAGGGAGAGTTGGTTTTAGCCATAACAGAGAGAGGAAGTTTATGTGAAAGGCCAATTGCCAAATTTCAAATGTGAGCTAGCAAATAAAAGGGCCCAGAACTTATTTATTTTATTTTCCAATTGCATAATTTTTAATTCAGTCTTATTGAATGCTTTATATTGTCAATATGACATTCTTCTTTCTCTTTTTGAACTTGCAAGCACAAAAGTAGAGGTAGGCATGTTCCAATTTCCTAAGTCTAGATCATCAAAACACTGATTGGGATGAAGGTGCAAGTGTATTGGCCATGCCAAGGTGCTCCGGATTCTGTTCAATAGAACAAAGACAATTATAGAGTGCTATGAGCAAATCTGGAATGTTAATCTGCTTCCAGACATTCAATTATGCCTCAAAATAAAACCATGAGGAGGACTCCTCAGTTACTTCAGCACAATGAGACAAGAAACTTTTTTTTTCAGATGTTTAATTTTCTGGATTGTTTAAGGTTGGAGGATAGAACTGACATTCCAGTGGCAGCTCATTCCAGGTAGCAGCTGCATTGTCTCACACAGATCTTATGATTGTGAACTACAGCAACTAAAGCCATCCAGCTGCCTAAAATATCCTGCTGGTTGACTTCTGTCCCACTTTGGCATACAGTAGTTTCAGATTAAAGAAGAAAAGGAGACAGGAGGTGGTGCCAAACCAGACAGAAGTTTTTTTATTAAGTAAGAACAGGGACACATCAAGAGAAATGAGGCAGCTGCGAGTATGCCAGCAGCTGCATCTGCTCTCTGAAAGGATGATAAGATGAAAATGACAGGACCCTCCAAAGGACCAAAAATTTGGGAATGTCTGACTGCTAATGCCTGGGCGACTTTTCTTATAAGATGGGTTAAAGACTTCAAAGTAAAAGAATGAGTTTCTTTTACCTCTGGAGAAACTTCACTTTTCTCCCTAATTTTTACAGTATGAATATGTGTGCATGGCAAATTTATATTCATTCTTAGATATGAAAAAGTAATAATTTGCTATCTTTTTTCATTGTCTGCAGGGAGCTTTTTGTGTTGGCTGAGGACTCTCAGTGCTTCTATATTGCAACAATAAACATTCTAGTGAGCTATTTCATTGTTTTGCAAACAGACAGATGGATAAATTGGATGCATACTTTTATTTTCTTTGGTGTTTTAGTGGCTGTCCATCTCTTTTTCTTTTTAAATTCCAAAGTATCATTAACATTCAACAACTCCATTAGAAAGTCACAGGCAGTGAGAGCCCATCTGTGCCATGTTAACATTTAAGGAGGAAATAAAAGAGTAAAGTGGACAGGTGGAGTAGACAGCAGGAAATAACACCAGGCACACAGCAGGTAGGGAGTTCAGCAGAGGAAAATGCCAGACATTTAACAGGTAAATGGAAGGGCAGCTGAATTTCTATGCCAGTCCACAGAGAGTGTAGTAGTGGCTGACAGAAACAGGAAGATGTCACATCTTCAAGAAAGAGCACTTGCTTTCATTGAGAATATTAACCCGATTAACCCAACTTCTGAATGATTATGATTACTAAACAACTGAGCTCTTTTATTTCTGTAACTTCTTAGAGGCTTTCATGCATATATTCTGACCCTCATGGAGTGTGGAGGGAAATGTACACAGAATCATAGAATCACCAGGTTGGAAAGGACCCACTGGATCATGAGTAACACGTTAAGGAGAAATGACAAGAGATGATGATGACCCACAATCAAAGTAAGGCAGTGGTGGGCTGGCTTGGCAAGGAAAGCAAGCAGGGCAATTTGGATAGGACATATAACAAAAAAAAAACCAAAAACATGACAGTCTGTGAGATACCTCAGTCATATGCATAAAAATATGAAAGTGATAACAGGACCACATTATGGAGAAAACTCTTGATGTCTTTTCTGGGAAATCAGCATGTCTGGGTACCGCTTTGAAATTTCTGTACGCCGAAGCATGTGGTATGGGGGACAAGCAGGATGAATTAGAAAGCTGCATGAGATTGCAGGCTACAGGCTTGTTAGAATCATAGAGACATGATGGAATTTCTCACATGCAGTAAATGGAAACAGGCTCTTTAGGAAGGAGAGTCTGGGATATTAAGGAATGGGAGTTGCTAAGACGTCTGAGAGCATATATGCTGTGATTAGGAAGCAGACCAACAAAGGTGATGTTATGAGTGCCTGCTATAGACTGCTTTGTCGGGAAGAAGTAGATGAGACCTTCTTCAGATAAGTAGAAGAATCTTCGTGTTTGAAAGAAATTATTCTCATGAGGAATTTCAGCCACTCCAATACCTGCCAAAAGGACAGCTCAACATGATCTGGCAACATGTGTATGCAGCCCAGAAAGCCAACTATATTCGGGGCTACATCAAAAGAAATGTGACCAGCAGGAAGAAGGACCTCTACTCTGCTCATAGGACCTCACCTGGAGTGCTGCATTCAGTTCTCAAGTCCTCATCACAAGAAGGACATGCTAGACTGAGTCCAGAGGAGGGCCATAAAGACGATCAGAGGTCTGAATCATTTCCCATACAAGGACAGGCTGGGGGAGTCGTCTTGTTTAGCCTAGAGAAGAGAAGGCTTCAGTGAGAACTTATAGCAGCCCTCTAGTAGTTAAAGGGGGCATGCAGAAAAGATAGAAGGTAGACTTCATCAGGGAGCATAATGGTAGGATGAGGGGTAATGGTTTTAAATTAAAAGAGGGAGATTTATGTTAGACAGTAAGGAGAAATTTTTAACTGTGAGGGTGGTGAGGCACTGGAACAGGTTGACCAGAGAAGTTGAGGATGCTGCATCCCTGAAGACGTCAAGGCCAACCTGGATGAGGTGTTGAGCAAGCTGATGAAATGCAAGGTGTCGGAACTGGATGATTTTTAAGATCCCTTCCAACCCAGACTATTCTACGATTCTATGCTTCTAATAGAACATAAGAAATCTACACGGCTTCTGGAGTGCATTCATGACAGCTCATAAACAGAAGTGTCTGAGGAGTGGAGGATGGGAGATGATTTGCTGGACCTCTTGCATATAAACAAGGAAGAGCTTATAGGATGCATGAAGGTCAGGAACAGTTTTAGCTGCAGTGACCATAAGATGCTTTCAGCAACCTGAGGGGTGCTAATAAGGCAAACAGTAAGAAAACAGCCCTGGACTTCAAGATGGCAGACCTCAGTCACTTTAGGGATATGCTTGGAAGAATCCCATATGTTCATATGTTAGAGAGAAAAGAGCCCACTAGAGCTACCTGAATTTCAAAGATCATCCCTTCCAAACTAAAGAACACTCCATTGCAGCTGATATAGAAGCTGATATAGAATTAAGCAAAGGCGGCGGAAGACTCATGTAGATGGGCAATGAGTTCCTGAAAAAACCCAAAATTTAAAGGGAAGTGTATAAGTTGGAAGCAAAGTCAAGTCACACAGAAAGGTACTGTCCAAGTGTGCAGGGACAGGGTTAGAAAAGTCAAAGCCCTTCTGGAATTTAGTTTAGTGAAGGACATGAACGGCAGTCACAAATACAGGTGCTCCGATTGCAAAGGGAAGACTAGACAAAACATGGGTTCAAAGCTGAATGAGGCTGATAGACTAATGAAGAAGGGAATAGTAAAGGCTGAGATATTTAATGGCCTCTTCACTTTATTTTTAGCTCCTAAAATTTGCTTTCAGAAGTCCCAGACCAGGGAAAAAGTGCAGAGCAAGGAATACTTCCAGTCTACAGAGAAGGATGAGATCAAGGAACATATGAACAAACTGGACACACAAAAGTCCAGCGAATAGTCTTATCTTGACTTTAGCTAGGATTTTGACACTGCCTTAAGTAACATACTCATATACAAACTGAGGAAGTATGGGCTAGATAAGCAGACGGCAGACGGAGGTGGACTGAGGACTGGCTAACTGCCAGGGATCAATGACACAAAGTTGTGTTGGAGGCTGATTCTATGTTTGGACCAAATACAGTACTTGAAAGTGTCTCTGGCAACTTCAAAAGGAGCATACTGGAAGCACATATTTGGGTATCAGACAAAAAAGGGAGGTAGAAATTCAGATCTTCAGTGGAATGCCATTTTGTCTAGGTAGCTTTGGAGAAGTCTCTTGAAGGCAGTGGAATTAACTATCCACATACTGTTGAGAGTTAAAGGTCAAAGTTAGTAAATACATCAAGTGAACTGCAACACAGTGCTTGTTACAACTGGGTAATGTTAGCATGTCATTTTCTGACAGGAAACAGAATATTTCTGGCGGAAATACTGGAAAAAATATCCTCCAATCATGCCTGGAAAAACAAATGGGATCGGCAAGATTCTTACAGTCTGAGCCAACTTTCTGATTGATTTACCTGTCTTAATTGCAGTCAGATCTTTAGGCATCTCTCAATTCCTTGAATTATTTCTAAAATTAGGTTGAAATTCAGACTTGAGTTTTCTCTGTTTTACTTGATGGTGCTCAGGAGCCTTATACTAAATGTGTGTAAGACTGTCTCGAGTCCTGGCCTTCATTTCTGCACCACTCTTAACATCTAGGAAGTGGCAGGCACGATGCTTCTAAAGCCTGGCACTGCTCCGGACTTGTTCCTGTTGACAGATATGTGCCAAGTTTGATGTCACTTGGCTTCACCCCTGGAAACTGGTGAAAATAGAGGAATAAGACTTTGTTAAATTATCTTTTTTCTGTGGGGGCAATATTGTTTGTCACCTTGCCACTTGGCTGTTCTCATGCTCTGGCATGCAGTCTCCAACTCTGGGTTTGCAATGAACGGTGATGGTTGTGTGGTCTAGAGTTTTGCTAGCAGCTGCTAATCACTGGCTGGCTACTGAGGCAGAGTACCAAGGAAGAGGACAATAGTTGGAATACTGGCATCTGGTAAATTATTTCATAGGAAAAAGCGTAGACATATACTAGGTTCAACTTGACAGACTCTGCAGATAATCATAGAAGGAGAATTGGTAATATATTAATAACCCAAACAGTGTATTTATTGTCTGTGTTCATGCTCTTCAGTTATCCCTCTTCAGTTATACTGAAATGGTCAAAGTTAGTTTAAAAATGAATTGTTTGTGCCCTCATATTTTTAAACTTTTAGTGTGTCAACAGGAAGAATTCAGTAGCACATCTGCATGAAGACAGCTTCCTGAAACTGGACTCTCGCTTTTTGCAACATAATCGGTTTTAACACTGGAACTTGGCCATGTCAATGCATGGTTTCCTATTTTTCCTAATGATTTTATCAATGCATGGACATAAAAATTCAAAATCTAGTACAGCAAATCTTATCATATTAATGTAATTTTCTTTTCACAGAATCACAAAGTCGTTCAGGTTGGAAAAGGCCTTTGCGCTCAACTGTGAACCTAACACGGCTAAGACCAACACCAAACCATGTCCTTAAGTGCTACATTTATACGTCTTTTATATACCTCCAGGGATAGAAATGCAGACACGTCTCTCAGCAGCCTGTTCCAGTGTTTGACAACTCTTTCAGTGAATTAATATTTTATAACATCTATTTTAAACCTCCCCTGGTAGAATTTGAGGACATTTAATCTCATCCTATCACTAGTTACTTGGGATAAGAGATCAACATCCACCTCATTACAGCCTAGTTTTGAGTAGTTGTAGAGTGATAAGATCTCCTTTCAGTCTCCTCCAGACTAAAAAATTCCACTTCCCTCAGTTACTCCTTATAACACTTCTTCTCTAGATTTTTCACCAGCTTTGTTGCCCTTCTCTGGACACGCTCAGGGACGTCAATGTTTTTCTTGTACTCAGGGGCCCAAAACTGAACATAGGATTTGAGGTGAGGACTCAGTGTGAGCCGAGTGCAGGGGCATGAACACTTCTCTGCTGCTGGCCACTTCATTTCTAACACACATCAGGATGCAACTGGCCTTCTTGGCCACCTAGGCATATTAGGTGTTCACATTCAGCTGGCTGTCAGCCAGCACCCTTGAATCCTGTTTTTCCAAGCAGCTTTCCAGCAGCACTTTCCCAAGCCTATAGCATTGCATGGGGTTGTTGTGAGCGAAGTGCAGGGCCTCACACAAAGCCTTTTTGAACACCACATAGTTGGCTTTAGCCCATCAATCCCACCTGTCCAGATCCCTCTGCAGAGCCTTCCTGCCCTCAGCTGGATCAACCTCCCACACAACTTGGTGATGTCTGCAACCTTACTGAGGGTGCACTCGATTCTCTTGTCCAGATAGTTGATAAAAGTATTAAACAGAATTGGCCTCAGCACTAAGCCCTGAGAAACAGCACTTGTGACTGGCCATCCACTGTATTAACTCCATTCACCATGACTCTCTGATTTTCCTCAAAATCAACCTTGGATTTATGTATTGTATAATGATATCCATTTCCATTTTAAAAAGTAAGCTGATCATCCATAATTACACAGAAAAGTAAAAAAATAAAAGAAAATAATCTACAACTAGGTTTCATTCAACTCTGATACAAACCAAGATAAACAAATTCAAAATGTAAAGTGTGTTAATGCAAGTTTTACTTTCATATAAATACAGAAAGGCCTCAGGATCACAGGGTAATTTCTGTTTTGAACGTGGGGTTTTTGTCAGTGTTTGTCTCAACGTGTTAAGGAAGATTCATCCCACTTTACTGTTTTCTGTAAAGTGTGGTGCTTACATTCAGAAACTACATACCTTATGCTTTCTCTGTACTGCATGGGAAAACATAGACCACACCAGAGATCTCAGATGGAATTTCCCTCCCCAGAGTATGTATAAACAGTACAAGGTCATTAGATGTGATTTAGGAAAGTTCATTTGCTACCCAAATTAATGTGTGAATCTATTCCTTCAAGAGTCCACATTTCACAGTGTCACTACTTCATAGCAGCTATTAGAAGACAATACTGATATCCACCACCTCCAATGCTAGACACAAAACTAGTATTGTGGTAACAGGAACACTACTACTCAATATCAGAATCAAGCTCTTAAATTCAATCTGAATTGACTGTGTCCAACTGTGTAATTTAGTTTCTTTAAGCCAGAATGTATTAATAAACTTCAAAACAATGCTTACTGACTAGAGGACCATGGAACATAAATGTAGGTTCTTCCCCTTTTCTGAAGCGTTTGCAATAAGCCTTCCACATGTCAAAGGAAATCAGCCGAACTCATGGACCGCATTGGGTTGTTATGTCATTTGGTGTATAATTGATTATTTCTGCAGTGCTCTGAGCCTTTAAAGAGCCTGAAAAAGTAAATCAGAATACAAACAATTTTGGGGAGTTCTGGTGTTCCATAACACTTGAAGAATCTTTTAAACCATGAAAGAAAAATGTTCACAAGAATAATTCAAGGATATAGTCAACCTGTAATGGGATACAGAAATATGGGCATGTGTTGCTTATCCTGTTATGTCTCCTCTCCTTAGACTAAGAAACTGAAATAAAGTAGGAAAAAAACATTGAAGTCAAAATGTCACACACAGATCTGAAAGGGAAAGGAAAAAGGAATTATGTTTGAAAATAGTACCAAATATTATAGATTTATTAGCAGCATCTCTATGATGAATTTTATTTTTATTAATTTACTCTAGCTCATGGAAACTCCAGTAGTAATTGTGACCTTGCTGTGGTCAAAGATATACATGTTCAGCGGATCATTGTCCCTACCCAGAAAGTCCCCAGTGTACGTAGACACCAAGGACATATTTTACTTGCCATTTTCTAGATGAGTAATCGAGGAGTGGAGAGATGAGTTGACTTTTCCAATACCAATATTAGAGCCCCAAACTTCTACAGCACATTCAGTTCCCTAGTAGGTGCTGAAGTTAAATATTATTCTATTTTCATTCAAGAAACAAGACCTAAAATGCTTCAACTACTGTTCTAATGCTTTCCAAAACTATTCACTACTGTTACAGCACTTAATTGCATTTAGGGGTTACTTACAGCTCTAAGGTTGAAAAGATTCTGCCTGCCTTTGAATACATACCCACTGCTAAAATCAGTCAGTATTTGGATTTTTTTTTAATAAAATTGACTACGAAAAGACAGATAGGCAAACTAGTTAACTGTCAGACAAACAGACAGGTTTAGGTTATTCATAGTTAGATATTTTTTTCCTCTTCTGTCCTAGAGTTGATTCTTCCCCTCCCCCCGCCCCCCCCCGCTCCTTTTTCTTTTGTCCTTGAAAAAAATCTTCCATTAAGGATATGACAGAGAAAACTCAATGTATATTTGAAAATACAGATAGTAAATTAGAATATGATAGAAAACCAGAACAGCATCTCCTACATATCCCTCACAATACTTTTTTAAAAATTCAGGTAAAGACTGTATAGCCAAATCAGAACTTGACAACTCATGAGTTTTCTTTTAGGTTCATTGTTTGCCTTACATACTCCTCCTCACATACTAGTCCCATTTGCAACGTCTGGAGAGATTATGAGGGGCTACGTCTCCAGGCAACACTCTGGATGACTTTAGATTTGATACAAATTATATGTCATATATTGTCATTCCCATTTTGATATCTCAGACCTCATAGGTCACCTCAGAAGATGTCGTTGTTCAGGCAACATAATCTTGCCTTTAATGCAATTCAAAGTTAACACTTTGTCATCATGCAATTGCAGAAGTGGAAACACAAATTTAATTTTATGAATAATGCTAGCAAAAAAATTATTTTCCTGTATCCCAAATAGTGCATTTGGCCCAGCATAAGGCCCACAAATAAGTTGTGAAATGTTATATATATTTTTCACCCACAAAAAGGAAGAGAAAAAAGGTTTCATGTCAAAGGACACAGACTGGTGGAGAATGATGTAGTACAGTTTTTGCCATGCTGATCTCAGAACACTTGTTGTTCATGTTTAGCAGAACAGTTTGTGCTTCAAGTTTGACAGTCATTATTATCAGATGACACTTTGTGTTTGGGTCTCAACAATAGGTTTGAGAGATGCTCAGTAGCCAAATACCTTGAGAACTTAAGTCAGAGACTTAGCCATATAGTACTCCTTCAACAGATGTTTAGTCTAAATTGGCTAGAAATAGTGAAAGTAGGAATTTACTTTTTCCAATACAAGTTGAATCAAAGTGCTCTTAACAGGGTTTATGTTTAAAGAAAAAAGTGCATGGTGAATATGACTAGGAGAAAATTTTCACTGTAGTTTATCTTTGCACAGACTGGAGGCTCAGTTCTTTCTGAAAACCAGGCTGTAGATAAGGAGTTCTGAAAATCTGGTCTCAGACTTGTCTAAAGAATTCATTGTTAAGACTAGATATGTAATCCACTCTCCCTAGTCTTGCTTCAGTGTTGCATCCTAAAGAATCTGTTCAGCCTTCAAACCCAGGAACACATCAACCCACATTCATCATCTTTATTTAGGTAAGACCTTGAGATGGATTGAATACCTACAGTTACTCTTGATCTCAGGTTAACCTCATATCCTAGGAACAAGTATATAATGAACTGCAATTATTTATTTATTTATTTATTCATTCATTTATCGGGAACCTAAAGTGCTGGTAATCAATGACATACGCATTTGAATTTGAATAGCATATCTACTTATAATAAATTCATGTGATTCTTCAAGTCCCATAGCATAGAGCACAAAGATAACTGGCCTTTCCTTACACATGCCTTCACTGAATTGAATTATGAAGTTCTGTTGATGTTCCATATAGACGTTTGCTTTACATTCCGCTACATATTTTCTCATTACATTTTCCTATGATTTATTTATGACAGTCCTATGCATATAAAATCTGTGCTCTGAAGTTCACATTGCAATGACCGAACTGGCATTCCTGGAAAAGTTCACAGTGATGGTTCGCAAGTGATTGACTCTCAACAATGTCCTTTTCTCCTCTGAAGTTAGTCCTTGGCATCCTGTGTTTTCTTAGAGAAACACTGACTACGTAAATCTTAACCTTGCAATTTTTTAGGACTGTCTGCCAACAAGGAGGGCATAAATGACTGTACAAGTGTTTCAAAAGTCTGAATGCTGAAACATATCCCGGCCTGTTTACCTCTACTATTTATGAATATACAGCAAGTATTTTTGTGTGTGTATATGTTTGCCTCTTCGAACTGCATCTTTTAGGCTATATGCAGCATTTTCCCAAGAAACTTAAAATATTCTGGCTTGCCCCTGCTTTAAATAAACAAGATAAATGACAGCCCATCACAGACAGGGTATTATTTACTAGCACGCTGAACACTTGCAAGCATTTTATTTGTGAGTCAGAACCCAGCGTGTAAGTGTAGACAAAGCAGATGACTGTCTGGGCAGTACACTGCTGGGGGTATGAAACACTCATGAAATGTCTCCTCTAGCTGCAGCTACAAGCTTAGAAGCATTTGTGAAGGAATTTGGATGTGTGTAGGGTCCCAGATGGAAAAACAGGCAACGTGTTTAAGAAAACCTGAGAACAACAAACCTTTGCTCTAGAGCCCTCAAACCTTCCTTCTACCTCTGTTCTGTCACTCTGCTCCCCTCTTCTGTGACCAAGACCCTGATTCTCATAGGAGAGAAGTTTGGCTTTTCTGCTGTAATGCTTTCTGACTGAGTGAATATCGTAAGAGGAGGATGTCTATGGAGTACTGTTGAAGGATATATTGTCTCTGACTACATTGCTGTATCTATGACAGTTCTTATCCTTTTTAACTCTCAGCTCATGAAATAGGTAAAGCAGATATGACTTGTCCGTGTCATACAAAGTTTCGGAGGAGGAAGAGGTGGGAGACGTACATTTGTCAGCGACCAGTACGGCAACCACATATCTCAGCTGCTCTAAGTAGGGGTACATCTCACCAGCCAACAGCACGTTTATGACAAAGGCTGCAAGATAACCCAAATTATTGTCAGTCAAAAGGAGAAATAGTCAGGTGTACATACTAAGGTTTATTTAGGAACTTCTATGGACCTATTCCAGCCACATCCTACGATGTCATGCTGGAATACCAAGAAAGGCACTTCCAGCTCTCAATTACAACCATGCATAGAGTTCCTTTATTTTTGGGCCTCTGTGGTACATATACGTGTCTTAGAGCTGATGACCATATTAGGATTTTGATGTGCAACATGTTGTATTGTAAAATGGAAGGGCCAAAGGATGGTTCAGGCTGGAGAATATGATGTAGTCCAACCTCCTCCAGCCAGGGTCAGCTATGAGGCTCAGTCAGGCTATTCAGAGCTTTATTAGGAAAATTGATGGTTTTATTGGAAATCTTAATTCCAATAAATATTTTTCATTCCCATTTTGATGTCTCAGTCTTCACAGGTCATCTCAGAAGATGTCAATGTTTAGGCAACATAATCTTGCTTTTAATATAATTCAAAGTTAACACTTTGTTATCACGCAAGTGCAGAATATTTGTCAATATTGCTAGCAAAAAAAATTTTTTCCTATATCCCAAATAGTGTATTTAGCCCAGCATGGGTCTCAAGAATAGCTCATGAACTTAAGTTCGTATTCAACTGTTAAAAGCTTCAAATTCAATCTTCCAAGGCTATTGTTCTTTCTGTGTCAGCTGCTTAAGCTGTTACTGGAATAGCTGCAAAACTTTATTAGGATTTTGAATGCTTTTTCCCTTTATTCCCATACACACGCTATACCAAAGGTCTTCCAAGTAATTTTTCTTATCTGATTTTTGTGTAATACCACTGGAAGGAGAAAATAGCTGTGATAACCCCACTCCACAGTGTGATATATAGTCTATCATCTCAAATATTTTCTCTAAATAAAGAAAAGAAAGTAATAAGTGGAAGAGTTCTACTGTTTAAATTTTGGTTGGTTGGTTGGTATTGCTAAGGCTTTAGTAACTTAAGGCCTGTATGGAATTTCTTTATCAGAAGGACATGGGTGATTATCTGGGCGAGGCAGATGTTTGCTTCCGTTGTTTTACATACGGGACATGGAGATGCAGAGACAAAACACACATAAGAACTACATGAATTAATGCTCTTCAGTAGATTGTTAAGAGTGTTTGCTTCCCAGTGGCACCCACAGCACCTGGAGCACAATGTTATGATGAGCTGAAGTCATAGAACAAGATTCAGAAGGTCCACAAAAAGGAAGATGCTGGTAAGAAGTGTAAGTTGAGGGACAAAATTAAAGTTTTCCTGTCTCTTGTTGTATCTGTTACTGAGAAAAGGTAATGCAGAATACAATATTTAGATGTTTAGATTACTGTGTTCTCAGGTCTTAATTATATGTAAGATTAGATGAAAATTTATAGTTTATGTATTGTGCTTAGTGATGGATTGATTGATTGCATTTGATGGGGGAAAAAACAAACAAACCACAAATGCCTCAAAATTTTTTACATATTTTGCAGTTCTCCTTCATTTGTTTATCTATACTTAAATAAAGAATTAGATAAAGTTTCAATATTTAATTTCATCTAATCACAGAATCACAGAATCACAAGGTTGGAAAGGACCCATAGGATCATCGAGTCCAACCATTCCTAACACTCCCTAAACCATGTCCCTAAGCACTTAATCCACCCGTTCCTTAAACACCTCCAGGGAAGGCGACTCGACCACCTCCCTGGGCAGCTGTTCCAGTACCCAATGACTCTTACTGTGAAGAATTTTTTTCTGATATCCAACCTGAACCTCCCCTGACGGAGCTTCAGGCCATTCCCCCTTGTCCTGTCCCCTGTCACTTGGGAGAAGAGCCCAGCTCCCTCCTCTCCACAACCTCCTTTCAGGTAGTTGTAGAGAGTGATAAGGTCTCCCCTCAGCCTCCTCTTCTCCAGGCTAAACAACCACAGCTCTCTCAGCCGCTCCTCAGAAGACTTGTTCTCCAGCCCCCTCACCAGCTTTGTTGCTCTTCTCTGGACACACTCCAGAGCCTCAACATCCTTCTTGTGGTGAGGGGTCCAGAACTGAACACAGTATTCAAGGTGCGGTCTCACCAGTGCTGAGTACAGAGGGAGAATAACCTCCCTGGACCTGCTGGTGACCCCATTTCTGATCCAAGCCAAGATGCCGTTGGCCTTCTTGGCCACCTGGGCACACTGCTGGCTCATGTTCAGTCGGCTGTCAACCAGCACCCCCAGGTCCTTCTCTTCCGTGCAGCTCTCCAGCCATTCTTCCCCCAGTCTGTAGCGCTGCATAGGATTGTTGTGCCCCAAGTGCAGGACCCGGCATTTGGCCTTGTTAAACCTCATGCCATTGGTCTCAGCCCAGCAGTCCAGCCTGTTCAGATCCCTTTGCAGAGCCTTCCTACCCTCCAGCAGATCCACACTTCCACCCAGCTTAGTGTCATCCGCAAACTTGCTGAGGGTGCACTCAATGCCTTCATCCAGGTCATTGATAAAGACATTGAACAGGGCTGGACCCAGTACCAAGCCCTGAGGAACCCCACTTGTAAGCGGCGTCCAGCTGGAGTTAACTCCATTGACCACCACTCTCTGGGCCCGGCCATCCAACCAGTTTTCAACCCAGGAGAGTGTGCGCCTGTCCAGGCCAGAGGCTGACAGTTTCTGAAGCAGAATGTTGTGAGAAACTGTGTCAAAGGCTTTACTGAAGTCCAAGAAGACTACATCCACAGCCTTTCCCCCATCCAGTAGTCGAGTGATTTTGTCATAGAAGGCAATCAGGTTAGTTTGGCAAGATCTGCTTTTTGTAAACCCATGTTGACTGGGCCTGATCACCCGGTTCTCTTGCATGTGCTTCATGATAGCACTCAAGATTACCTGTTCCATGACTTTCCCTGGCACTGAGGTGAGACTGACAGGCCTGTAGTTCCCTGGATCCTCTCTGCAACCCTTCTTGTAGATGAGCACAACATCAGCCAGCCTCCAGTCCAGTGGAACTGCCCCAGTCAGCCAGGACCTCTGGAAGATGATGGAAAGGGGTTTGGAAAGGACATCCTCCAGCTCCTTCAATAGTCTTGGGTGGATCCCATCCGGCCCCATAGACTTGTGGGTGTCTAGGTGGGCAAGCAAGTCTCTAACCGCCTCCTCTTGGATCATGAGAGCCTCATTCTGCTCCTCTAACTCCTGGGTTTGTACACAGAGGGAACAACTTTCCTTGGTATTAAAGACTGAGGCGAAGAAGGCATTAAGTACCTCAGCCTTGTCCTTATCCCCTGTCACTGTTATTCCTTCTGCATCCAATAGAGACTGGATATTCTCCCTTGTCCTCCTTTTCCTGTTAATGTACTTGTAGAAAGACTTTTTGTTGTCTTTCACAGACTTAGCGAGTTTTATTTCTAGTTGGGCCTTGGCCCTCCTGATTTTTTCCCTGCAAACATATCTTATCTACAGTCTTTTGCTATCTCTAACATTATGAAAGTTAAAGCTAATAGATAAACTAAAATATCCTGTAATGGGTAAATAAACTCTACTTAATGCTTAACATAATTCATTTGACTTTGGTACAAGTTGCATGAGGTGAACTTGGATGGGTGTTTATAATGCAAACATCGTCTTGAAAAATTAAGTTTATAATGCAAAGACTCTTGGGAGGTTGATTTGATACATACCCTTTCATAATATTTGATTAGGTTTTATTTCAAAAGTGAATTTACTATGGTGTCATCTTTGCAATCTAGAACCGTTTCAAGGTTCAATAATTTTGCTTCATTGTGTAGTGATGCAGTCACAAGAAGATAAATAAATGCTAATAAGGGAAGCAATGAAGAGCCACATATGTGATATAAGAGATTGAACAAAGTGCCTTGGGCATGAACAAAACAAAGAAAGGAAAAAATTTATAATAAAAAGGAAAATAGAAAGAGTAAAAAGATATATAAAGACATTTTTCTGTCTCATTCACACCAAGAGAAGATTTTCTCTTGCGTTACAACTTCAGAGGCCTTCATGCATGATTTATTTATTTTTATTTTTTTTAAAAAAAAGCTCAATTACTTCCATCATTTCTTTTGGGACATCTGTACTTACTTAATTAGAGCTTGCAGCTGAGACATATTTTATTGACATCTGGCCAGGCCTTTTTTTTTGCCTGTTTGTTTTTTATTTGTTCATTCCCGTATCTCACAGTTGTTCAAAGTTAAGCAATGGATGGAATTCATCTCACTGAATTTCATAGGATTATCTGTCCACTCGATGGTTATGAAAACGTTAAAGTAGTTTCAGTGTGTGATTTCTCTTTTCCTGAAATAAGTATGAGAGAGTTCAGATGGACTGCCTTTCAAAGGTACCACTTCCACCACTTTTTTCATAGTGTGATAATTGCTTCTTCAGTGTTTAGTGTCACTTGAGGTCCTAAGATCCTAGCTCATTTCCAGCTGTAATTCCAGAGAAGCAGGAATCTCTCACAAATCCTGCATCATATTGGCCAATTGTGCATTAATATCTCACGTAACTTAACACATCTAGAACAGCATTAGAAAGTTTCTAATGAAACTTGAGAGCTTGAGATGGCATCAGGAGTTGCAGACTAGAAGATTTTCAACTTTTCATTATTATGTGTTTTTCACTGATGCAGCAATTTATCATAAAAACTGATGCAAGTGGAAGAGAGAAGTATAGGTTGACAAGAAGAAGGAAAGATGGCTAATGCATTTAAAGGCTGAAGAAGTCAAATCAACACAGTTGCACCTGCTCTGGTAGGAAGCCATAAAATCCCAATGCACTGCTCCTGTGACGAAAGAGTAGTGATGGAAAAAACGTCACCAGGCAAGTTACTACCAAAGATATCAGAAGTAGCAAAAAGACACTGGAAGGGATATTAACTGCCCTCCGCATTACATTGTTAAGTGGCGCTTCTCAAATGAAACTAGTTTCTGCATTCCATTTCCAACTTCTAATCAACAGCATTAGAAATTACATTTACAACACTTCAAGCAGAATTTATTATTGCTCTTCCCCTGGAGAAGATAGCTCTGTCTATGTGGATTTTTTTGTGTGTGTGTATGTACACACGCATATACGTGTGCATATTTGGCTTGCGTATACCCCGAGAGAAGATGTTTTCTCAATATTTCTGAACACTTTCAACATTTTCACACATATGGGACACAGAAACACCATATCAAATTTCGTAAAACAAATCCACTAAAAGGGATAGCACACAGAAAGAACTATGATATGGTAGATAGTCCTTATTCAATAAGGAGTGAATTTAGGTCTAACTACCAGATGGTAGAGCTGAACACAGAAAATCCATATGTGTGATGGCAGCTAGGGACAGCCTTTGACATACTTGCTTTTCTAGCCAAATGCCTCAGCAGATGTAGAGTTTTACACTTTAACATTACAATATGGCACTAAAACCCGGGAGAAGAGATACATACAGGAATAAAAGGCAATTTAAAGGGACACTGCTGAATTCTGCCCTCTTCCCATCACATCCAGAGGGTTGAAGGAGTGAAATAATGTGATTTTCTTTTTCCTTTCGCTCAAGTAGTAAGTCACTCCTAACTTTTTTAGTCATAGTAGTAAAAGGACAGTAATGAAAGAGACAGAGACTAATAGTGAAATATGACAATTCCAGGTTTTTGTTTCATTGTGCTGACATACTGTTGAAACAAATCACAGAATTCCAGAATTATTTCGATTGGAAAAGACCTTAGCATCATGAAGCCCAACCATAAAATATCCAAGCCCCCTCTCATTTAAATGATATAGACACTTAGAGTCTAACACTTAGTAAATGTGTATGTGATGAAAATCCTTAAACATCTCTCTAAAGATGAGATTGTAGCTTCTGTATTGTTTTGTCTTTATTATTATTACTATATTATTATTTTATATTATTATATTATATTATTATTTTGGCCCATATAAAGAAAATTATCTTGCATACTTAGTTCAGAAATCAAAAGGTCCTGCTAACATATTTGAAATTATATTGCTTCATGGAATAGATTTCTGTTAAATCTAAAAAAGAGGGAAAAAGGGTTTTGTAGAGATCAAGGTCTGCTTCCAAGCTCAGACACAGGTTTCCTTTGTGTCTCTGGAAAACTATTTATCTTGAATTCCTAACATTGTTTAAATCCACAGAAAAAAATCCTTTAATAGGACTAGGATTTCACCCCTAATCTCTTTGCACTTCAGTTTCTTCTTCCCAGATTTTGTTTGTTTGTCTACTTAGATTATAAGCTGTTAAGGACAGACACTGTCTTCATCTACGTGTATCTACCGAAGCTAATGTACTAGGGCTGAAATCATGGTTGGAGATTTTAGGAACTGTCTAAGCAATAATGATGTAAAGCTTAATTATAATATTTCTGCAGTTGCTATTGGTATTTTAAGTATGTTTTCAGATGCGTACATCCTGATTAAAATAGTCATATATTTTTCCATCACTCTGACAGACAACTAGTACAACTAGTTCATCTTTTTATCTTCTAATTTGTGCCAACCTATTTCCTGACTGCACTTTAAAAGGTGTTTGTAAAATTAGAAAAAAAGAAATCTACAAATATCAGCTTTTGGATTGCTGGTCTAAGAAAATATGTTTTATTTTATTCTTCAGCACAGTCAAGCGCATGCTGGTCAAAGGCATTCTGTACATGCTGGATTTTTATTGGTTGATGAAATAAAAGACAAATAAATCTACTGGGCTTTCTAGAGAAAAAAGCTGAGAAGTTGGAAGTCATTATTTTAGTATTGGACAAGGGGCCAATTACAAAGGAACACTGTGTGATGTGAGTGCTTATTTCTCAATGCACCTTCACATAACAAAAAGAAGCACTAGAAAATATAAAAAATATTACAAAAGACCTGTATCTCTGGAATTATCCTGTTTACTAAATGGTACTGCAAAATATGAATTTACCTTGGCTTTATTGAGAGGTAATTCTTAAGATGAATTTTGATTTACTGCATACTTCCTTTGTACTTGTGGCTTATATTGGCATTGGTTTTAAGGTGCAAAAATGTTTTAATAGCAAACAATAGCAAGCAGGAATAAATTTGGATTTTGTAAGGATTTGAGTATTTACTGAGAAGCTGAGAAAAAAGAATAACTTGCTCACTGAAATATTTACATATGGCCAAAGGAAATGATTAACTGAGTGTTTTCCTCACTATTCTCAGTCTGGACACAAAGGATAAATTACATTTCAAGCGTAAAAAAAAAAAAAAAAATAGAGCCTATTTCTCTACATTGATCACAAAGAGGAGTCAAAATAGCTAGTTTAGCCAGATGTCTAAACTCTAGATGATGAAACTTAACCTAAGGGTCCTTTGGATCAGGTTGTAAGATATTGCATTCTAGTGCCATAACATACCTTCAATTTTTAAGCACAGTTTTCCATTGATTTTGAAGAGGAGCTCCTAAAGAAATCAATGTCATTCTATTGCCCTTGTGCATACACATGCTCTTAACAAAGTGAGGCTTATAAATCTGAAGACTGATAGAGAAGGCTCACCGTACTAACAAAGCTTCTTATCAGGACCATCCTTAAAACGTGCCCATCCTCCACTTGAGAGAGATGTGCTGGTTGACTAAAAGACTTTATCTACTCTCAGTCTTATTATTTTAGGAAATTAGTTCCTTTATTAGCTTTTGGATTAAATAAATAAAGGGGATACAATTTCATTTTCAATATTGTCATAAGCCTTTCCACCAAAATGAAAAGGAAACAGTTCCTGATTTAAATGTATCTAATATCCTGTAGCATCCCCCTCTGTGCCATTTACCTGTGGAAATGCTGCAAATGCAATCCATACTGTTACCCTAGCATGATGCTAACTCATGAAAACAGTTATATGTGAGTTTAACTTTAAAGACTATTGGTTTTGTGATCTCCTGGATTAGGAGTGTTATAAAATCTAAATTTTATGTTGTTCTTTTCTTTGTGCACATTTAGAAGGTACAAGGTAATAAGAACAATACTGAAATCGGGGAAATAAGGAGTCAGATATGAACCATTTTCCTGAAAAAAAAAAAATAAAATTCATTTCCTGAAATGTGGTCACTTTCCACAGCTATTTCTGCAGGAAGTTTACCTGTGTTTGGTTTCATACTAAGGTTCTGGAAGAAATTTAAAGTAAAAATAGAAAGACATTTGAATGGGTTTTTATAGACCACCTGCAGATTTAAAAAGGAGAAAGCAAACGAATGAAAAGCTGTCATGACTCCTAAGAAAAAGAATAGCGGAGTTATCTTGTGGAAAACTATTCCGTTGTTATTGTGAGGTCAGTTTAATAATAAGGATGGAAGAAATAAGAGTTGCACAGAAATTGTTTAAGTCTAAGTGAAACAACATTGTAGAGTTATTGCATCATGAAAACAAAATTACTTTGATTTCAAGGCATTTAAAGGAGATACAGAATTTGTCCTGTTAAGCTCAAAAGAGCTAAGTAGGCTGCAAGTCACAGAAGAAATGGGGTCTGTAAATTTATTTCCCAATACAGTAAAGCTGGTATATAAAACAGTTCATTTGTAACACTGTATGAAATACTGCAGCTTTTCACTCTGTTCAGTGAGTTATATAGGACTACTGGCCAAACAAATTGGTTTCTTGTGTTAAGGTTGCTCTGTACAATTTACCTATTGAGATAAACTACAAAAGTTGAAATATACTTTTCTTGCTTTTTTGTCTAATGACGAAATTTAATAAAGTGGACACAAAAATGACTAGATATGCGTTTTTCTTCAGGTTCACTAAGGCAAACCATTGAAGAACCTAGTCTGATCTTGAATAAATTCCTCAGGGAGATAGGATATATGTTTAAACTAATTGGTGTTTGGCCAGAAAAGTACCCTTTTATTTGTTCTACCAGGCAAATTATTCACATTTATGGACTGAAATAAAAAGTGAGATAAAGGACTCCTGCAGGCAGATCATTTTCCTTCAATCTGCTGCAAGGACTCACATTTCTCCTTGAAAATGTCTACCCTAGTCCTCTGATTCCTCTATCAGTAAGTCATTAATCCAAAGTAATAACAACAAAGCTATGAGTTTAATGGAAATCCCTTTTGTACTAGAGGGTCAGTTTTGATGAGAGTGTCGGAATGTAATCCAAACAATAATACATGCTCCTTTACCTTCACTATTTACGATTACTTCATCAATATCACTGCAGCAAAAATGTCACTAAGATTTTCTTCTAGATTACATTAAACAGACTTCGCCAAGGACCTGCAGACATCAAAAGACCACAGGTTTGTGTTAGAGCATATGAAACTCTAGAAACATAACAAAACTCCAGGAACAAAACACCCAAGAGTTGTTCCTGTGATGAATTAGAAGCACATTCTTATTTTCTTCCTGGTTTTATTGTGTTATTAATGGATAAATATTGCCTTATAATTACTTAATAATAGGAAGAAAACTAGGAAGAAGAGGGAAGGAAATAGAAAAAGAGGAAAGAAAAAGACTAATAACTAAGCTATATTAATTATTCCTAACTACTTTGGTTATTAATTTTTTGGGAACTGATTTTGTAGACTCTTTTATACGTGAATATCACTTTGCAAGACTCACATTGACCATTAGTTTTGTGCTTCTGGTCCTCAAATCTGCTTTAGAGGAGGGACAGAGCAAGAAAAAGAAACCAAGAAGGACTTGGTAGGGTCATCAAAGGTGGTAGATACACTCCATGACTAGCCAAGTGCAAGGACAAATCGCCTGATTGATCTTACAAATATCACTTGATCGATCTTATATAATCATTTGTATTCTGCCCAGCCCTGCATTGCATGTGCTCCTGGCCACATTCTGACAGCTGCACGTTTCTTGGTTGATTACAAATCCTCAGAAGCGATAAAAGGGATTTTTGATAAGGTAATAACTGACCTATCTCTAGACCTTCAATCATGTCCTCTGACAATGGACTACAAGGATAGTAAAATACTCTGAGATATTATGATTTTACAAAATTACTTCATTAAACTGTCTAGGATTTCTGGCCTAAAATGTTTGTAACCATATAATAAGTGACTTCTGGATGGTCACAGAAAATTGTCTTTTTATAATTTCGACTGGACATCTACATTTACTACAGTAAGTTTTAACTTAAGTGGAAATCTGTCCCTTCTGGAGTTTTGGAGATTGGGTGAGAGTGATGTGATCATCAGGCTTAAATTACAAGTTAAAGGAATCACTGCTTTCTCTATTTGTCAACTTCGTGTAAAGACCCAGAAGGATGTTGGTATCAATGACAGTCCAAATTAGCAGTAAGGGAAATGATAGGAATTCAAATCTCCTTGCTTAGACTTCTCTCCTGTCCCTGCTTCAGTCTCAGCTCTGTTTGTTCAGCATGTCTCAAGAACAAAGCAAGAGAAAAAAAAAAAAAAAAGAAATTTGGAAAATAAAATGTCAGACCACAAGAAGAAAATTCAATTACTTGAGCCCTCAATCATGGCTACAAGTAAAAGAAAGCAGATCAATAGGGTTTGCAGTAATGTGGCCCATTAAGTGTTTCTCCTTCACGCTGTATATCTGTGAAGATTTTTGTTTCCCAGGGATATATGTAACGATTCATTGTATAATGTGGGGAACTAGCCAAGAAAGAACAAGGTCAATAGGATTGATGCGAGGAACTTTTCTTTGTATGACCATTTGATTTTTTAATACTATGTTTTCACCTGTGAGTGAGAGTATGGGTGTAAAGCCATACACAGAAACTCTGTTATTAAGCCTGTACTGTATTTTCATAGCTCTTTTGATATTCTATGCTGTCAAGGACAAAAAAAACAGTCTGAACCCTTCTGTCATGTGGGAAACAGAGTTTCTCCTAAAGACTTTTGTGCCAATCCAAACAAATCAGAAAGAAATAAAATCAACAAGGAGTGACATGCTACCATTAAACTTCGGGAAAATGGTCGTAGTCCTTCCTTCATCCTAGACCTCCTGGTGGAGGCCCATCAGCCATCCATTGCCTGATGTCCTTGTTTGCAATATGTAGGCATTCAAAGTTGCCTTCCTTGAGAAAGTTATATGAAAGATATATATAAAAGGCACTGCTGATTGTAAGGTAAATTGATTTTTTGTGGAGTACATTACTCAGAAATGTTAAGCTAATCCCAGACTCATTAGCCTGTTTCTGCAATCAGTTTAGTTATATTCCAAGAAAAAAAAAAAGGTGACTTTTCAGTTTGGGTAGACCACATGCTTTCAGAATGCAAACAAATATGTTCACAAAGTAAACTAGCTTATTTGTAGCTAGTTAACATAGCTGAGTATGCAACAAAACTTCCGATACAAATGAATGTATCAGATAAGTCATAAGATGGGGTTCATATAAGCATTCACATGAACCCAGAGCTATTTCGTACTTTAGGAAAATATGTAGTTTAGACACAAAATCTTTACAAAAAAATCACCTTAGCATTCTTGTACACTGTTCTGATTCTTAATAATTAATCTTAATTAGTATGAAGTGATATTAGTATTACTTTAATGCTTAATGTTATCTGATCACTTTCAAGTTCTCTTAGTTATAATTAATTAAGTGTAATCACTAGTTAATACACTGGTTAAGCCTTTTACTCTAGCTTTGGGTTTTGTGGTTGCTGGGTTATTTTCACAAATTTCTCTTCAAACTTCCAATAAACTTTTATCAGTTTTGTTGTTTTAGAGGATCACATTTTTTTTCTCATTTATAACTCTCACAACTATGAGTAAATGCTGTGCAGGAGTAAATGGAGAATATTTTTTAATTAGTTTTCCATGAAAAACATGCAATTCCTTGACCTCTCCTAGCCTCTCCTAGAGTGGTGGTAGATGGAGTTAAAACTGGTTAGAGGTCAGTCACAAGTGGTGTTCCTTAGGGCTCAGTGTTGAGTTCAGTTCTGTTCAATATGTTTACCAATGATCTAGATGAATGGACTGAGTGTACTTTTAGTAAGTTCACAGATAACACTAAGCTGGATGGAAGTGTCAATCTGCTTGAGCGTAGGGAGCTCTACAGAGGGATCTGAACAGGCTGGATTGGTGGGCTGTGACCACCAGTATGAGGTTCAACAAGGCCAAGTTCCGGGTCCTGCACTTAGTACACAACAACCCTGTGCAGAGCTACAGACTTGGGGAAGAGTGGCTGGAAAGCTGCCTGGAGGAGAAGGACCTGGGGGTGTTGGTTGACAGTTGAGTGGACATGAGTTATGAGTGTTGCCAAGTGGAAGGGGAATGGCATCCTGGCCTGTATCAGAAGCAGTGTGATCAGCAGGAGCAGGGAAATGATTCTGCCCCTGTACTCGGCATTGGTGAAGACACACCACAAATACTGTGTTCAGTTTTATAACCCTCAGTACAAGAAGAACATTAAGGTGCTGGCTCATGAACAAAGAGGAGCAGCGGAGCTGGTGAAGGGGCTGGAGAATGAGCCTTATGAGAGGTGGTTGGAGGAACTGGGGTTGTTTAGCCTAGAAGAAAGGAGGCTGAGGGGAGACCTTATGATAGGTCCTTGAAAACCTATCTCCTTGAAAGGAGGTTGTAACACGGTAGGTACTGGTCTCTTCTCTCAAGTAAGTAGCAATAGAAAGAAAGGAAACGGCCTGAAGTTGTATCAGGGGAGGTTCGGATTAGACATCAGGAAAAGTTCTTCACCAAAGGGATTATCAGGCACTGCAATGGGCTGCCCAGGGAAGTGGTTGAGCCAGTGTTCCTGGAGGTATTTAAAAGACAGCTAGATGAGGTGCTCAGGGATATGGTTTAGTAGTGAACAGATACAGTTGAACTTGATGATCTCAAAGGTCTTTCCCAAATAAATGTTTCTATGATTCTTTCCCATTATTTAATTATTTAATAAAAATTATTTAATGATTTTTATTTATTTTACATGCATTTAATTTAAAAATTAATAAATAATTTGAAATGCACAATGGCAGGTTTTAGTCTTGCCATTATGATATTTTACCATTAGAAATTAATGCATAGCTTTAAGCATCCGTTACATAATCTGTCTTGTACATAATCTAATAATTGAGAGCGAACTAGTATTTTGGGAATACAGCGTCCCAAAAGCTTTAAGATTTCACTGGAGAATTGACCATGTGTGGCAGTTAATCATATTTAATCTTCAGGTTCCATCTCTAATAAACCTCTTACTTCAGTGTTCTGAAACTGCATAAACTATAAAGCCTTATCTCTACCTTTTCTTCACATTTTTCCCATTATGTTTGTGTTTGTTATTTTTGTCCCCTGTCCATGGCCCATAAATAATAGGAAAGAAGACAGGGTTGTGTTAGATGCAACATGTGAGGAGATAAAAAAACCCAAAACAACAGTAAATGTATAATTATGAATCATAGCGAATGAGGAGAATTATACAACGTTCCATACTCATTTCATTCAAAGTTTATTTACAGTTTCTGATGGGGGAAAATAAATAAATAAGAAAAAAAAAGTATCTTCTGCTATGAACAATCCAGACAAAACTGCTTTTATACAGAATGCCCTAAGGCTGTCAAAAAGGACCTTGACTGACATCTGGAATGAGCCATTATCCTGGCAATATTTTGGCATATCCCAGGATGGCATGTATTAGCATATCCCTGGATAGTAGAAGTTATCATATGCCTTAGTAGCAGAACTTGCAGATTTTGGACTGTGTTCATGAGAACAGATTTTTCCAACAAGTAACTTGCCAAAGGCTTGATATAAAAAGTACTTATGCCTAATGTCTGTCATTCCATCTATGCCAGTTCATTCTTCCTGGGCTGGAGTGGATCCACCCTGGCACCTAAAATGGAGTACACAAAGTCACTAGTTATTGAAGACATTGATGTGACCTGTGTTATTTTTACAGACAGTTGTCGTAAGGATAGTGACTTTATGTACCACGTCATAGTTTGGACCAGTGTTCTGAGATTGTCTTACATTTTTATAGACCTATACATCTCGAAAATACTTAAAAATGCCTCATAGTTAGAATATGTCACAAAATTGTCATCTCTCTGAAAGCACACAGCTGTTGGTAAGACTTCATTTTATTAATGGATGTAAATGCCTCCTGAACTTTAAAGCATATATTCATGTGGTCTAAAGCACGTACAGTTATACACATAACTGGCAAGTAAATAGCTGTTTGACATTTCAAAACATACCAAGTAATGAATTGGCAAACCAAAGAAAGGTACCTAGATTGGGCAAAATTTTATCTTTGTGAGAGAAGAATGGATTAGTGGAGAGGTAGGCAGACAGATCCACCTATTTCAGGGATTTCCAAATTATTTTTGTGGTCTATTTGAACGTATTAATTTTTTTATATCATTCTAAGTGGGACGTCTTGGGGTCTGCCTGTCTTTTCACCCCACTTATAAAAGGTCATTGTATAGATCTTAAGATTTTAGTCTGCTGCTAGAACCCTTTGGTAATCTAAATATAGAAAATAAATGGCATAAAGGCCAAACGAAATAAAATCTTGCCTTATTATATTATGTTGATTCGCAGAGAGTTCAGTTGCATTCCTCTTGAAATAAAGTGCTGCTCTACCTGATGAAAGCATCATCATTATCTCACAAATAAGGTGTGTTCTATTTTCTTCTAGTCTTTTATTACAGAATCAGTAAAAATAAATGAGAGGTACATCTTAATTCTACTAGTTTAGGCTCATATAATTTACAGAATATGAGCCTAACTCTCTATCAGCTTCAGAACTCCAGAATGATCATCTATAGTTTGAAAGGGAAATATAATTAAAGTGGAAAAAAATCATATTGTTTTATCAGTGACTTCAGCACATCCAGGATTTTACCAATAGTACATAATAAAAGCACAGATTAGATCATTGTTCAAACACAAATCCCATGTATGCTTGTTGATTCCTTAGAGACTGCTATTCATAATCTCCTGACTCTGTTTCAATAAGGTTAGGGGTTTAGCTCAATATTTTTCCAGCTGCAGAAACAAACCTTTATAAACAGAATCTGTTTGTCTGTAAGAGACTGTTTTTCACCTACATGATTTTCTTTTCCTTTCTTAGCTGCCTTTCATCTCAGTTCTCTCCAGGAGAAACAGCAAAATAGTGATGTAAATTTGAGACTTATTTTGCTTTCTTGGAAAGCCTTTTTTCCTTTTACAGATATTCTATAAAATCAAGTGTGGATAATGCAGCTTTTTTTCAGATTTCTTGGTTACTTCAGCAGAAAGTTCTACTACTTTTTGAATGACCCTACAAAATATTTATGATTGAAATTCTGGGTGTATTAAGTCAATAATAAAACCTGTACTGACATTATAAAAAGCATGTCCGATGACTTCTGTATTTATAGTTAATAAAAACTCCCTAAGACCAGATTCTTGATAATTTAACAATGCAGTAACACCACCAAAGCCAATAGACATCCCTGTATTTACATTTCTTGGACTCTCAAGAAAAATGCTCTACAGAAAAGGTAAAGAAATGTTGAAATCCATAGAGGAAATATTTCCAACATCACCTAAGTTAGGTTGTGTCAGTACAAGATTGAGGTCTTAGTGACTTCCCAGAGCCTTGAAACCTGACTTGCTTTGCAAAGTTACATTTTTACTGTTCAATACAGAGTGCTGGTCATGATAGTGTACCCGCTTGGCAGGAGTACACCCTGTATAAAGCAATAAAGTTTTTAGGGAATCAGAGGTAGAAACAGCTGCAAGTAATGATCCCAGTTTTTTCACACTTTCTATTAAATGAGATCTTCTTCAGTTACTATTATTTTTCAAATTTCCATCTTTTAGATAGAAACTCTCCTTACCAGATAGAGGTCTTAGGATTATCGATATTATTTCAGTTAGGAGTCACTTTTTAAGAATAGCTGACTTACTTGTTTACTGGTCCCATAGTCTTATTATTTATTCATGTATTCGCATAAAATAATATTTTTCCATCTAACAAATGAGCTCATTGTTTGGAACAACTGAGATACTATTTACATTTGCCTCTCCCATTTGATACCCAATAATTTCAATTAAAATGTTATGTGGCAGTAGTTCCCTGGTGAAAGAGATTCCAAAAACTGGATTTGTTTCATAAAAAGGTGTTTGAAGGTTTTACAAGGAGGCTAGATCCTTAATTTCCATTAAACATTTAATTTAACTTTTAGGAATCTATAGCTAAAAAAAAGACTAAGTGTGATAATATGGCCTTACTAAAAGTTTAAAATAGTTCCTTGAACTATTATTGAATTAACAAAGGTTTTGACCCCACTTCTGAATGGAAGATACAAAGAAGATATATCATGTTGCATATTTACTTACATCACACTCATCTATTTGAAAACATCTGACTCATCTTGGCAGGAGTGATGAAATTCCTCATCAAGATTTTAATAAAAAAAGAGAGAGAGAGAGACAACTCAAATTAAGCAGCTTGATAAAAATTCTGACCTATGATAGATTAAATAAGCTTTCTGTTCAGCAATAATTCCTGGTACTAAGTGAGTCCACTGGGAATGTGTATATCCGGCACTGCATGTTGATAAATAAATTCATTTACTGTTGGAAAAGCTTCAGGAGGAAGACTATTTCTTAGCTTTTACTTTATTATAACAGATTTCAGAAACCACTGGAATTTTTGAGATGTGCAAAGAAACCACTGAAGTCTCTGGTAATTCTTTGAGAAGGTGACTGTTACCAGCTTTTGAAGGGGTAAATTTCTCCACTTGTTTTTTCTAATTGTTAGTAATGTAGCGTTGTTTCTTTTTCAAAGGATGAATGCCCCTTACTGCTAGAACAGGACTGCCAGCACAGGACATATGAGGATTTCAGTGCTGGAGACGTAAACCATACACGTGAGAGTAATTCCATGAGCTGTAACAGCTTGAACCATTCTCTGTCATTCAGAGACAGTTCTATGATTCCTAGAATGTCATCCTAAAAAGTCCCCGAAGGACTGCTGCTTTGAGATAAACCACATCCTAGGATATACTTCTGCAGGTGTGTATTTAAGGTCCCCAAATGGAAACATGCCTGTACATCACCAAAGTGTGTTTTCAAAAGCAGGGCAAAGGAAGCCGGTCTGCCCAAACCTGGGATAACTAGTAGGTTTTGGATTATCATAATGTCTTTGACCTGATTTATTCTAGTTGTACTTGCCCATGGAAAGCCTTCTCTGATGATATTTGCTGGTATCCATGTTATATACTTAATGGGAAGTTCATTGGTGAGATGTCCATTCTCCCACAGCAAAATTTCTTCTCTTGTTCAGCCTAGTTGAGATATAATGACCTTCAAGATGGTGGGATGGAAAACAAACAAGGTTATAACCCTGTTTAGAATTCTTTCTGTGGTTAAATCGCTTGCCTCTCCAACTCTCACTGATGTTCTACCTCTGTAGACATAAGTTTCCCAACATTGAGCCTTACAGAAAATATGAAAAGCAACAAAAAATATATTTGAGTTTCAGCAAAAGCAGGAATTCTCAAACTTTCACCAGAAGAAAAATAACAACAAAAAAGAAAAAAGATATTTTTATATATACGTGTATTCCCATTTGTAAATACTCTCAGTCTCTGTAGTGTAATACTGCTCACTTATGTCCACCTGCATCATAACAACACACTGAAGTTGAACATCAATCAAGAACTCTGCAGCATGAGTTCAAACTTCTACTAAAGGCAGAAGGGTTTATTTCATGTCAGAACACAGACGAGTGATACAGCTGTATATTTCTCCTCCAAAACTGAAAATTTAATTACTTATTATTAGAGTTATTGCAGATGATGATGATGATGATAATAATAATAATGTGTTGATATGTGGTGTCATGAGGCTTTGACAAAGAACTAAGATGCCTTCTATATTCTAGCCCAGTGCACTTATTTGAAGTCACTTTCTGAACAGTGTCTCAATTATCTTAAAGCCTCGGGGCACATTTCTTTGAGGATCATTGTTTGATTTATACAAAACAGTTCATTGCTATAAATCAAAACCTCATACTGTACGCTGATTTACCCTGGGCCATTGTTTACTGGAATAGGTTTTTTTTTCAGGACAGAAATAATCTCTGAAAAGTGAATCCTTGCAAACTCTGTTTTATATCTGTGAATAAGGAGTAAAGAAGCTTAGCAAATTTACTATTCTTAAGCAGTTTATAAGGAAAAATCCTTACCCTTCCACCTCACCTTACTTTGATTTTCTTTTAACATTTAGGCAACAACCGAGAGATTAAGTTTATTATGTGAGTTTTATGCAAGCTTCTTTTTAAAAATACACAGAAAACTGACTTTTCCTTTAATTTGGGCAATGCTTTATTTACTCAGTATAAACATTTCCCTGAAATATAGAAAAGCAGAGAGCAATAGCAATTTGCCCGTGTATAAGAGCTGAAAGTGAAATCAACCATCAACAACAATGAATCCAACCATGAAGAAAAGTGATGGCGTGGTGGATATTTAGAGTAAAATTCACATCACTTAATTTTGCCTGTCTAAAAGTTAGGCATCAAATTTAATTTGCAACTCCAGACTTTCTCCACAGTCAATGGAGAAAAACAGTCATTGCAATAAGGTGATTGATCTTTCCTCTACTTCAAATATCTTTTTGTCGATGAATTTGTCATTTATGAGCATTGTCATTCATCTGGAAGGTGTCTTGGTGCTGAACTTAAACTGTGTGCCTCACATTTAGATAGGCAAAACTTAAAGGAGTGGATACCATACTTAGTGTTTGGTTTTCATTTGATATAGTGTTTAACTCAGGTATTTTTTTTCCTTTTGTCTGAAAGTAGATCTAACATAAAGGTTCAGACAGCATATTAGCTGAGGTCCTGGCTGTGGCTTTTTTTAGTTCCTCCACCTCTCTTGTATGTGATATTTAATCAGAACCACCTCATTAAAACTATATCCTTCAAGAGCCAAAAGGTTTCAGTTCTATTTCCTGATATAAGTTTCTTTTTTTTTTTTTTTTGTCAGATTCAGCATTCTTCTTTTTCTAGGAATTTGATCATGAACCTGAACTGTTCTACTTGGTATCAAAAAGAATCTCAGAAAGGAAGAAATTCTTCCACTTCTGATTTTTATGACATCAGTTGTAGGACTCTCTGCTACAAAATACAAGATACTATGGATGAAATACAGAGAACAAGTGTTTTCATATGGAAGAATGGTCCCTTGATGTTAAATATGATAATGTGAACGCAGTCTATGTCTCATTAACTATTCAAACCCATTGCCAAAAGCTAGCATGCTTGCTGCTTGGCCTGATTTCTTATACCTTTCCTACAAATACTTGCCATTACCATTTCTAGATGATAAATCTTAACTATAGTCTAGCCTAGAATATTTTCATAAAGAATTTAAACGATAAATATGCACAATAAATGGCAACTATTATGCCATTTCTTGTGTCTTAAATATTAAAAATAACTGCAACAACTGAGGAAATTAGGTATTGCCATTCATAGAGAAAAACAACACCAAAATATTTGAGGAACATTTGATCTCCTTGTGTTTCATAATGCCAGTCTTGGAATTTACTTCTGATAATTTTGGGGGTTTTTTTTCATATTCTTTCAGCATTAAAAATTACTATAAACTAATGAAAGAACTAGCTGGATAAACCATGGTATTCTTTACTGTAACTCTAAATTTCTATAATATTTTTGGAACACTTCTCCTATTAAAACAGAGGGTGTACATTCAGAAAGCTGAATAACAAGATAAAAAATCTTCTCGCATTCCACCAGAAGATGTTTAGTACTTAGAAATCCTCAGGTCAGCAGTTTGTCCCTAGCAATATATATTATAAGACCAAATAAAAATGAAAAATCAGGGGAAAGTTATGGTTTTGTTTTCCTACTCCTTAACCAGGGTAAAAAAACTCAGGGTAGAATTCGTAGAATCACTGATCTTAGGGAGAAGGGAAGGACTACGAACATATTAGCTATTAATTGATGAACAGCTCCATACCAGTCTTGCTGTATTTTCCCCTTTGTGGCACGAAACTCATTCCTCAATGCCTCAACACTACGTTTTGGATATTACTATAGAAATAGTCTTTCTTAAGATCAGATAACTATGCCAAATCACTCCAGTCAAATCTACACTAAAAGCTCCTGTCTCTTAATGGAACTTTGAAGTATTTCTGCATTTCTACTTGCATCCATTTTGAAGTTTTCTTGCATCTTCATCTAGAAGCTTACTCTCACTATTTTTTCCCTAAAAACTGATGATGCCTCACACTAACTAGTAAAACAAAACAAACACGACAAAAATAACTGAGCAGGCTTTTCTATTTTAGAAGAATTCTGTCTGACTCCAAATTTGTCAGTACATCTAACACTGAGAACAGAAAAAATAGCTGTAAACCAAGCACTTGAGAAGTATGGAAGTTCAGAAGAAGTTTGATCAATAGGAGAAAGTTAATATTTAACTATCCATTAGGAAAAGCACACACACATATAAAACCAGAAGCTGACACTGAGAACATTCTGCAGGCTTCTCTTAATCTAGTGGAAAACATTAAAATATTTTAGGACAGGACAACTTAGCCAAACCATGAAGTTGATGTTATATGTCTTTACCGTCAGAATAGATATCAGATGCTTATGACAGTCAAGATGAGAAGCTCCAAGGATGTAGGAAGTGAGAACAATTGACCTAGGTCTTACTTTTCCAGGGGCCCATTTGAGCAGGTTTTAGCCTACATGTAACTTGATAGCATTAGATTGATAATTCAAGATGCAAATTTGTAGCAAGACAAATTGCTCTTGTCAGTCAAACGAATTTATTTTCTAATTTCACTGGAAGTCCACAGAACTGTGCCTCAGAACAAAGTAACTTCGTGCTCATTGTGGTTGCCCAGAAATCACCCATAGCCAGAATCTGGTTTTCTATCTGACTGACATGGTGGGACACAAGAGCCCGTCCTCCCTACCAGTATCACTTGAATGTACAATTCTAGACATCCTTACTTAGAAAATGTGAGTGTCATTTCCTTAAACAATCTACACTGATGTTCCTTTGGTCCCGTTTGTGTCAGCAGCATGACATGCTCTATGTTGAAATTTTTATTTGATGGTATTACACAGGAATTACTGCAGAAATATGTTAAGATTTTCTGACTTGTCAGATTGCTTGTCAAATTCAGAATTCTTGATCAAGCTTTGTATCTTCTGTACTTTTTTCAACAGCTCTCTATACAGCTTCATATGGAAAATAAGAAAGGGTGCTTCTGCAGGTATATCTTTTACTCATGGGGTGTTTTTGTGGATTTTTTTTATGCTTAGAGCAATATTCCCTTACCCTTTCACCTGGGTGTAGACGTCTAGGTAGCAGTGATATTTCTTGCTTCGTACAGATACAGAGAAAAACTTGAATGAGAGAACTGCAGAACATGTTGTTCTTGGATATTTTACCCATATGCTATTTCTGCACAGAATATGTTATAACCCTAATTTCCTTACACTTCTCACATCTCACTGTGTCCAGAATGGGAGACTAGGGTAAAAGGAGTAATCCTGAGAGGTACAGAGTGTCTCATACCGGTGTAAGAAGTTCTCTTCTACTAGTAACTTGCTCCAATGAAGCAACTTAGAGCAGTGAGGCTGGAGAGATAAGATGAAACAGAACAGACAGGAAATTAAAACAGGTGACCAGACTAGACCCCAGGATTGCCACCAGCCACTGGGTCCTTTTCTTATCTAAGGAGGGAAAACAGCTTAGAGTTAAAAGGGGAGAAAGAAAATAGCAAGAAGTATAGTATTCTGAAATTTGAAATAATAAAGGTCTCACCAGATTTCTGCAGCCTCAAGGAAAAGCTGCTCAGATTTAACAGCTTACTTCGATCCAGGACAGAGTTAAGCTTTTAACCTCTCTGGTGAACCTTTCCCCTAACCCTCTAGAGCCCCTAAACAAACATAGATGGACCTTTCAGTTCCTTTAAATCAGATCCGTCTTTGCTTTTGCAATATTTGTTAAGATGAATAGGGTCCCCTTGCAATGCTGTGGCAGTGATGAGGCAGCACATTTGTCAAACAGCAGATCTTGAGCTCCAAAACTATCTGGATAGAAAACAACAATTGTAGCTGTTGTTTAACGTATCTATTATGGCAGTGTACGTAAATGGCTCGGACAGCCTGGGACTCTACCAAGGTCAGAGTTGTATACACTAAAGCACAAATAATAGTCCGACATATATACAATCCATAATACTAAGGTAATTCAGGAGGATAAGAAATTATGACTTATGAGGCAACATTAAACTGTGTGGTATCCAATTGAGTGACTCTTATCATGAAACCTTGGCCCTGCTAAATACACTAGGGGAGTAAAAAGTGGACCTGTGAAGTCTGGATAATATCTTCTTACTTAATGAGTCTGGCATCCAAACAAACTCTATAAGGTCATCTAACATCACCAGCATTAAAGATGAAATCTCCCATAGCAGCTGCAATTCTCCAGTGGACATAAAAATGCACTGCAAACTTTGTGTTGTGAGTCTGCTGTGCTTGGCACAATAGGGTGCTGCTGCACACTGGGACAGCTGACAACAGTATTATTGGCAATTAGTTATTCTGTAGTGGCTGAAATAATTTTCTTATCTTATGTAAGATCATAACCACTTTATTCCTGCAAGGGTGGAAGCAGGAGATAACACAGACATTGTTTTAGGACATGCAATTTTAAATTATGGATGAAGTATCCTGCTTGATTCAGCTGACATTCAGCCAAAATCCACGAGCTCATATTCTTCCATAATAACTATATTTACCACTACTAGAACAGAATTCAAATCACTCAGTGCATAGCCCTAATAACAAACCTATATGACTAGGGGCTGCTTCTTCAACATTATTTCCACCTAATTTATAATCAAGATGTTCAATTAATAATTTCAGCATTTTACGCAGTGTTAAGTCAGCTGAAAAGCATGTGATTTTTTTCCATTTTTCATTTTTCACAATGCTGAGGAATGCATAATAACCCAACAGAACAAGGATGCCAGGAAAGCAACAATTATTAACAGACTAATGGGAAAAAGAAAAGGTTCAAAAAGAAAAGCTGGAAAGTTGATTGAGTTTCACAGAAAATGTAAATGCACTAAACGGTTCCAGAATAAAAGGCAGCAAAGTCTACAATGCATTTCCACGGGTATTACAGCTTCCTTGTGAGTGACAGGTGAGATGAGAATTTTCTTGGCACACACAAGTCTCTCACATTCACCTACTTTGCATCAGTGTGACTGCACTGAAGATGAAGTAGTTGCGTGAGGTGCCCGGATACAAGAAGCAATCAGATCATGGCAAACCATTTCTGCTTTACTGGAAGCAGTGTTTCCTTTAGAGTGCTGCAAATTTACTCACCAAAATGATACTGCGCTGATTCAAATATGGCCCAGTAAGAGAGTGTTGTCTTCTAGTTTGACTGCTTGGTGACCTTTGTGAACTGGTTTTAAAGTCATTGAAGATCACACGGAATAGAAATCCTGAGGTCTATGGCTTGTGTCATATGCAGTTTTCATTTGCATAACTGTATTGACCTCTTCCAACTTTTTAATGAAATATGCTGATAGCTTCACTCAGAAAAACAAAATTCTATTCCCTATGTCCATAATCCTTGGAACCCAGGGCTGTCATTGTCATAAAGGCCGAAGACTGAGCAGATACCAAACTCAGCGTGTATCATTGGTACATGTTTTTCCTAAGGAGAAAGCACACACTATCACGGAGAACGTCACTCAGATACCTGATATTACTGTTGCATGTTCTGTAGAACTAGCGTAAAAGACTCTTTTAGAGTCTTTATTCATAAATAAATACATTTAATAAATAATACAATTAAATCTCCTGAGAAAAGTTTTAGCCACATATTTACAGCTGGATTAGTGTTCTTAAATGCTGCTACTCAATGGTCTTATTGCCTTGTTCAGTTCGCGATGAGTAGAAGAGGGAAAAACGAGATGTAGTCTGCAGAGTTTGAAAACTGAATTCAGCATATTCTTCCATATGGCTTAGATTAATCACTGGCAGTTTAATTAGAAAACATTCCATTTGTGTCTAAGAATTCATAGTTGAGCTTTGCTACTTTCCCTAACTGAGCAGGATTTCACTATTCAGTATCATCAATGTAGGGTGTTTTTAATTCTCTTTTTCCTTCGTTGATTATAAAGTGTCTCACTAAACTACATCTGTAATAACCAAATGCTTTGCCATTGCAAAGGGCTCTCCAAAGTTCATAAAATTTAAATGTCACTTCACTGTTGTTTTCTGTGGAATGCCAGGTTATTTACTGTCCGGTGTTGTAGGACTGATGAATTTAGGAACATTAAGTCCAGAATTAGGATCCTTTAGATTATTTTTTTTTAATTAATCACTTACTCCTTCTGTGACCTATGTACATCACCTAAATGGTCATTGCAGGCTTCTAAAAATGAGTAATTAATATTTTTATATCTCTGACAAGGAATTAAAAACTGAATAAAATAATAGTGCAGATACAAGTGTAACACTCAGATACAAATCTTTGCTGCTTTGCATTGAATATTTTAATATTTTATACTAATCTTACATTGATATTTTTATAAAGTCCTGAAAGATTTATTTTTTTTTAAACACTTTTCTTATTTGAGACATGTTTCCTTTGCTATGTCGTATCAGTGGGGTAAATGCTTGTTAATGGGTGACTTAAAACATTCATTCTGGTAATAATGTAACAATCATTTTTGCATTTTTCTCTGTATTTACCATCTCCTATTCCAAATATACTTCATTTTGTGAGACAGAATCCAGTATAGTTTATCACTGAAGGTGCACACTGATCTCCATATCAGTGGTGTCACTTTTATTCTGTTTGGTTTCAGTATTTCCTACACCGAAACTGCGAACCATCTGGACAGGAAAAATAATGCCCATTTTTTGTCTGTAGAAAACCCAGCTTGGACACTCAGATATATTGTTTACCTATGTGTACGACAAGAGCATCCTGGAGGTTTACAGCTGTGGGTCTACTCCGAGGGTCATTCACAGCCCATTAGAATCTGAGATCCTAATGTGTAAGACTGGCATGCTGCATCACATCGCAGGTTGTCCCCAAATGGCTTTGGGACCTTTCCCTTTCTGCCACATAAGTCACCCGTCCTTGCTCGGGCTGCTGATAAGCAACAGAGCAACCACGACCGGCACATCATGTCCAAGGGTGAGGGAGGCTCATTGGTGTTACCTTGAAAATATAACTAACGCAGGTTCTGCAGCCTGATTGTCACAGAGGGTGTGAAAGTCTCACACTCAGCTCATTAAGTTTGATAGGCTGAGTGCAAAGAACAGCAGCAAGCAGATTCAGATTTATTTTGCATGTCCTGACTCACTTCATAACAGGGAGTTCAGGGCTGTTAACAAGAATATCTACCTGAGACATGCCCAGTTTTGCTGACTGATGGCTGGCTTCTCGCCGTCACAGAGCTCCTCAGCCTACAAAGAATAAGGCTCGTATTGATTGACAAACACGTAGAGATCACATGCTTCACACTGCTGTAGTAGGCACTACATAAAGGGTGGGAAGATTATTTCAGAACTTCAGTTATCTTACCAGGTTTCTTCACCATATTCTTCTCCAATACACGGATCCCTGTCAAACACTTTAATTCTCATAAATTAAAGACTTTTTGTCTTTTTCCTTTTTTCTTTTTGGTGGCCATCAGAGATGGCGACTCCAGCAAGTGCCTTGCTCTCAAAATTTAGGGAAAGAACACTTACTTGAAAATAGAATATGTTTTCCTACTTATACCTTCTATAGTCTCTCTCATACATCTTTAACAATAAGATTATAGAGTTTTCCTGGCCTGTTTGTTTGCTCGTTTTGCTGTTATTTTCAGTGTTTCCCGAAGGGTAACCCAAAACAATGCCTCACTGTAGCAGATATCCAAGGTGATATCAACCTCCTTACTGGGTATATTTAGGTTAGGGTCAGGAGAAGTTTCAGGCATCATGGGAATGTAGAAATTCTGCTCTTGACTCTTTTAAAACGTTTTTGTGATTGGTAAGGCTTGGTGTGAAAAAAAAAGATAGATAATTAGAAGGAAAAATAAAAAGGTATCTCAAAAGAATGGATGTATAAGACCACAGACAAGAAGTACTTATGCTAATGATTAATTTTATATCCCTGAAAATCCCAGAGATTCACAATTCTGTGATTCAACATTTGGCGCCAGGTTTACGAAAGGGATGATTTCCCTAGATACGGCAAAACCTCAGCAACATCCGGACAAGTATCCCCTTGCATCTCATCCACAGGACTAATCTCATTCCCAAGGCTGCAAAACTTCTATTCATTTTAATGAGAAATGAATAACAGCAGGCACATTGAAGGAAAGAAGGAGATTTTGTAACTGATAGCTTTACTCTTAGGCTATTCTTTAGGATTTTTTTGTCTCACAGTCAACTCACAACTTCTCAGTCATATTAATATTTATCATAAAAACTCAAGTGCTTACTTCTTTTAGCAACAACATACCTGCATGTCTATACTAGACTGACAGAACACATGCTTCCCATTTCGACTCACCTAGCAAAGGGGTGAATTTCTACAAACATTGCCAAACACAGCTTTATTCCCCCCACAGGAAGGGGGCATCATCCTGCCCAGGAGCTTGACATTTCCTCAGTGAAATTCATTCAAAAAGGAGGACTACATTTTGCAGTAAAAGGAGAATTGTAATGGGGCTATTTTATAGATAAATTTGACATGAAAATATCCCCAGTTTCTTGCTTCCCATGGATCAATTTAGAAGTATGGTGGAGCTTTCCATCCTTCAAGCTTCTTAAACCTTCCCTTCCTTTCCTTTTAATCACATGCATTGATCATATTCTACCACCCTAGAACATTATACCGAGTCTGCTAAGATCTGGGGGAGGGAAATGTAGAGGGTTAATTTTCAGCTGCTGTCATGAGTGGCATTAAGCATCAAAAGTGCTTTAAATTAACTTCTTCCTCAGAAGAAATATTTAACAATTGCTGATGTGATGTGTGCCTTGACATTTTGAAGGATTATTCAAAATCTTTTTTGTGTTTAGGATGATGACTTTCAAAGCACTTACCATCCTGTGCCAGTCAAATGCAGCACTTTTGATTCATCACCATGGAGTTATTAATAATTAAATGTGTTAAGATAATGGTAAGGTTGTGTGGCAAGCTGCAAAAACCCTAGCTGAGGTCTCGCTACATTCCAAACTCACCCTGATATTGCCTGTCATCATTCCATTGCAGATAAGATCACATATATATCCCATTTTTCGCTTAATTCTTCATATTTTTTTTTCATTATACTTTCTTTATACAATGCTATGAACCTAGGGATACCCCTTAGACCTAAACTCTTCTAGTTCATGGGTTGATTCCATATAAAAAAACAACAAATGAGATATGTGATATTGTAGAAGTGGAACTGTAGGAAAAGTAGCTGTAGATACCCAACTTCTGCTTTATTAATTGCTCACTTAGTGCTTACTCTGTCAATCACAGCCAACTGAGAGCAGCACTCACTAACTTGAATCATCACATTGACATAAACCAAGACTGTCCATTTGAAAATCTGTTTTATCATTATGATTTTTTTCCCAGTTCCACACTGTTCATTAAGCTCAGGACCCTACAGTGCCATGCACAGGACCTCAGTATGGAAAGAGACGGTCTTTGCTTCTCCAGAAGTTTCTGTTTGAAAAGAGGGAGAAAAGTAACAGTGTTTGTCACTTTATAGCCTCAGGTACTTAAGTTTTGAATTAATTGAGAGGTTAACTAAGACTTCTTTGAATATGAGGGAGGGGGATCTGGTATTTGTTTGCCTGGGAACATTGATGGTTTAATTTTTGCGGCCACATGTGCTGACTGAGGGCTCAGCTTGCTTCAAGAACATATCTTGACAACTTAGGAAGAGCCCTAAATCAGAAGGACTTCCTTGTTTTGAAAAAAAAGCTCAGAATCACTGCAGTTTTGATAGAGCTGAAAATACCCAACATCCAGAATCTTTAAGAAGGAAGGGGTTCACTCAGGCTAAGAGATAATGAGGAATATTGTTAAGACTTAACTTTCAGGCTTTATTTTCTAGGTTGAGAGTAGGAAGAAGGTGATGGTGTCAAATGAATCACTCTGAATTCGCCATAAAGCCAAATTTGGTGAAGAGTATTTAATTTGAAGGACGAGTTGACCTCAAGTGAAGTGAAGCTGAAAAGGCTACCACCAAAGTATTGCTGACAGAGATAGAACCCAAATCTGTCAGAAATCTCAGGTATATTGGAAAATTGGCATCAGTTTATAAGTAAACAAAGGAGAAAGAAACAGAGAGTAAGCTGGTCTTTTAAACCACTCATTTAAAAGTTTAACAGATTTACAAAGGGTATTTTCTTTTCATTTTTGCGATGTGACAAGTGTACAAATAAACATACCTCTATCTATGCGTCTTGATTTTGGCTCGTATAGGGTTTTTTTCCCAGTAGACACTATGTTTTTGATGTAATTTGAGAATAATGGTGAAACACACATATTTTTTAGTTGTTGCTAGGTAATTTTTAAACTCAGCAGAGATAGAGTTAGTTTTCTTCCCAGCAGCTGATCCTTTTTAGATTTAGATTTTAGATTTAGTATAAGAGGAGCGTTGGTAATACACTGAAGTTTTACATCATTGATGAGAAATCAATGACTTTTCCAGTTTACCATGTTCCGCAAATCTGGAAGGAACATAGTGAGGAAGCTGAACCTGGGTGGCCAAGAGTTATTCAATACCATATAACATTATGCTCAGTATATCATTGGGAAGTTGGTGGAGGGGGGCAGAGTTTGCTGATCCACAGTCAGTGCTTAGGATGGACTGTTCAATTGTTCATTGTGTCATTCAGCGTTGAGCAACCACACTGAACATTGCTTCACTTCTTTTGTATATTCATATTTTTTCTCCTATTCTACAGTCTTCTTTTGTTGTCCTAATAAACTATCTTTATTGCAACCCACAAGTTTTGCTTTACTTCTCAATTCTCCTCTCCATCCCACTAGGTTGGAGAATGAGTGTGTGGATGTGTGATACTCAGCTGCCCACTGGGGCTAAACCACAGCACTGTGCTTTTGTGCATAAACCACAAATGAAACATTAACGGAAGTTGCCTTTTGCCAAACCCAAGGATGCTTAAGTCTGGCCTGGGTATTAAGTCTTTCACTGCAGGAGAAAGGTGTGCCAGAACAGTTTTACAAGGAGCAGTAAGTAAATTTAAATAAATAATAATTAAAAAATACTAGAGGAAGACTTAAATCTAACAAAGAAAGTTGAAAAAGAAATATTTTTTCAAATACTTGTGTATTTTTAATGATGAATTGATAGTCCACAGATTATTGTGATACTCTTGTACCTTGGACATTTCATTTGTTTTAGGGCTACTACCCACAGGTGTCAGGATAAAAGAATGTCAACCAGGGTGGCTGAATTAATGCACTGGCATTATGAAATACTCTTTTCTGTTCTCCTGATTCTCCAAAGATTTTATTTCACCAACTGGTTTTATCTCGCCGTCTCATGTTCACTTCAGGACAGAGTGGATTGAGGGTGATAAGGCTGTGAGAAGTTCTCATTCATGAAGATACTGCAGTTTGGTCTATTATGTGGCAGCCTACGTGAAAACAAGCACTTTGTCAAATTTATGATAAATTCTTATGCTGAGGTCCAGAACTGTGTACGATATTGTTAAAAATTTATACTGAGCAAGGGTGCTCTTCATCTTCAGGGCACTCCCTTCAAATTCATTGCTCGTCAATAAGAACCGTAGTTCTGAAGCCATATAATCATGGGACTCCATAAGACATATTGAAATGCCTTAGTTCTATTGTCTTCACTACTTCCAAGATTGCTGATAACAATATCAGGGAAGAATCCTAGGGCTGCATGCATTTGATCTTGTCATATATACACTGATGTCAGGAGAGCAGATAGGCCTCCCTGCCTTTCTCCTACAGGTTAACATCATACCACTTTCAATCACAGTTTAAAGATCAGACTTACTGTTTGTGTTTTCATTTTCTTTCTTTGCGCATACTTTCTATTTTACCCTCTTCATTTGACTTATTAAATCCTTCCAAAAATCTGTGTTAATTTGGAAAGAGCAGAGCAGCTGCTGGACTTGAAACCATATGTTCAGTTCCAACCAATGCAAGTTGTTGGGAAAACTCAGCTAGCTGCTCCCAGGGCTCCTTTTTCCCTCAAGAAAGTCTCTATAATGGCAAAAGAAGAATGTAGAAACAATAAACTAGAGTTGTGTTATCCTCATTGCATCTGCCTTGTTCTGATTTTTAATCTTTTTGTCTTCTTTTTATCCAAAGGATTTTCTGCATTCTTTTCCTTATGCTTACTCTGTTTATTTTACAGGCATATCCTCAAAGATAGGTCATTATAGGGGTAACAAAAAAAGAAAAAAAAAAAAAAAAGAAAACAGGACAGATGTTATCTACTAATCTACTATTACGAAAAAGTATGTACTAGTGGGAAATCCCAATTTTCATTTAATTATTCCCTAATTCATTGGCCTCCATCTTTAGACAGGATAAATGACTACTTGCTTACTTTCTGATCTGAGTTCTTGAAAACTTGTCACAGTAACTGGCTGTATAGACATCGCTATTCTTCTCTGCTGTGACAGTCAACTGGGCAGAAATAAAAAATCTAGTAAGTAGGTTTGCTGCAAAACAGTAGAGAGATTCTTAAAAAATGCAATATTATATTATCTTTAAAAGTGTACATTTTGCTAAAAATATTTTTCTGATGTCTGCTTTAATGATACAATGTTTAGCTCATTTTACAGGGCAGTTTTATTTTTCTTAAGATATTTGTTTCACATTACCCATTTTTGGCCCTTATTTTTTACCTGAAGTTTGTCTCCTTTATCTCGAGGTAAGAGTAGGTATTTTTCCTTGGGTTTTGCTGCTCCCTAGAAAGTCATCACAGCATATGATCACATTTCTCTAGAGATTTTCTTGATTGTTGTACATATGGACTAAATATTCAATGGATGAATTTTAGATGCATGTTTAAGTGCAGTGAAGTAAAATTAGTAATAAAAGCAATTGCATCAAATTTAACTATCCTTTGAGGAAAAGGTTTTGCATTTGCAGTTAAATATTTGCCCTAACTTTTGCCTTTTTTTGCTCATTGCTTCATAACTTTTACTATTTTGACAAAGTTAACACTGTGCTTAGACTGTTCTTTCTAGTCAGCTGAGCAGAAATCAGAAATGAATAAAACAAGCAGAATGGAAGAAAATGTATATTTGCGCTTTACTGATTTTGAATGTCAAAGTCAATCAATATTTTATTCTTCTTCCCATTTATCTCCCAAAATATTTTTCTGTTCCTCAGGTATTTTGGAGCCAACTACTCTTTAGCTCATTCAGTTATTTCAGTAGAAATATAAGAGTTTATTGGTTTGTATGGACTGTTGAATAATAAGGATTAAGTTATTTGAGTTTTTTTTGAAAGGATATGTAATTCAAAAAGAACAGTCCTGAAAACCTACAAAACTGTATTTGGGTTCCTGGCTCCTAGTGATTTTATTAAGGTCTAAAGGTAAAAGATTACAGGGTAAGAAGCAGATTTCTAAACCAAATGATCTTTAAGATCCCTTCCAGCCCAAACCATTCTATGATTCAGTTTCACTGTAGGCACAGGTTTTGAATGTGATTTTACGAGGTAATTCTCAAAATCTTACCTCTGTATATGTTTATTTAGAATGTAATAATTTTCTCATAATCTTATATATCTGATAATGAAGAAGATAAGCCAGAAAAAGATGATAAACTAAAATATATTAATCACTCTCTGTAGCTTCCCAATGAATTTAGAGTTTATAGATATAAATTTACAAAGTAGATAGCAACTTCTGGACAGCTAAAATTAGCTGAAATAAATTGCAATGTAGGTATCTCCAAACACATAACTTTTAACAAAAAAAAAAAAAACCAAACATTTGGATACTTAAATGCTTGTTTTGCACTTAGTCTATAGGTGCATCACAGTCATTGCCGCACTGAATACCCTGGGGCCTTTCTCGATGTTTGGGATTCAACAACTGGATGTTCTTTCACTTAAAAGTTTTTCAGTCCTCCAGGACGGTGTCTCAGTAAGTCTAACATATATTGACAAAACTGAATTCACCCCCAAAGAACCGCAGCCACGTTTTATTTTTAACTAGAAGTAAAGAGAGGTGGTTTCTTCTTACATTACGTTGGTCAGAGTACTCAAGTGAAATAGAGCAGACCAGTGCCCAGTTCTCTTTCTCCTGCCAAGAATAAGCCCTATGTGGGATGGCACACAGTGGCACAAAGAAGTAGTCAAGAATGAGTCCTACTCAGTAGCGCAGTGATGTGCATTATCCTCAGGGAGGGAAATGAACTTCTCTAGAGAAATATCTGTATAAACATAAGGTCATGTAACATCTGGGCATCAGGAGAGAAAACAACATTGCTTTAAGAAACAACTCTGGTCGATCTCACCATGAAAGGACAAGCTTACAGTACTCATCTAATGCTGAGATATTTTTATCTCCGCAAAGGTAGAACCAGCCTTTCAGCCTTTGTACCTTGATAGTCTGTACTCAATAAGCATGAAAGGCAGTCTGAAGCAGTCAGTCTGAAGTGATTTAAAGAGGCAATACACCTAGAACAAATGCATGAAGAGTCTATATGGCTAAATCCATTGCAATCAGGCATAGGGAAAGTGTTACTCTTCTGTCTATGATTCAGGCTGTCACTTTCACATACCACACAACTCGGAATGCAAAGAGATTTTTGCAAAATTTTCCTAATCTTGGTAACCTTCTGTATCTCAAGCTAAGTATTCTAGTTCTAGATTCTTTTTAAACAAACAGAAAAACAAACAAACATGTCTCTTAGCACTAAAGTGATTTCAGATTAGTCTTGAGGCCATGTAGAACTTCCCAAGTTCAACTATGAAGGTGTTATTTTTACTTCTTCCTCTTCGTCACTGTCAGGTTCACAAGTTCATCCAGTTTGAGATCAAGTCACACAAGAAAGGGGGAAAATTAATTTCTTCAGCATGGTTCCAATTTACCTTTCCTGCAACAATCCAAATGAAAACCAATGTAACAGGAAAACTGTGGGGAATACGCTGCGAGCTTCTCTTTTCATTGACACTGTTGTCTTTCTTTATTTTGTAGATGGGTATATGTTGCCTCTTCTCTCATACGATTTTGCAGCTCTTGTGGGAAGCACAGCTTCTATTTTTGTAGCATACAACACAGGAACAACTCGGGTAAAGACTGGATTCCCTCTGTTATGAAGAATTAATATAGTTGTGTAATTTTACTATTAATAACTGGTAGGGTAGCTTTGGGATGAACCATTCAGTGACAGACAACAATTCGTGTTTGGAGAATGATGGTGTCTAAAAAATGGGGGGACATTAAGCAACTTACTCCTTATAAGGTCACTTATTCTTCTTCCAAAAATGTGTTTCATTTTTCAGAATTAAAGGGACCATTCGTGATTAACTCACAAGCCTAAAGAAAAGATGTGCATAAATTTAATGCAGAGGTGATATGTTCAGTTGTTCAGTCTCCAGGGAAAGAGATAGAAATGATGGTTGTCATTTTCACCTTATCTCCTTTGACAGAGAAAAGGTTTGGCAATTATGACCTGATGGAGGGAAAAAAAAAAAAAGAAAAAAAGAAGCAATAATTTAAAAACCAGACAAAAAGAAGAGGAAAGAAAGCACCTCAGTGCATTTTATTCTAATGATATAAATTTCAATTAACTGAATTGATAAATTAAGCTATAAAGCAATGCAAACATGCAGAAGAAAAATTCAAATTATTTTTTTCTTCATGCTTTCAATTCTTTATAGTACATTACATCAGTTAATGGCAATTTGTATAATTTGTGTAATGACATAAATTGCCATAAACTCTCATAGTGAAATGTTGTAAAAATGATAAATCATGGATAAAGTATGGAGGACCAGGTTCGTAGTTGCTGTAAATTCCTCTGAAGTTATTTCACATATTCCAGTTTAGACCTGCTCACACCACAGGGTTACACTACATCCCATACGTGTTCAGAGAAGATGCAAGGGGAGCAGATGTGAATTGTAATTAATGTCATGAAGAGTCAAACGTAACTGTGACTAAATTACTGAAGATTTAAGAAGGAAGATAGACATGACAAGGAAACTGTCATCTGGTGATGGTGCAAGTTACAGCAGGACTGGGTCCCTGCTTTGCAGTGTCTGACTCACAACAGTTGCTGGTGTGATCCTGGTCCTCTCTGACAGAGCCAGTTCCTTGTTCTCCGGCAGGAGATTCTGAGATCCATCAGGGACCTGGTTTTTATCTGCCTCATTGACCATACCATGTTTGTCAGATGTGCTGCTGACCAGAAGAAAGAACACCAAATCACACCTTGTCCTGATGTCTTTCTGAACACTTGCATCAACCCCTAGAGTGGCACAATTCCTCACAGCTAGCGTTATCTCCCAGCCTGCCGGTTCGTTCCTAAAGGCAGAATATGCTGCACCTTCAACAAGCTGTCTCTCCACTGCTAGACAAGAAAAGAGCTATGATCTGGCTGACAGACAGCTTCAAAGCCCAAAGGCGAAACCATGCTCAAATCATTGAGTAGGTTTAACCACCAACTAGTAAACTGAGCTTGTAGTATTGTGTGACAAGGCCGATTGCTGGGTCCTGCACTTGGGCCAGAACAACCCCATGCAATGCTACATGTTTGAGGAGGAATGGCTAGAAAGCCGCCTGGCAGAGAGGGACCTGAAGGTGTTAGTCAATAGCCAACTGAACTTGAAACAACAGTGTGCCCTGGTGGCCAAGAAAGCCAGTGGCATCCTAGTTTGTATCAAAACCAACGAGGCTACCAGGACCAAGGAAGTGATCATCATTGCACTCAGCATTGCTGAAGCCACACATCAGATTCTGCCTTCAGCTGCGGTCCCTCACTGCAAGAAGGACATTGAGGCATTGGATCATGTCCAGAGAAGGACAACGAAGGGTCTGGAGTGCAAGTCTTATGAGGGGACTTGGATTGTTTAGTCTGGAGAAAAGGAGACTGAAGGAAGACCTTATTGATGTCTGTAACTACCTGAAAGGAGACTGTATTCAGTCGGTTGTTGATCTCTTCTGCCAAGTTATAGGCAATAGGACTGGAACTAAGAGAGAATGACCTCAAGTTGTACCATGGTAGGTTCAGATCACATATAAGGAAAAATGTCTTTACTAAAAGGATTACCGGGCACTGGAACTGGCTGTCCAGGGAAGTGTTTGAGTCCCCATCTCTGGAGGTATTTAAAAGACAAGTAGTTGAGTTACCCAGGGATATGGTTTAGTAGTGGATAGGTAATGATAGACTCAATGATCTCAAAGGCCAATCATTCCACGATTCTGTCTTCCAAAAAGGTAAAAAAAAAAAAAGGAATGAGTACAATGCAATTGAAAAATATGAAATTGTAGCTTTTCAGGAAAAGTAAGAGGAGTTATGCATAAAGGCTTATTTTTGATCGAGTATGGAATATAGAGTATGGAATCGTCACCTTCCCTGGAGGTGTTTAAGGAACAGGTGGATGAAGTGCTGAGGGGCATGGTTTAGGGAGTGTTAGGAATGGTTGGACTCGATGATCCGGTGGGTCCTTTCCAACCTGGTGCTTCTATGATTCTATGATTTTTCCAAAGAAATTATGAGTTACCATATTGCATATTAGGTTAACCAAAGCAGTGAGTATTTCAAGGTGCTCTTGCATACTGACTGAAAGGAGAGGACTCATAGCTCCAGAATTCTATGTCTCAATAGCTTCTTTGACTCAGGAGTTAAGATAACTTTAGTAGTATTAATTAATTCAGGTAAAATGTTAGTGCTAATATAGTAGACTTCTAGTGGTCCTAGTTATAGTCACAAATAAAACTTCTCTGAAAACCAAAGGAAAGTTTATTACAGTCAAAACAAAACAAATAATAATATCAAAAATCAAACAATGAGGTGAGCAGGGATGGTCATTCAAGCTGAAAATAATTTCGTATCATACTTACCTTGTTTCTTAAAGTGAAAAGATGTTTTTAGATTAATAATGCATTTAAATGTAATAAAACATCCGTGTAACCCTATTTTTACAGAGCTCATTAGAACTGAGTTTTCAGATCCTTCCCCCTTATTCTTCTTTTTAATGTCTGAGCGAGATATAAAAATAAATGATATGAACAAATCCCTCAGTTTGGTCAGGCACTAGTTGCCACGGTAAGAAAAGAGAGACAGATTCTGACTTCAAGAAAAATGGAAAGTTTGAATACAATGCAGAGATATGTTTATATCCACTAAACCATATGCTTAGAGGCAATTATATAGAGAGTAAAGGAGGCTCTGAGTATGGGGTAGTAACACAGAAATTATTTGTTCTAGCAGTTCAGAGATGATCCAGTTTCTGCTTTATAAAAGATAATTAGGGAAAACTGTCAAGTCTGCAGATTAATCCTGCATACATCTGCCTGGAGTTTGCTTTGAAACCTCTTGGATCTAGAAAGACAATCTTGTGTAATTAGCTGAGGCCACTATAATCCATAAAAACATCTGATCACATTGATTTTCAGTCAATCAGGCTCTATCTGTCAACAGCAATTCTAGAGATCATACAAGAGGTCTTACAAGTACACAACTTAGCCCTCTAAGGTCATTTAAACTTTTCTTTGTCTTTTAAACACAAACTCATTTTCAGTCACTGCCTACCAATGGTTCCAGGTATATGAAGAAATTATTAGAAAAGTGTGTGAATGCTTGTTTCTCTATATAAAAATATGAAAAAGTATAGATAGAAATATATAAGATATTTTCATATCTATGCATGTTGCCATATACATATTTAAGAATTAAGTGGTCTGTACATGTATGCTTTTTTGCTTGGTTGTTTTTTATTATTATTATCATCATCATCATCATTATATTTATCTTTTTCTTTTTTTTTTTTATATAGAGCAGAGGAAGCCAACAGTTCATTCAAACTCCTCCTGCCTCCAATTGTGATGTGTACCACACATATCATGGGAAAACTCTAATAATACAGTTAATATAGTGTGTAAGGCTTCTTGGGGAAGGGAATACTTTTGAGCCTGAATTATAAGCAGCTAGCCCCATCGGAGAACAGTTTGCAAGACATTGAGACTATTTCACTGCAGAAATGTTGCCTTCTGAGTTGTGTGACCTCTCCCAGTGCCCCAATTGGCTCATTTTTATATTATAGTGTGCCTATTAATATGCTCTGTTAACCACCACTGTTGTTCTGGAGTGGCTCTCTCCTGCTTCACCTACCCTTATAATGTCGCTAGCTTTGATTTGCTTATCTGAGCCACTGCTGTTTGGAGAAAGGAAGCTCAAGATTTCAGATCCTGCTGTAAAGAATCAGAAAGCAAGGTTCACTGTCATCCACTCTGTACGAGCCCTTGAATTTTCTTATTTAGGATTTTGAGGAAACTTGAACAGGGAAAGATGGAGGTATCCATGTTGTCATGTGCACTGTTCCTAATATTGCTCTTTATTTCACTTGAGTTTAGCCATCTAAAAATTGCTTTCTAGTCAAAACTAATAAACTACACTGTCCTTATGCAGTATACAAAGATGATCTTCTTCAGAGGCAGTTAACTCAGATGACTTTTAAGTCTGCTTTGTACAGGGTGAATTATTCTCTAACCCTCCCTATTCAACACTGTTAATTTTAGGCTCAAACCCATCTACGGCAAGTCTGGGGGTAAAACTTTACCTAGAAGAGATTAGGGGAAGACTGTGAATGTTGACACCAGGGAAATTTTCTTAGCATCATGTGAAAACTTATCCCTGAATATTGGTTTTGGCCAAAAGACAGGTGACATCCATAAATTGCACATCTTTATATAAATACACATGTGACATCAATCCACATATTGCCAAAAAGATTTCATGCAGGTGTGGAAAGAACCTGAATATATTCTGGTGAGACCAAAAGTCATAGCATTTGCAGATGGATTTCAGATTTGTAGAAATCACATCATGTAATTTTCATTAGTAAACCTCTCATCACCTCAACTGGGCAGAACCATTTTCATAGTAACTAAAAAATGTACATGGATTGAGTGACAAAATTAAGTATTCCAGATATTCAAGACATGTTAATGAAATAATACCCTATAAAATGTGTAACTTTTTCCAGGAAAACTGAGGAATAGGATTTTATTTCAGCAACATGGCCACAACAGATACCTTTCATTTGTTAACTGACACAGATAAAAGAAAAAATGATCTTGAGAATCCCTAAGTAAGTGTCATGAAGAAGCAACGCTGTAGTTTCTAAGTTCAGTTTGTGTAACGAAGTTTCATAACACTGAATGTAGGCTGAAGAACTGAAATTAAAATGAACAGCAACTTCAGCAACCTGAAGTATCAACACTATGCTTGGCTGATAGGAGGTTTCTCTGAGGGCTGTAGTCGATGGGAACAGTTTGGAAGAAACATTATCTGTCTGAACTGTAGATTTCATTAGGCTTGGAACTGGTGAAGTCAATTGGTGTGTAAGAGCTGAGTCCTATATGGCTTAAATCACTTGTTTTAACCCCAAATTGGGATGACATGGGTAAGGGGAGCTATGAACCGTAATTCTGATAGTCTGATCTTTTTTCTAGCAACTTTGAGGAAATTATTTGACTCCTCCATGGCATAGATTTTGGCTCATACATAACAACGGATTGCTCTCCTTCAGTACTGTAAAGGAACGATTTCTGTTCCAGAGGGAAAGACAAGTCCCATGATTCAGAACATTTTTGGTCTTGCTAAAACCATGGAACTACTGTATCTAGAAAGGTATTTTCTTTTTCATCTCTGTAGATGATGGTATTTGATAAAAACTTTCACGTCTCATTTAAATACCACTCAGTACTCCTTATCCTTAATTACATACTGTATGCACACAGTCCTCTAGACCAAAGATCATGGAAAAAATCTTCCTCTTTCTTCCTATAACTTACTTAAGCCACAAATGCTGCCAACTTTGGAAGCAGTTTTTTTTTTTTCTTTCAGAAAGCCTTTGACACCTGATTAGTGATTCTTCTGTAAATTCTCCTGTACACAGCTCTTTCTCCCCATCTCTCATTTGCTGTTTTTTTGTATATACTGTCATGTAAGTACCTCTAAAAAAAAACCTGAAACTGTGTAGAAGGAGAAATAGGAGGAGATTTCAATGTTATCGTTCCTAAACACATTTTTGATGGGTACTGAACAATTGCACAATTGCCTTTTGACTCTACCATGAGTACATGCCGGGACCCTTAACACCAAAAGAACCATTCATCTGTACAGGGAAAACTCCAGAGAATCTGTGCTGCCAGAGTACCTCAACCTCCTCTTAACATAGTGAAGGTTCAAGTACAGCACAGATTGTTTCTTCTACATTAAAGTATTTGTTATTAAAATAGTGTTTATGGGGAACCGTTGCTTTCCAAAACTGTTGATTTCCTAAGCGTGGAAAGGAATAAATACTGAGTACATACATACGTGAATATAAACAACCACAAAACACTCACTCAGACAGCTCTCAAATTATATGTTTGCTTAGGGACATGCACAGCAGAGCCATGTAGCTTACTCGTGGCTTGTAAAGTGTGTGAAAACTGAGTAATACACTGTGTGACAGCAGAACAGAGCCCTGAGTGTTTAACTTCAGTATAAAAGTAATTATATTAAAGAAGGCACTAAATGCAAGTTTGAACCAAGTTTGTGAAGTATTCAGGGTAAATTTGCCTTTGTAGAAGGTTGCTTGCTTCATTAAAATCAGAATTCTGTCTTTGCCCTTGATTTGTTCCTTGTACAATTTTAGTCTTTCATCACTTCTTTTTCCCCCATTTATATGAAATGGTCTACTCATCACCATCAAAAATGTTAACAGCAAAACCAAACTGTAGAAAGGAAAAGGTGTTTTGTTGTTTTGTTTGTTTTTTTTTTTTTTTTTTTTTAAATGACCTCAACAAGTGACGTAAAAGCTCAAGCTGGGTGCGCTGGGACCAGATGATCCTGCAGGAATTTGAGACTACTGGCAATCTTTTGCTTTACACAGAAGTCTGTTTGGTTTTAAACGATGAAGTCTCTGATATTGGAAGCTTTAAGAATTACTTCAAATTAGGAACTCTAAAAATCAGTGAAGCACCTATGGCTTTAATTTTATGTAGAAAATTGTGCCATATTGGCTAACTCTGGGCATTTGCATAAGCCCGCAAATATGTCTCTGTTTCTTGATCTACAGAGTGGTGTTATGATACTTAACAGACAATAAAACGTATAGGGTGGGAAATACTAAAGTCATCTCAAGGCATGTTGAAGGCCAAGTAACAGCAAGAAAACAACCACACTCCATTGTCAGTGCTCCCCATTTTCTTCTTAAAAGATGTGGAGGGAAATCTGTGAGAAAACTGAGTACAAAATGAATAAAAATAGCTTTTCAGGTTTTGCTGGTATCTAATTCCACAGATAAATGGTACACAATAACTTTCTTTAATATTTGTGGAAGATATGAATATCTGCATGAAGGATGCAAAGAATCATTCTGCTTTCCCATAGACATGTTCTACATAAGGTCCAAGCGTAAAATTAAATTTTTTAAGAACTTGCTTGGTTTGGGAAAAGAACAAGGATGTATTAATTCCAGTTGTGTGGAAGTAAATTGAATCTGCCTTTAGGCAAGTATGCAAAAGACTGGAAAGGTGAAGGAACTTTTCCTTTTACATCAGACAGGAGCATGTGCAATCAATGTCAACATATTCTGGAAGAAGTGTTGTTTTCCTCTGCAGTGGCTCACTCTATAGGAGAAAACATGTTCCTGAGACTATATCTGTCAAATTTTTGCAATTAGAGATGACCAAGAAAAAATGAGTAAATTAAAAAAAAAGTAAATGGAAAAGTCTATCACTTGTGTATTATAAATGTTCCATAAAAATGATGTGCTTCCTAGTCACAGCCTAGGGACTGGATTAACAAACCCACAGGACTTGTTTTACAGACTAATGTGAACAACCAGAGCAGGGTTAACATCTGGTTTTCGAAAAGTATAGTTTTTGCTACTTTACTAGAGTTCTATGGAGTATTTAGGGAAAAACACAAACAAAGCCTGTGCCAGCTGGAGTATCTCAAACAATTCAGGAAATAAGTAAACCTCTTCCAATACTGATGAAAAAGAGAGAAAGAAGGAGAGAAAGTGGGAGAGCAATAAAGAGAGATAGAGAGGAAAAGAGAATGAGAGAGGATGAGAGGAAGAAAGAGAGAGAGAGAGAAAGAGGAAAAGAGAGGAAGGAAGGAAGGAAGGAAGGAAGGAAGGAAGGAAGGAAGGAAGGAAGGAAGGAAGGAAGGAAGGAAGGAAGGAAGGAAGGAAGGAAAGAAGGAAGGAAGGAAGGAAGGAAGGAAGGAAGGAAGGGAGGGAGGGAGGGAGGAAGGAAGGGAGGAAGGAAGGAAGGAAGGAAGGAAGGAAGGAAGGAAGGAAGGAAGGAAGGAAGGAAGGGAGGAAGGGAAGAAGGAAGGGAGGAAGGAAGGGAAGGAGGAAGGGAGGAAGGAAGGGAGGGAGGGAGGGAGGGAGGGAGGGAAGAAGGGAGGGAGGGAGGGAGGAAGGAAGGAAGGAAGGAAGGAAGGAAGGAAGGAAGGAAGGAAGGAAGGGAGGAAGGAAGGAAGGAAGTAAGTTGAAATTGATTCAATACTCCTCAGCATAAATAAACTTCACAAGTACATTAATAACTGTCATTTGTCTGTCAACGCAAATGACTGTCTTCATAAGGATTGATTTATAGATAAACACACCAGCACTGTGTTTTAATCACCTTCAATGAAGCAATTGTTCCTCTGCGTATTTTTAGGTGGTACTGAGGCTTGTGTCTAGCCTTAAAATTGTTGTATGATGACATTGTCTCAGCAGATTCTTTCCAGAATTTCAAACATTGCTTATATAGAGAAGGTCTTCGAGGATGATATATCAATATCTCTCCAGCCCTAGAACCAAACTGCCCTTAACCAATGCTAATTGAGATCCAAGCTTAAGTGATGCAGATCAGACAGAAGTTAGGGATCCATCAAAACTGATGAAAATTAAATACATATCCCGAAGGAGTCTGACATTCCTGCTGTCTGCATTGTAGCACAGCATAATGACTGTAGAAGCTCTACTGTCCATTGTTAATTGCTAAGAAAAAGTATTTTGGAATGCTGTTTATGTACAGACATAGACAGTGCCTGATAAATCATTCGGATTACATTTTTCATCTTGCACGGATTAATGCAACTGTAACAGCAAAACAAATTCCAAAGTACTAAGCACAGACAAGATAGGATAATCATTCCTTCTTTTACTCCATCAGAGCAGTAGGGGTGCAATTCCACCCAAGACAATACTGATGTAAAGCCAGCATCGAGAGAAAAGAGTCAAGTCCTGAAAGTGAAATAATAGCAAGATGCAGGGGAGGCAGAATATATGTCACTTTTCTATTGGGTAAAATGTAGCAGAAGAACGACTCTATAAAGGGCTTTATCAGAAATTTTTCCATAGCTTTATTAATTTCCTAAATACTACAGAAACTTTAGCACTTTAAATCCCTAAAAATGCAGAAAACGGAAATGTTATTACTCCATTGAGAGTTGAGAAACTGAGGCACAGGCAAAGACATTTCAGAATATCCTTGAAAAGAAGAAGCTGAACTGAATTCTCCCAGATCCTAGAAGTGTATCCTCAGAAGAAGTTATTCTTCTTTAATTGTTAGGTGTTAGACTGGGGGCCTGATGCTAGTTTTGTTTAAGTTAGTAGATAAGCACACATATAGACACAATGTTCATCATCTCCAGCAGAGCTGGGTGTGGTTTCCAAATTCTTCAATTCAGTTATTGAAGATTTGTTCATGAGCAGCTTCAAGTTTTCCTAATTGACTTGAAAGCAGAGACATCCAAAAGTTTCTTGGAGATGACCAGTCTCCATTAACCCTACCTTCCCCTTCTTTCCCTTCCAGGAAAAGAAAAGGGAAAAAAAAATGTGAAAAGGAATAAACAAAAAAAAAAAAGGCCTTTAATTTCTTCTCCCACTGTGTGACCTTGCAGAGTTGCAGGAGTTAAATGGAGCACAGTTTGGGAACATCCATTGTTCTAATCACAGCTGCTCCAATACCATATTGTCAGTGAAATGGAAAAGAAATTAGCAGCTCATTTTGTGCAACGTGAAATTTCTCTCTCGCTCTCCTGCTTGATGAGAACACTCTCTTTGATAAATCAGCCATCATACCTTATTGCCATGCAGAGACTGGAAGTTAAAAAGTGTCAACAACATTTTTTCAGAGTCTTCTGGAAGCAATCAAGTTTCACTGCTGCAAAGGTAATGCTTAATTTTCCATCTTTTCTTTTTTTTTTTGGCATACAGAAAGTTAACAGAGGACATATCTTTTAAAGCTACAAAAATTGATTGGACTTGCAACAGACGAGACGTCGGCAATGAATGAGATAAAGAGCGTATTCGGCACATTATTGCAAGAGAGGTTTCCATCGGTGCGTACCATTCACCGCCTTGTGCACAGACTTCAATTAGCAGTTAAGGATGTGTTGAAATATGTTGCAGGAATTAGTCATTTCAAAGTCTTGGTAGGGAAGCTAAACTATATAGTGTTTGCAGTCAGCCAAAAAAATAGGAAAAAAAAAAAAAAAGAAGAAAAGAAAGAAGAAAATCTCAGCAAGAAGTAGCTGAATGGGCATAAGTGGTATCATTGGAGCGTCTAAAGAGCAAGCCAGTAGTCAAGATGTGCTGAGTAGCCTGCAGTTCCAAGACAGTAAAGGCTGTTTTAAGGTCATAGAAATCACTACCTAAACACATCACATTTCCAAGAGACAGTATGGAAAGAAAAGCCATTTTCTCAAATAAATAGGGAGAGGTCCCTTTTAGAATTAAGCAAACATTTTTGGAAATTTAGATTCTTGTGAAGGGTTTTCTTTACATGGACCATGTCTTAAAATGCCAGTGCTAGCCTAGTCATTCATTCAATTGGATCTTACTTACTCACTAATTAGCTCTATAACTGAAGAACACACTCATTAGGAAAAAAAAATAAAAATGAAAAGAAAAAGCTTTAGAAGAGACTGATAATTTCTTCAAAAGTTTTTTCTGTCATCGGAATAAAGTCAATAAAACAGCACAACTGGTAGAAATAGATATGGCAGACTTAGACAAAAGTCTTTCTCTCTTAAATTATAAAGATTGGTGTGCCAGATTCTTGCACAGGAAAAGGTCTTAAAGTAGAAATGTATGTGTATGTGTGTATGGGGGTTTTGTTTAGTTGTTTCTTCCCCCTTATAAAATGGATCAGAGCCACATTGTCAATATAACTTGATTTGTTTCCTCTTTATTAAATTCTATTGACATTTCCACAGCAAGTTCACCCAGGCTATACACTCATAGATCCTGGGACAAAAAAAGATCATGAGAGGTCACTGTACCATTTTCCTCTCCCAAGGCTAGTTCAGCTATATCTAAACCATTCCTGACAGTTTTTTGACTCAATTGTTCAGAAAAGCCTCTAGTGCTTTCCTGTCCATGACTGCCCTGGTCAATCCATTCAACTGCTTATTTACCCTTACTGTTTAAATAGTTCCTTCAGTCCCACCTTAAATTTTTAGCCTACATATTTTCTTATGCTGCAGCTGAAGACCTTCTGTTTGTTTATTTTTTTTTTCCATACCTGCTATAAAAAAGGAGAGTAATATTTTTTCATTCTTGATAAAATGACTTCCAGCATATTTGGATGGCGTAAAGTGAGCGTGATAGAGAAGATATTCCTAAATCTGTGCAGGTGGTCCAGTCTGAAGAGAACCGAAGGATGTCACAAAGAAATGTAATCATAATCAGTCATGAAAAAATAACTCATGAAATTTGTAGTCAGTGTGATAACTTTAAATGAGTGCTGCAACATTTTCAAAGATATAAGTCTCTATTAAATTTGTAAGGACTTAACTCAGTGCTGATTCACCTACACCTATAGAAAATTAATATGGGTTTAAGTGTATTACAGTCCAGAAAGTACTTGCACAAAGTTTAGAAAAAGGGATTTTAATCTGAAGGCCTGATTCTGTCCTCAGACTTGCCAGGAAAAAAAAACAAAACAAAAACAAAAAAAAAAACCCCAGGAGGTATTTCAGATGAAACTGGTAGTGTAAGCAAGAAGAGAATCAGACCTTATGCCTCTACATAAAGAAGATTTAAGCTACTTAAAAGATTTACAGCAGTCACTTGCTCATCAACGTTATGAAGGCTTTTTAGCTGCAAATATTAATGAACTCCTTTTGCTAAAACAGACTCACTATTGAACATCTGCAAATGGCAGCATGAAGTTTGAACCCTAGACAGTTCATTAAACCAGTTTGACCCAAAGCCAAATTGTTCAATACCGGCTTACAAAGGTAAGAGAGACTTTCTGCCAGTGGGAAAACAAATGAATCTCAGCACTGCTTCTATAAAGATCGACGGTGACTTAAAAATAGCCTGAGGTTAATATTATAAATCTTTCTAAAAGAGATTTGAGTGCATATTCTTCATGCCAGCCTTGGATCAATCTCGCAAAGCGATATCCTTTCAAACGACACTGATACAAAATATCGGATGCTGTAAAAAGTGAGACTTATTAACTAGCTAGATATCTTGTCCTTTTCCACCAGTGTAGCAATAACCACAGCACCTTAGACAAGGCCAGTCCGCATCAGCTGGACTCTGCTGCAGGAGCCTCCGGAACTCTGGGTGGCCTGACGCATGAATATAGATGCACTATTACTACAAAATAAATAAATAAATATGGTGTATGCAAAGCCAAACAAATCACTGCAGACAGGAGCTGCCTGGGGCATTGTACAATGGTATGCAGAACAGATCTGAGCAGGAGTCAGAGTCAGTGCCTCCCAGGGCAATACTAACTGTGAATCTAGGAGTAACCTTAGCCCAGAAAAATACTCTTGATACAAATGAGGTCAAAGTGCTCAAGTCACATCCCTTGTTGCTGCTACTGTCCAGGGAAGGGGACTACAGGGCTGCACTGGCAGAGGGAGGAGCATCACAGAGAGGATACAGTGGGAAATGGGAAGGCTTTGACCATGTTAAAATCTCTGATTACAGTTGTGCTCGCTCCACAGGACAAATAAACTATGACAATTTTTCTTGCTTGCCAAGGGAAAACTGGTTTAGTCATTTCCCAAGCTCCTTGAACAGAAAGGACCTCAGGTTTCTTTCTATATTGTTTTTTTCTGTACTGTCTTTTGTATCATAGAATCATAGAATTATAGAATCATAGATTCACCAGGTTGGAAAGGACCCACCGGATCATTGAGTCCAACCATTCCTAACTATCCCTAAACCATGCCTCTAAGCACCTCATCCACCCATTCCTTAAACACCTCCAGGGAAGGTGACTCGATCACCTCTCTGGGCAGCCTCTGCCAGTGCCCAATGACTCTTCCTGTGAAAAAAATTTTTCTGATATCCAGCCTGAACCTCCCCTGGCACAGCTTGAGGCCATTCCCCCTTGTCCTGTCCCGTGTCACTTGGGAGAAGAGCCCAGCTCCCTCCTCTCCACAACCTCTTTTCAGGTAGTTATAGAGAGCAATAAGTTCTCCCCTCAGCCTCCTCTTCTCCAGGCTAAACAACCCCAGTTCCCTCAGCTGCTCCTCGTAAGACTTGTTCTCCAGCCCCCTCACCAGCTTCGTTGCTCTTCTCTGGACACGCTCCAGAGCCTCAACATCCTTCTTGTGGTGAGGGGTCCAGAACTGAACACAGTACTCAAGGTGCGGTCTCACCAGTGCCGAGTACAGAGGGAGAATAACCTCCCTGGACCTGCTGGTCACCCCATTTCTGATCCAAGCCAAGATGCTATTGGCCTTCTTGGCCACCTGGGTATACTGCTGGCTCATGTTCAGTCGGCTGTCAACCAACATCCCCAGGTTCTTCTCCTCCAGACAGCTTTCCAGCCACTCTTCCGCAAGTCTGTAGCACTGCATAGGGTTGTTGTGCCCCAAATGCAGGATCCGGCATTTGTCTTTGTTAAACCTCATGCCATTGGCCTCGGCCCTGTGGTCCAGCCTGTGCAGATCCCTTTGTATACATGTAAAGATACTTCTGACGGTTCAAATTTGTGCCCCAATAATCAGTTATTGATAATTTATTTCTAGATCTTCATATAAATATATTTATCCCATTCATTTTTTCTGTCTGCTGCAAGAAGGTGAATATGCATAACCCTAACAGCACAAATATTGTAAGTTAAAGATAAGTGTTGTTTATGGTTGGTATGCAAGGAGTTTCAGCTCTGGTATGCCATCTCAAATATCATTGTTACCCATGCTATAAAAGAGGTCTATATATAGTGGATAATGCTCTACAGCTAGACATTTATCATAATGCAGAAGCAAGAAATCACTTTTTGATGCCAGATTTGCTAATCTGAAACAGCGATAGCCATTATCCAAGGTGTGTTTCTCAGACTTCAAAGGAATTTGTCATCAGACATGACTCTGCAGCTCCCAGTGTTGTCCACAGAAGATGTCCATAGGCGTCTGAGAACTGAAGCAATTCCCAACATTTCACAGCAGTGGGGAAATCTAGGCAAAGAAGAGTAACATGTCCTGATATCCTGAAAGGATATTTTGGTTATGCCTCAGTAAATGTTGTGATAGGTGAATGATGAATGGACATCACTCATTTTCAAGGCATTATAAAGACTTTTTTCTGAGTAATTTCTTTCAGCTGAAAGTGGTAGAATCTTTGTTAAAGAATGTACTACACACATCTGAGATTTTGTTCTAGCAATCACTTTCATCCAAAGATCCTCTGGACATTCCCAAGCAGTGTTGCATGGCTGAAGCTACTGGGAGCATGGGGAATATTCCCTGCTTCTGGTATTGTTTTCCATACAGGACAGATAATGCTGTTCTTCTTCACCATTAGAAGAAATTAGATCAGAACTCTGGTTATGTCTTTCTTCAAACAAATTCTTGGCTTTCACATAAGAGCTTGAAGGTGATGAACTCTTTCCTTGAGAGGTTTTCCAAGAGCAGAGGGCAAGAGTCTATGAAGAAGGTCAAGATATAACCTGCTAGCGAGATGTAAAACAGATTCCTTGGCTGAAAAACTTAGTTCCTTCTTTTCCTTAAACTTTTACAAAGGACACCAATCACAGTATAAACTACCTGTCTTTAATTCATTCTTTCTGGACTTTTCCGATATCAGTCAGGTTCAGTAGCAGTGATATCGTTTCTATATACATCTTGAAGTAAGTCTTCCTCTAGACACAGTCATAAGAAAAGCTGGGCTTCACAGTTTCACATCCACGCAAGTACATTTAATGCCTTGCAGTTTTCTCATGAGGCCAGGTGAGTGTGCTATCTGCATGGTGTTTCAGTGATGAAAATACTAATATACTAATATATACTAATATATATATTATACTAATATAAAGAAATATGATTCTTGAGAGATATGATGGACTGTGCTTTCTATTCCATTAGCAACGTGAAGGGTACAAGACCCTGCAACATGCACTACATACGACTGAATAGGTGAAAGTAAACCCTAAATGTAGCTTGATTTGAGATGTTGTAATTCAAGAAACTTGGTTACTGATGTAAGCAAACAAAAATCCTGGAGGGCTCAAAATGTTGTTTTTAATCTCTTATGGTGATGGTCTTCGCAACTCTAATTTCTTCTTCGCTTCCTTTTGTATGCTTATGAATAACTTTAGTGATATAAAAACCATGGTCCCATCTGCTTTGAAAATAATTTTGTGCACTCTATGCAGAGAACAGAAGCAGATTAATAGCAAAGTCCTGGGTCTCAGATTGACCCAACCATGACCCCTAAACCAGCCATAGCTGTGGTTTATTCGGTTCTTGGCTTATCTCCTGATAGTTTTTCTGTGAGACTAAAACATCACTGAATATGAGTTCAAAGAGGGATTTTGGAAGTCTTGTCTGATGAAAACTAAATTAAGATGTTGTGGTTAGGACTTTTTGGTTGTTGTTTGCCTCTCTCCTCTAATCCCCCCTTTATAAGACAGCAGAACAGCAAAATGGCAGGCAAAGCTTTAGTTAGCTTACTACTAAAGACTCTGGGAGGCATGAAGGCATCTAGAAATGCTTACTAGGTTGCAACACACATACAAAGACAATCAGATGTAGATTTTCATAAGCAGGTGGCTACAACTAAGGTGAAAGGAATCTAAGCTCCCACTGTAGTCAATAAACATCAAGTCAATACAGTTCATGAATCCAAAGATTCATCCAGTTGGTCAAATGGAGAAATTAATCCTCTGAATAAAGTGTCATACCTTTCCTCTGTTTTTATAGAAGGAGATTATTCATGCCCTTTTAAGAAAGGTCTCCAAGACAGACTGGAGTAATGATTTATTGGTCATGCTGATTTCTTTTCAATAATTGGAAATCACATAAAGTGTCTAGTCTAGACTGGGGGAGTATATTTTCAGATATTAGAGTTCCTGCTAATGAAAGTCACAAGAAATACTCACCATCCTTACATTCCTAGTGATGCAGGGGTGGTCTCTATGCTATCAGACACAGGCTTTCCTTTCTAAAAGCTTGTTGTGTTTTCTGGTTATCACTGTGTTTGTAGTACTACAGAGCATAATAGATCCATGCTCATTCACTGTGCCCTCCCCAAAAGAACATTTCCTTTTGTTCTCTGAAACCCTTTGCTTAAATCACAGAAAGAAGACAACAGGAAAGACATGTCAGAGCAGACTGCCTTGCCATGAGCTAGTCCCTTATTGGAGTCTGGACCCAGAGAAGGAAAGGAATTTCCAGAGAAATTTTTGTTTCCTAAATATGGATCCATTGAAGCCAACGTCTTTACTAAGAAAATGAAAACTTCAATGAATTTTCCAGTTTTTAGATATTTCCATAAGAAATGGTTGATACAGAGGGAGTTCTGTTTTTTTAGTTCAAAACTCATTTTTCAGTTACAAATGCAAATACACTGAAGAGTTAAATTTTCATATTGAACTGACTAGGATAGACCTTCAGCACTGGCTGAAAAATAGAAGAATGAGAAAGGTGAAAGAAGGAAAAGACAAACTTGCAGTGTGACGTTTTATCTATCAGGGAAGAAGAAAGACTCATGTCAAGGAAGTTTTCCAAAACTAACTTGCCTAGAGCTGACTATAAATAGAGAACATTTCTATTTTCCACACTATTTCTTGAGGAATCTCTCATTTCACTCCAGGCCTGCAAATAGGTTTTTGTTGTCGATTGAAAGTTTGTGGTAGTGGCTGGGATTTTTTTTGGGGGGGAAAGGGCTGTTTGTAGAATAGCAACTGGGATTAAAATATCTGTTTCTCTACTCATTATATTGACCCTTCACAGACTTTACTCTACAGCTTATGGTAGCTTTTGTGCAGGCTCTCAGGACATCAGCATTATCATCTGTGTGGAACCCTGGTTCCCCCCATTATATCTAATATCCCTCAGACTGCTCCAGCCACTTAAGTCCAGACCAATAAATGTTTATGCAACGGGGAAGAGGAATAATAAATATCTAAAATAAAAAAAAATAAAAATAAAGTAAAGTAAAAAAAAGTAAAAACAAATAAAGTAAAATAAAAACTGAAACGTAAAATGATGACTGCATGGCTCAGCAACAAAACACTCAACATTCAGGATCGCAATGCTCAGCTTTCACAGAATTACTAATTTTCTTTAAGATGGCAAATTACAACTTCCATAAGCAGGAATAATTATGGGTAAAAATTAGATCAGCTCACCATGCTAGGGATCTCCGTTGAACAGTACTAGTGCTCAGGGATAGGATGCGGTCTATTGAAAGAAATGAAAGGTATTGGCATTACAAGAGAGATCATCTTTTTGTCATGGTACTTTTCTCTGTAATATTCAATCGATGGCGTTCTTGTTCTGAAGGAAGGGAATGGGCTGCCTCATGTGTCCTCCTGCAGTCTGTGAATATTTCATGCTTTGGTTCCTCATCTCTGAAATATGACCACTATCCATATCTATCCAAACCAAAACAAATGAAAAAACACAGCTTTAAAGAACCTGGTACTATTTCAAATATTAGTGAAAGTTAAGATAATCAACAATTCTACTGCTGTGACATCTTTGAGAAAATTAAGTAAAATGTAGGAAAGAACAGTGTGGGAAGTAAATAATACACTACAAGACCTGTAAGAAGCACTATAGCAAAGGTAAAGGTGTAGTGTGAGACCCTTACTTAATACCAAGGAATCCACAAGGAAAGTGTGAATTAAGGAAAGAGGTTTTCACCGGAGACTGAATATTCCTCTATGCCATGGTCAGCAGGCCATAAGAGGAACATTTGTGAGAAATCAGGATTCATCAGTTTTGCAGACCTTGGAATCTCTTATGCTCTCAACAACCAAGTCTTCTATGGAGCCTTGGGTGGTATGAACTGAGGTGTCTCTATGTCCCTCCCAGTTCTTCTGAACCTACTGGTAGTTCTGATAGGAGGATCGATCTGTGTAGTTCGACTGACATAAATTCCAATAATAGGTGAATGCTATGGGAGAGGCTGGAGCCTGAAAATTTACTAGTGTCACCATAAAAAAGGCTGAACCCATTCACCAATGTCTAAACAGTACAAAGTAATGCAGAATGTGTTACCTTTCGTTTTATTGTCAAAATAATTAATAGGGAAAAAATTAGATGTATGTAAAAAAGGCAGAAACTGTTAGCATAGTTCAGTGAAGTATGAAAAATCCCAGAGGCTCTAATCTTAACATCAATGGCTCTGGGGCATCTTTTGCTTTTTTTTTCTTTTTTCCCAGTTTCATGTGAAGAAGGAAAAGAAACCAGATAAAGACAGAAAAAAATGTTAACTTTTTATTCACAGATGTTGGAAAATAAATACTAAATTCTTGATTTGGACAAAAATTGAAAAAGATGATTTAGCTTCTATAAAATTTCCAGTGCCTAGATTTGCAGCCTTTACTGACTGATTGTGAAAAGAACCTAGAAAAATTGAGGTTAAATTCTTGCTATACGACTTTTGACTTTCCAATAAGCCACCACTATAATCTATTAGAAATGTATTCATGCTTCTTGGGTAATTTTACTTCAAATAACTTTTAAAACCATGCACCAGTCTTAAGAGTCTTTTCTAAGTGGAATGAAGAGGTTACTTTTAAGATATTTAAATATTTAAACAAGATTTTTTTTTTTTAACTATTCACTTTTCAAGGATTTTCCCTCTGCCCTGTTATATCAAATTAATGGTTTATTTGGGCTATTTTTCCTCACATTTTCTTGATATATGTCCTAGCAGAAATCAGCTTTCTACAGTGGGATTAAGTATAAACATATTGTTTGGATCTTAAATTTCAACAATTTTAGTAAATTCATCCAAGGTAAATGACATGCAATGGGTATAATTTGAGTATAACAATTCAACAATATTTCATTTACAGTAAAAATGCATTAATTTTAACATCACAAGTACAGATTTTATGTCAGAACCATAGCTAAATCATTGCAATTGCATTCACTTTTTGTTCAAGCCCTCATTAGATTTCACATAGATTTGAAACTTACCCTAGTCCCATGCATTTTGGTACAGAATACATGATGCTATGCAAAGTATTTACCCATATTAATTCATGATGGTTACGGTGCTCATGAGACATGATTAGGCCAGTCATTTTAAATTCTTAGTGATTAAAATATTGCTGCAACACCGGCATTTATTCAGCAGGATTAAAAATCTATTGCTGCTCGTCAGCTGAAATAATGCTTCTTTCCATACCTAAACCAGCCCCAGTTTTTTGCCAGTCATTCAGTAACATACACAGGATCATAGAATCATGGAGTCATAGAACGGTTTGAGTTGGAAGGGACCATAAAGCCCATCCAGTTCCAACAACCCTGCCATGGGAAGGGACACCTCCCACTGGATTTGGTTGCTCAAAGCCCCATCCAGCCTGGCCTTGAACACTTCAAGGGATGGGGCAGCCACCGCTTCTCTGGGCAACCCATGCCAGTGCCTCACCAACCTCACAGTAAATAATTTCTTCCTAATAGCTAATCTAAGTGCACTCTTCAGCTTAAAATCATTCCGCCTTGTCCTTTCCCTGCACTCTCTGATAAAGTGGTCTTCTCCAGATTTCCTGCAGGATCCCTTTAAGTACTGGAAGGCTGCTATCAGATTTAGCCATGATATCTGTAACATTCCCATTAGTATGTCCGCAAGGAATTACTGCTGTGAGGGAACAGAAAATCAGTCAAATGGTCTTTGTAGACACACTGAAGACTGAAAAGCAGAGCCCTTGTGTCTTCTTCTAGTGATTACCATTGACTCACTGTGTCACCTCAGGCACGATGCTTAGAGCCAAATTCTGAGTCCTTTATGCACAAGAGAGGATGCCAGTATTCCTGTTGGTTTTAGAGAAGCAGCCCATATCAGACTTCGCTTACCAATTATTTTTAGCGAAGTTGTGCTCTTGACTTCAGCAAAATAGAGTCAAAGTTGATTAAACTCTGGCTTCTTTAGTTTTCTAGTCTTAACATGTAAATAAACTTTGCATTGGTCTTATTGGAGTGCTATATGACTGAAACCATTTCTGAAAGAAAGGCATGTGATCCCTAAAAAAACATTATTGTATTGAATTTCTATGTATACAGCATTATTTATAAATGCCTTAGCAAGTGGGTAAGTTGCTTTGGGCTTTTTTCTGTATAGCAGTTTCTATATAAATGCAAATTATTTATTTCTAGTAGTAATATTTGTTTTTCAGGCAAGTTTATTTTCCCTTTGTTTCCTGGCTCTGAACACCCAACAGATTCCACTTCACCTGTATTTTATTCAAAGTTTGTTTCACTTATGCCCACAATCTCCTTGTTCTATAGAAGAAATTGCTTTCAATTACACATATATCACAGCACTTAAACATTAGTCTCACTTTCCTGTGGTTAATAATTCACCTTATATTCCAACATCCATCAACATAAAATCAGCATAACAACTTTTATGAATCTCTTTATCATCAACACATTCCAAATGCTTATACAATTCACACTACAGATTCACATAGGAACTGGCTTAATAGCCCTTAAAGTTGCTATAATGTTCACATCCTTTCAATCATAGAATTATTGTTCATGTTTTCAGACAAGACCCTTTTTAGTCATTTTAGGTTATTATCTCATATTTCTTTACACCCCTCAAGCTGGATCTGCATCTCAATAAAGCCGCTGCAAAATGGTGTGAAACCACTATTGTTTATAGAGTTATCCCACATTTGCACCAGCATAACCGAGTGAAACTTACCTGAGCAATGACAACACTTTGGGGCAGGAGGAGAAAGGGGAGTTGAAGGAGGAAACTGATTCTCCATGAAATTTCTGTATACTTTCACCTGGTAACAGACTTCTTCTGCTTTAACATTAAAAAAGATTTAGTGCTCTTGGTGAAAACATCTTCCCAATGATATTTTTCACCCATGGGATATCAAACAGAGTTGAAGTCATTGTTTTTACTTTGAGATTTTCATTTCTCACGTTCAGCCTCTTTCTCTGAACACAGTTCAGTGGTTCTAAGGTCTGGTTTCCCCATCAGCTACACATGTACACCTCCTATTGAAGTTAATGTGAGTCTCATGCACATCTGTCAGGATAATCAAGTCCCAAGTTTAGTATCACTATCAATTTAAGACTTAATTTTATCATTTCCATAGGCCATCTGGGCTTTTTCCCCATTGGAGTTTTCACAGTGACTTTGTCTTCCGTATTTGCTTCTACTTCTGTCCCATTTCAATAACTCATTCTCTTCTGAGGAAACTGATTTTCCACACTTCACCTCTTTCTTCTCCCCAGGCCAAACTTTATTCCCTTAGCCTTAGAAATAGCCACAAGTGAGGTGTGACAGAGAGACTACTGAGCCTTTTCTTTGTCAGTCATTGCTGGGTAGTAGCCTGCTGTAATTTTAATTAATGGCAATTATTAATTCATGAATTCGTATTGCATTAGCACCTCAACGCTCTATTATGAACCCCCATTGTGCTTATTAATGTACACCCACATAACAAGCTGTTAACTTCATGTTTTGGAGCATTGTATGAATAAAAAATGCAATTACAACTGTGACTATATTAATGGCCTGATTCTTCATTCTTTTACATTGTGTGTATGCTAGAACATCTCAATGGGAGTGAAGAAAGACCAATACATTGATATGTTGGAATTTTAAATGTGGTGTGTATTAGAAGATGCATCATCCTGGAGTAAGCGATCTTTCCACTCCATTTATGACACAATGATGGGCTTCCTCAGACAACGTGTACCTTAAATGCAGGAATATATACACACTCCGATTATCTTTTCAGAAGACAAAGCAATCTACATTAAAATTATCCACTGGAGCAGGACTGAGTTCTGAAGTCTTAACAGCAACTAATTACAAACATATGAGGGTGCCAAGTGATAGTGAGTTTACATATTTCCATGGGATTTGTTGACCAAATGTTGTCTATGAATACTTAAATATTTGCACAAATTTATTGAATTCATTAAGATAACCCTGATATGATGAAAAGAAGCTAGCAATATTCTTTGCCTAATCTATTATTAGATAATTGGGAGTCTGAATTACGTCTTAGGCCCATATTCATATTCATTCTCTTCCCTTACTGATTAGGAGACTGGCATAAAAACCATTTTTTTCTTTAGAGGAGACTGAGGTTAAGAAAGTGAAGAGGGTATACCTATCACAGTTTTAACCTCAGAAAGTCAAATGTATGCGAGACACTGTAGGACCCCTAAATTGATATCTAAAGTTTATGGGAAATTGTCATGGTCTGTGGTGTTGGATAGCAGTAAAAATATTCGTAGAAGGAAATGGAGGTGGTAATTTAAATAAAAATTAAAAAAATATAGAAATATATTTTAACATCTAATTATCTGATTGGGCACCAGAGGGATGGTTGTTGGAAACGAGCATTGAATATTACTTTGATGCTTTAGAAAGCTCCCTTACGCAGTATTCTCTGTGTTTAACCTGTACAAGGATTTACTGCTTTCTATACAGATTAGATTTCCAAATTGTATCTAGATACCCAAATCTCACTGTCTAGTAGTAGAATCTTACTGTTATTAATGCCATTGAAGACCCAGACCTCTGGAATTTAGATTCCTCTAAGAACAACTGTCCTCCAAAAAGGTTTGAGGATTATCACATTGAAGTGTATAAGATGCCCAAATACAGTGGGAATAAGGGCTTTAAAAATTCTCTAAACATGCCTAGAATGCACAATACGTGTTGATAATATTTAGAGTGAATAGGATGCATTTTCCAGGTGAAAGGATTTTTATCAGCAGTCGGATTCCAAAGCCTGGCTTAAAATGATATGTTACCTTAAGAAACAAATGTCTCCAATCACCTGAGAAATCCAGTCATAATTTATTCAGTTGGTGGATCAAGCACACCCTTCTTTCTCTGTGCTGCAGGGAAATCAAGCTGGGAGGCACGATATAAAAAGTAAAGATGAAAAGGCTTTCTCTTCTTTGCTCTAGAATATCTGGCATGGCAATTTCAATTCTTTTAAATTTGTGCCCTTATTTGCTTTATTCTGGAGGAAATTGGGCAGAATCTCTCTAAACAGGCTCATCCAGCACTAACTCTAAATGCCTCATATTTCAATAGTCAGGCAGCATTTTACTGCTGTGACCTGTACAGGCTGAAAAACACCACCACCATCTCTGTGTTGCTATCTGACCCTAGAATATTAGACATGTTTTTCACAGCAGTTTGATGTCACAGCCACCATCACATGCAGGAACAGAGAAAATTCCTGTTTTCTTGCTACAGCTGAAGGGCTTTGCATTCCCTAGTGTTCATTTTTCCTCCCCTTGAGCCCTATCACGAGAAAAAGAAGTGGCAGGTACAGCATCACACACGTTTTTCAGGATGTCACAACACACTTCAGTTCTCCCACCTTTTCTGCCAGGTGAGTCCCTGATATTTTTACCCCCAAATAGGAGCTGAGAAATAAGCTATTGCAGACACAGGCATCCTACAGACACTACAATCAACTTCACTCACCCTTTCTTAACGGTTCTTTCCCCTCCCTGTTCTTTCCCCCTTTTAGCTAAAGCAGTAAGTGCATTAAAGAAGTACATTTAGGTCACTTCAGACCAGAACATTAAAACAAATGCTGATAGTTCAAGGTTAATAGATGCATAAAACAAAAGTAATTCCATGTCAAAGCTGAGATGACAGGTGATTTGACTTGAGACTGCCTTGCAATCACTCTTTTACATGTGCTCTGTACTGAGTCTGGCGGAAGGTGTTATGTTTCTGACATTTACTTGTCAGAAAGGTATGACAATAGAAATTGTTTCTATCTCTGCTGGTCCCAGATGTTAACCTTCTAGCTTTATTTTGTAATTGGGGTTCCACGGAGCTTTAACATTTTCTATTGATTCAATAGAAGCGATAACATTTCCAATCATAAGAAGGCATTATAGAAATATCAGGCAATTCACATATCAAAATGTTTGATAGCTGGGCTCACCACATTAATTTCTGTCACCTTTGCTAGAAACCCTTTATCCTCTTTTTAATACTGAAGGACACCTGAGAGTAGTTTCTGTCACTTTTATTGTTCAATAAAGTAGACAAAAGTTTCAATTAACAACCAAGGAGCCTCTAGGAAATTGTGAATGAGAGTATATTTTATTCATCTTAGTGTATTTCTTTTTTCTAACGTGCCAGCTGTGACTTTTAAGCCATACTTCACAGGGGAGAAGGGAAAAAAAAGTTGATATAAGCTTATACAGTCTGAGTGCCATATTTTTAAAACAACTTTGTTTTAGCTGTGAGTCAGGTGTTACAAATATTTTGAAAATTCATCTCTGCCTCCAGATGCCAATAACTTAAACTCTGATATCATCCCTAACATTTCATTCAGATCCAAAGAAAAGGAAGAATGAAGGTAATACGTGGTGTATTTGGATAGAAATAAGATGTAATTCTGTGTCTTTTATAAAGCCATGCCTTACAGAAGCATCTTATTTAAAAACTTGGATGCTTGCTTTGCTTTTATATATATTGTGGCTGCTAAGCAGTTGAAGACTGACCTGCTACGTCGCAGTGCCATTTCTATGCCACACATTATCTCCTGTAGTGAATGTGGGTAAGTTTGTAGGGGTAGCTGTCATGGCCAGGCAGTGATTTTACCTTGAAGAACTCTTCTGTAGAAATAGAAATAACAGCTTCACGTTTTGATAGACTAAACATTTGTCCTGGCCAGCCATTCCTCCAGAGAACTGTAACTGCAGTAACTGTGCTAGTGACTTGTTCTTTGGATATGTGCTGCAGTTGTACCCCTTTGGCTGAACAGTCAGTGAAGCACGATGTAATGCTGCACTCTCTCCATAGCTCTGAAGTCCTCCTGACTTCACAAATTCCCCCAACATCTATCCCTCCAATGTGTCACAGCTAAAGGACAAAGTCACAGCCGTGTCCAGCTTGAGTAACAAGGAAAACATTTTTCAGAGGATCACATCTGTTACCCTTTATTTCAAAGGATGTACTGAAAAGAAAGACCAATAAAGAAAGAACTCAGAATTCCTATTTTGGACTCTGTATTTGTTTGTGGTTTTATTTTAAAGTCTGCACATATGTTTTGTCAACAATATTGGAGCCTAAATGATTTTTGTATGTTTCTCAGAAGGTTATAAAACACCACAAGAGCACTGCTCCTTCCTTCATTCTTCTCCCTTTCATCCACAGCTTGTGAAAGAAGACAATTTATACAAAATTTCAATCCACCTAGAAGCTAACAATGTACAAAACTGGACAACCATTCCACAATGTAATAAATATAAACACAGTTCAAAAGACATAAGTGTCATGGAACAGTTGTTATATTTCAGAAAGAAACATTTCTTACCATTGTATAAGCCCCTTGCCACAATGATGGCATAGGATAAGTCAAGAGCTGCATCTAGACTTAGTTATTTTAATTTCTCTTCATTCTCATAGCAGGATGTACAAGCGATGTGAAATAGATGTCTTTCCTTATGCTGAGAAGCCAAATGGCTTTTCTTTCCTCCACGATTCGTTTTCCTTTTTAAGCAGATGCTCCATCTATTTCTGTGTAAAGGGAGGTGCAAAATCAGCTGGCTACCAGATAACAAGCATTATCTTTTACCTGGTCTGTTTCATAACGATTTTCTTAATGATTTGACAGCATCTTTCTTCTCATCATTGGACTTTCTTCTCTCCAAATTCTTTTTTCTCTGTCAGACACAACGTGAACCATTAATTCTCTGAAACAGTGCTTCTTCTCCCACAAAATGTAACTGATGGGTAAATGACTTGTGGTTAAAACACTGGCTGAGTCTTGAGGGTGAGGGGTACCTGGATCTGTCACAGATATGTGCCGAGGACTACATCATACAACATCAAGCCACAAAAGTTGGAGTAATGTTTAGGTGTTTGCAATTAATGTTTAATGATTTTGAAATTATATGTGAATTTGGGAAATTTTTACACTAATTTTAAAGAATGAATGAGTCCAAAGTGTTAATCAAGATATTAAAAAATTTAGTCATGATATAACTTTATGTCTGATCTTAAATTCCTAATACATAGATAATTTTTGTACCGTTCTGTTGCAAGAAATGGTCAACCTGAAAACATGTGTGTAACATTTTCTAAAAAACACTGAAAACATGAGAAGAAAGAACTTAAAATAAGAGTAAACAAAAATGCTTTTTCATTTTCATTTCATAATAATTTTCCCCTTATTTATACAGGGTAGGGAAAAACTGCTTCACAGTCTTTCAGATTATAGTATCTTTCTTTGTAAAAGTGGGAAAAAAACCCGAATTACCTCGTGCCATTATTGTTGCTATTGAGATTCAGTCCTGCTTCTTTATGATGAACATATCCCAAAAGAGAAAAATTTGAAAGGGACACATTGATTTTACTGGTGAGGACTTTTAAGAATGTCCTGGCCAAGAAATGGAGTTGCAGTGTCTTTTGAGGTGAATCAAACTTACAACCTCATCAGATAACTTCAAATATTGCTCTCTCCATGTTATTGTCTCTGTTCAGGGTGTACTGCATAGCTCGGGGACATCGTGGATAGCAGTGTTTGGTAGGTTTTGGTAACAGTGAAAGCATCATCTTTGATTGCAGAGCTCAACGTTTGTTTTCTAAACAGCTTTCTGGCATCAAAATGCCCTTTCCTATGTCTGTCGTACCCCCTTGAAAAGATAGCCAGTGTTAAATCCTAATTGTCAAAATAGCACATGTAATTACTTACCATTGAAGGACAGGATTTTTGAAAAAGCAGTTTGCTGCACTTTCCAACTGTTTTTATATAGCATATGCTCTCTGTATATTTATATCAGGCTGACTTGGAACTTTGCATCTTAAAAGATAAATGTCCGCACAACACAACATAATTTGATGTACCTTCAAGGGTAGAAAGGACAGCTCTTCAGTGGTTGGATCTTTTGTATTTCATGAATATTTGGTTGTATTATACAATGTATTTCAAACAGAGTGTCCAAAATCCAAATAATTTAAAAGTGGTCATCAGTGGTCAAAAGGTTTAGTTTATATTTCATATTTTGTCGCCTTTTATTTCATATTTTGTCTCCTTTGACTTTTAGGTCTTGTGACATTCATAAATAACCCACAGTTAGTTATTACTCTGTGCTTCAACCTGCAAGTTCAGGTTTAGTCCAGTCTGTGTTACTAAAACTGCCATCATAAAATTATTTCTATAAAAGCAGTAAAGAACAAGACAACAAAATTATAGCTATGGAAGAAAAAAAAAAAAGAAAGTTTCTACCTTTGGACAGAAACAACAAAATCCTCAATAGGAACTATTTTTGTAAAATACTTATTTTCATAAAAATACTTTAAGGTATTTTTTAATTATTGTTCAGTGACCAAAAAGATATATCTTCTTTGAAAAACTATTTTTTATTAGAAAGAATATTTAAATCTTCACTGTTTTCTCAGAGGAAGATCCAAATTTTTAAACAAAAGTTATAAATAAAATGTGTGAAATATCCTTCCAAATTTTTATTCCTACATAAGAGAGGTTTAACACCTAGAACACACTGCTAGACCCCAAATCAGATCCCTAAAGTTACAAACAGAATATTGTCCCACATCCATAAGATGCGCAAAAAATGACAAAGGTGGATGTCAGATGGAATCAAATACCAATGTAATATGTTAAAACAAAAAGGATATATATTAAAATAATCATAATGAGATCAAAGATTGAGGGCAAAAAATCTATCACCATCAGCCACATATTCTGCCTTAGGAAGGAAGAGTTTGGATGCTGGTAACTTGCTGTTATCTGGCCCAGACAAATCCCAGCATAAGGATTGCTGAAGACAGTTTAGCGTGTGAAGAAAGGGAACCTAGAAAGCATGGAGATTATAATTGTACAAGGATAAGGCTGACAGATATAATTGCGTCCCAGATAGATTTCACTCTCAGACCACTCACGCTCAAGTATCTTGTTATAAATGAGGCCTACAGGACATGCCCCAAAGTATTTGCCATTCACTACCTCTTCTAAGGATGCCACAAAAAGGAAATTGCCCTGGTCACCGGGTCCTAGAAAGCGTGTGCTTGTAGAACACATCACCTCATGGCCCAGGAGCAGAATTTCCACATGGACATCCCCGAGGTTCCTGGCATCACTGCCCAGCACATCGGCAGCACACAAAGAACATGTGCAAGCTGATGAGATGAGCCAACTGATCAAAATGCCCTTGCTCGCAGCAAGCAAAACTGAAAAGCTTCCTGCCTCCTCATAAGAACAATCTTGCTTTTTCAGCGAATACCCTTCTCGTCTGCAGATTTCAAGGTTTAAATTGTTTCTAAAACAGGTGTCATGTGGGTGATCTGTTAGCAAGGCCTAAATTTATTTAAAGAAGTGCAAAACATTGGTGAAAAATGTAGACAAAACATGAAACTGTGGAAGTTACTGTCTTGCTCTAATGTTTCAGAAACTTTAAAGATTACCTCTGCCGAAGAGAAGAGAACAGAACTAAATCAAATAAGTGAGCCTGAGGTTTTTTTTTTTGCTTTTCTTGCTTCATGCTTTTGCTGTAGAAGCTGAATTTCTTGGCCTTGTTGATGTGTTTTGGGACTTTGTGCACACATACCCTCACCACTTTCAAGTCTCACTGCTAGGGTCAGAGTTACTGTTTTCTCTTACGGATAGTCAGCGCTGCACAGGAGGAAGTAATTTCTCAGATAACCTGTGCAGATCCCGTGGAGAGCTGTGACTATCAGGACTAAGACCTTGAATTTGGTTTTGTATTCTTTGGAGAGTCAGTCCGGAGAGCAGAGCATCGAGGTCGTATGTTTTCAGTTGCTGGAGGACATTTTCCTAGTCAGGGGATTTTTCTGCACCTAGTTGTAAACTTTCTTTTGAGAGAAATAGCTTTCAAAATGTCCTCTGCTATTGCCAATAACCACTCGGTGTTCTTTTGTTGCATAGACTTTGATATACTACATGATAACATCACAGAAAAAAAACGAGACTGAAAGTATGTATATAGGAGGTGAATTGTGTAATCAAACAAGACTGCATACAGGGGAATAAGGTAAAGGGAGTTTATATCATGGGCAAGTGAACAGAACTATGGATGTCTCCGGACTGAGATGAGGACCAACACAACTTCCTGTGTGTACCAATACAACTTCCTGTATCTTGTGATTTATTTTAAGTATATAGAAATTCCATTAAAATGAGTAGAATTATTTAAGTAATTAATAAGTGGACATAATGTGCAGATTCAAGGTCTCAGTGTTATATACGACATTTATGCACTACATTGGGAAAGTTATTACTGTTGTAACACAAGTAAGGAAATATCAGATTTGTCTTCTCTTAATTATGTAATCACATCCATCTACAAACCACTGCGGTTTTATCCTCTAGAAGAAAAGCTGTATGTAATTAACGATGATATAACTTGTGCCTACACATGAAAAGACTTAATTATCTCCTTCTCTCCCTTTTCAAGACCAGACTTCTTTCATTGCTTCCCATCTTTGATCCCCGGTCTTAGGTTAGCCATACCTCCAGTCTCCCACTCAAGTCCGTCTTTTGCAAAACTCTGTCCTTCCACCTTTCCTTTCAAGGTTTCTTCTCCCTTGCAGTTTTTTTAGGTTCATTCTCAGAAATATTTTTAGGGTTCTGGCTGACATTTTCAAAGAAACATAGCAACCAAAAAATCTGAACCAGACAGCACACTGACATTTGGTGAACGTATTAGCAAATAGAAGTGGGATAAGGTAATAAAGAAATGATCAGCAGCCTTACTAATTGGCTGTGATATCAACCCACCTCCTGTAATAAGCTGTGGTCCTGTTTACACATCTACTGAGTTACATGCATATAAGCACCTATATACAGTGATTACAAGAAATACTCTGCAGTCATATATTTCTGTAATTCAAACAGAAAATAGTCTATTCCAGGCACAATAATATACAGGAAAAAGTATGATTAGCGTTGCAGAGCAAACAAGCCTGCAACAGCAAATACTGATAGAGGATTTTGACACAAGCCTGTATTACCTTACAGCATATTATCATTTCTTATGGTTCCAAGGTCAATGTCTCTTCCTCAAATAACATTTTGGACCTGTAATTGTTCATCTACATGCCAGCAATTATGGGCGAATTGATCAGCCAGTAATTAATGCTATGCTGTTACACTTTTTAATTTGTAGATTATGCAGCTGCAAGCGTTCACACATTTTTAATTTGTATATTATACAGCCACAAATGTTTACAATGCCCTTTTTAATCTCCTTACACTACCAGTTCCATTATTCACTATAGATTAATGATACACCGAATGCTGAGGTTTATTTCATTTACCACTCTTACCAAGAGAGCTGTTAACATTACTGTGCTCTATTACTTAATGTCTTACTGCAGCTGCTAGTGAGCATTGGTTACCCTTTAAAATATTACCAGTCAGTTATTTTCTCTCTTTCTCCTTCCTCCACCTCCTCCTCCCCTTCCCAACACTCTTGCTACTGATAATATGACGCTGTGGTAATATTACACTTTATTTCTGAATTTATTTTAAGAGTTTTGTTCTAAGGTGTTTCATTCTTTTGTGTCAAACAGTGGTGACTCTCCAACCTTGTATGTTTTGCATTCCCCGGACTATTCTTCCTTATACGCTGTGTGTCTTCACTATCACTCTTTGTGTTATGTCATAAGCTGGGCAGCTAGCCCATAGCCTTACTTTAGGGAAACATCCCTGTTCAGGACAACGTTTCTGCATGTCTTTAACTTAAAGCATATGCTCCAGTCTATACAGAACCTCTTGCTTACATTGTTTACTTGAATAGGATACCATGGGAGTAATCTTTCTCGCCACAGACTTAACCCAGAGTCTACAAAATCCAACAAGAGCTTTGTCCTCAACTGTTGAACAAAGTGAATTTAGCTAAGTTGCTTAATTTATTGTTAATGTGGAAATGCTATTGCATCTTTTTGCAAAATGATTTGTGATATACAAATTAAAATCTTAATATCTTAAACCATTTCAAATCATAAAAACCTAGTTCACCTTCTAGGCTTTTATTTCATTCTACAAGCAAATTACTTTTATACGTGTATATGCACACACACTCATTCATTTTTATATCCGTATATACCAAACACTCTATTCAGTGTTTATGCATTGTTATTTGCACTTTACTTTAGGGGAAACATGCTATTTCCCTCAAAACTACACTGGGCAAACCAGCTGTCTCTTTTCAATCTTTTCTAGACAGAATGAAATATTTTTAAGTAAAATATCAAGAAAAAAAAAAAAAACATGTTCAGCTAATTCTTTGTTATACTAATAAATTCTTTGTCATACTAATAAAAGACTTAAAACATGTCCATGAAACGTCTCGTCTTTATAGCTTTGCTGAAAGGAAAATTAAGAGGCCTGTTACAAATCAATGACCAGATAGATAATCACGACCTTTCTTTAGATAACTTTGACCAGGTAATTCATTAGAAACACCCTGTAAAGTTGGTGGGTTTGATCGTATAGTTTACATTGTTTCATTTTTTTAAATAGGTAGGGGGATCAACACACAAAAAGTTCCAAATACCTTGACTGAAAACTGAAATATCTATTACTTTTTTGAGAGCCTACCCTGAAAGATGCATTACAGCTGAAGAAGTTGCCTCTTGAGGGAAGACACAGTGCTTGATGAACAATTCCTCTAGAGATCATAGCAAATTATTAGAAATAAAATACTGATTTTTTAAGTCCACTTGATATTTTCTTGAGTCGTTTCCTTCAGAACTCTTTTTTTTTTCTCCAGAAAACAGATCCCTTTATCATGTAAATAGCAAAAGAACTCCTCATTGTCTGTTGAAGAGCAGTTTTGAAGGGAAAAAGGGTCATGCGTCCAAGTCAATGGCATTACAGTGGCTTATATCTATTGAAGATTAATACTTGTTATCACACTCACGTGGGCATTGTAAGGATCAATGTTTGCAATTTTTCACTAGAAAGGAAAACTCGTCACACTGTTATCTCTCACAAATATTAAATAGCCGCACCTGAGATGACTCATGTGCTATGTATTATCATAAGTTGAAAAGGTTTCTGAAGGGTTTCAAATACGACTTTTACTGACTATAAAGCCTTACTAATAAGCATCTGTAGAAAAATGTAAAACTTTGTATATAATACTGCTTTAGCTTAAAATAAAAATAATGTCTGGGAAAAAAATATTGTTTTTTTCATTAAATAATTTATACTTACAGTTGTTTTAATTTTTTCTCTTCCACAACAGAAAGCTTCTGCAGGCCGACTGAAGTATGTTCTCCTTTTTCAAGACCCATGAAAGTTTACTATGGGGTTTCCCAAGCTTTCTGCTGGCAACCAGCTCTTTAGTATGGTCCTAATTTCCTTAATTTAAACATTCCTGGTCCCTTGACAGAAGGAAGAAGATAAACGGGTTCAAAAAGATATAATAACTAGTTACAAGAGGATCGTTTTTTAATGTCTTTTGGAATAACAGATTTTTACATTTCTTTCCCTTGAAAATATCCATAATACTTCCAGATGGAAGACTGTTCTAAGAACAGAAAGCTAAACCTATACAGGAAAATTCATTGGCACCATCAGCAGATGGAAGGGACTTCCAGGTAGATATGGAAAGCACAGTTTGCCCCATTGGTGTCTGAAGGTACCCTCTTGTGTGCTATTTGAAGCCATTTAGCAGGATAACAACCCTTCTAAGCGCCAATTTTAAGTTCCTAACTGTCACTATGTGCAAACAGGGTACTGGGCTCCTTCCCCAGCTACCAGAGTCCTAGCAGATGAGTTTACAATAACAGCTTCATGTCTATTCTCTTTTTTTTCCTTCTTCTTTTCTTTTTCTTTTTTTTTTTTTTTTAATAAGTATAGATTTTTTATTTTTTTAATGTCTCTGACCCTGATCCTCAAAATTACCTTCAAGATGATTAATTTTCCTTGACCCCTCACCAAAAACATTCACTTGGGTGTCTCTTTTCCACATGTAAACAGCTCTTCTCTCCCTAGAAAGGGAGTTTAGGAAATGCTCAGAGCTGCCATTTTGGGGACAACACGTTAAGTAACTGTAAAGATTATATTACTTTTATTCGTGGTATCTGTATTTTCTTTCCAAATAAATTCCAGACAGGGAACAAACTCTCTGGAATTTCCCTGAGCACCGTAAATTATTTTCTTCTCTTTCCTATAACCCAAATCTCTTTCACCACTGAGATTAAGGAGTTTATAAAATACAACTTGTTAACAGCCATGAGGGATTACTACTATATATTATCACTCACAGCTCATTAACCCCGAAGCCCTGCTAACTAAGAAAATCCTCTCTAATGAGGTTTCCTTCACTGCACTAAAGAACAAAAGGTCTCAAAGTTTTGCCTATTACCAATCCCCCTCAAATTATTTTCCCATAATTAAAATGGAACTTTAAGGCCATTAAAATACAAATCCGAATTTCTTCTACTCAAGAAAACCTGTGTCCACTGTTTTTCCATATTTGCAAAGGCTCTTCAGGCTCTTAAATAGAGGGGGAATGCAATTCTAGTAGTTTCTGTCTTTTATCAAGTGTTAAAATCCCACTTTTTAAATAAAGTATCTGACTTCTGGGCATATTAGACCTAATTCAGTTTTGGTGTAAGCAGTTCCACCTTTCATTGACATTAATGGGAGTCAGGCTAGTTTCTCCCTTGTTAAATTAGGATTCTTTGTCAAGAATTTCAAAAGAAACTGGACAACTTGTCAGTTGTCCCAGTGATAAGTGTGATGGAAGAGTCCAAATTAGATTGTCTTGACAAGAGAAGAAGAATAAATCAATTTGCTATTATTTACATTATAGCAGCACTTAGCAGGTCCAAAAGGGATTGAGAAACTCACTCTGAGACTTCTATGAGAAAGAATGTAGTATTAAAATATAAATCATAGAGGCATTAAATGTCCCAGATTTCAGTGTTACGTGGGTACATGAAAATCTGTCTTTGTTATTTTCTTTTTAGAAGGAATTAAACACAAAATCTCAATGGTATTTATATTTCCATTTTATATCACTTGATGAACAACCTTTTGGCCATGTCTGAAGTGTATATGTGGTAAACAGAAAGATACAACAATAATTAAAATAGAAAAGTAATTGGTATTTTCACAAAGAAGAGGGTATTCAAGGATGTAGGTGCAATTCTTTTCAGATATCAAATTTGCAAGATTATTTTTTCAGGATCCACTTATCTTTTCTAGCTGACAATATCAGTGTTCATAATTGTATACTTTAAATACCAGGCTAATAGTGAGTGTCTTCCGTACTCTTGTTTCTATTTTATTCTTTTGGTAACCCAGTTTGTAATCCTGTTATGCATTCAAATTCAGGTACCAAATGAGATAAAGCGCAGTTATTTCACTAAAACGTGCAAATTGCTAGTCCTGATAGTTATTTACTACTTAGGGAATGACTCTAGTAATCTGAACACTCTGTCTGTTTTTATGTTAATTAATATCAAAAGCAAGAGAAAACTTGTAAAAAGAAAGATTGTTGAGATGACTCAAAGTGTTTGATGGTTTGACCTGTTTCGTATGATAGCACTGCCACCTCTGTATTCCTTCAAAAATGTCACTTTGGGAGTTTGAGATGGTCTGTGTGCCAGGTGACTGCTAGAAGGCTTATTCCTTAGACAAGAGACACGGAAATGGTGTTTAAAATATGTATTTAATTAGCTGTTTCTGACTTAGAGATAATGTTTACTTACACGTGAGAAGATCCTTCACGACAGAAGTGAAGGGAGATTCTGATACTTCATTGTCAGTAACGCTAGGCCTGTCAGGAGTTAAAACGATGCTCATGCAACAGGAAAAACATGAGAAAAGAGAGAAAATGCTTATACCAATAACATCTACAGAAGAAGTTAAAGTGTTAACACACAAAAGAATGTTCATTAAATTCTGTTTTTGTGGCTTTTGTACCTACAGACCCTCCCTGCCTCTGGGACTCATTGTGTTCACTACAAACAATGGAACTAACAACAGTTCTCTTTATTATTGTTCTAAGTTATTTCATATACAAGTCTGAAAGTGACTTTGCCTTCACCTCCTAAACCACAATACCCCATTGCCACCTTGGTTGCTGATAATGTTCTCTGTAGGAGCCAGACTTTAATCCTAGTTTATTTCAAAGGTAAAGGAAGGGCACCCTGAAATATGGTGAAATGTGGGCGCATACCCTCAGCAGAACTTTCATCAGACAAAAATGCTGAAAAAAACTAAGCAAGTGCTTTTACATATCAAACATGCTTTCCTTATGAAGGACATCCATGGTGACTCAGATTGGTACAATTGCCTGTCTCACTAGTTAAAATGGGATGTTCTAAAGTCCTCATTTCTATTTTTTGCTGTGCAAGTGATTTTTATTGAATCATTCCAGTTTTCATTTCTGCCTTTTCTCTCATTTCTTAATTCTTTGAGGTTTTTACAGAAAAAAATTGTCTTAAAGTGAGCTTGTAGAAGAGAGGCTTAGTGGAATAGGCAATTGTAATGATAAATAATAGCTACAATTGACTTTATCATTTCTTTATTCTCTTCTTTCTTCAATCTTTTTGTGAAAAACTATGTTCTTTTTTTTTTGAAATGAGTGTTCCTAAGTGGGATTAAGTGACAGTGATGAGTGAACACTAAATGGAAGTTTTCTACAGTCTGGGTCTGATACTGCAATGACTGGTTTTAAGGGAGTCAATCTACTTGTAGCGCTTTGGGGTTTGCTTTGTTCCACCAGGTTGTCTTTCTTGTTTCATTTTGAAAAGTATTCAAGAAAACACATAAAATATCCTTCCTTTCTCAAGCTAAACTTTCACTTCAGATGCCCAAATGATTTCTACTGGTTTTACACCCCTCAGAGCAGTTTTGTTTGGCCTTTAACTCGTTAGCTTTAAAAAATTTATGTGTTGCATGTGTTTATTAAATCTTGTGTTACCGGATAGCGGCTATGAAAGGAAAAAATCAATCACACAAAACTTGTAGAAGCCTACGCTGCACAGCTAGCTTTTTTGTTTTGTGTCTACTGTTAAATCTTAAAAGAATGTAGTCATTCAGATGAATCCAACATGAGGTGGGCTGGATTGTCCAGGGCTGGAGGTATGGGCTTATATGGATGATGAGACTAAGGAAATTGCTTGAAATAGGATGTATCTTTCAGACCTGAGATGTATGCAGCGCTTTCTGAAAAGAGTATGCAGCAGATTTACCAGGTGAGCTAAACAGAAGCCTCCATCCACTTGAGACCTGTGATAAGCCTCTCTCTCCTCGAACTAGCTTAAATGTACATTGCAGTAGGTTTTATTGTTAACTTCTCTTTGGCCTTCAACAAGTAGTCAATAGCCCTGCAGATTATATTCTTCTCTGCCATCCTGATTGCTAGAAGCGTTCATCCAGAACTAAGCCACCAGAGTAAACAGAGCAGGGTGAGGATTTTTCAACAAAACACTTTTTCATCAGAAAAAGGTGATTCATCGAAACTGAAACCTTTCACAGGAAAGGGCTGGATTCATTGATTTTTGCGGTGGAAAAAAAAAATTGTGGACTTACTAAATTGGTTTTGAGGTGTTTGGAGAAAATAACATTTTCCATTACAAAAAGTATTTGAGCAAATATTAGTGCAAGATTACCCTACCACAGACAATTTAGTAATCAAAATTAAATATTTTGATTTATTTTGAAGAAAAAAAAGATTTTTTTTGTTATATTTCACATATTTTTTAAAGATCTTTATGTTATTTTAGGTTAAATCACAATATTGTCGATAAAATGGCAAAACAAGTTCCCATACAACTACGCAGTGGATAACAAAGTGCTCAAGGACATTTCAATTTTCTTTTCTAAGTGACTAGTGAAATCAGCAAGTAGAAAATCTTCATGAATTCGGTACTATGACTGTACCCATCTTTTATAGTATAAATACGGCTTTAGGTTATTTTTTCTGCTTATCCCGAGGAAAACCCCTTCATTGTTGTAGACGTAATTCTTGATGAACTATACGTGAATGCGGGGAAGAAAACATGTCTGTATATGCTGCTTATCCAATGAAATGCCAAAGTAAAAATGTTACATCATCATTATGTACTTCTACCTATTTGTCATGTAGTGAAAGTAGAACAATTGCTGGTTTAATTATTGTTTCTTTGAGCTGCTGAAGACTGACTTTTACAATGAGCTTTCCAAATACTTTTCTGGAGAAGGCGGTGCCAGAAAAGTTGTCAGATGTGAAATCCTGTGGTATCTTAAGATGAAGAATGGATCTGAGAGAAAACAAATACCACTTCTACTAAATATTTTCCTCATAAATCTATGGGAGTAGCTTGATACTGTATTGCTTAAACTAGAAGAAAGAAATGGGAAATAAGAATTGCTTTATGCAAAGCAATCTGCATGGGATAATCAGGGCTTTGTTAAATTAAATAATCAGATAAGATTATTAAAATACAAAGGCATAGAATTTAAAAGTACAACAAGAAAAAAAGAAAGAAAAAAGGAAGAAGAATAGAAAAGGAAATACAAAAGGAGAAATAGAAAAATAAAAACAAAAAAGGAAAAAAGAAAGACAAGAAAAAGAAAAAGGAAACAAGAAAAAAAGAAAAAAGAAAAAAGAAAAAAGAAAAAACGAAAAAAGAAAAAAGAAAAAAGAAAAAAGAAAAAAGAAAAAAGAAAAAAGAAAAAAGAAAAAAGAAAAAAGAAAAAAGAAAAAAGAAAAGAACATGTGTCACAGTAAGGCACTAAAAAGACTTTTGCTTGCAGAGAAAAATAGCATATGCAGTTTTCCTGTCTCAGCAGAAACTAATATGAGGTGAAAGAAAGCGTAGAAAATGAAATGATCATAGCAAATTAATACGGACCTTCTGAGGAAGCAGATCAGGAAGTGTTTTTTGTAGATAATAGAGACCCACATAAAAACAGGCTGGAATACTGATGGCGAGCTTTTTGCAAACACCCTGGTGCTGAATGAGATAGAAAATGTACAGCATGTTATCATCTAAAAAGGGCTTGTGCCCTTTCTATAAGGCTGCTTCATCCACTGAGGGAACCAGTCAAAAAGATCAAAGGCTGCACTGGGTTTAGTTCTCCCCAAGAATCTGAGGCTGAGAGAAAAATAGAAGTAACCACAGAGTGCCAAACATAGAGGATAACATAGAGGATCTCAACTAATATATGCCAATTATTAGTGTATTAGCTGAGCACAGATAAAAGAAAAATCATTATCATCTTCATAATGCTAACCATGAAATACAGATACATAAACTGGAAAACAGGAGATTTTTTCTTGGGCTGAGGCTTGCGTTTAAAAGTGAAGGGAACAGAGGCTTGCCTAAAATCAGATATCAATTTCCGAGGGACAGTGGATGACAAATTACCGCAGGATGTAGAGATAATACTGGCAATGGCTTATAGCAATGAGGATTGAGATAATGCATTGCTGCTCTGTCTGGTACCTCTGAAAGATATACAGCAGAGGGTGAAAATGTGAAACGCAGGGTCTGTCTAATCACTTCAAACTTTTCTGAGCCCCCGTGTTCCTCTGATTATGTTCTCTGCTGACACCTCCTTCATCCCCCAACTCATGTGCGAAAGTACGCACCTTCCCAATAACAATGAAACGTGGCATGGAAAATCACTCCAAGGACCTTTGAACTATTTTGTAGCAGAAAATGAATTCTGATCATGAAGAAGAAATATTTCATAAAACTCTGCTAGATATAGTGCACATGCAACCAGGTTTTTTCTCTGAGCTTGTCCGGTAATGCCAACAGTGACACAGACCCTTTCTCAGGAGCACTCACATTCCCTGTCTGGCACTAACCATCCTGCCAGTCAATATGAAAACTGGTGTGGTGGTCATTGTCTTAGTCATGATATCAAGCAGAAAAGTTGGTCTTCAAATCCTTCACAGTGAGAATGGAAGTGACAGTTCCTCAGGGACACAGAATTCAACCTTTGTAAACTTTGCACAGAGATTTTTTCCCTCATCAGGGAGAATTTATTTATGTATTTATTTCTCATATGTTAAATGGAAAATGTTAAGGAAAGTTGTTTAAATGGCAGTCTGCAAACAGCAGAATATTTCTTTCTATTCCTTGCATTACTTTTCTGCTTTAATATGCCGTTATAAGGCTGCTGATCTGCCACCCAGCTCCTGAGAAAACTGCTGCAGTATAATCTCTGTTGATGCTCAAGGAAGTGAAGAGCCCTGATTTAAATGAAACATGAGGTTTTGGGTCAGATCAACAGTAATCTATGGTAACCTGAGCCGCGCGCTGACAGGGGAAGGTGAAATTTAGTTGCTGCAGACTTGGTTAAATCATGGTAGTTTACAAAAGAAAAGGGACGGTGACAAACTCAGCCTGAAATTCTCATCAGACAGAACAACTTGAAGAGACATACGGTGATCCCAAACAAAGCTTCAGTGAAACATTTCAGATTTCTGAGTTGGTGATATTATCTTGGACTTGCATATTCAGGTGTGTGTGTGGTGAGGAACGTAGACGACTGAGGGAGTGTTTTAAATTCTCCCCTCAGATGTTAATGAAATAAAATTCTCAATAATCAGAATTTCTATATAACACTTACCTTGAATGGGACGTAATTGCCTTTGAAAAAGATTCATTAACAGCTATACTTATTGACCTGTACACTAAATAAACACTTTTTACAAGCTTGTATATTTTTTGTGGTTCTTTTTTTTTTCCTTTTTTTTTTTCATCATTTTACTCTCACTATTTTAGTATTAGGAATGCTAGAGTATATCTATGTCAAACATTTGCTGCAAACTTGTGTCACAGTGGAAAGTCTGTGTTCAACTTGATATTTTCACATCCTAATATATATCCATCAATGAAAATCAGTTTCCCTTGCAAAATATAATAATAAAAAAATAATTTATAGGAAGAATTGTATGGATTTTTGCAGGTTATTTGGTTTAGCTAATTAATAGATTTAGGTGAGCAGAAACCTTTTATGTGTTTGTTTAGATTTTGCAAGCTTCTGTTTTCAAAAACATAAGAAAAAGTTTTAAACATGTTAATTACAAAAATGATTTTAAAGCCTCCTATTATTTAACTAAAACTCCCTTGCTGTCAATTCCATAAGTAACAGTAAGGATAAAATAAACTCTTATATTCTGTGCTAGATTGAAAATGATATTTTCCTTAAGTGTTCATTTTCTTTGAATTTTGATGGAAATGTGGAAAAATAGGTACTTATTTTGAAATATTCCAGTTGGTTGAATAAATTGGAATAATTCTTCCTTTTTTTCTTTTTCCTTTTAAAAATGTTATCATTTTATCTACTTCCCATATTTCCAGTATTCCTAATATTTCCTATATCTTGACCCTACTTCCTCTAAACTTTAAAGAAATCACATTGCAGATAACAATACAAATCTTGCATGCTTGTCCTTAGTGATAAAGTTATCAAGATGATTGCAATGTAATTGAAGGTTTGGGACCTTTGCTCTTTGATGCATAACTGCATTGAAATGTATGGAATAGCTGGACTTGGATCATTAGTGGGAAAAAAATATTAAAATCATAGAAGATTTTGTGTTGGAAGGGAATTTTAAAGGTCACCTAGTCCAAGTCCCCTGCAATGAGCAGGAATATCTTCAATTAGACCACAGTGCTCACAGCCCTGTCCAACCTGACCTGGAATGTTTTCAGGGCATTTACCATCTTTTGGGGTAATCTGCTCCAGTGTTTTACCACCCTCATGGTAAAAATTTTTTTCTGCCTATCTAGTCTGAATCTACTCTCTTTTAGTTTAAAACCATCACCCTGTCTCCTATAACAAGCCCTGCCAAGTGTTTTCTCCCTATTTTTCTTATAAGCTCCCTTTAAGTATGGAAAGGCCAAAATAACGTCTCCATAGACCCTTCTATTCTTCAGGCTGAAGAAGCCCAACTGTCTCAACCTTCCCTCAGAGGAGAAACGTTCCATCCCTCTGATTTTTTTTTTATGGACCTGCTCCAACATATCTTTTCTCTGCTGAGGTCTCCACAGCTGGAGGCAGAACTGCAGGTGGGGTGTCACCAGAGCAGAGTGATAGAACCACCTCCTTCTACCTACTCGCTTTGCTTCCTTTGATGTACCCAGGTCATGTTTGGTTGCTTAGGCTGTGAGCATGGATTGTGTCCAGCTTTTCTTCTCATAGCAGCAGGGCTGTTTTCAATCCCCTCATTTCCCAGACTATTGATACTGGGGGTTGCCCCAACCTGGGTGCATGAACTTGCATTTAACCGTGTGGAACCTCATGAGGGTCACATTAGCCATCTTCTCAAGCCTGTCTAGGTTTTTTGACAATACTTTTAGAAGGTCTGTAAGCCTTTGGTAGGGACTGAGAAAGATAATCCTGCTTGGAAATTCCCATTCTTTGTCATTTTTACTTACTGGCCAAGTTTTGTAAATCTTGTTTTGACTTTAGGACTTAAAAACAATTTAACTGGTCAAAAATATGTTAGAAATGGTACAGTGGCACCCACAGAGCGTTAGTGTAGTGAATGAGGAGATACAAGAGCTTCAATGACTGAAATACCAAGGAAATAAGTTTCATTCTCCATGGAGGATAGAGGAAGCTTGACCGTGATCCCAAGTACTGAACAAGACTTTTTGGAGTCTCCCCTTTTTCATAAAATATTTAATGGTTTATGTAGATATTGAGTTGTTTTTCAAGGAAATTAAATTGCAGTATAGTCTTAATTTGATTGTGGAGTGTTTCAACACTAAGTTAAATACCACTATAGGATATGAAAATAAGTCACACTTTTTGATGTACCTATCACTCTAGGTTTTTTTTTGTTTGTTTGTTTTTTGTTTGTTTGGGTTTTTTTTAACTTCAGCCTTGCGGTTAATATCTGTGTGTTGTAACTATTGCTGGGTGAGTGACTTTGAGTTAATACACACTTCAGCTCACTTAAAATGCTCAGACATGAATCGACAAAGAACTAGGGCTCTGAAATATCTCAGCTTTCAGTGAGCCTCGTATTTGTGCAACCTCTTTACCTTTATATGTTTATTCCAGTAAAAAACCTTGTGTGATTCAAGTTGCTCACAAATTCTGTGTAGACAGAGAATCATCTATATCTGGAAATTCTAAACTACTAATAGTGGCAATGCATATCAATTCCTCTTCAGGATTCTCAATAAAGACATTTTCCTAAAATATCATAAATGTAGGCAAAATTGTCAGGGGGAGAAGGCTTCTCGGGTGAAGAAAATTACCCAGACTTGATTATGTGTTGTATCTTTGTCAGATATATATAAAAAGAAGCTGGTTGCTGTACCACAGGAGAAGCTGGAAAATAGCTGCTTATCACTACAAGGAATAGAGTTGTGACAGCTCCAGACCCTGTGTCTGGGAGCAACAAATGAAAACTTGTTGGGAAATGAAAACAAGTATGGGAAAACATGGACTGGAGCAAAATCTTACCCTAGACACGTCCAGATATGTATTTTTATTTTGTGTCTCCTGGATCAAGTCCTGTAAGAGAGCCAACTGTACATTTGTAGACAGGCTTACTCTGGTCTGTTACACCTGGCAGCTGGGGGCCCTGATGTTTCTCAGAAGATGGGAATACTTTCTGAAGTCCGTATTTGGAGCATGAACCTATATTTCATGAACACTGTCTAAACATATAGGAATTCTGTTCTCTCTGTTGCAGTTCTTTCAGTCTTGCAAGACACATCCTTATACAACTAGTTAAATAAGACCTGGAAACAGGGGCTTGACTTTGATTGTCTTATAACCCATGTGAATGTTCTAATAAAAAGTAATATCTGTTGTCTCTAGTGTGTATTGCTTTGAGCTTTGTTTCTGGCCCAACACTTGAAAAATTAATCAGGTCAAGAGATCTCAGATATTTTGTAATCTTGATGGGGACTTTATAAGAATATAAAATACATATTTCTTTTTGCTCTTGTAAAGACAGCACATAAATATAAAAAAATATAAAAACACAGTATAAACTATTTCAAGTGCCCTATGTTGATTAACAATGAAAGATCTCACTTTTTAAAATAATAGCAATGCCAGTTGTGGAATGTGAAAAGTGGTACGAATTACAATGAATTGTTGAATGCATTAGCCACAATATCAAATGCAGTCAAATTAAAACATTCCTTTCTGACATTTTCAATTAAACCCCATCAAGCTTCCAAACAACCTAGGAAAACTAAATAGACTTTGTAAGCTAATGGAAAAGGCAGTCTGACATCTTCTCTTGGAAAAAAATTAGATTAAGCATCAATGCTGTTGCAAAAATCTGTACCAGAACATTAAATAATTAAGAACTGGCATAACAATACCGAACAATGGTCGATCCACTCTTGTGTTATAGCAATTGCATGTGACAGAGGCCAATACTGAATGCATCATAGGAGAAAGAAGAGTTATAATTGTAAGGCCTTTTGATTTTACCTTTCAAACACCTCTAATGCAAATATGGGTTTGGTGTTTCTTTCATTCTTGTGTTGTACAATGTCTAATGCTTATGTGGACATAACATTTTGAGGTGGAAAGGCTTTATAAACCATTGTTCAGAAGCGGGAAACACTGCATGGTTGATTCAAGGTGAGACAGTGTTTCTGAAGTAGGATCGCAAAGTTAATCCAGATAGTTTGGAATCTTAGGGCAAGTGAAGTGTATCTTCACTGCATGGACAGATCTGTCACATGGTCAAGGACTATTAAGCACATATCTTGCACCTTGGAGAATGGAGGGCAAGGGTTACTCTGGAAATGGTCCATACAAGACTCAAGGAGAGGACAACAATTACTCAAGGGTCCTAGCACTTTCTTGTAGGTAGGGCTTGGGCGATGTTCGTTGGTGAGGTCAACTTTAATAAGTGAAGCCAGAAAACTTCGTTCCATGGCCAGGGATTTGATTAACTTGGTAACCTTTCAAACAGTGCAGCCCCGCTGCTTCTCAGGAATAGCCTCGGAGTGCAAGCTGTGCTTGAAATGGTCCCTAAGTTACCGGACTCAAAAGCTATCTGTAAATCACTCAAAAAATCAAGGAATAAACCATACGTCTCTCAGGAATTTAAATATATTTCTTCAAGAAAATCCTTCAACTGTACTGAGTAACAGTCTAAATGTGAAGAAAGAGAGCTGGAGGAAGTGTGCATCATGAAGGTATGTGCTTTCCCCTGTGTAATGTACGGAGAAGCATCATCTGTCTTATTTGGAGACCCGCTTAGCATCAAATCTCTCCTACTAGACAGAACTCTTTGTTTCTTTTTTCCCTTCTTTCATTTTTTTTTCTTTTTTATCCTTTCTGAGATAGAATAAGTGTGCAAAAGACAGCTGTGAACATTCTGTTCTGAAACTGCAGAAAGAGAAAAGTCTTGGATTCTGGTACCTATTGAGAATTTGCCTAAGGTGGACTATTGTCTTCGAAGCATTCAAGATGTTCCATTTTACTCCTTCATGTCACCAAGAAGGGAAAAAACCTCTTAGTTTTCAGGTGTTGCTTTTTAGTATATGATGTGCAAATAATCCAGGAATAGACGATAGAAATAATACAGGTTTTATTTGCAATGATTTTATTTCTAAAAGGTAAAGATTCGGTTTCTTGGCTTAACATTTGCAGATGCGTTTGCCCTGAAATAAAGCCTTAATGGGATTCATAAATGCACAAAAGATGTTTACATTTCTGGGTTTTGAGTGGTTTAGGTAAGACCCTTTGTCACTGTAATACTTTTTTTGTGAATTCAGTCCCATCACAGCAAACAAATCTCAAATGTGTTGAAGATCAGGTAAAAGGGGAAAGTTTATCTCATCCACATCAATTCCAAATGAATTTAGGACATAAATAAGGAGAGGAGGGAGTCCATGACACCTCGTTACCCAGGTCCCTAAAGACTTTGAGAAAAAAAAAAAAAGTAAATGGATGGAAATATCTTTAAAATAGGTGCAACTATATTTCAGTTTAAATGCCTGTTCTCACAATATTTAATATTTCTGAGTTCCACATCTTTCTGTTCAGCCTGTTTCATTTTCATGCTATCTTTTTCCATTAAGCTCACACAGTGTCTGACTATGATGAGGACAAACTTCTGGCACTGTTGTATTTGTAAAAGAAACATGCACACAGAGCTAATAAGATTTACAGCAGAGAAGCATAATAAATCAATGTAGAATTGAGTGAGTTGTATTACAGGAAAGTGAAAATAAGATTTCTGATTCTGAAATGGATCATAAGACCAACTGAGAATTAGATATTGCCTGAGAACTAGGGTATAGTACCTTTTCTTTCTGATTGTCAATGTAGACTTTAACACCTGGATTTATTCCTCCTCATTAAAAAAGAACAACTGAGAAACCTTTCTGAGGAACCAAGTGAGGTTTTCAAAAGTAAGAGACAAAAAAGTACTTGAAAACAACTTTTTTTCCCTGTGTTCTTAGATAAATCAACCAAAATTTCCTAAAATAAGAACAATAGCTAGTACTTAGAGAAGTTCTGAGAAGACCGTTGCAATTATTTTTTATGAAGACCTACGTCAAAAAAACAATTAAATATGAAAGGTATTCATGTGAGGCAAAATATCCCACTAACTATAGTAGTAATCAGAGAAGATAGGTTCATAAAGGCCATTAGATTAGAGATGTCGGTGTTTGGAAACACTGAATACACATAAATGTGTATGATGTTTAGGTATTTATATGCACTGTATCTTGAAGATATTTTTCTTGAAGTTTAGTTTGTTGCTAAATTAATCATAAACAAGTCTTTCCTATCACAGTCAGAATCCCTTGCTGTTAAAGAGCTGTGTATAAAAACTCAATTATCCTAAACTCAGTGGGAGACATAAAATGTAGAAGAAATGTTAGTACACACAAGTAAAGTTCCTTGCTTAGTTTCACGCTAAAGGTTTGCAGATATCTGGAAGATCAAGACTTCTGACTGCTAGTTGAGTCCCTGCTGGCATTATTACTTCTGATTTTCCTTAAACCAAAAAGCTAAACTTTGAAGGAGTCTAAAAAAGAAAAATAAAAACTTTTGTTGTTCAGCAAATTACCAGGCTAGATAAATTTGCCTCAGATTTCCGAAGGGACTTGATTGCCTGAACCTTACTGAAGGTAGGATTTAAGTTCTTCACTTGTAACTGAAAATCCTGCTAACAACAAAAAGACCTAACAGCAATTGCACTCTCAGCAAAATATTATCTCATACCCACTATGAATCTAGGACTTAGATACTGTCAACTGTCAAAGTCTGGTGGATGAGGATAAATTAATCCTCCCATCCATCGTTTCATATGGTTGTTTCCAAAACAATCTATCATCTAACAGATTTAATAATAAGTCTCACAACATTTTCTACCTGTAATACTGGATTGTGTCATATTTCTAACCACTTTTTTTGGTTCCGTTTAGATGGATGTGCTACAGAATAGATCAGACCACACTTCTGGCCTGTCGTACAGCATTAATTTATGATGTTTTTTCATCATTTCCTGGTGCTTTGAATCAAACAAAGGCACTGTTTAAATAAATAAAATGTAATGTAATACAATTAGATATTTCCTATAGCTGTTAAGATCAAGGCAACAAATAATTACATGATGCAACAATTTAAAAACCTATAACAGGCATTTATATAGTTTACTGATTTCTGCCATAACATTAAGCTGTTGAGTCTGGATCTGCTCACATTATTGAGGTAAGAATGTAAAACCAGCAGTGATAAGATCAGCAGAAATCAGCCCACCACCATTATTAATTCAATAGAAATATTTATGGGTTTGCAAGGCTGGAAGGAGCAATTACAGTCTAATCTCATGCTCTTTCTCTTGAATAAAAAACCCCATAAAATTCACCCAGAAATTCCAGCGCCCATCTCAATATCTTTTGATTGAAAACAACGACTACAATTTTACAGGTCCCAGTTTATGAAGACAAGGCAACCTACTCTCCCATGGATCAGGAAGTGAAGCACTGAGCCAACTAGAAGCTCACAAAAGAGGTCTGAGAGCTGCATTCAAATGTCTTCAGAAAAATCCATTGGTTTAATCTATACTTTTTTGACCCTTAAATATGATAGCACAGTTAAATCATTATTCCCATTTAGTGCAGATGTAAATTTTGTGGCTATAAAAGTTATTATAACAGTAAAAGTTTCAAGAAGTAGTGTGGTATATCAGACAGAATTGAACTTTCTCTCTTGACTTCATGATCTTTTTCTATCACATTTTCAAAGTGTATTAAGATCTAAAAATGAAATAAATACTTGGATTTGTCCTAGATTAGAAATAGAATTATTTTGTCTAAGGAAAAATAAAACTAAATGCAACAATAACAACAATCTCTTGAGAAAGAGAGTTAGACTAGTAGTCCATATAAGTAGGGTAGCCCCCAATATTATTCCAAACTTTCATTCAAAACCATAGATCTTTTCATAGAGACAATACATGAACACACACAGAGTACACTTATGCCCACAGGAATATAGATAAAAGATTTAATTATATTTTTATATGGAAGATGTCTTGAATCTAAAATGCAATTTCTAGCCAGAGAGATTTTGGAAAATATGTCATACTGAATTAATTCTGGTGTATTTATTACAAACCAGAAATTCCTCTAGATTTTGATATAACCTAATGACTTAAAACATTTAACAGAAATATCCTATGCTATGCCTTATTTTCTGTTGCACTGTTTTCCAGACTCCCAAACCACTTGCTTTTCTAAGGTCAGGCCTTTTGTCCTATGATTTGTAAAAGTTCCTGAAAGCCTAATTTTCCATCTGAGAAAATTCACTATGAAGTCACAGGAGAAAAAAACAAAGCAATAAAAACTGCCACACTTTTTGCATCACAAAATCTCAGAGTCTGGCTAGCTCAGTAAATACTCACTTATGAAATGGTAACCCAAAGGATCATCTCACCTCTTTTACCTGGGATACGTGCACTGCTTCACTACAATTTCATTTTCTTAGAAGAAAGTGTCTAGGCTTGCCTGACACTTTTTTTTTTGCAATTGTGTTCATTTTAGTGGCCCATTCCTGCTCCAGGTGAACTTGCTGTCCCTGTATAGGGCTGTGTGTGGCCAGGGAGAAACTGTATTTTAAGTTGCACGATGACAAGATGATTTAAGCAGCAAAGCGTTGAGGTACAACCTTCCTGCAGGCATATACATCCAAGTCCCCATTTCTCCCTTTGAGGTTTACATGCAATCTTCAAGTACCATGGTGAAAAGAAGTCAAAATCAGCTCTGAATACTAAAACACTGGCACCATATTTTTAATGGTGATTTAATGTTATACAATCTTTCTCTGAGGGGGTTAGGCTGTCCTAACAGCTACATTACTGCAAAGAAATCTCAGAAAGAGAGTACATGATGGTGTAGGCTGGAGGCAGAGCAGGGGTCCCTGCCTCCTTCCCTGGGCCTCCTGCTCCCTCCCTGCAGTAGCGCGGCCAGGAGGTTCTGCACCAGTTGTTGGCCAGATGTTCAAGACTACATCTCTACTGGAAGGTTGTGACAAAGCCCCCGAGACTTGAATGACAACAATCTGTCAACTAGGCATCATTATTTTTTTTTTCCATATTACATTATTCTACACCTTATGTCACTGTTTTTAGTTCTTAAATTACCCATTGTTTATTTCTGTTTATTCCTTTAATGAGTATTTTTTCATTTTAATGAAATTCCACTGCTAAGACTGTTCTTCAGTGTTGGCACTGCTTTCTCCAACTGGAGTCAGTGGGAAGGGAAAGGGGAAGAAGGGAAAGAGACAGGGAGGGAGGGAAGGCAAGGATGTATCAATTACTCAGGAAGATCTAGAGGTTCAAAATGTGATGACACTGACAGTGGGAAGTATGATAAATGCTTCGATTTACATCCAACTCCCATTAGATAGTTTCAGGAAATTATGATAAAGTGATTATTTACAAGGAAAACCTTTACAACTTAATTAAAAAAGACTGAGTTTCTGATTTGAGAGGAGAGAACAGATACAATAGATAGGACTTTTTTCCCCTCTTCTGATCAATGTCAATGTAGTTTCAGCTTCTAAATCCCCTGTGCAATTTCTCATCTAAATGCAAGTTATCAAGATGGTACCCGTAGGACAAAAAGGCAGGTAGACAGCAAGGACTTTCCTAAGGGGCTTTTATTACAGATTTGAGCCGAGAGAAGTCCCAAAGTATTGCTCCAGGCATGGAGTTAATGTAGTGGTGGTATCTCCTGGTGATGTATGACACGCCTAGGAGAGAGGAATTCTCCTTCAAGAAGGAGTGGGAAGCCTTTCATTGCACCAGAAATTCGTAGACAGTGTGTATTACGGAGAGGGGAAAAAATTAGATCATTTTAATTTGGATATTGTTTTAATTTGATCTGTGGTCTCCTGTCTTTAGGACACGGTTATGTCAGTTAGGTCACTCTGTTTGATTTGGTCAGGTGGGATCAGCAGAGGCAATAAGGTAAAATATTCACAACTATTACACAGAGAAAAACATTTCCTGTGAGTTATCTTCACTGCTAACATTAGATACATTGTGGATATGCCAAAGTTCAGATTTCTTAATTTTCTGGATACATTGAAATTCTGCAATCTCTCTTTCTTTATTAGAAGGCCATTGAGGACAATTTGAAAAAGAAAAAAAAAAACAAAGAAGGAGGGGCAAGAATTTCATTTGTCACAAAGCTAAGCTCGCAGAGCAGACAGACAGAGCCATGGATTATGCACAGTGAAGATTCACAGGCACCCATCTACAACCATGTCATGTGTGTGAAAAAAACAGGGCAAAAAAAAGAAAATCCATGGTTTCGTCTTTCCACTGCTGCTGTATAACATAGAGGTGGCCAGTGATAACCTCAGGAGTTGGTGCTCAGAATGCTCTGACTCATCTTCTTACCCCTTGTGTAGTTTTTGGAGAATAGACTGAGAGATCTCAGTTAAGGGCTTACACCTTTAAAGTTGGTGAAGGAAGAGGGACAAATTCTGGAGAATAATTGGAGGCTGGAGAAACCTTCATGATTTGAGAAGGGACCTCAAAGGGTAAAACCTTCTGGAGGTACCTCAGTTAAGCACCAGAAGTGAGATGGGACCATTTTTGGCCCTATAGGCATTCAGCCCTGGACAGACAGTCCACATCAGCCGGAGATTTGAACCCAGAGCAGAAGGAAGGCTGCCTTGAAGACCACACTGCAAGTGAGCAACGTCGCTGCCTCCAAATAGCCTGTCTCAAGAGATAGGGGAATTCATAGATCAAAACTCTCTCTTTATAGTCCGGGATTCTAGCTGCAAATAATGAGATTTAGGAAACAGAGGTGTGATGAGGCAGAACTAAGTAGTCTTTGTGAAGCATTACTGAAGAAGAAAGTTGCTGCAAGTAGTCATTAAGTGGGAGACATTAACAGCAGAGAGCTGTAGTTTCCAGTGCAGTGCCTTTTCTTTTAAGTTTGTGAGGCTGAAGACAGAATTGTAATATTCTCTTGCCCTCGTCTGCAGTACACAGGTGGTCTTTTGTCCCGAGTTTTGGAGGACAGCATGTTTTAAAGCTGCTTAGCAGCACAACTCCCCCACTTAACTCAGAAAATGGGAATGCGTAAAGTGCCCTGGCAAAGAGATGAAATAATTTAGGATAGGGCTGAGAGAAAATATGTCACTTACTACCTGGCCAGAACACAGGCTGACATCTATAGACTGACAAAAATGCTGGAGAACCTTTAATAACCACAAATGACTCTCAACTTATTTTCGCTCCACAGCCAGACAAATGTTGCAGCTACAAATGAAGGGGAAGTGAAATTGTAGACATGATGCACAGTGATCTTTGGACATTATAAGTTAGAACATGAGAAATCCTTGAAAGAGAAAGAAATCCCCTATGGGCCTATTATGCCTGCTCCTTTTATTTACCAGTTTTTGAATTTCCTATTATTTTCAGCTAACGTTACATATCACAGGCATTTTCAACCTGTGATTGACCTTTTGAGTTAGGAAGTGAATAAAACAAAACGCTGAAAACCCATGAATTAATAGGGGACAATAAATACAGAATGGATTTTTTAAAATGTGTGTGTGTATATATAGATATTAAAAAAACTATATATCTCCAAATCTTCTCAGCTGTAAAAGCTTCTGAGAATTGTAGGGGGAAAAAATTGTCTGTGTTTTGCTCTTTGCATCCTATCTGGTCTTCTGTACCTCAGCTCTAGGGATAGTTCTTAACCATGAAAATGAGGTTGCATTAATTTCACTGTGGGATCAACCAGGGGAAGGACACAGCATATTAGTCGTCAGGGCTGGGTTCTCTTTTATATTCATCCGCATGCATTAACCTTCATCTTATTTGTTGAGTTAGGCTGCTTTTTGTATATCATGAATAATTTCATTAAGCATTAAGAATTTACCCACATTATATCTTTGGGGCTTTTTATTTTTTTTCTAAATATTTACAATTTGTAATGCTTATTAAATATGTAATAGGCAGGGTATGATTTCTTAGGGTTTACTATTATCTAAGTCTGTCATGTCCTATAACCTTTCTTGACTTATACAATATTCAGGGTTTTAATGCAGCGCCAGTGCTGTTATCATGGGTTGATAGCAAAAGGACAGCCGTCTTGACACTCTTCACTCACTAATCACGTCTATTTTGATTTGATTAGCATATAAATGCTTCCGGGTTTATGCAATATCAGTAGAAATGTGTTAAAAATACTTGTCAGTGTCCTTATTTTGAGAGTTAGAATCGGAAAACCATGGAGGGAGGAGGATCCCTTGGTTGCATGTGCTGCCAGAGTCCTGCTCCCAAATTATGAAATGATACACAGATGATTTTAAGCATTATTTAGCAAGGCAGTTTTAAACTTTTTTTTTTTATAGTCTTTGACTATAGGGGAGTAGAAGAAAGAATAAGTGGAACCTCAAAGTTACAACCTATCAAAGACTACTCCAACAACAGCAACAACCAACAACAGCTAGAGAAAGCAAACAAGTCCTGATGAAACTACAGAATATTCGAAGCAAAGTTATCTATATGAATTTATTCTGTAGCAATCTGTGATTTATGTACATATTGAAATGTTCGTCAAGCACTTAACAAGGTTCTTAATCACATGATTTAAGAAGGTGAATAATCTAGTTGAAGCCAATTGGACTGTAAATAAGGTAAGCTTAAACAAGTTGCTGAATAAGAACTGAAGTGTACTTCATCCTTACTACCTCATTTGGTTTACATATTGAAACATATATTACACATTTTTGCATATTTTTTATTTTCCCAAACACTTTTGGCATCATATTCTGTTAGGAGCATGTACTGGAGAGTGGTATGACATGATTAACACTCAGATGCATTATTTTTTTTGTTTTGTGGATTTTTGTTTTTGTTTTGTTTGTTTGCTTGCTTTAAGAAATGGCAGAAAAATAAAGAAGAAAGTTCTTTAGGAATCCTAAACAATGCAAATAAACAGTCTGAGAAAGTGAAACTAATAGTGACCTTAAGGTAAACACACCCTGAAATGGATGAGTGTGTAACCCTTGAGAAGGAAGAAAAGTCAACAAAAGCGTAAAAAGGAAACAATGAATTTAATACAGGCTCCAACAACTCTGAAATTTAGTGGAGGAGTACATGTAGGAAACCATTACAAAAAGGAATAGGATTCAGGAGAAAACCTGTTCTGAGAAGACAATTTATAGGACTAATAGAACTAGTTATGAAGAGGTGAAGGATTTCTGTAAAAATAAAGGAGAAGCATAGCAGAGTAGAAGTAAAATCACATTTGAAGTTCTAGTTTAATCAGTAGGAAAAGCTAATGGTGAAATACCAGGATTATGGCGAATAGTCTATAGAGGATTCGGAGAACATATTAGATACACTTCGATCAAGAACTACGTTAGAACATCTGCTCTTCCTCAGGCAAGATAATAGATTACACAACCTTTTTAGGTTCCTTCCAGTACTATGTTTTTATGTCTTTACCTTAAACTCAGACAGAAAAGTCAAAATATCTTTTTTCTCTACATGGAAAGTTTTAGGAAACAAATCCACTCAGAAATGCTGGAATGCCTTGTTTTGACATTTTGAGTCAAAACAAAATGCTTCCAGATTCCCAGATCAAAATATTTAATTTTGGTGTGTTAAATTAAATGTGAATATTTCATTTGGAGTGGGTTCAATAGTAAACTGTGTTTGGTTACAGTGCTGTGGTGTCTTACGGGAAGTGGAGTGCCAAACACCCTCAGTCCTCCATATAAAGCTCACTTTGTTACTGAACTGTCTCTTTCACGATGCCTGATAGTAATATGTTTCACGTAATGTACCATAACCCTAAGCCAAGATCAGAGGGTCTCCTTTAGTCATATAGTTCAACCAAGGAACCTAGTCTATTTATGATAAACTCTATACATCTAAGGTTAGAAACAATAAATGAAAAATTGCAAGAAAAAACAAACTCAATAGGAAAAGTTACTTCAATTTTTCTTTCTGCTACAAAGAAGCAGACCTAATTTATAAAATCATTTTTTTTACAGAAAATCATAAAACCCAGCTATTTTCCAAAACTATAGGAAGGTTTAGGTATTGTTGATGGCATTGAACCAGTTCTTTTCCTGGCATCAGCACAGATCAGCAATTTTTTTTTCCATTTTATTTCAGATTTCCAGGATCTTTTTGACCCTGCCTTTCCCTGTCAAACAGACCGACTGCCAGAAGCAAAATGGGAGAAAAACAGGTAGCTGCTAAAACTCCTTAATACATTCACCGAATTGTGAACAGAATTCCACAGTTGAGCTCTCCAAGGAGATTTAGATACCTAAATCCATGTGAAAACATGGACTTTAGTTTATTAAAGACTCTTTTAGCATAGATCTGCCACCTTCACTCATTACTTTGTGCCTCAGGACCTGGAGGGACTGTTGTCATCAATGTGTGCTAACATCTGGCCCTGAGTAATTGACATTAGGGTTGAAAGTGACGAACAAACACAACTAGAGCTTCTAAGAATATTCATTGCAAATAATTTATGCAACTAGCTTAGCCCCCCGCCTTTTCTTTTGCTACTCGAGGAATCTGCAGGGGTAGAATGTGACCTTTATGGATTAGTGTCTTTGCACTTGCTCATTGAGCAGTTTGTGTGAACAATTTTGAGTCTATGGATTTCCTGCAAGCTGCTGGCTGTGAATGTCCACTAATCCTGATTCACTGTTTATTCTATATGATTGGTCACCTCTGCCATCCTTTTTTTTCACTTTTTTTTTTTCTTTCCCTGCTTGTTGCCTAATTGGTTGACCCCAGTCTTATAAATAGCATAGAAAACAGAACAAATCACAGAGGCTTTGCATCTGTGAGGGGAGGAGAGTACAAAATAACAGGAAATAAATTGGTGTAGCTATTTTAGGACATTTTGAAATGTCCATTTGCACAAGAAATATCAGTATATTTGCCTAGATACATAGATTTGAGCTGTAAAAAAGAGTTTTGTTCCTTGCCCACCTGACAGAAAGAAGTAAGCAGCTCTTTAGCAGGCTTTGCATCCAATTTTTATCTTGTCACATTCCTCTGAAGCCATCACATGTATAGGCAATGCTGTTGGGAGACATTATGCTCCCAGTCATTATGCAGACAGTAAGCTCTTTTGGGACCCATCTTCTCTCTTACCATGCATATGTACCCCACCTAGCATAAGAAGGTCCTGACCTCAGCTGAAGTTTCTAGCCGTTTTAGTGACAAACTAAAAATAGGAATGACAGATAGGATGGTTCTTCTGCAGTCATGTTGTTTGCTTCGCACCAATGTGCTCTGATTCATAAATGAAAGCTCCTCCTAGTTCTTAAGCAAATACAAATAGATTATTAAATATACAAATATAGATGCATTTAATATAGATACAAAATAATGCAAAATTGACATATTCTGGGAACAACTGGAAGGAATTATGTAACTATGATCTGAATGAACTCTAGTTGAAAATTGTATTTGACCAAGTACATTTGAAGGGAAAATATTTTCTTTTTTTGCTGAGTTTTAACGTGGACATGGAGGTATCGGACCCTGTGTAATACAACAGTCTACAAATCCAGTGAAGAATGAGGACTGCCAGCTATTACCCACTGTCTGTACGTCCAGTTGAACCAGTGCTCTACAGAGAAAAAACAATGGTGTTTACTGCTTTTCCCCTCAGCTATCCACTCTTTCCTAGAAATGCATTTTGACATCAGGGGCTTAACTGAAACATATGAATTAGAGTGGAAATTGAAAGTATTCAAATATAAATTAATTTATACTCTAGGGTTATTCATGCCAACTAGCAATAAATATGCTGGAGGTAAAAAAAAGGCTAATTTGAATGAATAGGAGCGGGCAAAAAGCAATCAAGGGCAAGAAAGATGCATATGCAAAGTACAAAACATCAGATAGAGGAGAAATGAATGAAAAGATTACAGCAGAAAATTAAACTAAAGAAAATGGGCAGCCTGTGAAAATACTGGGACCATCTTTCCGTGTCTTGGTGTTAAGCTGTGTTGCTGGACCTTCTTCATCATTCTGGGACCTTCAATGTTAGAATTTCACTAAGATTCTTGTGGACATCCTGGACCTTGTTGCTGGTTTTGAAGTGAAAAGATGATTGATGCAAGGAGAGTAATGAGAAAGGTTATCAAGAGGCAATGTAATGACTTGTCCAAAAAACGAGCTGCTAGCAAATTCTGTCAGTTCCTTTCATTGATCCCATAAAAGCCTGGCTGGTTTCTCATTTGAGGTTTTTTGTATAGAAGCATGGTGGTGTCACTCACCCTATTGCCTTTGCATAGGCAAAAGAGACCGTTAATATTTTGGTTGTAAAGCTGCCCATTCTGTTTTGCCCTTAACTTATTTTGAGTCCTGGGGTACATAGCAGATAATTTACAACAAGAGAAATGTGCAATTTCAGTCATTGCACAGGAGCAGTGGAAGAAGAAGCAATTTTTACCACTTTGCCTGGTTTCACCCCCGGGGTAATTAGTTACTTGTTTTCAAAAGTATCACATATGTACTTACAACACAGAAAAAGAAAAGAAAAAAAAAAAATAGAACAAGAATAAGAATTGAATTGGAGTTGAGGAACAACATCGAGAGAGGCTAGAGATAAAATTAAAATTATTCTCCCTTTACTAAGATAGGTCATCTATGACCTTGTGTGACATGAAAGGCTTAACAATACCTTTTTTCACTTCTGTGTAAAAACAGCAAATGGAAATATTTCTATTCATTATGAGTTTTTCTTTTAAGAAAACACAACAACAATGTTTTGGCCTAACCTACTTGTCTGTGTCTGATTAATTAACCTAGAGGCTTTTCCGATATTCTCCACAGATTTTTGATTAATTTAATTAAAGATCGCCAGCCTTGACTCACCCATGGGGCACCATGTCTAACATGAGGAATAAAAGTTTTTTTTAAGAAGTAATAGGAACAGCTGATGAACACAATAGGCAGAGTAATTTTCCTGTGTTTTGGAGATGGTTTTTAACAATCTGCTGTGGAACCAAAGTGTCCTGTATTCAAGCAGATGTGCAGTTACTGACAAGCACAAAAGCTAGAAAGAAAAAAAAATGAGCAAGAAACACCTGGATCAGTAGGCAATATACCATTGTTAATTGCTTTACCTCCAGCATAATTTCAGCATATGAAAATCCCAACTTAATGCATACTTGCAGACAGTAGCCAGAATCTGATGGTCATTTCAGTAGAGTATTTACTCCAATTTAGTGGAGAAACCTTTCTAGGAAATATTAATTAACTGGTTGCACCATGAAGCAAATCAGAAGACCTGTGTTTTATTCCTAGCAATGCTACATTTTGCTGCATGAATTTGGCTAAGATTTTTTCTGCTTTTTGTGCTTTCTCTTTTCATCAGTTATCTTCTTTTCTCAGATTCTTCCTTATGATACCTCTGTGTAAGTTGCCACGCCACACTACAGGGCCCTTTTCTTGCTTGAGAACTTAAATGAGTTACTTCTTCCTAACTCCCATATGCCCAGAAAAGCTGCTTTGTTCCTTCACTCCTAAGCTGGACAGGACAGAGGTATTGTAACAAAATGCTTGTGGGTTGAGACAAGGGCAGGGAGATCACACAGCGATTACCAACATGGGCAAAACAGACTCAATTTGAGGGAAAATTTGTTTAACTTATTACCAATGAAAAATTAGTTAATGAGCTATACTCAATAATGAGAAATAAAAGTAAATCTTAAAACACTTTCTTCCCACATTTTCCTTCTTCACAGGCTTAACTTTTACTCCTGAATTCTCTACCTCCTGCGGTCAAGCAGCTCAGAGGAATGGAGAATGGGGGGTATAGTAATTTCAATATGTGTTGTCTCTGTCACTTTTTTCTCATCAGGGTGAGAACATCTCACATTCTTTCCCTGCTCCAGTGTGGAGTCCCTCACACAGGAGACAGTCCTCCATGAATTTCTTCAGCATGAATTCTTTCTACAGGTTGCAGTTCTTCACAAACTGCTGCACTGTATGTTCTTTCTATAGTGTGCAGTCCTTCAGGAACAGATTGCTCGAGCATAGGTTCCCCATGGGGTCACAAATCCTGCCATCAAACCTCATCCAGCATGTCACAGCATCCTTTGGACATCCAGCTACTCCTCTGTGGGTTCCTCCTTGGGCTGCAGGTGGATATCTGCTCCATCTTTAGCCTCCATGGCATCTCACCTATGGTCCTCTCCACAGCATGCAGAGTAGTCTGACTCTGGTGCCAGGAACACATCCTCCCTTTCCTTCTTCATTGGCCTTCATGTCTGGAGCATTATTTCTTTCCAATATCTTCATTCCTCTCTCTTGGCTGCAATTGCCTTTGAGAGTTCACCCCCACCTTCTACACTCTTTCTTGAATATATTATCCCAAAGGCACTTCCACTGCTGCTGAAGGGCTGAGTCTTGGCAAGCAGAGGGCCCATCTTGAAGCCAGCTGGCATCGGCTCTATCAGACGTAGAGGATGCATCTAGCAGATTCTTACAGAAGCCACCCCTGGAGCCTCCTTGCCACCAAAACCTTGCCACGCAATTCCAATCCATTTGTCCTTCAATTTAATCCTTGTTTTGTCCCCCTTCTCCCTCTTGCCTCCCACCTCTGTTTTCAGAGGAGCAAATACTGACAGAATAGAATCAAATTGTTTAAAGTCCATTTAAACACAACACACTAATTTTAGGATTCTTAGCCACACACTCACATGTCTGGCTTTCTGCGGAGGGCTTGAGCTGGGCAGCAAATGAGTCCAGCCACATATTTATTCAGTTCTCTCACATCTTCCTGCCAGGAAGCTCATGGGAGCTGAGAATTCCTGCTGTGCTTTCCACCCCAGCCCAATTCTGTGCCCATTTCAGCTGGATCTCTGTATCAGCCTACCTGCACCAGTGCTTTCCTGGTTTGGGAGAACAGTATGCATATAGTCAGCCAAATGCTGGGACTGAGGAGGTTACGACTTCCTTAGTCTTGATCAACGAAGCTTTAATAAGTATGCTCTTCTGTCTTTACCTCTCTCCTGCAGCTTAGCTCTGCAGGGTAGTACCTCGCACAGTGCCTGTACTTCCTTTAGATAACCTGACATGTAAGTGGGTTTTGCTTTTGTGTCATTCCATCCATGATAAGCTGGGGTGAAAAAGACACTCTGAAGACAGATACAATATTCCAACTGTGGGGAGTGAACACAGGGACAGAGAATTGAGGCATAACATGATCTTTTACCTGCTTTTTAGGGGGTAGATTCAATCCACCCACTGCCCTCTAACTCTCTACATGTTACCTAAGGGTTAGTATGCTTTGCAGATCTAAGGAGAACCCTTCCAAAGAAGTCTTCACTGATTACTATTTCTTCCTTTTACACTTTTTAAATTTGAATAAGGAAATAAGGCCTACCGGTTTCTCCTTTTGTTTTCAACTGAATAAAATTGGAGATGCACACTGAAAACATCCCCAGGCACTGCCTGCAAGTTCATTGTCAAAACAGTTCTATCCAGTTCCTACAGTCTGGACCACGTCTTGTACATGTTGTACAAACCCTGTTGAATTCCATATTGGCACATGCCACTCCTTTGGACTCCTGACCAACTCTGGATTCGTCTCTGTAGCCAGCCTGTTTCAAGAAAGCCGTTGCAGTCACAAAGGAGAAAAGAGCAAATAAGAGTATCGGGCCAACTGCAAAAGTTGGAGCACTCTCTCTACTAACTTCAGTAACAGTAGTAGGGATGAAGAAATGAAATTGATCTGCCCTGCCTTCCTCTCCTCTATCTATTCCCAACCTTTCCCACATCTCTGGCAGCCAAAACAGAGGACAAATCTGTCGTTAAATATTTGTAAACGCTCAGTTATCTGATGGCAGCTGTTTCCCAACTGGATTGGGATGCAGAGGGCAGATGCTTGGAGGAGCTACACTAGTTTTTTCGGTTTGGGTTGTTATGCATTTTTTTCCTTCTCTCCGTATAATCCCCTATTGTTCTTTTGTTCACTGGGAAAGAGAAAAAAAGAGAAAGCTTTGATGTTGCATAGTGTTCATTACACACTAGTCTTTTCCTCCCAACAAGCCCTCAGAGTAGGTAATAATTGTTTTCCTCTTTGATGAGTGTTAACTAACCAACTGGTCATTACCACCAGGTAATGTCTATTTAGGAAAAGGGGGGCAGTTGGTAATACTGACATGCTACTGTGATTTGCAGTGAATTTCAAGAAACTGAGATTCTGTCATACAAGTTCTTATAATGAAATTTAAGTAATCAGTCCCATAATTTTTCCCATTAGTTTTAGCTAGACTAGAGAAGGTCAATGCCCTGGCAAGCAATGATTCGCAAATAACAGGTGCAGCCAGTTTCTATTATGCTGCCATGGGACACTGCTCTGTCACTTTTATTTACCGAATCAATCCACCAATGTCCAGCAGGAGAACAACAGTTAAACGGCCATTAATTGTGGGCTGATGAGCAGATGAAACAAATCTCCAAAGGGACCATAAACCTTTGTTCTTTAGCCTCCTCCAGCTCACACAATGGGATTAGCAGTAAATCACTCAATGCTTCATCTTCTTATTAAAAATTTACATTACTGATCATCCCAAGTGACTTACACCAATCAGGGAATAATTTTCTTTTTCTGGGTTTTTTTTGTTGTTGTTTTATTTTTTTTTTTTTTGATTTTCAGTGCAGTCATTTAAGACTTCCATGGTGAAACAAGCAATTAAACATAGAAGCTAGTGATGTGCAGGGTGTATCTTTGATTGCCTTGTGCGGATTCAGGGGTAGGAATTGTGAGGAGTTGTTTTAGAAAAGTCTTCCCAGAAACTAAATTTTATCTCCTTTTATAATAGATTTTAATTTGTTTAGTATCATTCATACTGTGCCTTCTGATGTGCAATTCTAAGCATGTGTGTTTGGTTTTCAGAAACAGGACTGATCGAATTATCGGAAGCTGGATGTAGAGAGAAGGGAGCTGGCCTCTTCTCCCAAGCGACAGGGGACAGGACAAGGGGGAATGGCCTCAAGCTCCGCCAGGGGAGGTTCAGGCTGGACATCAGGAAAAAATCTTCACAGAAAGGGTCATTGGGCACTGGCAGAGCCTGCCCAGGGAGGTGGTTGAGTCCCCATCCATGGAGGTATTTAGAAGATGGGTGGATGAGGTGCTCAGGGACATGGTTTAGTGGTTGATAGGAATGGTTGGACTCAATGATCCTGGAGGTCTTTTCCAACCTAGTGATTCTGTGATTCTGTGAATGGCAGCTCAAATGCCTTCTAGAAATCTCCCTAAAACAAAGGCCTTTCACTCCACCTTTGTATCCTAGAGAAATTAATCAGTCCATATGACAACCATAATCATGAAGGAGTTTTGAGTTGAGCCTGTGTAGCAGAGTATAGCGCATTCCATAGACACAGCAACAGCCATCCCAAATAGAAACTGATAGGTGGTAAGCAGATATGATACCCCTGCTTGCTTCCTGGGCTAGAACGGTGAGAAAGAAATAGAAACCGCGGTACATGGGACCTCAGGGGCTTTATTTAATTTATCCTTATCGAGACAGTTACATTTGCAAAACAAGAAGAGGTGCCTATCTGAGTGTGGCAGGCACCACTGACAAACACAATATATCAAAGCAGAAAGAGCAACCCCATAATGTACTATATTCCTAGGTAACCACACAGCTGAAACAATCAACTAAATTCCCCATCTCCCTTACCTAGTGTATCATCCTTAATGATGCTTGTTTCTTCAACAATCTTTTCAAAGAGAAGCATTTTGAATTAGGCTCTCATCCAAAGCTCAGAGTAATCGAGAAAACTAGCACCAATATATAAAGCTCAGACTAATATATATGCAGAGAAATCACTTTCTTATTCCTAGCATTTGTCCTATTCCTGCATCCACAACCCTGTAAGAGAACTCACGTTATGTTTGTTTACTGTAACTACTGCCACTATTTTTCTGAAAAAAAACTCTTTTTTTTAATATATGACCTAAATTCACAAACTTTCTATCTTCTTATACTAAAGCATTCACTATTTAATTAGATAGAAACTTTATGATCCTCATTTTCTCTCGTTTGTGTATCAATCAATGAATATCTGAGATATCTCCAAAATCTCTTACTACCATCTTCAGTTTGAAAATTGGTCGAACAAGAGTTCTTCAACTTGATCCTTTCAGTCCTTCCTAGGTTTTAGAAATCTACTTCTTGGAGACTACATTGTCAGTGCAGAGAAAGTTCTGTCAGTTCTGGTTTAAGGTGAGAGTTTCTTTCTCTTTCCAAAAGGTGTCAGCCAAACCTTTGTACACTCTCTCCAAAGTTATCTAAGTTCCTCTAGATCCTTTCTGAAAATATGAAACTATGGAGACTCCACCTACACTCATTCACCAGTGTTTTCCTATTGATGATTACTATTGTTAAGTTTTTCTGTTCTTAATCCAGTCACTGTATGATTTTTTGATATTTCAGCATTTCATCAGTCTGAAATGATGTGATAATCCCTTAAGAACAGATGCCTAGGTCTAGTTCTCACTGTCCCTGCAGCTAAATAGAGACAGATAGTAAACCACATTTCTGGATCTCCTCTTTTCTCCGTCTCTGTCTTCTTGTAGAATGGGGAAAGAAGTACATCTCTATCTCTCAGGTGCATTGTGAGAAAAGCATGATATTCTAGTGATAGACTCATATCACCCGTTAGAGTTAAAAATCTGATTTAGAAATAATGCTGTTCTACTGATTACAACGACATTGTTAAATGGATAATTAATGAAGTTGATATTGTCTTGACAAGTCATTGTTCTAGGCATCATACAACTTGTCACAAAAAGGTTGAAAGGTAGTTTATGCATATGTATAAACATAAATGCACATATTTACATTTTGAAACAGAGGAAAGCAAGCCCTGAGCCTTGTTATTAACTTGATCTGAGTTAAAAATTGGATGATATTAAGAGTCTTTCCCAAAGCAAAATTCATTTTATGAAACGAATTCAAACACAAATACACCACCAGTTTCTATCAAAGACCAAGTCTAAAAAATCTACATCAGTTCAAGTATAACAAAGAAAAAGTCAAGTACTCCCATGAGTTTCACACAAGGGGAAAAATACAAGTTAAGGACAGTTAAGGACTGTTTTTTCCCTCCATGTTAAATGAAAGAAGTAATAGTACTTACCAGTTTAATCAAATAGTCTCCTATTGATGTTCTTGAAACTCTATATCTACAAAATATTAAGTATATACTAAAAATTATATATGGCATAAATCAAGTTAGATTTTAATGCATATAGAAAATATATAACTCAAAACTAGAAATGAATGCATTCGTTCTGCTAAAAGGAAATATCCATATAACTAGAAAAAGATGTCAGTTTCAGTGAAGATGCTCAAGGCCTCAATAAGGTCTCCCCAAACCCTTCTCTTCTTTAGGCTGAAGAAACTCAGCTCTCTCAACCATTCCTCACAGGAGAAGTGCTCCATCCCTCTGATCATTTTTATGGCACTCCTCTGGACTTCCTCTAACACGTTCATGTCTTTCCTGTGCTGAGAGCTCCAAAGGTGGATGCAGAACTCCAGGTGGGGTCTTACCAAAGAGAAGTAGAGTGGCAGAATCACTTCTCTCTACCTGCTGTCTTTGCTTCTTTTGATGCAGCCTAGGGTACAGTTGGCCTTCCAGGCAGTGAGGGCATGTTGCTGGCTCAAGTCTAGTTTTTCATGTTTTTCATCACACAGGACCCTCCAAGTCCTTCTTGGCTGGGCAGCTCTTGATATCTTCATCCTCCAACCTCTACTGCTACTGGGGGTTGCTCCAGCCTGGGAGCAGGACCTTGCAGTCTCTGTCCCTGCTTCCATTTCCTGTGTGTTTCCTGCTTGCCCTTTAGTAGTTTGACCAGCAGGTCTCAACTCAAGTCACATCAGTCTGTTGCCTTTCTTTCTGAATATCTTACATGTTAGGAACCACAGCTCTTGCACTTTATGGAAAGCGCCTTTTCTGTCCCAGGGAAGGAAGAGTCTGGTTTCACCAGTCTATCTCTTCCCCAGGCTGCCTGACGCTCCTTAACCTTTCTACTTCCTCCTGAGGTCCTTCTGAGAGGGTGATGACCAGCAACCCAATTCATCTCTTGAACTAGTAGGCAACCAATCCCTTCCTCCTTGCCCTTCCTCACAAACCGACACATTGTGCCCTGGCTGCAGCACTCTTGGGCGCTTGTACTTCCCAGGTTGCTTTTTACAAGCATTTAGGTTGTTGCAGTTGCTCTGTCAATGCCCATACCTCATCAGTGCCTCCAGTGAGAGCTGCCTGCTCCTTGTGGGTCTCTCTACTCCCTGGCATTTCCCTGACTCAGGAAAATCTCTGTGTGCCAAAATCTGCCTCTTCACTGCAGATCAGGCTGGCTCTGCAGCAGCTCCCCTCAGCCACTCATGAAAACCTTCAACTATGGAGAGTAAGAAATATGTCTGTATAACCCGACCCAGTGCTTTTCTACCCTCCTGATAAAGTAGGTTTTAAAAATCTCCAATCTGCCTTCCACCTCCAGGAACCAGACAAGCAAGTAATTAATAAACAAGGAGATAAATAAATTTGGCTCTTGTGTTTCTGATTCCTTATTTAACTTTTGACACAATATGGAGTTTTGCTTTGTACACTTTGTAATACACCTTTAGCAGCTGTTGCTTCTAAAGTTTTACCCCTGCCAGAAGGTTGTAGAGTGGATTTCTATCAATATCATGGAATCATAGAATCACGGAAGGATTTGTGTTGGAAGGCACCTTAAATATCATCTAGTTGTAGCCTCCCTGCCATGTAGAGGTATACCTTCCACTAGACCAGGTTGCTCAAAACTTCTTCCACACTGGCCTTGGAAACCAAGTATTGGGCATCCATGACTTCTCTGAATAGCCTGTTCCTGTGCCTCACCATCCTCACAGTAAAAAAAAATCTGACTAATATCTAATCTAAAACTACCCTCTACAGATCTCAAGGCATGATAGAGCATTGCTAGAAGTGTCACAGGTAGCAGATTTATCACACTCAATTCTCTCTCTCTCTCTTGCTCCTTCCATTTCCTTTTTTAACACATTTGATTTCTTAAATATCAAGCGTGCAATTATCCTTGAGAAGTATTACAACTATGACACATCAAATGTTTTATTTTTTTATATAGTATTTCCATGGCCAACACATACTAGTCAGTAGCTTTGACATTATCTCGACAGTGGGACACAAGGATATGTTTCCTTGATCTGTAATAAATTTTCCAGGTGACTTTAGGAAAATCGGCTGAACATCCTTTGTCTTTCATTTCCCTCTTTGAAATAAGAGTAATCAGGTTGACCTACAAGGTAATTGTGATGTTCAACAGCTTAATAACTACAGATCTGCATAAATATGATTTTGTTTGGTTGATTTTCTTCTGATGTTTGCTTTGTTAAAGAGAACTTCAGAAATCACTCTTCTGATCACACCTATTTTTATGACATTCATAAATTTAGCCAGTGCTTAAAAATAGAAAAGCATAACAATGATTAATTATCCTTTTTCACTTCATTGCTAATTTCCACTCTTCTGTAGCTGTATATAGCACTTTACTGAGACGCAAGAAAGCCAGATCCCTACTCTCTGTCATTTCTCACCCGAACTGAGTGGATAAGATGACAAATAATTACTTTCTACAAATAACTTTTTCTCCTGTGCACCTCTCTGTATTTTTTAGTATCGGCACCCATTAAGAACTGAGGTATGGATATTCTTAAAAGCTTGGATAGCATGGATCACATGAAGCAGATAAGACAGGCTTGGGAGGACCCTCTGCTCTTGGAAATTCTTGTGTCATTGTCATATGCAGTACATGAAACATCCATCAACTTCACATCAGAAACAATATTCTTCTTCCTTGAAAAACTAGTCCTCAGGGTTTGCAGTGTGTGCCCCAGAAGACTAATGATGAGTGCTGTTATTTGATTGATAGAAACTACTTATTTTATCTTTTTTTTTTTTTTAAATCATACATGACCAGCTACAGAAGCACAAAAAATATAGCATTGCTTAGGCACTGAGGCATAAACAGAAAGGACTACTTTTGTTTTTCAAAAGGGGAGACATACAAAAAGGGGAGAGAAAACAGGGGCACTCGGTACAGCAGGGGTGGTCATACTTTGCCCAAATTCTTTGAGGACTGTATTGGTAAGTTGCCAAGAGCTGAAGGGCTGCATTGAATTTGCATTAAAGGGAGCAGATGGCATCAGCTGCCCTCAACTTTAATGTTGAAATGTGGCCTACAGAGCAAATCTGTACAAAACTTTTCTAATTAAATCTGAAACAACATGCCTCATCTATTTCCCAGCAGCACAGCCTTTCTGGTGGCATTTCTGCGATGCTACTTCTAGCCCCAGCCAAGACAGACAATGGCAGCAGTGCAGAGAAATGAAAAATAAGAACACACACAGACATAGAGTTTTATCCAAAATATTTTTACAAGCACCGGATGAGAATGAGTGGAAGAGATTTAATCTCTATGAGACTTTTCAAGGTAGCACTTTTTGCAACAAAATCATGTTATTGTATTTATAAAGTGTGAAATTCTGGAGGAATCAAGCAGTGGTACCAACAAAGGCAAAGAGGTAGAACAAGGGAGAACCGAGTTTCAAATCAGATCTAACATTGATTCGGAAAACCCAGAGAAGCCAGTTAAGGTTAAAACTTTCAAATTTGCCTGTTTTTTTCATACATAAAATGAAATAATCTGGAATAGTCAATAAACCATGATTTAGCTGTATTCATGCACTTCATTGACAGACTGTGTGAACATTTCCCACAAGAATTAAACAGATGACACCATAAATAATTCCATTATATCAACAATTTCTGACAACAGCTGTTAATCCACTCTCTGCAGTGGAATTCAATAGCAGGTAACGGCGTTTAGCGGTTATGAAAACTATCCGTTTTTATTTCCAAGGATCAACTTTTCAAAATGTTTACTTTATGTATTTATTTAATTTTCAAGTACTTTAGTGAAATATATTCTTTCCTCAGCCTTGTTTCTCATAAGAAAATAGGAGATAAAATTGTGTATCCACGCTAAGTATTATTATTATTAATAATAATTGTTGAGCATATATGAAATAATAATTTACTTGTATTTTAACAGACAAGACCAGACTTCTGCATCTGCTGAGATTATGTGTAAATATATATTTGAAAAATAAAATGCGGTGAAATGAATTGCTTAGGAAAAATAAAACCTATTTTCGTTCAATTACTTTCTGCAGTAACATTTGAGCCAAATTTTCCCTTGGTAGAATTCCATCAACATCGGGATTAAATAAAGCTATTTTTTTTTGATTTATGAAACAGATGGGGAGAATGTGTGTCTTTTTTAGTTTACAAAAAAGTGCATGAATTTACTGGTCAATAAGGTAATTGAGTGAGGAAAGAAGAAAAATGTTGTGAATAACTAAAATTGATTTTTTACACAAGGTTCCCCGAAATAATATTAACAGTTTGAGTATTGCACTGAACTTTATTTCTGTCCTAAGTTTGTCTCACCTAATGCACTGTAATAGTAAACGAGATACTGTTGATTAAAGAAAATGTTAACATTAAAAGCCAACAAAAAAACCCAAACAAAATCCTAAAACTTCTTCTAGATGATACAAAAGCCACATGGAATTAGAGAATGGAAAAGAGCATCCAATTCAAACTGCTCCTTCCCTGTCTCCATGCAAGTAACACCCGTGTTAGAGCTAAAGAATAACAGAAGAACAGGAGCAAGAATCTTGCTAAGAAATAAGGCTGGATGAAGTACTGAAGAGCTTTCTCATCTTCCTTTCTTTGTGCTGGAAGCGTCGGTCATATCGACCCATCTACTGAATGCATTATGGAGCAGTAGGACCGTGGGGGAGAGGAAAGAGAAAGGCTGCCCTGGAGGACCTCTGCAACCAACAGAGAAGTCAGCTGTGATCCTAACAGCTGAGTTTGACAAAATTAAGCCACTTTAAAGCAGACACGAAATTCTGGGAACTAGGATCTTAAGGACTGGACAGGAGTAGATGTTACATGAGCTCTGATATTCTTACAATTTTGTACTGATTTAATTACTCAGGCAGGAATAAATGAGATACATAGTCCAGAGTTTCACCAACTGCCTTTCTTATAGTGGAAGTGAGGCAAACCAGTTGAAAAGTTAGACATGTAAAAAACTTGTCATTTCATAAAGAGAAACACTTCCGTAAGGTCTTATTTTAGTATAAAATCCAAAACAATTAACATGCTGCTGATTGTATAGTAATCTTGAACCTTTGAGGAAGGAGATCTGTGTGAATTAAGCATCATAATCTTTCAGATACTGTGCAAAAATGGCACAGTGAGTTATTTGATTTATTTTTTTATTTACAAACTGCTTGATATATTTCAACTTTTCCTATGGTCTGTTGAATGCTTTAAGGTAAAAATTTCTTATTTTATTTCGAGTTTTCCTGAGGGGGAAAAAAAAAAAAGTGAAGTTAAAAGTCTTCTGAGTTCAAGGAATGTGTCTTATGAGCCAAACAGTAATGGGTGAAATTCAAGCTTAAATCACTGGGGAATAATTTGTTGACAGCAGCATCTGGAAAACAAGTGTGCAATACTTACAGAGGTTAGTTTTTAGAACAAATGATAGAAAGTAGACTTTAAAGATAAATTAAAAGGCACACAGTGAGAGGAAGAAAGAAAGCAATCAGACTCAGGATAAGTAAGGGATGTGAAAAGGAGATTTAGCAGTGTGTGCATAGCAGGTTATAGTTAAAAATCAGACTCATTTGAAGGAAAAATAAATGTCAGATCATTGACTGCAAATACAAGACAAAATCTGAGCAGGGACAGACAAATATGGCTTGTGAATTTCCTGACATTTTTTTCTTTGTACAAAAAAGTGCATATGATAAAAATAACCTCTTTAACACAAGAAACACTTTAATTTTTAAAAGAAAGTTTTCTAATAATTTAAAAGAAATTTTCAAAGTTTTCAGTGAAAAATGTCAAAGTTTGTGTTTCAAAACAAGCTGTCATTTTAAAATATGTAAGTACTTTTTTGTAAAATCAGAATATAAAAGGAATTCTGAGAGTTCCAATATTTTATTAATCCTTTGTATTTGGCCTTTAAGAGGATAAAATATATCTCTATTAACAATTTTGACAGGATGGGATGACTGCCAATTTCTTATTTTAGTGGGAAGAGGATAGGAATGAGTTCTTCCATTACCCATTCCAGGCAACCCAATATGCAAAAGTGTTCTGTTTTCTGTGTTTCCTTTATTCTAAGTCCTGGATTTTTTTGTATAGTCTTAGGTTCTTTAGTAGATCAGGTAAACTAGTAGTGTTCCAGTTCCTATTAATCTTGAAAGCAATTGTGAAGGGGCAGAAGAATCACAAAATGGGATTATTTCTGGAATGATACACACTGTTGATATTCCCTTCTCTGACAGTAGTGGAAGCCTAGAGAAACCCTGTTTTTATGCTAGGCTGATATTATGAAGTTAACTGGGATGACATAGCATTGTTGTCTTTCAGAAATTTGACCAGAGGTTTTACAAGCAGAACTGATAATTGGACTTTTGAGCTGAGGATTAGCCAAGAGATTATTTTGTTCTCCAAAGTCCATATCAGTATGCTGAGTACTCAACAGTGATTTTTTTCCCAGCTAGAGGATCTGTTATCTTCATCTCTGGGGACCAAAATGGGTTATGAACCACTGAAGAGATGAATGTCTTCAAAATCAATTTATAAATTTGTAAGCCACACTGAAAATTGTTAACAGTATTTGAAAATCAAGCCATCAGCTATCCAACAGTAACTAGAGTTTCTCCTAGCCATATACACAGGTAATAACAATTTATGTAATGAATATTCAATCACTTGCGGGATAAGCTAGAAATAAATAGAAGCTCAGGTATCCCAGCACAATTAGCAATGATTAGGATCAAGTTGTTTGTTTGTTTGTTTGTTTTAATAAAAAAAAAAAGCATTGTAATACTAGTTCCATATCTTGTTTCATACTAGAGTATTTATAAGTGCTGTGTACAGATCCAGATGAATGGTCAGGAACTACGAAATCCTTCCAACTTCTGTGGTATAATTGCTGGTTTATTTCTTATTTTTCTATGAGTATGAAATCGAATAAACATCACCCTTCTACCAGAACAAAAAGAAAGAATCTGCAAAGCATATGTTTTCAGTGAAAGATACAGGTAGCAAAATACAGTGCAGTACTGTAAAGGAACATAAAGCAGCTGTGACTGAGATCTAACAGTCCAGGTATTATTAGACAAAGATATACCAGGTCTCAAGCTGATTGGTTATTTACATGCCATTACTTCCCATTCTGTATCTTTTATTGCTGAGATAATTTTTCATTTAGATGCAGAAATAAGCTCTCTTGCTTTGTTTTATTAAAACAGCCTTTTAGCATCTTTCTTTTGACTTGCAAGTCAATGACTTGGATGTGAACACTCACATGCTCTGTGTTGTTTCTGTCCTTTGGCAACTTAAACCAACATGGAATTCTTTATGGTGTGATATTTCTCAGGCATCTTCCAAGAACGTTCAACTCTGGGTACATTCAAGAGCACAGTTTTGTCTACACAAGATTAACTAAAGACCCCAGTAAGCCATGTTCATTCTTCTAGCTACAGTTCTGCAGCATCGGTAGGTCATCCCAGGAGGCCAAAGTTTGAAGATGGCATTCAAACTCTGGTGCTTTGTTAGATCGGTTTCTTCTTATGAAGCATTCACAATACCCAGAAAGCAAAATCTGGGAACGTCATACAAGAGTTTTCTCCTTAACTTCCAGTGACATTGAGCTCTTAAATTCTCAGAAATGAACTTCAATGTCTCTCTCTATTGGTTTGGTTGTCCAGTTCATAGAATCATGGAATTACTAGCTTGGAAAAGACCTTTGAGATCAACAAGTCCAACCTTACCTGTCCACCACTAAATCATATCCCTAAGCACTTCATCTACCCGTCTTTCAAACACCACCAGGGATGATGACTCAACCACCTCCCTGGGCAGCCTCTGTCAGGGTTTGATGAACCTTTTTGTGAAGAATTTTGTCCAAATATCCTGTCTGAACTTTCCGTCATGCAACTTGAGGCTATTCCCTCTCATCCTATCACCTGCCACTTGGGAGAAGAGACAACACCCACCTCTCTACAATCTTCTTTAAGGTAGTTGTAGACAGTGATAAGGTGTCCCCTCATCCTTCTCTTCTCTAAGCTAAACCTCAGTTCCCTCAGCTACTCCTTGTAAGACTTGTTCTCCAGCCCTTTCACCAGTTTTGTAGCTCTTCTCTGGACACGCTCCACCTCAACATCTTTCTTGTAGTGAAAGGCCCAAAACTAAGCATCGAATTCGAGGTGGAGCCTCACCAGTGCTGAACATGGGTGCAGAATCTCTTCCATGGTCCTGCTGGCCATGTCATTTCTGCCAAGATGCCATCAAAAGTGTTTGTTGAGGTTTTCAAACAGAGTAGAGATTTAGAAGCAAAAATCCTCAAGAAAGTTTGTCCATTACAAACTTTAAATTGTAGAGTGTTTTAAGTATCTTACTCGTAATTGATAAGCTATTTGTCTTGGATTAATATGCATATCACTTAACTTTGACCTTCTAAAATATTTTTTGACTCATCTTAAACAAACAGAAATCTCTTCTATGTTCATACAGTAGAAAGTAATCAGCACATGATCTTCGCCTGGATAATTCATCCTATCCTACTTTGGCATGAGATACACTATCCTGTGAAGATGCTACATTCCCTTCTTTGTCTACAAAGGAAGCTTAGATTACCATGTAAGATAAATCTAAACTTGTAACTCTTATATGGATAAATTTATGTGAGATGAAAGCTCCAATCTATTCTTGCTAAATTGAGGTTAGTTCTTCAACTTCTAGTTCTTAGTTTATAAACTCACAAAGATTGAACCAGAGAGGGAAATTACACATTTAATAAATGAAACACTATAGTGGTTTCTTTGCTTGTTTTTTTTTTTTTTTTTCTTGATTTTTGCATATGTGTGTTTGCGTGAAGACAACATTTAGAAACCAGTTGAATTTCCATTGAATTAACAGAGTTTGTTAAGCACAGATGTTTCTGAAATAGTCATAAAAAGTGAAATGCACTACATTCAACAGCCTTAAAAAGTCACACATTCACCCAGGTGACGTAGGGATGGTGAAGTTAGAAATTTTCTGAATGCCTCCAACAGGGCAGAATGTCTGGTTGCAGGAGAAAGTTAAGCACAAGCCCCCAAGAGCTGACTATGATAAAGGTTTTTGAATGAGGATTAGTACCAATTTCAAAACCGGGGTGTGTGTTATATGTCTGGAAGTGCTTCAAGATAGTAGGGTGGGTTGTTTTTTTTTTTATATTGAACTGTTATCTTCTATCATGACAAACAATAATATTAGACAATACAAGGAAGCCTTCATTTGATCAAGCCTTCCTTTGGATTTTTCTAGTTTGATTTCAGACCTGAAGACCTTTCATTTTACTCCTGGGTTTTACAAAAGCACAAGTCTAAGCAGTTCCCCTCACCAGACAAAAAGAAACTCAGACACCACAGCCCATAATCTCAAATAAAACATCCAAAACTAAGACAATTTTCTTGAAAGACTAACCCAATTCATTTTGGGTTAAGAGCTGAGAGGAAACAAAAGGGTCCAAAGGCAATTCTATTAACTTGATCAGAGCTATGCTGGGACTGTGTCTCAAGATCATTATCTTACAAGACACGGATGTCAATCTCATTATGTACCCGAATGTGTCTAGCACTTTCCTGTATAAATATACTTAATAGATATAGTTTTGACCTTTTGCTGTAAAATTAATAAAAAAGAGAATGCTCTCGGTGTACTAAGAGGCTTTTCTCACTCCTATTAATAGATGATTTTTTTGTGTAAATAAATACATTTCAACACAAGAAATAAAAGTATTTTCTGAAGAAATGACCTGAGTTTCCCTTCCTTTGTATATTATCTCTTCACTATTTTATTACAAAGAGAAAAAAGTCTTCTTATTCCAGAGGGTTATCTGCCTGTACTCATGTCTGTCTCCTCATATCCATATTCCGCTAGAATGTTAATGCTTTAAAGTTTCAACTGTACCTCAGAGACGGATATATTTGACAAGAATTTTGTTGTACGACAAGGACTGGCCCCCAGAGTATGGAGCCCTAGGGAATGTCAATCCTTTGATTTATCTGCACGTTTATAGATCATCCTCATAGTATTTGAGAGTGATGGGCAATTCAGGATTCATCTATGCACACTGTGGCTTATGCAGCGACTTGAACAACTCCCGTGAGACAGAGTGTAAATAATATTCCTTGCCCATGCAGAAATAAATGGGCTTTTGTTACTCTGCCCCCCAAAAGTCAAGTGGGCAGGAAAGAGGCTGTAAAGGAGATGTAAGGAGGAGGAAGAGGATGAAACCTGCACTCCTTCCTCCACTTCATTATGCATTTACTCTGGCTGAGTCTCATCATCTGACCAGGAGGATGCCAAATGTGAGAAAGGAAGGTCAGATCTATAGGGCTTACCTTGAGAATGTGCATTCCAGTACTATTTCTTTCTTAAAGCCTAAACTTAAACCTTTAGGAACCCAAAGGAGAGGCACTGTAATGTTGCTGATATACTCTGTTGGTAATGGCAGTGAAAAATCAAATAGGATTTGATAAGGACATTTTGCCTTGGTTAACAAGTTCAACAGGTGGCACACAAAGGCTGCAAGAGTAGGTCTGTGGAGGATCAGGTATCACCCTAGCTTAAGTACCATTCTGTGCCCTTCTTACAGTGTCACACCTGTAGCACACTTAACTTTGCTGAAAGGTTGCAATTGATTTATTCAAGCCTAAGAGGAGAATTAGACGCACAATTTGAAAATAACGGTACTTGATCATAATGTCATTTCAGACCACACACATTCCCTTACTGATGATGATTTTTAATAAGATATACATTTCTTTTTTTTTTAAAAAAAAAAGTAGAAAAAAGCAACTGAGAACTGAGTGATCTCTGTGGTGATGAATCAGCACAGAAAGAAATAAAGTGGTACCCCTTGGCTTAGTCACTAGTTCTCACAGGGTTTCCTCTGATGCAGTCGTATTATATCACAGCAGCATTCACAGTGAAAATGAGGGTCCCAGGGAACTAGACAGAACCTTGCCACATTGAAAATTTTGTGCAGTCCACAAAAATACTTTCCTTACTGTGGGAAATGCAAGGTTGATTCTTGATACAAAGAAGTTAAAGAAGTTAAAGGTTCTCTTGGTCACGTTAATTCTCTACTGGAGTCTCCAGTGGCTTTTACTTTTTTTAAAACTGGAGTAAAAGAGGACAACATCCACCTTTCTGCATCTTTCCATGCAAACTTCTCTAAACCTCATGTGAGGTTCAGGTCTCATAACAACGCATTGAGAACAGTAGACAATGATGGAATCCGTCTTCAGGTAGGTTTAAGCATCTCAATGCCATTGACCTCTAAGACATTCCTACACTTAAAAGCAAGTAAGCAAATACACAAAAAACCAAACAAGAGTGGGAACTCAAAGCCTCACATGGTGCTAAAATTTTAGAAGAATAGAATGTTGTTTTTATATCTGGCATCAAATTCTGTTTCCTGACATCATTAAAAGTTGTGTAACATTCAGCTGAATCTCAGATTCTCACCTTTTAACTGATGAATTTCATTCTAATATTTTGCTCTTTCCTGTCTCATGAGTGCCAGGATTTCCCAAGGACTTAACGATCCTTTATGATACACAATAAATATTTTTAAAAAAGACAACATAAAATAAAAAAATGGTAATGATAATCTCAATAATAAAAAAAAAAATATAGGTAAATGAACAAGATCAAATCTATTAGTATCTAGCAGAAGAATAGCTGTCTATCAAAGCCCTGTCTTCTTATCTGACTACAATCAAATAAACAAGACAGCCAAGTGCCTCCAGGGCAGGGGCTCTGAGGAGTAGTGGAATACCTTCAGAGTCTGGAGATGAAAGGCTGCCATTCTGCTATGGATGTCAATCAGCCCTTGGTAGTCCTTACCTGTAGGAAGAGGAAAAAATGCTCTGTTTCACATGGGTGAACATTAGTCCAAAGTAAGAATGTGGCTGGAGGAATTTTCTTTCTTATCTTCTTTTCTTTCTTAACACAAATGAACTTTCACCTAGAAGAGAAGGAGGAATAAAACATATTTAATGTTTACCTGAAACAAGTTTTGTATCTTGAAAAAAACAATAAAACTTCCCTAAAGTGGCCGAGAGCTGAGAAAAAGCCTTCACCTTTATTTTGATTTTGGGTTTGGTATTTTTTTTCCCAAAAACTTTCCCTTAATTTCCAGAGTTTCCATATAAATGGTCTACACTTGTCAGTCTGCTGTTTTTATCTTTTGGAGTTGATTACTACTGTATTGAAGGATCAGCTCCCAGGCTCTAAAAAATGCAAGGTGCTAGCTTCACCTATGAATTTTACTTTGACCATTACAACTTCCAGAAGAACAAAGCTATTGCATGCCTGTCAAGGTTAAAGTTTATTTAACATAATGTCTGTGTGTGTCTAATACAAAACCTCTAGAACAAAGAATTCAACAAGTTGAATGGTCTTACTGTTTTGGTAGTATTATGACCAGAGCACTCTCCTCTTCCAGAATCTTTCTTACTGTACTTCAGACGAAGCTACACATTTTAGCTTGTTTTTCCTTACTTACAATCCCTATGGCATAGCCGTATACATGTGCTGGTTTCATTTAGCTGTGTAATTGCTGATCTTGTTTGCAAATGCTGCTAAATATATGATTAAGCATAAACTGCAGCAGTCTACTCAATATATTTAGACAAATTTTATTATTGCATTTCTTATCTCAAATGCAGACAAAAACTCCACTTACCCAGTTCACAGTTGTCTAATTTTTTCTGCAAGATTTTCGTTATGAGACCTCCAGTGCTAAAGGCAGAAATATTTATGCCAAGCAAGGCTAGAGGTTAGACCTGCAATATATCCTGGGAAGAGGGTCACCAAGTATATATATAGCCTGTAAAATACGAACACGAATCTAGTGTGTTCTGATTATACTTATGATTTCGTGCATCAGTTTTAAAGCATCCATGGAGATCATCTCACAGATCTGGACGAGTCATTTATTATTTAAAAGGAAACTTGAATCATACTCTGCACTGACTGATTTTAGGGTGGAACACTATCTCAGCCACAATTTACCCATCAGCAGTGTTAGACTATGGATCTGGATTGTCTCTATCTTTACACTAGATTTGGTGTTTTTCAACACCAACCTCTCTCGCCTGAATTTAAAGATACCCACAATATGGAAAACTAGATGTTTGGAAGCCAAACCATGTGTTTTAAGGAAGACATGAACTGATTGCTTGCAGTATGATGTACACCTCATACCAAATTGCTACAGTGGAAGGAAAATAGGAAAACAGTAAACATCCTATAGTTTCATCTCTAGCAAATCTGTTTCTGCAGTTTGCTCTCAGTTGAGAAACTGGACATTTCTCCACCAATAAATCGCTTGTGTTGAATCTTGTTAGTAGTTCAAAACTGATTACCAAAATCAGATTTCTTGCCTCAGGTTTCTGAAAGCAAGCAGTGAGTATTGAGAAAAGTCTTCATCCATTTTAGCTTATTTTTCTGCACATTTGAAGAAACGAGTATCTTGCATAGAAGAGACAGTTGATTGACCAACTAGAACACTGGCCGGGACGCTGCTCACTGGAACTCACACTCAAGGTTATGATCATCACATTTGCCTAGCAGGAAGTGACCCGAATGTGTTTTACTGCCAGTGGATGGAACCAGAACTTTCAGGGACATGTTTCTCAGAAGTTTCTAGGACTTCAGAGGAAGAGATCATCTCTTCATAAATGAGCCATGATGAATACAGCCAGGAAAGCTTTTTTGCCAAAACAAATATATATAGAAGTCTAGATGGTTGGCTCAACATATTGTGTTAGGTAGGTGTATTACTAAACTTACCTGGGAAAAATGTTACGTCTCGTCATTATCCTTTCATTCTAAAAAAGTTATACATTTATAAAGGTACAAAAAGACATATGGACATAAGACATATGGACAAAAAGACATAAGGTATGGACATAAGACAGTCAGAACCACTTGTCCTTGTATCCAAGACTTAACTCCAGTGCATCAGATCTGCATACTTTTCTTTATTCTAACCATTGTTTAGAATAATTAAATCCTGTGCCTTCTAGAGTGCTGGGCTTGTAATGGAAGAGAAGTCAGACAAATTGGCTTCTTTTAATATAAAGGCAATTATTATTTATTCAGGCTGCTGAACAAAGATTACTCAGTAGCAATGTGACTAACACTTAGTCTGCCTTGACGCAATCTGCATTGTTTAAAAGTAAAAACGCAGTAATTTTTTGTATCCTGTCCTGTTTTGTTACATCATGGAAAGAATTACTGGTGGTCAGATTCTTATGTTACCCAACTTCTGTTCAAAAATTTTGTCTCAAGCAACAGCCATGCTTTCCTACTCCCAGCAATTTAGTCTCAGATACATAACAGGCTCTGTAATAGTTTGGAATCATTATCATTCTCACTTATATTTCTTTAAGCTGTGTTTAATATTTCTACTATTTACATTTACGTGTTGTAATTGAATATATATATATATGTATACACTCACACATATGTCAATATATATATTACATCTGTATATGTACATATATACATACCTCAGAGAATTGGAGATCTTTGTGATGGGAGCATGAAGAAGACTGATCAATCAAGTAATTTAAACTTTAAAACAAAACTCTACTGGATTGATGTTCATCAAGGCCACATGCTATGTTAATGATTAACTCCTACTTGTTAAATATTATTATCACCTCATATTCAACAGAGATAATACTTAACAATCAATCCTAAATAAATACAAGTATACAGTGCAGTGAAGCAAATGCCATGCAATTAGGACTGATGTATGTACTCCTTGATGATCTTAATAGATGAGGTCAAAGTGATCAGGCTCTCTTAACAAGGGTTGCCCACCGCCACAGCTGATATCCTGCTATAAAGTGCTTAGGTTTTCAGACAATGCTTAACTCGTGGCCTCCAGCTTTTGACTATGTTTGCTGCCTAAAGATGAGAGAGGGGTGCTACACTCCCAGGCTGAGGCAGATGCCTTTTTCTATTGTTTGGTTGGGGTTTGTTTTGTCTGTCACTGAGTTGCAGCTTCTTTGCCTCCAGTGAAAGCAGTCTTTTCACTGCTCTTGAGGTTGTGCTGCTTCAGTAATCAATAATTGCCCATCAGTAAGTTGTTTGCAGTTCTGGGTCTACTGTTTTTGACCCATGCACATACCTTCAAGGCCTTTGCTGCTATCTCACATTTAAACTGACGTGATAATAGGGAAAATCTGGTACCACACTCAGGTTCAGACAACAGGTCCTCAGAGCGGGATAATAACAAGTCCAAGAGGCCAACACAGGGGACAAACACTTAGCAGAAGGCTTATGTTATGTTACTCACACTGGTTATACTATTTTTATGGGCCATTAGGTACAAAAGTGTTTATACATTTATGCTGTATTAGTGTGTTTGTGTTCAGTTTCCAAACCAACTAATATTAAAATCTCCCCAATGTTCTTCTGCTTTCATAGATGTAGCAAGTCTCTGTTCATTCAACATATCTTTGAATTGTAAAACAACCATTTTCCCATGTCAAAAAAAAAGACCCTGTGGTGCTGACTGCTATCAGTTTTCATGGGAGAGTAGCCTAGGGGAAGAATTTGGGCTTTTAGTTTTAGCTCAGGAACATGACAGACTGATGATGCTCTTCCAGTTACTACGTTATCTTTCCAGGGAGATTATTCTTTCTTCCACAGAATCACAGAATAATAAAATACTTCAGGTGGGAAGGACCCACAAAGGTCCTTTCTAGTCCAAGCACCATGCAATGAGCAGGAACATCTCAACTAGATCAGTTTGCTTAGATTGAATTATTTCTCAGAGTAAGATTGAGATGATGATCCAAAGAAAGGGAGCCACAAAAGCCCATGAATAAGAATAGTTTTATGATAACCTCTCATCCCTTGACCTCAGATCACTTGTTTCTAAATCCTTTCTTCATGTAGAAGAGGGACAATGGCTAAGGCCAGCTGTTTGCCTGTTTCAGAATAGAACTTAAGAAGAAAATCAAAAGTATTACCCAGAGTTACAGAATAATAAGGACCTTTGTTCTTGTCAGGGTGACATAAAGTCACAGGAGAGAATGAAATAATCCTTCAATTAAAAATACATACACAAAATAAAATTAAGTAACATTTTTAGACCTTAACGTAAATTGAAATTGATGTAAAATTGCTCATCAATTTCCACTTTTTTTTAGGTGGGTGTCTAAACGCACACATATATCTGTTCTAAAAGTATCTTTGAAGATGAGAGGCTCTAATTTTAGGTCTACTTGATACACCTTTTTGAAGCTTATCCTGAGTCGTCTTATCTCTTCTCCAACCTAGACAGAAGCTGCTTTATTTGCTCATTTTATATGAGTGGAGCCAGTTCCTGGAGAAATATAAAGACCTGCTGAAAAGTGTCTGGCAAAGGTTTTCTCAGTTCTCTTTTAGCAATATAAAATGTCCTTTCCAGAAATTACTAGTGTGTTTTTCTCCTACATCAAATTAATTTTTCTAAAATTAGAGGAGTGATATAAGAAATGTTCCCATAGACAGTAATGACTGTAATTCTCCTAATTCACCACAATACCTTAGAAAACATTAAATGGAATTTGTTTCTTTAATCTCAAATGTAATATAATTCAACTGATATTCTTATATCACTTAAACAACAAAATTCTGTCAATCACATGCACTACGAATAATTGCTAAAATATCAAAATCCTGTTTCTGTGATGAATATCTTACATCACAGTTCCTACTTTATCACAATTTTTATGAGAAAATAACATTTCCTTATGGAAACTCTATTTGGGTGACTACAGCCAGGTTCAAGGAGATAGATTTAATGAGTGTGTGTTTTCTGATAAAACCTACACAGATGAAAATGTCCCACCCATCTACAATAGTTATGCACAAATTTTTCTGTGTTTCAATGAGACATAGTCTTCATGAGCCTCTGTAAAACACTGACAAAGTAATAGAGGATTTGAGAAGAGGGAGGTAGGGGAGAGTAGGATGGGACAGGAGAACAGGAATTTGGTTTTGGTTTTGTTTCTCCGGTTAGATAACATTCAGTACAAGGTGTCTGAAGTTCAAGATAGTAACTCAGTTAGCTCTCCACACTCATCAAAATTGTCAACATTGTTTGCACAAAGCTGAAGAAGTTTTTGTGACTGTGGTTTTGTGTGAAAAGAATGTCTATTTTATTATTTGACTTGTCAGTATTTATTCATGAGGTTATGCATTTCTCAACTCCTTTTTCTTACAATGAGAATATTTGTGTGGGACTTTTTTTTTATTTATATTATTTTCCCTGCACAATTGTAACACATATGAACTTTTGACAGAACTGGGCAAACTGTGGTTTTAAATGGTCAACTAAAATTTACTTGAAGTTTTAAAACAAGTTCTCAATGGCTAGGTTTGCTCCTACTCTGTGTTCTTTTTCTGCAGTTATTTTAGTTAATGAGTTTGCTGGCTGGGAAGTTGCTGGGAACAGCTAATTTTAGACAACTATTAAAAAATACTAACAGAAGGTGAATTTCACAAAATGCTGCTATTTGCAATGGAAGTCTAGTTTTAAGAGTTGTGGTTTGCTCATCCAATCAGAAAAACATATCGTATGATTTATATGTCTGCTCACACTATCTTGAATTTCAGATTTTAAATTTTATGTACTTGCAACCATCTGCTCACAAGCTAAATTCACACCATGGCTTTATCGGAGAAAATACATATATTTGGTAAACAGTTTTGAATAGTTGATGAAGGAGGGAAAATGCCATCTGATTGTACAATTTCTTCATCAGGACTAGGAGGTCACCTTCAGTTTCCTGTTTTCTCAGTCTAGTGTAATATTTAGATCTTATTTTCTCTTAGTTTGGTCCAGATATCTTCATTCTTCTCACAGAACATGCAAGTTCACAGTTTCTGATTGTCTACAATTCCACTTACAGGGATTTAATAACTGGATGCTAGATTTTCCCTGATTTCTATATTTTGTTGTCTAAATGATTAATCATTGCCTTTAGTTGCAGCTTCTTCTAGAAGCAGCCTGAACTTGGTCTTCAGGGAAAGATTTTGGTGTGTTTGATGGTGAAAAGAAGTTCCAGAGTAGAAGCAGAAATGTAAGGGATTGTAAAATAAAAAGGACAGGGTGAAGAAAACAATTGCCGAGGGACACGGAAGAAAACAGTGACCTTCACCCCTTATTTTCATGCTTGAGATGCAATTGCCTGGTCTCAGAGAACAGAAGGTAGAGAAATCCTGACAGGTCTAAATATTTGAAATTCCCTAATACAAGTTTCTGGAGAACACCTGAAAAAGCCGAGGGAGTGTAAAACTAGAGAATAACTATATAAAAACTTATTGTATCTTATTGAACATCATTCATTATCAGTCAAAGAGACATACAGACACAGACAGAAGTACTGACAAGTACCGAACTCTCTCCTCTCCACACTGAAAGAGGCAAAGAAGCACTTCTACACAAACAAGAGCAGACATCCCCCGGCCCTTATTTGCACAAATATTCCATAAAGGTTAAAAATTCTTCTCCTCTTCACAGAGATCCAGAATCACTCCTCCGTTGGATGCAGATGTACAGAAATATCCACTCTAGTAAAGAAATGCACACAAAACTAGATTCACAAAAATAATGCCATCCATGGTTACAAACATTGCAATATATAGAGATGGATTTATGGCTCATCTGACACAGGCACGGATGGCAAGCTACCAACAGCTACAGAAATAGTTAGAGCTCATGTTGCATAGGTGTGACCACTTTCTGCATTTGAAGGCAGGGCAAAGCAGTCCCGTATCACAACACCGATATTAGTATGGCTGATCACAACACTGGGTGGCCATAAGGCCAGGGAATTGTTGCGCCACTGCTCTCTGCCACATAATCCTTGTGGAGAACACACTGAGAACACAGTCTGGTCTCACCCTGTGAAAGAGTTCCTCATGTTTAATATCACCAGACATAAAGCATGCAGACAAGGAAGCTTTATTATGACCCAAGGTGGTTTTAATTCCCTGAAACTCTGTTCCTCTTTTTTGTCTTCTCTGCCAGAAAAACAGCCAGTTTGTCACATCTAAAAAAATTTTGACATGATGTCTACAGCCTCTTGTAACCACATAGTTCAGGGAACTCAAGCCATGAAGTCATTGGGAATTTCAGATAGGCATCCTTTATGGACTTGCTATATGTTTAAAGTGCCTACCTGAAGTAGTTTTTAACTCGGCTTATCCATGTCTGTTCTTGCTGCTGAGCTTGTTCAGAGTTGCCACATTTCAGCAGATTGAAAAAGGAAACAGTGAAGATACCTGTCCAGATTTTGTACACTAGGCCAAAATGTACCTTTTTTTCCCATAAATTTGAACACCATCTTCATCCACAGACCTCAAAACCTTTGTCTGTATTTGCAGTTTGATTTGAGACAGGAAATTTTGGAAAATATTCAGTTGTTTGACTAGCAAAAGAAAAGAGAAATTTCTAGTATTTGACCTTCTGAAGTGATTCCGTGTAAGTAAAATGCATTTGTAATCTGCAATTGTTTGTGTCTGCTGTTTTAAATAGTGTCTCACCAGTGTTGCAAGATGTTTTCCCTGTGGCATTGTTAGTAGGTCTGATAGATTAACAGCCATGCCCAGCATCAGAAAGGAGATTGGTAGCAGAGGTGCAATTTTAATCTGACTTTATCTACCACATACCTGAATCACAAGGAAGTCCGTCTTCATTGTCTAACAAGCAGTATACTTATGGTAATCAACCATGCAAGGATTTGCTGGCAGCATTTGAACACAGTCTTCCCACAAACATTTTTCTCATGGCTTTTCTTTGTTTTAGAGGCATGATCACACATAGATCAAGGTGAAGGAGTGCAACACTTCAGAGAGGAAAACACTAGTACTGCCCAAAATAAGATGTGCTGTAATTCAGATGACTTTAATTCTGCTCCTGGTTCAGCTGCTGAGCTGGAAAAATCACTTCACGTCAGACCACTGATCCCAGCTTCCCACAGAAAACTCTTTAAGCTCCACCGATAGTAACTATTATTGTCACATTTATTTAAAGTTGATGTCATTACTCACGTAAAAGCCTTTTCCTCATCAAAGGGGTGGTAATATCATCTTACAGCAAACTTTACCGACTTACAAGTTATAACTATTTCTGCTGGAACCATGGCTGCACAGCACCCTGCTCAGTGCTGTGACTATGTGGAATAGCTTTCCACTGCTTTCATGGGGCAGAGGTGGTGATAGAAACGTTACGGCGTGATCCTGGGCTGGGAGAAGATGTCATTGTTCCTGCCATTTTCTGTAATTTTCTGTATTGCCAAAGCTAATGATCTACACGTCAAAGAGAATGTGAATGAACCATGAGGTTTTATACCCACAGCAAGGATAGCACAGCACATCCAGGGAGAGGAGGTTCCATATACCATGGTAAAAAGCAATGAAGATTTATCCTTCTGTTGGAGGAGCAATACGCTGTGACAAAAGCCACATGAGGCCCTTGAAGCTTGAGGATATATAATTGCATCCCTCAGGCCTTTCTTGGTCTTCCAAGGATGTCCCAGACAACGTGACCTAGACATCACTGTAAACAGAAGAAAGCATAAAAGAAACATACTCTAAGAGCTTTGGGCAGCCTCTCCTTTCTGAAAGATATATAAGGGTATTCACAATTGCAACTTCTTAGGTCATTCGGAGAGAATATGAAAGTGTGAGCGGATCAGTTTGTCACGGTAGTGACGGGATGTAGGAGAGGTCCATAGGACTCCTTGTGAATTGTCAGCCACATACAGATTTTGGATTTCTGGTCCCTTTCTTGTTGGATTTGTTTTCTGACAATCCCAGATTTGTCTTTTATGCTCACGGACACTTGTCATGTGTGCTCCCTAAAGATGACAGAGACACTGAAAATCATAGATTTGCTGATGCAACTGGAGATATCTGGTTGAAGCAACCGTAACAAAATGCTCAGATTCAGCTGTGTGTTAACACATAAATATACATTTCAGGAAACATAATTAGTACAAAAGATTCAATTGAATCATCACAATAAACTTCAGATACTCAAAGCTTTATCAAGAAAGTTATCTTTTAAGAAACAATGACTTGCACAGCCTCAGATCCTATCTTCAAAGGGATTGCAACAGCTGAGGTTGACCGTAAGCTGACATTTATGGCCTTCTGGTCTTTGGTGCTGCTCAGAAGCTCCACATAGATCATCTCTTAATTTTTTCTGCATCTATAAGACATTCCTTTCCTTGACTGCAAACTCAGCGAATGCATCAGCAATTCAGTATTGACGGTAAAATTATTTTATACACTTTAGAAAGGCCAGAGAATAATCAGCCAAACTGCAACCCTGTTCAGCCAAATTCTCCCAGCACCATGCCCCTCTCTACAGAATTTTCTTCTCTCTAAAATATTTTCCCATCAAGACATGTGCAATTCCCATATGCAACTCCCAGCGCTGTCAAAATGTGCTAGGCACATCAGTGCTGAGCTGATCAGTCGGGAGAGCCAATTCCAAAGGTCAGGCTTCTTATTTCATACCTAACACCGCTGATGTGGCTGATCAGTTCAAGGATATGTACAGAAAAGAGACAGAGAAGAATGGCTTCTTGGGGAATTCAAGACGTGACTTGTAGACAGTGAATTGTTCAGATAAAGCAAGTAAGTTTTGTTAACACTGGGAATGCCATTTGCAGGTTGCTTTATAACTTCTTAAATAAAACGTTAAGGCCCACAAGTTTGGGGTATTTCTGTGGGTTTTGTGTTTGGTGTTTGGTTGTTGAGGGTTTTATTTCTGGGGAGAAATAAGTATTTTTGGATGTTTTGGGGTTTTTTGGGTTTTTTTTTTGTGGAAGAACCTAAAGCTGTTATTATAACAATAATATCATTTTTGTAGATTGTATAGATTAATTCCGTCTCCAGTGCTAGTGTGATACAAAGAGAAAATGGTGCAAGTGTAGGGTGCGACAGAAGTAAGCAGGAAGAAAATCCAGAAAAGTACGGATAAGAAGTTCCCATCACATCACATGTATGTATCTGCACTTGACAAGCCATGCCTTCATTGATGCAAAGGAGATGAATGAGCAGACCACAGTGAGCACAGCAATCATAGACTGTACCTGACTCCACATGCAGGGGTGTTTTATGGAATAGAACTCAAGTGCTGTAGGACATCCCATTTACTTCTATAGTTCTACAAGTGTAGTCAAACTTTGCCTCAGCTGATACCCTCAGGACTGTTTAAACTAACAGCCACAGAAAAGAAAATAAGTCTGAATTTATAGCTCTGTCCACAGCCACATGTTCTCAGGTTTGCTGCAGTGCTCTTATCCTTTGTCCAAATCTTTATCTGCCATTTGAGCTTACCAAGAAAGTCTGAGAAGGGCAAATCTGATTCTTGATTTTTACTTAAGATGGTGAGCTTCAGTTCCCTTCTGAGCAGCACTAGTTGTACATTTTATATGCAAAGTTTTTGTGACATATATAAAGCCTAGGATAAATTTATAGGCTCAAGGCTTGGTAAAGGTAAAGAGAATAAAAACTGGAAAAAAAAAAAAAAGAAGATAAATATTTAAATTTGGCATACTGAAAATCTCTCCTCTTACGCATGATTTTATTTTCTATCCATGTTTTCTCCCTTTCTGGACTTTACTTGCCTATTATGTACAGTGTAAATAGGTAGTAAAATGTCCAGCTCTTAATATATTTTCCCTTGGGGAGATGGCAAATAAATGTATAAATTAACATACACATGAATTTCGTTCTCAGGGCTTAAAGGAACTTTTGAAAACTGATAAACTGGAGTTTTTCAGGTTATCTTTGTATAATTTGTAGGAGATTCTGAACATTACTTATTTCTGTGTGCGAATGTATGCCATAGGATTCTTTACAACCTTCTGAAGCAAGCTAATGCTTTTGAAAATTTTATGGAGATGGGTGAGGATTTTCACAGCTTTTTTATTCTATTTTTTTTTTTTTTAAATGACTTCAGATCCACAAAGAAGGCCTCATCAATTTAAAATCGGCCATTAAGTAAGGCTGCTAGATTTTGGGGAAAACTTACTCCACAACAATATTATTTCAGTAGGATTCCAGAAAGAGTGAATTTTGAAAGGCACTTGAATACCTTCTCTGTTTGATGTAGATGTCATAGAATGATTTGGGTTGGAAAGGATCTTAAAGACCATTTAGTTCCAACCCCCCTGCCATGGGCAGGGACACTCCCCACTAGGTCAGGCTGCCCAGGGACCCATCCAGCCTGGCCTTGAACACTTCCAGGGATGGGGCAGCCACAACTTCCCTGGGCAACCTGTGCCAGTGCCTCACCACCCTCATGGTGAAGAATTTCTTCCTAATGTCTAACTCAAATCTTCCCCTTTCCGATTTAAAGCCATTCACTCTTATCCTATCACTACAGGCCCTGGTAAAAGTCCCTCCTCAGCTTTCTTGTAGGTCCCCTTCAGGTGCTGGAAGGCTGCTATAAGGTCTTCACGGAGCCTTCTCTTCTCCATGTTGGGGATTCTAGAACTTGACACAATACTGCTGATGTCACAAAAGCAGAACAGAGGGTGAGAATCACTTCCCTTGACCTGTGGCCACACTTCTTTTGATGAAGCCCAGGACTCTGTTGACCTTCTGGGCTGCAAGGGCACATGGCCGGCTCACGTCAAGCTTGTGGTCAACCAGCACCTCCAAGTCCTTCTCTGCAAAGCTGCTCTCAATCTCATCATCCCTCAGTGGATTGAAACTGACCCAGGTGTAGGACCTTGCATTGGCCTTGCAAACCTCATTTTAATCTTAAAAAATAGCCACTGCTACAGACATTGGGAGGTTCTCATCACAACATCTGTTTAAGTGGCAATGCTATATTGTAGAAATCCATAGACACAAATTCTTACATACAGTACGTGCATACATATCCACACCATGATTAAACACAAACACACATCTACACAAATTAAAATACGCAATGTACATGCAGTTAAAATATGTCTTCTAGAGCTGTTGTCAGTTGAGTAATGTCTTAGTAAAGGAAAATGAAATCATTGTTCTTCAAGGTGAGGAAAAGAATAAGCCATACAATGAACTTGAGTGTTTAAGAGCAATCTTGGAAACCTTCGACTAACGCAGTTCATGACTGGAGGGTAGGGAGGCTCTGCAAAGGGATCTGAACAGGCTGGACTGCTGGGCCGAGACCAATGGGATGAGGTTTAACAAGGCCAAATGCCGGGTCCTGCACTTGGGGCACAACAATCCAATGCAGTGCTACAGACTGGGGGAAGAATGGCTGGAGAGCTGCACGAAAGAGAAGGACCTGGGAGTGCTGGTTGACAGCCGACTGAACATGAGCCAGCAGTGTGCCCAGGTGGCCAAGAAGGCCAACGGCATCTTGGCTTGGATCAGAAATGGCGTGACCAGCAGGTCCGGGGAGGTTATTCTCCCTCTGTACTCAGCACTGGTGAGACCGCACCTTGAGTACTGTGTTCAGTTCTGGACCCCTCACCACAAGAAGGATGTTGAGGCTCTGGAGCGTGTCCAGAGAAGAGCAACGAAGCTGGTGAGGGGGCTGGAGAATGAGTCTTACAAGGAGCGGCTGAGAGAGCTGGGGTTGTTTAGCCTGGAGAAGAGGAGTCTGAGGGGAGACCTTATTACTCTCTACAACTACCTGAAAGGAGGTTGTAGAGAGGAGGGAGCTGGGCTCTTCTCCCAAGTGACAGGGGACAGGACAAGGGGGAATGGCCTGAAGCTCCGTCAGGGGAGGTTCAGGTTGGATATCAGAAAAAAATTCTTCACAGAAAGAGTCATTGGGCACTGGCAGAGGCTGCCCAGGGAGGTGGTCGAGTCGCCTTCCCTGGAGGTGTTTAAGGAACGGGTGGATGAAGTGCTGAGGGACATGGTTTAGGGATAGTTAGGAATGGTTGGACTCGATGATCCAATGGGTCCTTTCCAACCTTGTGATTCTGTGATTCTGTGATTCTGTGACTAAGACATGGTTTAATACTGAGTGCTGGTACAAGAGTTTAACTTTGTTGCTACCATGCACAGCCAAATTATGATACCTCACCACGATGTTAGTGTTAGTGTTACTGGGAATTAACTTAGTCCTCAGTACAAAGCAATTAATACGATCATTCTCCAGTTCACATGAGTCTTCCATGTAGACAGTTCATTAGGTTTTGGATCCATATTTAAACCTTTGAGTCTTCAATAACATTTAATCACTTTAAAAGAAAAAAACATCCTAAGCAAAGAAACCTAAAACTTCTCTCAGTACTCTGAGTCTTTCTAATGAAAATCAAAGCAAAATAAAAATAAAAAAAATCCAAATCATTCTTTCTTGGTGATTAATTTGCATTTTAACTAAAAGTGCAATCAAAAATAGTCTGCATCTGATCACTAGGAAAACACATTTTTTCCACCTGTCCTTGAAGATTTTGATACCTCTGTTGAGAAATTTTCCATTTCATCTTATAAGTGGCTTTCCCAATAGTTAATGCTGTTAATACTACTTAAAGACATTTTTTGACATCTGCACACTTACTGCTTTTCTTGTAGCCATTGAGGCCATAAAGTGGATGGGGGGAAAAAAATTAAAAAAATCCCAGCCCCAGATACCCACTGACATTGAGACACAAGTTATGCGACCAAACCATGTACTATATGACACATGAAAGGTCTAGACAATACTGTACAGACAAGGTCAGGCTGAATTTATATGGAATAAGTTAATTACAAATGAGAGAAGAAGTGCTTAGAGTCTCTGTAGCAGGGAAGGATTTTCTGTTCCCTTGTCAGAGAGTTTAGCAGAGTTTTCTGCCTTTGCCTGTCTTATCACAAAATTTGAAGCTGAATAATATTCATGCTCTGAAAATGAGCTCTTAACTCCTGCAAATCTCAGACTAATGCAAAATGGTGTCTTTACTAGTGCCCTCAAACAACCGGGTACCTACCATCACTCTTTGGGTACATTAGTGGTTGTCTCCTGCAGGCACATCACAGTACTCAGAAACTGCCTGATTTTGATCCATGTGCAAAGTCTCTATTGCAACTCTCATCAAATAAAACTTACGACGCTTTGCTCTGGGAGAGAATGACTTTTTCCATCAACATTTCATATTGGTGTTCTCTGGTGGCTTGCTCACCTGGCATGGCTGACATGAAGGCTATTCCAGTGCCTCCCTCTCAGATGATAATGTTTGGTTCTTCATGACTGCTTCGTATGCGTGAGATTTAAGAAAGTCACACAGGAATATATACCAAAAGACTTTGCATTTTAAAGGATTTTGTATACAGATATGCACTACCTAAATAATGAAAAAACCCTCATGAAACAATGTTTGGCATTTTTGGTGTAGAATCATAGAATAATTTATGTTGGAAAAGACTCTTAATGTCATTGAGTCCAAGCATAAACCCACAACTGTCACGTTTGCCATGTACCTAGACTTTCAGATTAAAAATGGCTCTGGGAATGTCCTATTTTTGTGACTGGTGTTAATAGTTATCCCAAAAGAGTTCGGGGCTTCTGTTTCCTATCATGTGGTAAGAAATCTCATAACAGTTAAGAAAAGAGCATAGTTGGAAACAAAAACCTGGATTGTGATATCTCTCATTAGAATCTAGCAACCTGCACAAAGTTCAGTGCTATTTTTTGAAAATAAGAAAAGGTATATGTAATAAGGATTGAAATAAATTGGAAACTCAACTATTTTATATATCCTACATGGGCAGCATTGTTGCCAGACTGAAGTTTCTGAACATTTGGTTCAGGAAAGTTCAAAATTGAGCTATATTCCTTGGGCAGACAATATTTTGTCTGCAGTCCACAGTTGTATAAGACCTTACACAACTCATCACTAAAGGCTGAAGTTTTCTCTTGACCCAGTTTCACCCAACGCCTGAAACTATAGACTTAGCCGTGCCATAGCAAAAGTACAACACACAGCTGAGCAAAGGGTAAGAAACTCATATAGTAAACCAGAACGACAATATTAACAGAAACAAGCAAAAAATCTGCCTCCTCTGTTTCCTGGCTTTGTGCTTTGCAGCTTTTGGCAATGTCTTTCTAGCCTGGATGATCCAAATGTTCTCCAAATGGAATATCACCCTCCATAATGCGGAGGGACACAACAGAGAGTTTCTATTCAGAGACCCTGTAGTGAATACAACGGACTAATTTCAGCATGGACAAAGCTGCTTTGCTGCCACATAAATTATTTTACGACTCCTTCTGCATACTTTGTTGCTTTCTTTACATGCTTTATTACTACCCTAGCAGTCCCATAACTTTCTATGTGTAGCTCTGTTGCTCAGGGACCAAAGGCAAGGCACAATAGCTGATGAGATCAAATTACATCAGATTCAATGACCTGAAAAACAAATGACAGGACTCTGCTATTACACCATGTCCATATTGGCACACAGCACAGTTTCCATTCATGCCATGTAAATGTATATTTTGTCATGTGCTGTGTTATATGTGTAAAAGTCTTACAGAGCTGTTGACATCTGTGCTGTTCTCTCATAGCCTGTGCTTCTGTACTTGATCTTACTTGGCTTGTGCTGTGCTTCATTATGTACTGTCTTGCCGAGCTGCCGACGTGCTTTATTAAATCAACATTATTCGAGTTCCACAAACCTGTGGAGAGGACCATCAGCTGTCTGTTTCCTTATTTGAATTGTTTTCTGTGTGTTAGATCTAGCTAAACAATCTTATTCCTTTTGTTATTTTTCTCATAAGGCAGATTGACAGATGGGAAATTCTAAGCTTAGGAAGTTGGGGGTGGAAGGGGAAAGAAATGGAAAAAAAAAATGGAAAACAAGAGAAAGCCTCTAGAGTCCAGCAGTCCGGACTTTCTGAACTCGATGCTGAATAACTGTGAAAATACAGAAATCAGCAGTGGAAATCGAGCAGGGAGCTTTGAAGCGGGACTCTGTTTGTGAACAGGTAACGAGCTTTTACTGCGTGAATAAAGGACGTTGCCATAGGGGTTGAAAAGAACCTGGACTCATCAAATGTGCTAGTTTGACAGTTTTGAAAGCTTCCTTGTGCCAATCCTGTCAGACTGGAGTAGTAGTAGAGGAAGAGCAAAGCTTGTGAGCTGCTGGTTAACACACTTGTGTTCAGAGTCCCACAAGGCAATTTCAAATTGTCCCTCCTTAGATGTTTTGTACCAGGCTTTTCCTGCCTAAATTCTTTCTTTTCTGATCTCTGTGACCTACACATGTACCTCTTTCCTCTTGAGGCTGACATGATCAAGGGCTGAAGCAAGTAAGAACTGCCCAGCACTGAGAAGGGAAATTATGTCTGTAGCTGCTGCAGATTGAATGTTAAAATGAGAAAAGATAAGATTAAGTTATAGTTAATGTCTGATTAGTGACCAATAAGAATTAATCAGTGAAAAAGATATGCTATGGTACCAACAGCACCATCCCACTCTCTGAATAATCCAGGCAATTTACCCTGATTACAAGCACCAGAAGATGACATTTTTAGAACATCACCTCAACTCAGACACATGTATCTGCATGACTGGGGAAAATAAGGTCTGCAGCAAATTAAAAAGTGCTTGCCTAGTGATTATTGATACACGTCTGAAAATCAAGAGCTCTGAGTCCTCTCCCTGTCACTGATACACCTTTTTTTCCATTTGCAAGTCCTTCCTTTGGAAACAACATCAAATAGTAGATAAGGGATAGGGAAGATAAAGAAAATTTTGTTTCTGGGACCCCTCTGAGCTAAATTATCCATTACCAGCAGCTGTTGACTCTCATGACTCCTGTCAAAACAACTGCCCCCGGCTGCTTGGTGTGTTAGGGGCCACCCTTAACTCCTGTAGCAACATCTTTGTGTGTACATTAAGAAAACCAGCTCAGGTCCTTGCTTCAGCCCATCAAACATTTGCTTTTCTAAGCTGTTCTCGCTGGATCAGTCTCTCATTATCTCCTATGGAAAAAGGATGTTCTGTCAGCTGGACCATGCTGAATTAACAGATATGCTAATAAAATATTTGTACTCTGGAATAAAAAGTGATCTTTTTATGTCCTAGTGTTTAAACTAACTGAGAAATTAACACTGTCTTAATAGAGTAGATGCCAGTACAGTACTTGCACCAGTGTAGTAGTAACTGTATTATTGTATGAGTACAATTGGTGGAAATTTTCTCACATTGTCTGAAACTACAGACCCTGCAGTCCATGTAGGGTTATCAGACTGTAATGTTTCATGAATAGCAAGAAAATGCTATCACTTCTGATATGATTTCCCTCTGTAGTAACTTGCATTAAAATACATCGGTATTAAGTATTGAATAACAGCATAGCAGTACAGAGCATGAGAGGATGCTCTGCTTTGCCTGCTTAGCTCTCACTCTTCTCTCAGTGTTACCCACAGCAGTAGCTTGTGGTTACCTGGATAAGACTGTGATCCAGCACTTTTTCCTGACTCCTCGTTGTGTTAGTGGCACATTGGTCACTCGCTATAGCTGCTGACCACAGCATTCTCCTTGCATCCTCCATAGAGCTCTGATGAATTAATAAGCATTTATAAAGTTCTCTGAGATAATTTTCTGAGAGAAACTCTGAGGAGAATGTGTAGATTTATCTGAACAAAGTTACACACTTGTATCTGAATCAGAGCATTTAGCACACTTCTATCAAAGAGCTGATCACTTATAGTTTTTCACGATCGGCTGATAAAGACACACATTCAATGAACAACTAAAGCTGACTTAATCAGATAAGTTCTGGACCGTCCTCTGCAAGTCAGTTTCTGTTTAAAATACAGGGAGACTGATAAAGTTTACTTATAACTTCCTAGAACGTGACTTAAGTTAGGTGGGATGTAACATGGGAATGGAAAATATATAAATCACATAAGCAAACTAAGATGACATAATTGTGATTTCCAAAGAAAGGTTTGAAAACAAAGATGATTTATGGTCTGATTTACAAAGAAATTAAAGTATTCATGATGTTTCTTGGTGAGTTGAATTGAATATTTAATATAATATGTTCCTGAAAGAAGGAAGGGAAAATACTTTCAAAGAAGTTTGAATACCTCATCTTTTCTTTTATGTATTAGCTAGTCAGGGCACTGTAATATTCCTGTTAAAAATATGTGGAAAATGAAGGGTAAATGAAAAAAAACCACAAGCAGCAGTTTATCTATATAATTATAGTACAATGAGATAAGTTGTGATAAACTCATCACAAGGATCATAACTGTCATTAAAAAAACACCGTTCTCAACTATCACCACTTTTTGACAAAACTATTTCCTGAAAGAGAGAAAATATGATTAAAAACTTCAATTCACAAAGTGACTTTTATTTTGACAATAAATAACATACAAGTCACATTGTAAAATGAGACTCTTAATCATTTTCTGCCATGTTATTTGTCAAAATATAGACAAGAATAAATGATCACTCATAAATAAAAGATAATTTTTTTTTCCATTTGTAGAGTAGGGGAGTAAATGCAGTGTTTGTTGAAGTTCTTAGTCTAGAAGGAGAGAGAAAGAAATGGGAAGTTTAGAAACAAAAACCAACTCTAATATACTCCATCTGATCAACCATATTGAGTAATCAAAAATTCAGTCTTTGTGGAACTGGGTGAAAAGTAGTATTTATATTGGAATATTAACACTGAAATGTTTGAATGCATCACAGAGGGTACACACTTTACAAAGCCTTATCCTAATTGACTTCCGTCTATAATCTCAGCCTAATTTAATATGAATTGGATTTCTCAATGTCAATGTCCAAATAATGTTTTTGTTTAGTTTTTAGCCGTTTTCAGCTATCGAATGAAGTGACAGAAAAGTTTTCACACTGAATATTTATTTGTAAATGTCATGAGACTGTAGAATGTACAAATGAGAAGAGAGGATGGGCATGCTTCATTATTATTTTGGAAATGTATATCTAAGATTTGCTTTTTTTTATGATGTTTTAAGACTAAGGTCAGAATCCTATAACTGAAACACTTTCCAGCAGATTTCTGTAGGGTTCGGTACCTGTGGCAATTGCAGCTTTGATCTTTTGCATTCTCTACATATACTTTTATGAAAAAGTAGAAAAGGGTCTACAGTAAAACAATTTCTTTTTAGTTCCTGGGCAATGGATTACAGCTGGTATGTAGCAAGAAATCAATATTAGATAATTACGTCTAACAATTTCCAGTAAATTATCACAACTCTGTTCCCCAGGTTATAAGTTTTAGTGCCATTCTTGCTACGAATATGACTTGAAGATTCAAATACTTCAACTGACACAGCCAGTGGTAAAGCTGGTATGAATTCACCGCTCCGGGATATGCTATTCATTGTGCATAATAAATCCATCACTCCAAACTATATTGTCATAAACAAAATTTAGGAAAATAAGAGACTTTTTGCCTCAATAATTCTGTTTTTTTCCCGCATCTGTATTAGAAGAATCAGAAAAAAAAATAATTAAAAAAAATGAGATGCTTGATTAAGAATTTGTTTTATTAGAGAAAATTACACATGGACTTTACTTAGAAAGAAGAGAGAAAAAAAGGAAAGTAGGAAGGGAGAGCAGGTGGCAGAATGAGAGAAAAGGGAAAAATAGAGGTTTATTGAGATTTATAGAGTCCAAAAGTCTTAGAGAATCTCAGAAAAATATATTAATAACAATATCAGTTATAGGTTTTTTTCCTCCTTGAAAAAAGTACAGAAATATAAATTACACGGTACTTACTAAACTTTCTTGAAAGATATTATTAGCTTCATGTCCATTTTTCAGGTAGCCAGTTTCAGTTTTAATAGGAGCAAAATACTTGAACTTCTGAAAAATCCACAGATTTCCATGTCTTGGCAATGCTGCTAAAGATATCTGTTTTAGCTGAAACTGTCTGAGTTAATAAGATTTCACTGTTCATTGACAGGACAACAGTATTTCATGTATTGTCATGACAGGCTTGTTTAGGCTTTTTGTGAAGTAAGGTGAGGACTAAGAAGGGTGTAAAAATCGGCAGAGAAACGCCCCAGTGACAGACCTGGAGATGTAATGCCACTGTCCTGAAATTATGTTCTCGGTTGTTTAGATCCAAAGTAGCTGTTTCATAACTGATAACACAACATTACCCATAAATTAATATGTGGGGAAATGCCTGAAGAAGAGTGAAGACAGCTGGCTGGTAAAACCTCAGTGCTGAAGTTGACAGGCTTTCTGTCACAGCTTTCAGCAGGGACAGAAGATGCTCATGTATCTTATAGTGTATATTACTACAGTATTGCTGGTTTCGGTGATTACTATCTCTGTTTATATGTTCTATGTCAGTATGTTGAACACAGGGAAAGCCTTAATCAGAGGACAGATACAAGAACAGGCTTGGTTCAGGAATTCAGGAAGAATTCATGAAGTCTTACGTTGTAGCTGTATCATTTAAAGAATAGCAGAGTCTATATAGTAAATCTGGGAAAGAATCATGAGTATTTATTTTCCTGGACAGATTTCTGTAAGGGAGACACTTCCATCCCAACTTTCAGAAAGGAAGAAAAGGCCAGTATTGAGGACAGAGAATTCTTCTTCCATATCAGAGTTTACTGAGAAGGTCAAAGGTGTATCCAATCAAATTTGGTGAATCTACAACCTCTGAACCACCTTAAAAGAAGGGTATATTATGTTTAACCCCAGATGAAGCAGGCAGACTAAGATAACTTCCTCCATGTATGCAGCTACTATATTCAGTGAATCTTGAAGACACAGGGAATAAATATGTCCACAAGGAGAGTTTCACCTGGGTAGGTTAATTACACTGTCCATGATATGCTTATGATATTTAGCTCTTTTGAAAGTATTTTCCCTTCCGGGTGGGCTGTCAGGCCTTGGACACTTTGGTCTGGATGTTGACTCCATAAAGTCTAATGAGTCATGCAGGCTGGAGCTCAAGTCTGTTATTCCTCTTGAGTAGCTAGTGGGCATTTTGTTTTCATTGCAGGTGAACCTAAGCAACAAGCATGTTTTTATTTCCTCAGCAAGGAAAATGCATCTGCTAAAGACGTGTGCATCTTTTTTAAGTGTATCAATTTATATGCAAAATAGGTTTAACACTTGTGCCCATGGACAGCTGCCAACACAGCCCTTAGCATCTCAGGTCTGGAGAGCCAGACCCCAGAATCTCACTCTTTCTTCCTTCTCTTTTGTGTCTCTTTCTTTTCCCCCCACATCTCTTCTGAACTGATTTGGAAAATAATGTTCCCAATTATAAAAAATAAAATCCCAGTTTACCCAGTAATATTTCTTCCCCTGCAGATGGTTTTACAGAGGTTTTACAGAGGAATAGAAATGAGTTGAAAAAACTCAGAACAACCTTAGAATATCATAAAGAGCAATAGAAGATACCTAAGATTATGCATAATGCAACACATTTGACATTCTTAGTGAAAAAAGAAGCCAAGTCTTGCCTCGGCACTGAGAAATTCCTTCTCTTAATGTGATAAAGATTGGTCCCTCTGGGTCAAAGTGGTGATATATTAAGTGGGAAAAAGTAAAACCTACCTTCTGTCCATCTATATTTAACCTGTCCTACAAATGATAAGAAGATTTCATTCTTCTGTGTTCTTACTTTTTTCTTCTCTCTTCTCAAACACTGAATTTGTCATTTAAATGTTAAAAAGAGAAACCAGATGTTATAGTTATTAACTTTTGGAATCAACTATAATCTTCCTATTAAATCCTTCCATCCAGGTAGAGGCAATTATTTGCTTGATCTAAAGGTGCAGAAAATGTAGACACACAGGGTTTCAGAAAGTCCAGTTTAATAAGACAGGTGGGTAACTAATAATGTGGAAAATTACCTGCAGATTGAGGATATTGGGAATGACTAATGGCCAAAACTAAGCGAGTAAATTAGTTGCAAAATGATACCATTTGCAGTAGTTGTGTGAGTAAGGGACTGGATGGCACAGTGGCATGTGGCAGTGATCTGAGCTTGAATATGGCCCAAATTCAGGAAAACATGCCCTCAACTTATGGCTTTATCTTTTTTTTTCTTTTTTTTTTTTCTTTTTACTTATTATTCTTTCCATGTACTCTGTGCTATTTATGTAAGTTTTAATAGCAAAGGCACAGGAGCCTAGTTCGCTTTGCGAAGTTTAACAACAAAGTTGTCATCAAGGTCAAATGCATTGAAACTGAGACTTCAGTTTACTTTACAAGCCAAACAGAGCTCAGATAAGCAAAACACTTGGTTCATTGGGGAAGGTTCTGAAATGCAAAGAAAGGAGAATTTCAGACATGATTTTTACCCCTAATTTAAGGTGTTCCATAAGTTTCTAATTCCGTAAAACACTCAAATTTTGGCTTCAGTGGGACCATCAATGCACTCAGAATTAGCCACATGCCTAAGTACTTGGGGTTTTAATTACCTACGCCAAAATACGTGATTTGACAGTCTGGTCATGGACAACATCCAAATGATTTTAGCAAGAGTTTAGCCCATGAAAGGACAGCTGGACTGATTCCCTTGCAGACAAAATTGTTTTCTGCAAAAGTCTAAGTACTTCTATGTTTCTCATAACGTAAAAGACTTAAATACATTCGAGGTCTTTATGAATGTATCGTAAGAATTCTTCTTAAAGAAATCTACAACCTCTTGGCTGTAAAAGAAGAAGTAAAGAAGAGAGAGTGAGCAACATAAGATCATGAAGGAAGGTAGTGGCAGAATTAAGAACCAAATCTGCATAACTATTTATCTGTCTATTCTTAGATTTGTCTCCCTGTCTGAGGTACAGATTACATATTATTTCTGATGTGACTATTAACATGATGAATGATTTTATAGTACAATCTGTGATGACACTTATTCTCAGAGAGTATTTTAAACATAATGTAATCACCTAATAATCACTTTCTTAGCTTTTTCCACAAACCTGTTACCTATATTAACAACCAGGAGTAGCCAACATATCCTGATAACTACATATAAGAATCTAAATCATTGAAGTTTTTAATGTTCCAAAAATCTCTTTTTTTTTTCTCTTCTATTTCCACAATTGGAAGCAGTTTTCTTTTTTGATTTGTAATACTATTGCAGTTAGCCAGATTTCCATGTGAAGATTTTGCACTGAAGTAACAGTGACTACAAAGTTATTGTACTCATTAATAATGACATGGTCTAATCAGTTGTATGTGGTAGCACAAGTCATAGCTCCCTGGCCTGTCAAATTGCCTTGAAGAATAATAAAATTAAAAAATAAAACATAAAAAATAAAGAAGTATTTTAGCTGTAAATGCAACTGGAGCCTAGTTTTATAGATTCCACTGCCCAACACAGATGACTCAACTAAGGCTGCTAAAAATGAGAAGAAAATATCTTTTCGTGCTGTAAAATGTACAAGCCAATGAGCTGAGTAAGTTTTATCTACAAGAGAGAGCTGGAGGCTAAGACTTGTGTGCTCCACAGTGAACAGATGCTGCTGGCATGGCAGAGAGAGTGGCTGCTGCTGAAGCCTGTATGGAGATAGTGTATGGGTCAGAGGTTTTGGAAATTTAGGGAGTAAGAGCAGTAAAAAACGGGCTAAGAGAATAGTGAGCTGGCTGCCAATTACCAAAATTATTGCTAAAATTTCCAAGAGAAATTGTAAATACGGTGAGTTTTGTTGGCTTGGTTGTAGGGCTTTCCATTCAATGCATGTTTGGATGCAAATTGTGACTGTGAAACTAGATAGGCAATTTTATCTGCAGCCAGTGAAATGAACGTGTTTCTATATCCATCTGAGCTTCCCTGGGACCAAAGTTACGTATGATGGGTGGTCTCCACTCTTCAGGGCAGTTCTGCAGATGTTGGCTAGAATCAAAATAGAAATTACAGTTCTCCCTTTCAAGGACATAAAACAGGGACAAAGACGCTTCGATTACGTACATTTTGTGGAAGTTATTGCTTCTATCCCCTCACCTCACATAACCTTTCTTGACATCAGCAAAAATTATTAGTTTTGCTCTTCAGTTTCATGCCTCTTGGTTACCTCTAATTGAAATGGAGGCATTCTGAGTGGCAAAATGAGTTACAAATTTCTTCAAGTGCCCCTTTTGTATAATTTATCATGAGGTTCAGAGCTTCTGAGCTTGGATCATTTAGTTCTCAGGCATCTTTAACACTTGATCACAATTTGTGGTGGGACAGTACTTCGTACACTTGGTGGAATATGAAGATAACTGAAAATTTATTTACTGTATCAAATGCTGATGTTGCCAGAAGAGTGATTTGAAATGAGGATTACCTTTCAGAGCAAATTAACTGCAAGGAACAACTTAATTTGAAGGAAATATAGACAAGAAAGAAAGAGGGGAAAAAAAGTAAGACCCTGAATAAATAGTTATGTAAGCTTTCCTATTTAAATGATTTCTTTCATGATGAATAAGAAAAAAAGATGCTGTGATAAGAAATAAAATTATTAAAATCTTTTGATCAGAATAGAGAATGACACAGTGAAAACCACTTTGAAGAGAGGTTACTGTCCTGTCCTGGAAATCATCTTATTTTCTTCTTTTGGAAATGGCACATATCTGCAGATCTGTGATCCACACCCCACGGTCAGTAGGAATAATCTTTAAAGCCATTGGAAGTAGCCGTGGTAGAAGTTCATCTTTGTTAAGCACATTTCCCTATGAAGTATAAATTTTTCTACCTATCTGCAACTTTTATACCATTATTTCTCATTGGGTTTTTTTTTCAGTTACTATTATCAGAGGCAAGTTTTACTGAGGACTGGGAACGTCAAGGGGAATTTAAAGGCCTATTCCTGTTTTAGTCTTTGTGCATAGAAACTGGGCACAATTTCTTCTGTCACAAATTCTATGTGCAGATTTGATCAGATCACTTAGCTACATCGTTTCCTGATGTGGTGGTTTTAGTCAGAGATGAGCATATCTGCAGATCTTAAAGAGCCTGGGCCTTTAAGCTTTATTGCTTAGTAGAGTTTAATGTCTTCATCTGTTTTCCTGTCATTAAGGATGTGGTGGTGTATTTAAAAGCATAGAGAAGGTTTCAGGTTTGTATATATGATTGTTATAAAATAAATGCCTGATCTGTAAATGAAAGTATCAAGGTTAGCATTTGTTCATTTTTATTTCTTTTTTCTTTATCCAATATTGCCCATAAGCAATAAAATGCTGGCTATATTGGATTATTTAGCCAAGCACAATATAATTCAATAAGCCTAGGAAATATTGATATTCATGTATATGAAAAATATTTTAGTTACTCCTGCTTTTAGCACTGGATATCCTGTACACTTAAGACCTAAGAAATGCAGATTCCTCATACATTTGAAGCTGTAGTAGCAACCTAGTCTTCATTCTCATCTTCTCACACAGTCTCATGTCCAGACTAACTTCAATTTGGATATTTCATCCAGGTTATTCCTCTCAGAGGTAAAGAGTGTCACATTGAATTCTTTGGGAACATAAATAGATGTACAAGCATATTGGGAACAATCTGCTGTGGCAAATCACAGAAGCATGGAATCATGGAATGGTTTGAGCTTGAACTCTTCCAGTAATGGGACTTTCATAATTTCTAACTTCCAATATCTCACCACCTTCATCTTCCTCGTTACACACAATCTAAATCTACCCTCTTGCAGTTTAAAACCATTGCACCTAGTCCTGTCACTACCTCCCCTGGTTATATGTCTTTCTACATCTTTCTTATTAACTCCCTCTTAAGTACTGAAAGGCCACAATAAGGCTACCCTGAAACCTCCTCTTCTTCAAGCTAAACCACACCAGCTCCCTCAGCTCTTCTTCTTAGAAGATATGTTGCCTCCTTCTGATCATTTTCATGACGTTCCTCTGGTCCCACACCAACAGTGTGTTGTCATTCCTGTGCTGAGGGCTCCAGAGCTGGACACAGGACTCCAGATGAGGTCTGACCAAAGAAGAGTAAATGGGCATAATTACCTCCTTCTGCATGCTGGACAAACTTTTTTTGATGCAGCCCAGGATACAGTTGACCCTCTAGGTTGTGAGCACACATTGTTGGCTTATATCCACCTTCAGTATCTCACCTAAAAGCACTAATTTTGGTGTGTTTTATTTGTTGATATGTTTATTGTCTACAAGTAAACATATAATACAATTTATTATCGAATGAAGGAAATTGTTGCAAACTTTATATATATACATGTGTGTATGCAAGTCTAATTATCCAGGAAATGACACTTCTTGTATGGATATATCTTTGAAAAAAAAGATCTTACTAAGGTTAATTTCTAGTTTGTTTCCTCCCATTACCTTGCTTAGATTTGTATTTCTTATACCACAAAAACAGTGTTTATCTTTTTCCAACTAATGGCTGAGCAGCAAACATGGAGAAAGCAACACTGCTGGTTTTGTTTGTTAACTTAACTATCTTTTTGAGTTCACGGTGTGTAGGCACATTTTAAACATTTTCTGCATAACAGTACAGTATGAAATAGGAGAGGGAGGGAAACAGGCAGGCATCACCCAGATGGCTCTGACATAGAGAATAACTGGGAAAAAGCCATCTTCTTTATGCTAAGACTCACAAATTAATTCAATGGCAAAAAAATAAAGAAAAGGAAAATATTTGCTGTAAGTTTTTTGGAAGCTGCAGGAGTCTAAAACCATCGTTTTTACAGCTTTTATATTTATTTTCTTGCTTTTCAGATTTTTTTAATGATCACTTTAAAAACAAACAAACAAACAAACAAACAAACAAAAGAATAAAAAAAAACCAAAACACAAAATGTATTAGTACTCACATCTAAAAATACACCACTCTATAAAGGAAACAAATTCATTTTCCTCTGAATTTCCAGTTACAGGTATGGAGCCAGATGTGAAAATGGAAAGCACTCATGGGAACTCTGCGTGCGTTGGAAGTTGGGAAAGGATCCTGGACTCAGTTATGAGAGGAACTAGTTGTATGGCAAATCCACCTTAAGATCTCACCTCTGAGCTCAGATCAAAGATCTCTAGTACCTATGACACACAGAATGATAGAAAATTGTTCTGGTGAAGATGTAATGTAGTAATATTGATCAGTAAGTTTTCAAAAGCAGAAAAAAATAGTTTGGTTAGTCTTACTGGCTGTATGTGTAACATTTGTCAGACTTCAGAAGTGAAGCCCTAACTTTGCAGCAGAAATGTGTTGTTAACTCTTTTCTCTTTTCAACAGACCTTCTTAGGTTTTATGATTTTTTTTTCTTCTGTTATTTCTGGCCATATCTAGTGGGTATAAAGACAGCAAATTCTTCACTTCCTGTTTGCATATTTAATGTATTTGAAGGTTTTTATCAGATTCCACATCAGTCTTTTCTTTAGCATAAACTTTGCTCTTTTCTCACTGATCATGCTTCTTAAACATTTGATCATCCTTGTTGCTTTTAAATCCTCAGCAGGTGCCTTAAGGCAGTTTTATGCCCACTTTGATGCAATAGAAGTGCAACTTAAAAGGAGCTCAAGCTCTCCCATATATCTTTATATCTTTTAGGATAATAAATAATAATGATCCATATTCACATTGCACTTTGCATTTGCAAGATACTCTACAAACATTAATTAATTAGTCCTCATGGCTCTCCTGTGTGATAGCAGTAATAAAGCTTTGCATGAATATGGCACCTCTGAGCTAAGGTTCTCAGATAACTTTGAAAATATTAATGAATATCTTATCTATTTGTATGTTACTGCTCACAGCAGTGCAAAATAGGAGGTAAATAGTGTTGTACACACATCACATTTATCACAACTGAGACCAAGAACTTTTCAGATCAGAGCTTCAGATTCAATACCCATCTCAGGCTTGTGCAAAGCAGCCCTGTCGGATGTTGGCATATACCCTAAGAGACCAGGCTGCACGTGATTTTCTGTAATGGATTTACCATACTCTGCCTGGAAAAGATGATCATTTATAGGAAAGTTTTCCTCCTCCGACTCTTATTCTGTAGATGTACAAGTTTTGTGGGGCAGTTTGAACCATCTAGGGCACCCAAGATATTAGTCTGTCCATGTTCACTAAGTCCATAGTTTATCATGTTAAGACAAAATTTTGCTTATAGCACATGTATACATAACAATAAAATAATAACAAGATGTTTTTCTATGGCTGTGTGAGAAGTAATAGCGATGTATGCTAGTAATATAATTAAAACTTTTAAAAGGCAAGCAGAAATTTTAGAACAAAGACATTTTCTATATCCATTAGCAAATCATTGGTATAGACTCATACTCTATGTACTTTTTTCCTACTTATTGTTTGGATCCATCAAGTAATTTCATGACCACATGTACAGACTTCCTTTGCATAGCTGGGTGTTTCAATGAAGAAAAAAAAGACTAAAAATGCCTTCAATGGCTAAATATATAGCACAATAAGCTCCTTTTAGGTCTCTGCAAAGAATAATGAAGTATTTGAAATAAAAGAGAAGAAAGCATAGAAAAACCACGACAATTCTCACAATGAGTTCCTGAAAGGTAATTCAGAAGAAAAGCTAAAAATCGTCCCAGTACTAGTGGAAGATTTTCAGATACCACATAACTACCAATAGTTGGAAATGTATATGATATATTTGGGAGGAATATTTAGACAATGGTGAGAGGGAACAGTATTGTTAAACACTCTCCAAAATAAGAACATATTTTAGAAAAAAAAAATTCCCTTGATTTTTTGTTATTCAGAGAAAATGTTCACTTTCACTTGCTTTGTATAGTTTTATTACTGTTAAATTCTAACTAACTTTTTAGAATAAATGCATTCCTCTTCCAGTACCATGTACTATTCTGTAGATGTGAGCATACCTAAGTGCTGATTATATGCAATGTTTTCTGCATTCTTTATTTACCTTTCAGTATAAAAAATGAGAGGTTGAGAGAAAAATGAAGAGAAACTTAACAAAGATGATAAGCTTGATGAATATTCTTTGGTGTGAATCTGTAAGATACTTCCTATTTATTACAGAGCATGGAGGAAGATTTTACTCCAATTTAGGGTAACTTGCAAAAAAAAATGGAAGGACAAAATAAAAAAATAAAAAGCTGAAAAGAATGACCAAACCTACACTTCCAAATAAAATGCTTGCTGCTCTTCAGAACTAAGTCATCATTAAACAAGAACAACATTTATGGTATTATTTGCCTGTCATTTCCTGGTAAATCAGTGTCATTAACATTGATTTTTTAGACGAGAGATTAAAAGAGGTTTAGTTAGGAGAGTAAGACAGGAGTATATATTATCCAAGCCAATGTAACTCTGGGTCTCAAAGATGACATTTCCCTCTCTGCTTCATTAGCTTGCATAGCTTGTTGAGCTTTAGCTGTTTCTAATTAATTCTTTTACTGGCTTTTTTGAATGTGTATCATCTCTGGCAAACCATATAAAATGAAGAAATCTCTCTAAGGTTTTACCCTTTTAATTATTATTTTTATTACTTAAATGAAACTCTGGAATTGCAAATGTTGACATTTTAGTTGATTCTAGTCATTAGAGTTTTCAAAGAAGAAAAAGGGGAAAAAGGCTAAGAAGAGGAGGGGGAAATGGAGATAAATAAATAAATAAATAAATAGATGGACTAGAAAACTGAGCAGGATGCTCAACAAATGCTGCGGAAGATGGAAAATAAACAAGTTTATCAAAAGTGACCTCCATGATGTTTATGCCCTGTTAAATACTAATAAGGAAGGCAGCATCATTAGAGGCAATTCCTCTCTGTCTTGTACACAGGCTGACAAGCAAATAAATGGAGTTTTGCACTCCTGCTTGTCATTTTGGTTTATGTAGATATAATTTAGCTAGCAAGTGTGTTTTCATGCGTACACACACATATACCTTCACACACACTCACTCATGTATTTCTGAGCATGAAAACACACGGTAGAAGATGTATAGAGTTTTTTTTTTTAGCGGGGGAAAATAAACAACAAACCCAAAAACTAAAGTAAAATGTATCTATTAGAATGACTCTGTATTTCATAACGCGAGTCAGAAAACTTGTAATAAAATCACACCTGGATAATGCAATGTTCTGTCAACCAGCCCATTTGCTTTTCAGACCTCCACATGAATTTCTAAGTTGATACTCTAAGAAAGAGGGACACTCAACTTTGCTGTAAGGAGGAAATTATGCCAGAGTAAGCTGAATAATGCTAAGCCAAGGAATGAACTTGGTATGCATCAGGTAAAAAAAAAACCTGACTGCCTGTTCTATCTCTTATCACTCATACAGATAAGTTTTCTCCTGCTCCTTTGTTATTAATAAACAAACAAACAAATAAATTTAAAACAGATTGTCACAGTTTAAAGTAGTTCTATTTCTGTCTCAGACTCTCTCATTTCTCCTCTACTGATGACCATGAAGTTGGGCTAAACCTCTCAATGACACTTGCCCACCAGAAGGGCTATGAAAAAGCAAGAGGCTAGATACAGCTGAGCAGTAGATTTCCTGGTAGCCAAGAGGGAAGCTAAAAGGACAAAGCAAGTATTTCCTTATCCCCTGACCATGTTAGACAGTGCTACTGCAGTATTTTATTTTCACGTTCTTCCAAAAACCGGAAACAACTCTTTGCAAGCAATCAACCCAGTGGGTCCTGGCTGGAGGTAAAAGGAGTTTATTCACAAAGCCATTAGTATAGTGAAAGCATAGGACAGCTACCCAATACATAAAGAAAAAGCAATTATTTTTTTCACAGATGTTTTTTCCTGAAACCAAATACAAGTTGTTAGGTTCCCCCTGGACTAATACCTGAAAATTAATACTCTCATTGGGTTCTTGGAACCTAGACAGAACAGGTGTTCACACCTAAAATAAGGATTCATTTCTTGTTTCATAACAAGATTTTAGGTGGACCAGTTACTTGGGATTCTTTTGAAGATGCATCGAAGTGTAGCTTTCAAGAAAAGTTAAATCCTACATCATCTGGGTGGTTCAAGTCTTATCCCAGGCCCATAGTCTGGGAAAATTAAAGCGTTTCTCTTTCCATTGAGGCACTGACGCAACAAAGGATGATTAGATATGCTGAAAGAAAGAAAATGGGAAGCACATAACATTCCTGGTCCTGAGAGAGTTTTTTTTTTTTTTTCTTAGTTTACGTGGTTCATTATCATCTGATCTTAAGTCGTCTTTGCTGAAATTGGGATTGAAATCTAGACTGTGTGTACTAGTTGTGTAGATTTGGAGTGTGTACACCTGCGATACTCATCAGATGTACAGTACCAACATGCAGAACTGAACAAGGATGCCTATATATACAGTATTTTACAGTAGATTTCTACAGATTAAAGGAAGTATGGGAAGGTCGTGGTAATGCAACTACAATGATATCATATTGGGTGAAAATGAAATTCCATTTATACTATGTCTTGCTTCTTACATTGGACAGAAATGATACCTTTAAATTGTGGAAAAAATACTTCAAAATAACAAACATGAAATAGTTTTTCATCAGACCAGTCCATCCAGCAAAAGGAATGCGGGAATATCCTGTATCAGAGATTTAATCTGATCATCAGGCTCAAAAGCCAAGTGGAGAACAGAATCACTAATGTAACAGAAGTTAGTAATCTGATCTGATTTAGAAAACCTATGGGTCAAATTCTGCTTCTATGTAGAGCCTCATGAATCTGGAGTAACTTCAGATTCTGATTTGTATAAAGCCAAACAGATTTTTGACATTATGAAAAGAGAAAACAGGAGAGCAATTTGCTGCTAAACAAATAAAACAACCTGAACAAAGCGTTTGAAAAGTGACAGGAGTCACTTTTCATCTTACTTCTACACCTTTCTTTAAAATGAATTAGGCTAACATGCCTTCTAAGTGTGCTTCCTAACTCTTGCTTTTATTGCAGTATTGTATTTTTAACTTGATCATTTGGCTGGCTTTGTACAATTGAGGTATAATGTGTGCAGCTGACCTTTCTTCATTTAAATGCTAATAGAGATCTTAGGAAAGGTGCTGCCATGCAAAAGGCCAACTAATTGTAATAGACTTATAACCTTTTGTTTGTTGAGCTGTTCAAACAAAGAAAGGGTTAATTAAAACTTATACAAAATGTTTACAGCCCAGGAGAAAAGGTCTGTGCTACACATTAGGCTACCACCAAAAGTCCTATTCCAGAGGTTAACTATCTCCTATGTACTTCCAACCATAAAACAGTTATCTTCTCTGTCTAGATTAATTTTTATCGAAAAGATTTAAGGATCAGTTACAAGAACAGCACATTTAGGGCACTTATTTAGCCTTGTTAGTTGTCTGTGGGCCCACAGGGGCCAGAAAGCACTTTATACAGTGAAGTTGCAGCTGGTAGAGGATAGGGATCGAAAAGATCGGCACTAACTAACTGAAGCATCAAAAATCATCTGATCTTTGTGTTGTATAGGTTTCCTTTTGTATTGAGTACACAGACTGAGGTTTTCGTAGCAGAAGGGCTGCAAGCATGGCTTCTGTGAGATGAGGTCAAGGACTGCCCTGTGCTAGTTAGAGGCTTTTCCATACAGCTTTTTTGTTGTTGCTCTCGTTTTCCAATACCCAAATCGGTAATTAAATATTTATATTAATTGGCAACAAATTGTGTTTATTCCCTCAAGTCAAGACTGTTTTACCCATGACAGTAACTGTTAAGTGATCTCCCTGCCTTTATCTCAACCCATGGGTTTTCTCACACTCCTTCTCCCTATTTTTCATACCATGGGGACTGAGGGAGAAGATGTGTGAGTACATAGCTGCCAGCCTGTGACAACGCAAAACACCTTCATAACTTAGGGAAAGAAATGGAGAACTCCAGCCTGCAAGAGAATTAATCGTGGAAGAAGTTTTCAGATCAGATAAATCAGCCTGTTCAACAAGGTTAGGGTTTAGGGGTGTTTCTAAGCAAGACTTCTCAACCTATCTGCAGGTTTCACCTACCATTCTGTGTCGGTCCATAGTTTTGAGGATAAGAACAATTTCGAAACTAATGAAAAGTGCATTGTGTCATTTTTTTTTTCCTGGTTTTTGTAGTTGCTGTCATTTGTTTAACTAAGCAATACAACTTTTTTTTTTATTCAAAAAATCCTTGTCTTACTACGTTGTATGCATAGGTTATTTACAACTTTATTTGAGCTTCAAACATTTTATTGCATTGAGATGAAAAATGGTGACAATATCTTCTGCTTTGAAAAAGAGGAAGATGAGGAGAGATGAGATTACAAAGTTATGTTTTTTCATGGTTTCTAGTCAAACTCTTTCAAAGTTTGCATATTTCTGTTGATATGTTTAGGGATGCATGCACATGCAAATGTAACTAGATAAATTATCTAGTCTTCTAATACTATGACTGATAAATCTCTGACTCATTTTAATCCTCATGAATAATTACTTCTTCTGCAGAATACGGATTTCCACTGGCATTGTCTGATATGTCTATCCCAAAACTCAACAAAGGGATTCTTGAAAATCATTACCCTGTAGTCACAAGCGATAATATGATACTTTAAGGCAACCTAGGAGAGGCAGACAGTAGCAGTTACATTCAAGAAGGGATACTGTGGTGCACGGGAAACGCTACCCAGTGCTTGAAGGGTGCTTGCCTATAGTTTCCGTGGTGCTGTGGATCTCTGATAACAGGTCTTTCTCAGGCTATAAATTATCTTTTAAAAATATGTCTGAAAAGAAAGTGTGGAGAATCATAATACTGACTTGGTTTTTCAGGAACTTGAGTTGTGAATTCAGAAAATTTCATGACCTGATTTTTTTGGAAGCAGATGAGTCACATACACTATGAGGCTTAAACAGTTCAGGTCATTTGCAATTCACAGTGCCTGTAGTTTAAAATTCGCGTGGGTTTTGGAGAGCCTTTAATATTCATAATCTGACCCAATATTGAAACGTTCTTTGGAAAGATAGAGATTTTAGGGGAAATAATGTGAAGTGATATCAGGAGAATTTGCAAAGTAGCTTTAATAGACTAATTCCAAGTGCATTAGCTGCATTTCAAATCAGAAAATATTGAAATCTATGTAGCTTACCTTGAGATTCTCAACTAGTTATTCTATTTCTATAATTACCAATAGTGATTCAGCATATATTTTAATTACCTGAAGTCTTGAATAGTTTTACTCCACTATGCTTTCAAAATCATACAGACTTGTGAAGAGGACAGAACATGAAATCTTTCTAAATGTGAAAAGTTTTCTCCATTAGAAGTCTCTTGTGTTACCCAGGTATCTGCAAACACACTCTTACATTGAAAACAGGCAGAGAATTTGGGATTTAAAAGCAACAAGAATGTAAATGACCTGATGATTTTTCGGTGAAACTAAGATTACAGGTATTCAGCTATCAAACATAAAATGAGGATGACTTCATGATTCACCAAAGCTTTCCACTACCATAGACAGCATTCTGTTTGGTTCAGTGATCTGTTAGTTTATAAAATTATAGAATTGCTAGGTTGGAAAGGACCTTTGTGATCATCAAGTCCATCTGTATCCGTCCACTACTAAGCCATATCCCCATACAACTCGTCTACTCATTTTTAAACAGGGATTGTGACTCAACTGTCTCCTTGGCTAACCTCTTTCAGTGCCTGATAACCCTTTCAGCGAAGAAATTTTTTCTAGTATCTTACCTAAACCTCTCCTGGTGCAACGTGAGGCCATTTCCTCTCAATCTATCACTTGTTACTTGGGAGAAGAGATCAACACCCACCTCACTACAACTTCCTTTCAATTAGTTAAGGGGAACAATAAAGTCTACCCTCAACCTCCTTTTCTCTAGACTAAACAACCTCAGGTACCTCAGCTACTCCTCATAAGACTTGTTCTCCAGCCCTTTCATGAGTTTCATTGTTCTTCTCTCGACACACTCCAGGACCTCAATATCTTTCTTGTAGTGAGGGACCCAAAACTAAACATGGCATTTGAGGTGCGACCTCACCAATGCAAAGTACAGGGGCACAATCACTTCCCTGATCCTTCTGGCCAAGATATTTCTGATACAGACCTAGATGTTGTTGGCCTTCTTGGCCACTTGGGCACACTGCTGGCTCATGTTCAGCTGACTGTCAACAAACACCCCCAGGTCTTTCTCTGCCAGGCAGCTTTCCAGCCACTCTCTCCCAAGCCTGTAGTGCTTCATGGGGTTGTAGTATCTCAAATGACCCATCACTTTACCTTGTTGAACCTCATACCGTTGGTCTCAGGCCAACAATTCATCCTGTCCAGATCCCTCTGTAGAGCCTCCCTACCCTCAAACAGATCAATCCTTCCTCCCAGTTTAGTGTGATCTGTAAACTTACTGAGAGTACACTCAGTCCCCTTATCCAGATTATCAATAAAGATATTGAACAGAACTGGACCCAACACTGAGCCCTGGGGAGCATCACTTGTGACCAGCATCCAACTAGGGTTAACTTGAAATATCATGACTCTTTGAGCATGGGCATCCAGCCAATTTTTAACCCAGCAGAGGGTGCACCTGCCCAGGCCAGTGGTAGCCAGTTTCTCAAGCAGAATACTGTGAGAAATGGTGTTAAATGTTTACTGAAATCCATTTATACTATATCCACTGTCTCCCTCATGACCTTGTCATATCACAGAATCACAGAATCACCAGGCTGGAAAAGACCTCCAGGATCATCGAGTCCAACCATTCCTATCAACCACTAAACCATGTCCCTGAGCACCTCATCCACAAGTCTTTTAAACACCTCCAGGGATGGGGACTCAACCACCTCCCTGGGCAGCCTCTGTCAGTGCCCAATGACCCTTTCCCTGAAAAATTTTTTTCCTGATGTCCAGACTGAACCTCCCCTGGTGAAGCTTGAGGCCATTCCCCCTTGTCCTGTCCCCTGACACTTGGGAGAAGAGGCCAGCTCCCTCCTCTTCACAACCTCCTTTCAGGTAGTTGTAGAGAGCAATAAGGTCTCCCCTCAGCCTCCTCTTCTCCAGGCTAAACATCCCCAGCTCCCTCAGCTGCTTCTTGTAAGACTTGTTCTCCAGACTCTTCCCCAACTTCGTTGCTCTTCTCTGGACACACTCCAGAGCCTCAACATCCTTCTTGTGGTGAGGGGCCCAGAACTGAACACAGTACTCAAAGTGTGGTCTCACCAGTGCCGAGTACAGAGGGAGAATCACCTCCCTGGACCTGCTGGTCACACCGTTCCTGGTCCAAGCCAAGATGCTATTGGTCTTCTTGGCCACCTGGGCACACTGCTGGCTCATGTTCAGTCCGCTGTCAACCAACATCCCCAGGTTCTTCTCCTCCAGACAGCTTTCTAGCAAGACTCCTCCTAGTCTGTAGCACTGCACAGAGTTGTTGTTCCCCAAGTGCAGGACCCGACATAGAAAGGCATAAGATTAGTTTGACAGAACCTGCCTTTCATAAATCCATATTGACTAGGCCTGATCACCTGCTTGTCTCCTGTGTTCTGTGTGATAGCACTCAAGATGAACTGCTCCATGAACTTCTCTGGTGCCTAGGTTAGACTGACAGACCTGTAGCTTCCTGGATCCTTCCTCCAAACTTTCTTGCAAATGAGCGTAACATTTGCCAATCTCCAGTCAAGTGGAACTTCTCCAGTGAGACAGGACTGCTGGTAGATAATGGAAAGGGTTTTGGTGAACACCTCCACCAGATCCCTTAATAACCTTGGGTAGATTCCATCCAGACCCATAGACTTGTGAATGTTTAACCAGCTGAGCAGCTATCTAACTATTTCCCCTTGGACCATGGGAGATTTGTTCTGCTCTTTCTCCCTTTCTTCTGGCTCAGGAGGCTGAGCATCCAGAGAACATAGTATCTTATTATTAAAGACTGAGGCAAAGAAGGCATTAAGTACCTCAGCCTTATCCTCATCACAGGACTACTAACCTCATTATCCTTATCACATTAGTGATATTTTTTGTCAGTAATGTTCTCCCTGCATCCAGTAAAAGATAGAGATTTTCCTTGGCCCTCCTTTTGCTGTTGGTATATTTCTAGAAACATTTTTTTGTCTTTCACAGAGTTGGCCAATTTAAGTTCTACTTAGGCTTTAGCCCTTTGGATAGTCTCTCTGCATGATCCTCTTTCATCCTTACAGTCCTTCACCCTTCACCCAAAGCTCATATACTTTTCTCTTTTTTCTGAGGTCCACCCGAAGCTCTCCACTCAGCCAAGCCAGTTTTCTTCCCCTGACAGCTCATTTTTCGGCACATGTGTTTGACCTGCTCTTGTGCCACCAGGATTTCCTTCTTAAAGAGTATCCAGACCTGTTAGGCTCCTTTGCCCCCCAGGGACTACTCCTGAGGAACTTTATCAACCAGCCTTCTGAATGGAACAAAATCTGCCCCTTGAAGTCCAAGGTGGCTGTTCTGCTGACTCCTCTCCCCCTTAATTCTTCTAGAACTGAGAATTCTACCATCTCGTGATCCCTGTGCCCCAGGTATCCTCCAGTCATCACATCTCCCTAAAGTCCTTCTTTGTTCACAAACACCAGGTCCAGTGGGGCACCTTCCCTAGTTTGTTCACTCACCAGCTGCGTAGAAAGTTGTCTTCCACACATTCCATGAATCTCCTAGAGTGTTTGCTCTCTGCTCTGTTATACCTCCAGCAGACATCTGGTAAGTTGAGGTCTCCAATAAGAACAAGGGTTAGAGACCATAAGCTTTCTCCTAGATGCTTGTATAATATCTCATCAACTTCTTCTTACTTGCTCGGTGGTCTATAGCAGACTCCCACCACAATATCTGTCTTATTGGGTGAAAATGATTTTTACCCATTTTGACACTCAACCCTATCACTACCATCATTGAGCTCAAGACAATCAAAACACTCTCTAACATAGAGGGCTACCCCACTGCCTCTCTTTCGTTGCCTGTCCCACCTGAAAATTTTATAGGCAACCACAGCAGCTTTCCAGTTATGCAAGTCATCCCACCACATTTTCTTGACTGCAATTGTATCATAATTTTCTTGTCGTACACTGACGTCTAGTTCCTCCTGTTTGTTGCCCATAGCTTCAGATGCAATTCTGTTGGGCTATTGATCCTGCTACACTCCTGAGAGGAATAGTTTTAATTCCTAAGTGACTACTCTCTGTTTCTAAACAATCGATAATCTATATACCTTTACTGCCGCTTGATGCGCTATCCCCCACTTCCTCTGAGATGGCAGATCAAAGGGTCTTTCTAGCACACCATTCCTCAGGCACTTTTTTCTATCAAGTCTGGTTTTGTCCTCCTCCCCCTTCACATCTAGTTTAAAGCTCTGTTAATGACCCTTGCTAGATTCTTGGTAGGCATCCTTTGCCCCTTGAGGACAAATACGCTCCATTCTTGGACAGCAAGCTTGACAGTCAGCAGTATGTCCAGGTGGCCAAGCATCCTGACTTGTATGAGAAATCATGTGGCCAGCAGGACTGTGGAAGTGGTCATGCCCCTCTACTCAGCTCCGGTGAGACTGCTCCTTGAATCCTGTGTTCAGTTTTGGGCCCCTCAGTACAAGAAGGACATTGAGCTGCTGGAGTGTGCCCAAAGAAGGGCAATGAAGCTGGTGATTGGGTTAGAGCACAAGTGTTATGAGTTGCAGCTGAGAGAACTGGGGTTTAGCCAAGAGAAGAAGAGAGTCAGGGGAGACTTTATTGCTCCATACAACTACCTGAAAGGAGGTTGTGGTGAGGTGGGTGTTGGTCTCTTCTCCTTGTTAACAAATGGTAGGACATGAGGAAGTGGCCTTAAGTTGTGCCAGGGAAGGTTTAGATTGGATATAGGAAATGTTTCTTCACTGAAATGGTTGTGAAGCTTTACAAGTGGCCGCCCGTGGGCGTGGTTGAGTCACCATCTCTGGAGGTATTTAAAAGACGTGTAGATGCAGCACTTAGAGATGTAATTTAGTGGTGAACTTGGCAGTGTTAGGTTTATGGCTGGACTCAATGATCTTAAAGGTTTGTTCCAAACTAAATGATTCTGTGATTCTGTGAAATATATCTTCTTAACTTGCAGTCGTGCTTAACGGATGAGAAGATTTTGTAAGCTGGTTTTAGTTGGTTTTATTTCTTTCTGTTTGTGTCAGTTTTTAATTTGGAAATGTAAGGTTGTTCTATTTAGCGATCCTGTGAAATCTAATACAACATACTGATTTCTTCACTCAAAATGCCTTTACCTGAAAAGACAAATTTTGTTCCACTAACATGAAAAACTAAGCCAGGTTTCAGAATGTCACTGATTTACTTCCGGTTTTCCATTCTCCAAAATGTCGGGCACCTTTTCTTTAGGGTCACACGAGAACTTTTGAGGCAGTTTACATACAGTCAGGCCACACAGTTTTGTGCCGTGGGAAAAGACAGTAGCAGTTAGTTACCTACCAGGAATTTCCTTGACTGTGGCTCAGAGTCATGTTCTTTATGATAATTGAGTACTTAGAGACCAGATGATGTAATGACCTTACAGTTTGTAACAGGCTCTTTTAAAACAGTTTGGTCCTTAGGCTTTTTTTCTCGTTTGGTTGGGATTTTTGGTGGTTTTTTCACTTTTTTTTTTTTTTTTTTCCTGGAAGAACCATAAATAAATGGAGTATTTTAACTGACATACATTTGATGTGGACCATGGATACAGCTTTTCTTTTGGCAATAACCATCAATTGTCACAGCAAGAAAATACACTTGATTTAAGAAAGTGAAACTTACCCAAGTAAAGATTAAAAAGACACTCTCACCGGCCACCTAAAATTTGTTTGTTAATTCTTATTAATTATTTCTTAGCCTGTGACTATATTCATTTACATCAGATCATTACCTGATCCATCAGTGTTCCTTGCCGAAGTGTGAAGGTTTTTATTTCTTAACTTTCTTCCTTAAGGTCCATAGGGTATTAATATTTATGGGTATTTATTAGCAATCAGATTGTTTGCACTAGCCATAAGGAATTGATATTACTGTCCTTTTTTTTTGCTTGATAGGCTGTTATTTTGACCACAGAAACAACCAGACCTCAGAGAAAATACAACAAAGACATCAGAAGGGATGATGGGATTTTCATTTTAATTGAAAGCATACCAGCACTCCAAAGGGTGGCAGCAGAATCTGGATGAATAGAAAAGTAAACAAACAGACTAAAAAAAGATGAAAAATAAAATCTCTCTGACAGAGAAAAATATTTTTTCCAAGGCTAGTGCTTTTAGCTTTGGACACAGAGGATAAGTCAGTGGTGGGCAAGCTCTCTGACTTATGAATGCATGTGTTTGAGCTGTTTTCAGATGCTTCAGAGTATGGATAATTTGTTCAGGAACACAGAACCGTTGTATATAAGGAAAATAAAGCTCTACAGTTAGAGTTTCATATAAAGTTTAAATATGCTTATACATATACACATGTGTAATGTAGAAGAACTATAAACTAACACCTAATCAGTAAAGATGGGTATGACTACCATTAAGAAGCTGCTGATATCAATGATAGAAGCTGGTCACCTGTAGACCACTTGTCATCTCTCAGCTTCTGAGAAATAGCCAACATATTCATAATGAGAGCAGAGTGGTCTGTTCCTCGAGGACTTTATCCGACAGCTGAATGAAGCCGTGGTACTTCAACACTTCTCCCCATCTCCTCACCTCTGGCTTTGGGTTCACTTACTGCTGTGGTCTCCTCCTGGGATATCTGTCCATACTGGTAAATTTGACAGTCCCAGGAAGCATTCTTGAGTGCTGAAACTCAACTAGTCACACCGTGAAATTGTTAGAATGGTCTACACCAAGAGTTTGGAAATAACTTATTAGCACTCTCTAAAACAATTCTTGACCATGGCTGAAGAGTTGGCACCAGCCCAAGACCACCTGCAAAAGGCAATTCAGAAGGAGATATCACATTTTGAATGGTAAGAGGATTTAATATTTTGGATATGACAATCTAAGACAGTTAACTTTACTGTCAGACATATTTCTAAAAACAACTATAGCTTTTATGCACAAAGAAAAGGTGAAGGCAGTTAGAAAGCAAAAATCTCTGTAACAATGTTACAGGCCTGAGCAATGTGATCTAACTTTCAGTCTGAGGATGCATTTAGAATCGGAGATTTCTTCAAATTTCAATCATCCTATGTTTCAAGGATATATGTAGCCACAGAGCCCTCCACACAGAGCGAGTCTTCTCTATTCTCCATTAGAGCTTTACAGGAGAGCAAGAGAAGTTTGTCCTATTCTTCCTCCAGACCTTATCTCTCTTCCCTTCTAGTGCTATACAGACAGGATGAGGCTGAGGAGGTTTCTGTAAGCATACTGGTTCTTCTTTCCAGGGCTTTTGTGCCTGGGCAAGAACTTTTTCCCCTCTTTTTTCCTTTCTTCTTTATTATTTTTTTTTTTAGTTTAACTAGACCAAATTTCTGGGGAGAAGACAACTACAGCCAGACAGTTGATTCTTGTAGAAACTTAATTCTGCTAAAGTCATTTGTTACACATAAAACTCAAGGAAATTTAGGAATACTGGCACTTCGTATTTGTATTTCCACCAGGTCACAGAACAGCTTGCATTTGGAGTCAGTTACTATCAGTTGCTTTGGGCAATTCTCTTCCTCATCTGTTGCCTTGGTGAACTGTTTTCTTTGAAGGAACTTGTTAAAATCCTGGCTATTGGAAATGAAGAAAGTAAATTAAAAAAAAAACAAACAAACCTGTATGCTTCTATGATAGTTGGTAAGGGAAGAAGAAAGCTTCTAGTACCAGTCTGTCTTATCACAATGAATCCCAACAGCTAGAGAACAGAATGGAAAACAGTGCTCATGTTTGATTTTTCCATTAACAGTCTCCAAATACACACTTGAAACTGTAGGCCTGGAACTGCAGTTCTGTATGTAGAAATACTCAAAAGAATTAGTAACATTGATCGCGAAGGGCAATAAAGCTTTCAGTTCAGTATTTCAATGGGTTTTTAGCTCATAAATGAGAAATTTTCTATAAATCATGTCAATTAATTTATAATCTAGTTAAAGACATGGTAAGATCTGCATGTAAATGCATTGCTGGTTTAGAATACACTTCACACTTTCAAGGAAAATTATGCATTTATATGCCTAGTATTGTAGTAAAGGGAAATTCCTACAATTTTTTATAGAACTTCCCAACAACAGATGTCAAAGTATACTACATGAAATAATAATATTTTTTCATCAGTATTTCTACCATTATAACCATAAGCAAAATGATTTAATATTTAAGATAGAAATATTTCTATTAATGGAACTACAGAATAATCAAGTTTAAGTGGGACTTCTGGAAGTGTTCTTGTCCAAACCCTCAGTCAAATCAAGATCTACTTCAAATTTGCAGTATTTCACTCAAGATTTTGTTTTGTTTTCTTCTTTTGACTTTCTAATTTCTTTATTTCACTTTTCTAAACAATTCTTCAAATAATTCTCTTTCTTCTCTCTCAACTCGAATTTATATTTTATGTATTTTTCTCATTTTTTTCTATATTTTCTACTTCTTTCTCTGTTTCTTCATTTTCCAAATGATCCTTCATCTCTCCCCTTGCTTTACAAATATTTCCTTTCTCTTGCCTTCCTTGATTTCCTTTTGTGTCTTTTTCCTTCCTTTTGTTTCTTTTTTCTTATTTTTTAATATCTTTCACTACTTTATTATACACTACTTCACTGACAGTCTCATCCTGTAATCATCTCCTCATCAAATAGTTTAAAGGTTCTGCAAGGCAACAAGTATTTTTAATGGTTATGTTTCTCATAGAAGTTGATATTTTACCCTAAGTCTACGTACCCACTTCACAGTCCTTCTCCTTTTGCATTTGCTGCCCCTACAGTCACCATATTTCCTTGTCACATCGATCAAAGTTTATAGGAAAGTACAATACAGATTAGATTACACAGCTACAACTAGATTACACAGCTACAAATTTAAAAGACAATAAGAAACATTTGAATTGAGAATTTCAGATTGCCCAGTGGTAGATTTATAAAGTGCATATACCAAAGGGGTATATATAACGGGATGTGATTGATGTCCATGAATAACCTCCCATTTTCTGATAATGACTGGTCGTCCAAAACTGAAAATTACATTTCAATCAACTACTACAAATAGCCATGGTTTGATGTATCCATTATATCAACACATTTGTGAATCTGTTGGTACTTCCATTTTCTACAATATACAGCAACTATTTCCTCAGTGCCTTGTTTGAAAACCTAGTACTTTCGCTTTTAAACTTCTACTGATAATGTCTCTTGCTCTTGTTTTCTAAGAAATAATGAATGATCACTCTCTATTCAGTTTTTCTACATTAATTAAATCATGGAATTCCATGCCACAGGATCTTGTCGAATCTGAATGTCTGTATGATTGCAAGGGGAAACTGGAGAAAGTCACTGAGGATAATTACACCTGTAGAACCCATCTGTAGCTCTGAAAATTCTGAGTTGTACTTGTTGCAGGCTCAGGAAGTAGCAAGAAAAATATCATGTACACTATCCCCGATCTTATTAATGGACTTCTTTTCTGGGGCAGTTGCAGACACAGGTTATTGTTTTAGATGAGTATTTGATATGACACACTAATGCTGATGCTACATTCCTATCCAATATTTCACCTCTCAACACTCTTCAAACTTACTGTTCAAATTTTTAACTCAGTTTTTGACAGCACACCATTTTCCTTTCTGTATCCTTTCTGTATCAGAGAAGGCATCTCCATGGAAAGAGCATTGTATAAGCTTTAGGGAAAAGGAGAGCATGCTAATTATTGAATGGCAATCTATGAGTTCACCTGGCCTAATTGAGATGTACAGTTCTTTGTTAAGTGGGTCGGCCATGGGTGAAGAGAACAGGTGGTTGAGCACAATTTCACGACTGCCTGTTTAATATTTGGCTCTGAAATTTCCCTGAAGTTGTAGGGGAGGAGGGACGAGATCATTATCAAGGACTGTTTGGAAAGGCAGAATCCATACTGGTGGGGAAACTGCTAATTACCATCTAATCTTTCCAATTTGGGTAGTAATAAAATTTAAATAAGATTGGCAAGTAGCAGGATAGCTTTCAGAGGCTGCCCCCATCACCGTTCCTGTCCCCATAGTCTGATGTCAGATTCAAAGCTTCAATCTGGATGTTCTTCTACTGCTTCATAAATTATAACTAGTTGTGCATAATTGTAAGGCATTGGATTGAATAGGATTAAGACTGAAATTGTCAGTTTTCTAAACACATTAGAAAATCTTGGAATATGTATCAAAATGCACAGTTTTGTTGTTTGTTTTTTTTAAACTTGCAAACAGTTCTATCCATTCCCAAAGTATTTGCGTTATCATATCGTACTTTATAAATGATGCAAGATTTATGAAAAGCCCCTAAATTGGCCACGGAAAACTCTTGGCAGCATGAATTATAAAAGGCAGCAAGCAATACGGGCAGCATGGATTTAGAATTAACCATTCCTACAGTATGCAGTCGTTTCAAAGATATGCAGTGCTTTGTGCCACGCACTGTTCAAGTCCAGTGGAGGAGTTCGGAGCTATGCATGTGAAGTGAATGCAGCTAGAAATGTTTGTAATATTTACTAAAGATGTTATGACCCACTCTTGCTTATTCCTTAATTAATTTTATTGTTAAATACAATAAATACAACTCTTTCTAGAAATAGCAATGTCATGTTAGATTCTGTGTTATGGTAAGAATAGACTATGCTCTAGGATTAGCAGGAGAGTAGTGTTGCCGTATATATCTGAACCACTGTCAAAATAAAAACAGCAGTAAATGTGCTTTATCTTCCTGACAACTGTGGAAATCCAATCATAAATTTATTTTCAGATTTCTTTGAATTAGAAATCAAGAAGGCTTTGGCTTTTTCTAATTTAATTTAAAGAAAGGTATCTAAATGCTTGGCACAGTGGTGACTCATTATTCCACATATCATTTCAATAAAGTTTGTGACTTCATCTTAGGCTACGAATTCCACATTTCTCTACCTACACTAAGACAACTACTTGAGTGGTATTCAGTATATTAAATAGCAGAGAAAAAAGCTTGCTAGCTCCTTCCTTCCTTCCTTCCTTCCTTCCTTCCTTCCTTCCTTCCTTCCTTCCTTCCTTCCTTCCTTCCTTCCTTCGTCCCTCCCTTCCTCCTTTCTTCCTTCCCTGCCTTCCTCCCTCCCTTCCTCCCTTCCTTCCTCCCTTCCTTCCTTTTGAGTTTTGTGGCTTCCTTTTTGTTGAGTTTGGAGGCAGACATAGGAAGGTAACAAGCCTTGTCCAAACTCTTAAATCAACCTTATATTTTTCTCTTTAGTACCTCAGTTTGAACACAATTTTTCTACATTAATCTTGCACAAATAAGTTACTGTGTTTATTCAAGTAAGTTAATATATTTATTCAAGGTTTTTTTGTGTGATCATGGAAATTTTTCACAGGACATTTGAATCAACAATCTTCTTGTAGTCTTGACAAACTCTTTTCTTGCAATGATGCCAGAACATTCAGGTCCTCAAATGAATATTCTTGATGAGTGACTCCATTTTTGTTTCCACCAAAAAAAGGTTCAGTGTCATTCTTGATCTGGTTTCATGGAAATATTTTGCAGAAAATTCCTCATCCAAAGGTAACAGCAGAAAAAGAGATAATGCTGTTGGTATTCTGTTAAAAAGGCGTCTTGCTATGAGTCAGCAAGTGAAAGAGCCAGGACATTCATTAACAGAGTTGTCGCCTTAAAGGATGATTATCTGCCAAATTTCTGGCAAGGCCAAGGAGGTCTTTTAAAAGAAAATCACAGGACAGCTAGCCATTCATTTTCTTTGTGGTTTTAGTGTACTATGTGATTAGGTTCATCATTTTCAGTTTTATCTTTCGAAAAATTAAGAACAATTGCTGCTCTCCTGCATTGTAAGAGGGGAAAAATAGAATACAAGGAAAAGAATGTTAACAAATATGTAGGGGGAAAAAGAAAATCCTACAGTTTCATGGAGAAAACCATGAATTCCATTATTTCTGTCTTGAATTTAGCATCTAATAGGGATTAAACTTTCAAGGAAAATAATGAAAGTAAAACCACTGATGTGTTATAAAAGATTCCGGATTTGTAACTGAAATTACTTTACAGATCTATGACAGAAGATTTTAAAACACAAGCAAAGTTTTCTCCGTTATCTTTATTCCTCAGGTCTATGAAAAAAAAACATACAGTTCAAAAGGAGCTTCCTTAAAATACTCTGAAAGATGTCATCCAAAATCTGAGCTACCAGATATGTAAAGTGTAATCACTACAAACTTTAAAAAATGTTGGATATGTAATCATGGCATTTCTGTTGGATATACAATCATGGCATTTCTGTTATGACTGATTTTCATACCATGGCTTTGTTTTTTAAAAAATAAATATTTTTCATTATTATTATTATTATTATTATATTAACATTCACTGTTCTTTGTGTCAATTGATGTACACACAGTAAATAACAAAAAAGTTGAGAGGAAGAAAAAAGAACTCTTAAATTTCTCTTACTAAACATCCATTTCTAATGAAAACAAATGAACATATTGATTAAATACATATTATTAATGCAGCATGTCATGATCTGAACTAGACTTTAATTGTCTAATTAAAAGCAAAGGTCTACAGAATCAAATAATTTATTTTAGGGGAGAAACAGGAAAAAAGCAGTCTTCTTCATTGCAAACTGTAATGGTCATGTAGCACCTAGGGGTAAATCTTGATGCAAAATGTCATGCCTGACTACATTGTGCAGCAGGTGGTGGATGAATCATACCAACTTAATGAAAAATTGCTGAGGAAAAGAATGTCATTAATACGTAGTGTTCCAGGCTGGGACTAAGGACACCTGAGTCCTATAAACAGCTCTCTGTGTGACATTTGGCAAGTCACTCAACATCAATTTTCTTAACTGTAGAAGAATCATATACCTTTACAGCCCTTGAAGACCTCAAGTATGTTGCTTCTGAAAGAAGTGAGCAGTTGAAGGCAAGGAACTTCCCTAAAGTCATCTCAGACTGGATGAAAGAAAAGAACAGGATCCATGCGATATCCTGTTCATGATTGCTCGCCTAGGTACCAGTATGATGTAGTCTGGGATTATATTATATGGAAGTATAACATACCAAGGAGTTGCAGAGTTCACTTACAGTTCAGGTGTGGTTTTGTACAAGGAACACAGATTCTTTAAAAAGTGGAAATGGATGTATTGGAGGAAGGTGAAATGATCATATAGTAAGGTATGATTGGATTAATTTTTCCCTTGAGAATGACTCCTGGGTTTCTTTGATAAAGTTTGCAGGAAACAGGCAGATAATGATGTAACTACAGATCTCCCCCCATAAGTTCATTGATTTGGAAAGATGCCCAAACCTTCACAATGGCCTTAATGAGAAGGTCTGGGACATTAAATCAATCTGATTGGTTTTGCTTTTAAGGATACTGTAAAACAAAAATATTTGTTTCATTGATGGTTTATTTTGAGAGTGCAAATCAAAAGACAGCTATAAAGTTCAGTAAAATAGAGAGAACATTACTTTTCCTAATATCTTTCCAGCGCAAGAGATAGGACCAGACTTGAAACTGTGAGAGATCTGGTTTCCAGTTACGGATGTGACCTACTTTTCTGAACCATGAGATGTATGTATCCCCTACTATCTCCCATTATTCTGTGCACGAAGTTGGAATTCTGATGATGAACTGCAAGACATAACAAGCAAACATGCAGTACAGTGAACTAACTAACTCCACCTACAAAATGTACAGCCAAAAAGGGGATTTTGTGGTCATTTTCTGTTTTCTGGTTGTTCCTCAATCTATAGTTTATGTACAACTATTAAATCTATCATGTCGACCGCTATAAAGGAATTCAGGTAAACACAACAAGTTATTGTTGTGTTTGACAGAGGTGTCAAACAATGGGCAAGAGAAAAGAGAAATTTAAAACTCGATTCAGAAGATGACAGGTCTAATGAATGAAGATAAGAGAATAACTTTTTAAAAATAATAGCTCAACAGGAGACCACTAAAGTGAAAACAGCTGCTGGGACTATTACACAGAAAACAGCTTGAAACAGCTACAGCTGCATGTATTGTAACTAAGAAAAGATTTCAAATATGTGGAATGGTCCATCCAGAGAACAGTTGGGGACAGATGTAGCCAAGGCAAAGCTGGATCTGCAGAGGGAATTGGAGAGTCTGGTTGGTTTCAGAAGCTGAGATTTAAATAGCAGAAGTTTATATGAATGGTCCATTATCTGGACTGAATAATGAGCCATGGCTTTGGGGGCAGGGAATTTGCTGCCTGAGTATCTGAAACCAGGTGCTGCTGTTTTTTTCTGTGGCTAGTACCATCTGTTCTGTGCCCAACAGAACACTTCAGCCCAAATCATTTATTTTACGGCTGAGCATGCAAAGGTGAGTGATGCCCTGTGGAAGGCAATTGTATCATGGCATGGGGAGAGTACAGAGTATGACTGTGGAGGAATATTCAGACAGATCTGGAGTGGGGAGACCTATTATGAAAGCATCAGACTATATGGCCCACTTTTTATGAAATCTTTGCAGGTGACAGGAGTCTGCACTCCCAGACTGCTACTGACTTCTGTTCGTTGAGTAGTGAGCTGGAGAATATAAAATGGGAAAGCTTGTGCCAAGCCTTTTCAGATGTTTGTGACTTGCTGCTGATCCATCTTCAGGATGTGCCACCTGCCTGGGACAGTGTTTTGGGGCATGGCTTTATGAGGAAAGGAGAATGTATGGCACAGGGAGACTATTTTTATTTTTTCATCCATTCTTTAGATTCTTATTCGTGTTATTTTCTACCAAATTTACTATAAAAAATGGAACAAGAAGAGGCGTATTCCACATAATGACTGCCTTTACTTACATCCCATTCATACTGGTCAACAATTTCCTTTACTTTTTTGAGGAGTTTCTCTGTTTTCTCTTTTTTTTTTTTTTTTCATTAGGCCACAGAACTGCAGTTTTATGCACTGTAGTTTATAGTTGTACCCAGCAGGAATGTTGTACAGCTGGTCCAGCATATAACTTCCTACCTTCCCACTGCTAACAACATAATTTCCTGATCCTCAATCAGTTTATATGCTTCAAACTCTCTTCAAGTAATACTCGCTAGAACGTTACAACAAAGAGAGTAACTTAATGACCAGAATTATATCCAAAAGTTGTCATCTTTACCATTTTAAATTTTTATTAAAGTTATAAATCCTTCATCAAAACAGACAAGCAAGTCTTCTTATATCAGGTACTCTTACAAATTGGTATTCTGAAATTAAATACGTTCTTAGGATTTTTACAGCTGCCAGAATGGGTGTTAAAGGCAAAGTTATGATAGTTAATTTACGCATGGTGTGGAAGTGCCTGGCCAGATGAGGCACTATAGACTCTGAAGACATGAATGTAGGGGTGCTGAGTATCCAAGTTGTTGTGTTTTTTTTTTTATTTTTTTTCTTTTCTGAAAACACAGATTTATCATTTTTTTTCACATACCTAGATTTGCAACAGGAAACTTGAAGGCATAGGTTTTCAGGAATCCCAGCAGCAGTAATCTAAACTGACACACGTAAGACCATAGCTCTTTTCTTTATGCATGTCTGGAAGTTTAAGCTGAAAACTTTATTGGGCTATTTTCTTGTAGGGCTTGAAGACTTTTAAGGTGCTTATTTCCTAGCAAGAAAATTAGAAATTTGAAGAATTGAATTCCTGAGACTTTCTTTCTACCAATCACATAATATCATCAGAAATAAGATTTTGTGCCTTCAAGAAAGTGTCCAAGCCACAGAAATTGGAAGAATCAAGCACTGATGTTTTCAGACACACTTAGGGAAAAAAACTGAAGATATTTCCTCCAGGGAATAAGCCATTGACCTTGAGACCTCAGGTTCTTCAATGGCCACCCACGCATCATGAATTGTCTAAAGTCCACAGTATCTTGGCACTCTCTTTTAAATTTCATCGTAATTCTGAACTCCTGGAATACTTATTCCTGTAGTCACATTTAATAGCCATAGAATCATAGAATTATAGAAATATAGAATGTTTTGTGTTGGAAGAGACCTTAAAGATCGTGCAGTTCCAACCTCCCTGCCATGGGTAGGGACACGTCCCACTAGACCAGGCTGTTCAAAGCCCCATTCAACCTGGCCTTGAACACCTCCAGGGATGTGGCATCCACAACTTCCCTTGGCAACCTGTGTCAGACACTGTGAGGAATTTCTAACGTCTAATCTAAATCTTCCTGCTTCAAATTTAATGCCATTCACCACTGTTCAAAAAACTTCCTTATCTGCTTTCCTATATCCCCTTCAAGTACTGGGAGGTCACTATAAGGTCTCATGAGAGCCTTCTCTCCTCTAGGCTGAACAACCTCAATTCGTACTCTCCAATTTGGACCACTATAGAATTGAAAGCAAATAAATACCATTTCCCCTTTAAATGAAGAAACAGAAATCCTGTGATACTACAACACATTTAGGTTTAGAAGTCTGTCTGAAGACTCCCAGTTGTAATCTGTAGATCTGGATTTTTCCTGTTCCAGGAAAGTCTTAGGAATTTTTAAAGGAATGTCTCAATAATCAGGATGAAACAGAGCGTGCTTAAGTGCAGTTTATTTCTTTCCTTTAAGTACTTCTGCACACACATGTAAACAATCATTACTTACACTCTAATTACCATTGAATTCTGTTAACATAAATATTTCCATTCTTTGTTTCATTTTCTTGTTGAGGTATTTACATCACTAATGTTGTTATGTAGTTGACATTATTTGATTTAATGTCCACCAAATATTTATGGAAACTTACCCTTCACTAGATTTTAAATTTTAGTCACAAAAACTCTCAATGTGAAGATATTGGCTATTGAAACATATTGTAACAAGACTGTTACCTGTGGAGCCAAAACGACGAGACCATTTTCAAATGAAGAAACATACTGAAATACTACATTAACTCATTCATTTCCATGGTTTTGGAGGAGAGCAAGAAACAGTGAGCTCATTCTGCTCCCAGAGAAATTACCTGGTATAATAAACATGGCAATGGGAACTTATTGGAAGTGGTTTTCCTTTTGTAATGATAAAAAAGAAAGAAAACAATGAATCATGGAGGTTGTGGAATCTCCACCTGTGAAGATTTTTAAAAACAGGCTTGAGAAACACCCCTTGGGATTTGTTTGGTCATATGATTTGACTTTAGACCTGAAAGAGAGACTACGTATCATAGTATCATAGTACTGTTAGGGCTGGAAGGCACCTTAAAGATCACGTAGTTCCAACCCCCCTGCCATGGGCAGGGACATCCCACTAGATCAGGCTGCCCAAGGCTCCATCCAACCTGGCCTTGAACACCTCCAGGGATGGGACATCCACAGCCTCTTTGGGCAACCTGTGCCGGTGTCTCACCACTCTCATGCTAAAGAAATTCTTTGTAACGTCCAGTCTAAATCTGCCCCTCTCCAGTTTATACCCATTCCCCCTTGTCCTGTCCCCACAAGCCTCTATGAACAGCCCCTCTCCAGCTTTCCTGTAGCCCCTTCAGGTCTGGAAGGTCGCTATAAGATCTCCTCTGAGCCTTCTCTTCTCCAGGCTGAACAGGCCCAAGTCTCTCAGCCTGTCTTCATAGGGAAGGTGCTCCAGCCCTCCGATCACCTCTGTAGCCCTCCTCTGGAACTGTTCCAACAGCTCCATATCCTTCTTACGTTGAGGATTCCTGAACTGGACACAGTATTCCAGATGAGGTCTCACAAGAGAAGAACAGAGGGGCAGAATCCCCTCCCTCGCCCTGCTGGCCAAGCTGCTTTTGATGCAGCCCAGGACACCGTTGGCCTTCTGGGGTGCAAGCGCACATTGACGGCTCATGTCGAGCTTCTCATTGACCTGCACCCCCAAGTCCTTCTCTGAAGGGCTGCTCTCAATCACATCATCTCCCATCATGTACTGAAAACGGGGATTGCCCTGATCCAGGTGCAGGACCTTACATATGTTCTTGTTGAATACCATGAGGTTCTCAGAGTCCCACTTCTCCATCCTGTCCAGGTCCCTCCAGATCCACAGACTTGCTGAGGGTGCACTCAATCTTGCTGTTGATATGATTGATAAAGATGTTAAACAGCACTAGTCCCAGTACGGACCCCTGAGGGACACCACTTGTCATGGATCTCTATCTGGATCTCAAGCCATTGACCACTACTCTCTGAATACGACCATCCAAATAGTTTCTTATCCACCTTAACGTCCACCCATCAAATCCATCTCTCTCCAATTTAGAGAGAAGGATGCTGTGGGGGACTGTGTCAAAGGCTTTACAGAAGTCTAGATAGATCACATCCATTGGTTTACCCGTGTCCACTGCTGTGGTTACCCCATCATAGAAAGCTGCCAAGTTGATTGTACAAGATTTGCCCCTGGTGAAGCCATGCTGGCTGCCATTAACCACCTCCTTGTCCTCCACGTGCTTTAGCAGAGCTTCTAGGAGGATCTGTTCCGTGATCATCCCAGGCACAGGGGTGAGGCTGACAGATCAGTAGTTCTCAGGGTCGTCTTTTCTACCCTTTTTAAAAATGGGCACAACATTACCCTTCATCCAGTCACCAGGGACTTCTCCTGACTGCCATGACTTTTCAAGTCATCCCTCAGGACCCTGGGATGCACCTCATCAGGTCCCATGGACTTATATATTTTCAGGTTCCTCCTGTATTCGCTAACCTGATCCTCCTCTACTGTGGGAGGGGGTCTACCCCCTGGTCACCATCTTGCTGTCCCATGATCCAGGAGGGCTGATAAGAGCAGTTATCACTGATGACTAAGGCAAAAACGTTGCAGAGTGCCTCAGCCTTATCTTCATCTGTTGATACATGATCCCCATTTCCAGTCGTCACTGGGGGTACATTCTCTTTGACCTTCCTCTTTTGATTGATGCACCCGTAAAACCACTTCTTGTTGGTCTTTACTTCCCTTGCCAAGTTCAGCTCCAGCTGTTCCTTGGCCTTTCTGACTTCATCCCTACACAACTGGGCAGCGTCTCTATACACATCCCAGGTTCCCTGTCCCCATTACACTGCCTGTGCAGTTCCTCAGGTAAACACTGCAGGTCAAGTCCCAGTGCTGAATTTCTATTATTCTTTGTAAATAAGACAAGAAAAGGACATTCTGAGTGTTCTAAATTTACTTGGGCTATCTAGGGTCTTGTCAACTGCCAACTCATTGAAGCCATTGTACCAACACAACATTATGTTCCAGGATCCACTGTATTTTGAAAATTGTGTTTATTCACTTAAGCTGTAGAGAATGAAAGAAATGAAACAAATAAACTCAACAAACTTTTAACAAAGCCTGCTTACAAACAAAGTAGAAATCATTGTGCAGTTATTAAGAAATAGAGCAAACGTCATCTTCTTCTGGAAAACACTGTGGCTTGAATAGTTGAATCACTCTACATTTTAATGTGCAAATTTTTTCCTTGGCTTTTTGTTGAAAGGATCAAACCATTTGGCATTTTCTCTGAAACATAAATGCATTAGGAAGATGCAGTATAATTTATTAAAATGTTTAAAGGGAACAAAGAATAGGATTAATTTTTTTCTTCTTTTTTAATTCCAGGGGCACCACTAGGGCATTTAATATGGGTTAAACCAGATTCAAAGAGCTTTTCATTAGACGTTTAACATAAATGACTTAGAGCTTAATCAGCACATACCATTTAAATGCATTGAATGGAGGAATTGAACTGTACATTGCATTATAATTTATAGAGTTTTGTTTTTGATTACATAAGGGAAATACATTTTTTATGCCTTAAAAACATTCTTTTGTCATGTCAAAAAAAATGTATAGTATTATTGTTCAGAAAATGGTGTTTCAATTTGGTAGCAAAGCCTAAAGTTATCCAAGTGGAAAAGATAACTAGCAAATTCCTCAAAGTCCTTTAGTTTGTGGGTTTTCTCTTCAAAATATCCTTTTTTTCTGGGCCTGATAATGAACATTGCGTCTACTTTCCACCCTATGTTGCTGTACATTCTTTTTAACGGCTTGAAAAAAATTGACTTGTGAATACTTCTGGAATGCAGTTTAAACAGAATTAGAGCATCACTATGCTGGGCTTGCAGCATGAAAGCAGAGCAATGCTGAAAACGTGTTTTGCTTCCTTTTTTCAATCATTTAGTGATAGTATAAAAGTAATTCAGTCCCCACTTAAACAATACCTGGGGTAACTCTGTGTGTATCATCTGTTCCATCAGAGATGATTATAGGAAATTAAAGTGCTGCAGAGGCAAAAGTGGCTCCCATTTTAAGGAACTTTATCAAAATGTTAAGGAAGGATAATATTGTAAAGAGCTTACTTTTTAGTTTCTGTTTGCCTTCAGCAATACTGTCTATTACAATCGCTCTTCAAATTGCAGTTAGTTTCCTTTCTAACAAAAGGCATTGTTTTTTTGCCTCTCTTCTCTTATATCTTTGCAGGAGACAATAAAGTATCTCTTCTTATCCAGAAACACTGAGAGCTCTTATCAGCAGAAAGGTAAGAAAGAGGAAATATCTCAGGAAAGGAGATTATTTTTTTTTTTTTAGTGTATTTTATTGTTTTTAGTAGGTCAGCAGAAGAAAAAAAAAAAGTCCCATTTTCTGAGATGCTATCCGTTATTGTTAGGAGAAGAGCTTGATATCAAGATAAAACTCTTATTCTCTGAGAATACAGTCACCCTAGAATGCATACCTCCATCTCCTACTTTGCTCTTCCATTTTTCGTTTCCTCTTTTTTTTTTTCCTATCTCTTCCTGTCTCTTCTTGTTGTTTTCTTTACTGATAACATAATTTTAATATAAATTTTATTTTTGCAGTTGTTTTCCTTCCATCTTTAGAGCAGGAACAAAACAAAAGTCTGAGAAACTAAAGATGTATTTATGCAGATACATACACACACTCAAGTATGTATATAAAACTCATATATATGTATAGAACAACATTTGCATACACGCACATAATTATATGTGTAACTATATACGTGTAGGCTTATATATTTCGATATGGGGTTTTGAGTGTATATAAGAATCTCATTATAGAGGCCAGTTTCATAATAATCTTAGTGTCATCCATTTACTTGTACTCAAGACAGTAATGTAGCAAATAACAAAATTGACATCTGCCTGGTGTGGCTCTTTCTTTCTCTCATTCTCTTTCCTGCCTGACCTGTACAGACCCAGAATATTAGTTCATTTCGGTAACCTTTAATTTTCATATTATGAAATATTTTCCCCAGCTGAGGTTTACATGAGAGATGTTGGGGCAAAATCTGTTAGGCTGACCTGACCGATTAGCATAGTAAGATCTGTGCAGTTTCTTATGTTCTTCCAGAGTGTTTTCTATTTTCTCAAACTGTTCACTAAGAAATCTTTGTCTTTTGCACAGAGGCCAAAGTGGAAGAAGTGTGCAGTTCCACATCCTGCTTCATCCTCCCCAGGTGTGACACAATGCTGAGAAAGATGGCTATGCATTTTCCCCATTCCCAGTAGAAATTCCTGTTCCTGCTTTGCATTGTGCGTGGCAATACCAAGGTACTAGGTTGATCAGGTGAGTTTGCACCAGCTGCTGAACTGCTGGAAAATTTGCCTTGTTTTCCTTCCCAACACCTAAAAAATAATTATGTGTCAGAACACGACTGTCAGAACAAAATTGTGCTCACCTACTAACAGATGTCTAAAAAATACTCATCAATCCAAACTGATTATGATAAGGAACGTGTATAATCAATAGAAAGGGATATTTTTACACCGTTTCTTTAAAACTACTCATCGTAGAGCAAGAGTAATTGCTCTTTGGAGGTACTCACTTTCCTCTGTTGTTTCAAAAGGATGACTGTCTCAGAGTTAGAGGCTTACAAGACAGATGTTTAAGCTGGGGCAGGCATATCTCACTAGTTGTCTTTCTTTTCAGCTGATACTCAACAACTGAATCATCCTCACTGAAGTCACCAGGACAATGTCTAAATCTGTTCAGAGAATACCATCTACCACATCACTAAGAAAGAACTATGAAGGGGTAAAATGTGAAAAAAAAAATGTACTTAGTTCTAAAAAAAAAAAAATAGAGATATTCTCTGTTAGGACATCCAGATAATCATGGAATCAAAGTAAAACACTAAAAATTTCAGCTAAGACTGAGTCTAAACAAATGCAACTGCACATGTTAAGATGTTAAGAGTGTCTTAGAGAAAAAGGTAGGAGCCAGCAAGCAGCTAATATTTTCTGAAAGTGACAAAAAGGGGATGCTTAAACACTCATTGAGGAAAGCCTAATATCCTCATCTGTCTACACCTACATCTCTTGGCTTCATTGATGCATTGACTGATAAAGAAGAATAAAGATAATAGAAACAAACTCCCTTTCTGAGACACCTCAAATAATAATTATTTATAACTTTTTGATGGTTCCTGACTTTACTTGCTCACAGTAGGCAGAGAGAGACTCTAAAAGTAGGGACCTAGAAATCTGGCCTTCAGAAGCATCTAGATCCTCTGCTGGCAATAACTGAGAGTTTTAGCAAGTTACCTGCATTATCTGAAACACATCTAAACCAAAGGTATTTCATTTAAAGATCACCTAAAATGGTATGTGATTACCTAATTTTGGTTATATCAATACTCACATAAGAACATGAAAAAAGTGATAATTATGGAAATAAATATTTGTAGTATCAGTGAACAGTTAAAAAAGAAGAAAAAATTAAGACAAATTAGGAGCAAATCTGATTATATCAGTTTACAAATTGGAAGCTGTTCATTGGAGAGGTTTAGTTCGGAGATATTTGAAGTTATCAGGACTAGTGTCATTATAGACAATGACACCTCATGATAAACATGAATGTCATGTGTATCCATCAATCAGACCTAGAAAGCCTCTCCTACCAGCCCTGGCCAGGTTTTTAAGATGACCAATCGCTCTGATCAAGGGCAACTTTGCCATGGACTGAATCAGAAGAAAGATTAACATCCTTGTTGACTGTGCAGTTTCCGTATGGCTTCCATTCCAGCTGGTTCCTCAAGAGCCCCGTTGCAGGGTGCAGCTGAGCCTGTCAGTGAAGCTGGTAACACTGCTGGGACAAATTGTTTAAGAAAGGGAATAAAAGATTAGATGGACAGAGCAGCGAGGGAAAAAAAAAAATAGGAAATAAACACCAAACCAAACCAAGAACAGGGCTAGGGAAGGAGGAGAATGTGCATCAAATCCCAGGCCAAGATTCTCTTGCAGCCCATGGAACAGGGCTGTGTTTTATTTACGCTGCAGCAGATACTCTGCGTCCTGTGGAAAAAAACTCTGTGCTGGAGCAGATGGATACCTCTGAAGGAGACTGCAGTGTGTGGGAAGAATCCACTCTGGAGCAGCGAAAAAGTGTAAAAAAGATCAAGCAGTGAGAAACTGCTCTTTATGGACCGTAACCATTCCCACCCTCTGTACTGCTAAAGGGAAGCAGATAGAAAAGTTTGGAGCAAAGAAGTGAAGCTGAGTCTGGAAAAAGGGTTAGTGAGAAAGGAAGGGGTTTTTTTTATGTTCTTTGCCTTAGTTTTTCGCCTTAGTTTTTCACTAAGTCTATTTTAACTGGCAATAAATTAAATTGATTTTGCTCAAGTGGAACCTGTTTTTGCCTGTGAGAGTAATTTGTGAGTGATCTCTCTGTCTTTATCTTGACCCAAAAGCTTTTTACCTTTACTCCACCTTATCCCACTGAGGACAAGAGTGAGAGAGCAGCTCAGTGGATGTTTGGCAGCTGGACAAGGCCAGCTCACTAGAAAGACATGCATGTTTTTGTCTATCATCTATTAAAATATATCAGACTGCCTAATATTAAATGGGCAGCAGCATGTTCTTAAGCATTTAGTGTCACTTGTGTACAAGTTTTCCTAAGGATGCTGAGCACCCAGGGCTCTTGTTCAATTCAGGTACAAGTGAAGTTGTGAAATATTTCTGAAAATAACTCTAGTTTCACTAAATCCCTTGAGAGTTTGTGCAAAAATTTAATTCCAGGCAAATATGTTGCAAAACTTAACCTCCTGGTATTAAAGGGTGTTCAGCTAATGAAATACAATAATGTACTATTAAAGAATAAAACCAATTTAAAAAATATTGTTTTTGTGTGACTGAACCTGAGGACATTAGTTATCAACTCACTGGTAAACCAGAGTGTCAAAATCATTCATCTTTCTAGCTGATTATGATGTATTTTTTTTTTGAAAAGACACACCTCGGGGTGGGGGGGTGTTTGTCTACACTGAGTTCATAGTTGGCCTTTACACTTGATAAATTATCAAGGGATCTCTTTATCCTCTTTGTTTCTTGAAAGCACAATGTTAGTAAGAGGTTGGTTTTTTTTTTCTTTAAGTTCACTTTTATGCATTAGAATGGGGTGGGAGGATCCACCACATTTTGAGGATTTCTTTTTTTCTTGCTTATCAATTTAGATTTTTTTACTCCCATGTTGCTATTTTGTCCGTGATGATAATATGGAAATCCATACATATTGGTATTCCAATAGAGATTTTCCAAGCCAAACAGGAGCAAAAAATTATTTGAATACAAATGTATTAACTGCAAAGATAAATCACAACCTGCAGGCGACTTGAATAAGCTGAGGAAAGATAGGAAAATGTGTGACTTGGGGAGAGAGTGCAGCTCAAAACCAGCTGGAGTTGGAAGATGGAACATCACACACAGAAATCGGGAAACATTTATAAGCATAACTTTTTAGTATCACACAAGCAGGAAATGCAGAGTGATTGAAAAGAAAGCAGGCCCAAAACCACACTGCAATGGAGAAGTTTTATCGTCTTTGGAAATCATCTGTGCTCATTGTCAGCCTTTTTACAACTCTACCTTGGTTTGGGGGTCTTTTTCTTTCTTCTCCTTCTTCTTCTTCTTCTTATAAAAAACTTTAAAAAATATGAACTTAGGAAAAGCCAATTTCATGTGCTGTTAATTTAATTCCCAACATAAAACCTTACTTCTTCTGATGGAAAATGAAATTACCCTTTCTACATCCGTTTTATCTGTCAATTAAATTCTTTTTTTCCCTTTCCTCCCTTCAAAGAAAAAAGAACATGCACATTATTGGTTATATTTTCTGCGCTTGCAACAAAATGAAAATGGGAAGAGGTGGCATTAACTACTGTAAGTACACAAAACCTGCTTGATTATCATGTAAAGATGCTGGAATGACAACCCCGGAGACTTTGAATCTCCTTTGTGAGGTTGTAGATGTCTAGGCTAATTTTCATTTTCCATTTGTCCTAGTATTGCATGGCAAAGCAGTTTTAATAATGGGACTCTTAGCAGCGTTAACTATTAACCTTTCTGTTTTGTGGTATCTTAAAGAAATGGCTTTTGGAGGCAGCTTTCTCTGCCTGAAACTGTATGTAAATAAAGATAGGAAAATGAAATGCATCTTTCGGGCAGAAAGAAAGGACATTCACTGTGATCCATTCTGTGTGATTAATTTCAGGATGATATTTGTGTCTGCTTCTTGTTGTCATTGTTTGACAGTTATGAAAAAAATCACCTTCTTTGGTCTCGCTTGGTTATTATTTGTATTACCTCAGAGCTGGCTGGAAGATAATGTTTGAAAAAAATCAGCTTTTCAAAACTGAAAAGAAAAAAAAAAGGAAACAATTCTTTTTGTTTGTTCACTCTTTGAATGAAGCTAAAAACATTTCTCAGGACCTAAACAAAAGTAATATTTTTAATTTTCCAACACTGCTGAAAAGAGAAGAAAATATATCTCTTTTGTTGAGTAATAGAAAATCCTATAGCTCAACCATAACTGTGACTCTGACTTACGAAGATCTGAAGTGCTCTAATCTTTATATGGGGCAGAGATGCCATAGGTAAACTGACTATAAGGTGCTTTAGATTCGCAGGTATTTGCAGCTGTGATGGGGACTAGTAAAACACTTAGTGTTTGGGTGCTAAGGGGCACCTCCTGGTGAACGTTCTCATTGCAGTTTGAGATGTTACCACAAACCAACCTCCCCACCATCCCTCTCTGCTTACCTCCACAGAGTGGGTGGCAGACACTCCCACTTTTCAGCTGTGTTATCTGGAAGCTAAATTGCACCAGATTAAATGAGTGGAGTTAATTGTGAGCTGAGAGAATGAGGTGCAGTAGATTTTTCTTTTCTGTTAGGTTTTTAGAAGCTGAATAGCTTAGAGGCTGAGACCCACATGGCTGAGTAAATATATGACTTAAAATCTCCGCTACCAGATTTGCCAGAAGACATCCGCTATCTACTCTCTCACAACAATTTTCTGGGAGGGTATTCTACTCCACCGTCTTTTGTCTTCACTGGCCTTGAGAAGAAGGACAAGTGACAGTCAAATTCTTTCTACTTACACCTGTAAGAGAGGTGCAGTGAGGGGCTTTTCTTGGGTGAGCTTCCTCTTCTAAAGTCTTTTGCACTGCTGAATGTATCAAAAGGTCTAAATAAATTATACCGAATTTTGGGTCCAATATTCATATCCAGAGAGAATTGGTTTGGTTCTGCTTCAGCAGAGGCTTCTGAGGCACGATTCACCTCTCACTCACATCTGTAAAAACCAAGTACAACTCTTTTAAAGTCAAAATTAGAATTGTACCAGAGGAAAGCTGGAGTGACTGAGAGAAAAATCAGGCCTATGGCCAATAAAGTATAAATGTAAACAGCATCCTTTTTTTTTTTTGAACTTGACTACACACACCTGGAAGGCATTCAAAGCACGCACTTGCAGTTATTTGTTACTCCTGGAATGATTAAAGTAAATCACATTGTTTGATATGAAAAATATGTTGTACACACACTTCTATTTTTCTTACTGCTCTGCCCTCCATGCTGCATTTTGTAGCGTAATCAAAATGCAAAATACATTTTGAAAAATTAAATGAGAGACACATATGTGAATCATGAGGTTTATTTGCATGTTTGGCCCTTCAATTCATTAGGGATTCTAGTTTTTCCAGGAGGGAAACTGTCACATTTACATATTCTTAGACAGGCATGCAAATATTAGTCAGAAACCATGGTTTATTCAATGCATAACAAGCTCCTGGGCTGCCAAACAGTAATTTCAGTTCTTGAGTAATATACATTTTTGGAAACCTGGCATAATAACACTGTATTATAGTATTGCCCACTAGGACCACTTATGATTTTGTCAGGTTTTCCATTATCAAGCCTTACATTCTGTGCCATGTACATTGTATGTAAGCCACATAAATTTGTTATTTGACCGGCACGGTCTCAGTCCCAGAGCAAATTTATTTTGCAAATTTCAGAAACAAAAATTGCAGAAGCTTATTCAGAAGTTGCTGCTGGACCAAAGGATACACAGCACCAAAAGAAAGAAAACCAATAAGTAAAAGTCCTTTATGTCCATTTTTGCGTTTCTGTGATCTACTGTCTTTCAGGGTTTTGCTACTATGGATGCAAATACGCACTTCAAAAATATTACACAGTGAAATACACTGTCAATAACACTTCTCAATTGAAATGGAAGTGTCTGTAATCGATCTGGGAAGTGGACCATAGTGTTTTATACACCCTTGTTTGGCATAAATGCATGAGTAACTTAAGAGAGGTTACTCCATTATGTACTGAAGGGAACAGTTTACATCAGCTGAGTTTGCTTCTCCTTTTACCCCATCTCAAGTGAAGGTTATAACAGTTAAAAATTCTCATGGGTAAATTCAGTCCTGGTTAGAGACGGTCATTGCTGAGGTCAAGAATCCACTGGAGCAAAACCAGCTTACCAGGTTGATGTGAGTCCCAAAGGTTTCTTTAGCCAGTATCGGGGGAATAGTATGATTAGTATCAAGTGAAGCTAACTTTGACCTTCAGCCTGGATGCCCTAGGTCATATTCACATTTACTTAGGCTGGTCTTAAGTTTGTGTGAGGTTTAAACTCATGATTCTGGATTTTTCAGCAAGCAAAGAAAGTTAAAACCTTTATAATGAAAAACTGAAATCACAGCTGATGAAGATAGATATCCTTGTAGAAATTCATTGGGAGAACATATTGATTGAACTATAGGGACTGAATTAACCAATAAACTCTTCCAATTAATACTAAAGGGGAGAAAAAGTTAACTTGTGGGTAAATTGGTTTTTGAACTAAATATTAAGTATTACAATACTTGGTACAAATTATCACAGGAACTGTGCACTCCATGTAACTATTTTAATCACATTTTCAGTGCACTGTTTGGAGAATTGGAACCAAAATATTTTTTTCCTATTAAAAAATTTATGTATTACATTGACAAAAAATCAGCTCTGTAGATTTTGAGGTCTCGTTCTGCTGTCAGGAAGGCTGCAGAGAACCTCTTGGCATGGCTAAAGGGGACAATATTTATAGCTCATGGTCATCTGATAAGTGTCTGAAAGAAGTGGTGTTTTTCCCTAGGAGAATTATAAAATGTTCCTGCTTTTCATGCACCATAACTTTTGTCTGTTAAGACTGCATAAGGTTTCTTAGCATGCAGACAGACTATGCATGTGGAAATTTGCTGTTGTCTAAATCCATATTGATAGGGTAGATTGTAAACTCTTTGAAGGGACTGTTAGAGTCTATCATGTTCATGATCCATGGATTTAGGACGTCTGAATGCGCAGTGGCAGAGTACTCTAATGATCCCATATATTATATCAATGTATATATATTATGGGCTGGTTGTATATATTTGAACTATGCATTATAATATATAATGTGGGTCTTTGAGGATTTGTTAAAGACAGTAAAGGTCCGTGTACTTTGACATAACTCCTAAGAGGAACGGAGAATTAAAACTTGCCAGAATTTCAGTACATTAAGGGCATGATCATGCTGTCATTTTTCCAGCATAGTCTAAGCACTATTTACTTTGAATAAGCTCGCTTGGGAAATGATCTTACCCAAGATCATTACAGCAAAAGAGATCTCAGCACGCAGTAGTGCTTCAAGATTCCAAGAGTCTTGGGAGGGTCTTACAGGTCACACTAATTTCCACTAATTTCAGTCATATACTGAAGCCTCATCTAACTCTATGTCAGTATTATATGGATAAGGTACTTTTGGTCAAGGATCAAGAAATGTATCTGAAAGAAACACTCTGGATCTTAGGATTTCTTTTCTCCTTTATTTCTTATAATCAATGTAGTAATACTCCATAATATAGCTCTCTGAAATGTACAGATTGGCTGAATTTACATAAATTGCAGTAAAACAAATTTTAGAGAAGCAGTGTGAATATTATTGCATCACTGTATTTCGGTCGCAGCCCTAATTCTGCTCTTCACCTGCAGGATGACTGTAGGCTACTTATAATTTCCCTTTCCATTCCTGTCTTGTCTTTTTATATTTTTATATTGTTAATGAAGAGTTTGTCACAGCTTGGTTTATCACTAACTACTGCGTAGACAGTCTCTTCCAGAAGAGCCACCTTGAATGAGACATTTAAACCCTGTTATAATGGAAATAAAAATAAGACAGGATATTTTATATACTTACAAGTTAATTGTCTGTTTGGACAAGCTGAAAATGTTATCTATGATCCCAAATTCCATCTTTTCTTAAGGTAACTTTCTAGCAGAATGTTGCCATCAAATATATTCTCCCTCCCTTGTTCTTCTGTGGTGGATTTATTCTGATCACACGTGTGAGTTGAGAAATACACAAAAAAATGATCCTTTCATTAAGATTAGAAAGCTGCAGACCTTAAATCATGCATTTATGCAATTTTTAACTGTTTTTAACTAGCACAAAATGGCTCTTTGGAATTATGCAAGTATAGATCATTTTAATTTGAATCATTGTGGAATCATAAAGGACTCTGTTCTTTAATTTTGTGCCTTCAAGTCAGCCACTTTGATTAAAAAATAATAAAGCATGAGAGCTGGAGGGTCCTTGCAGGTTCTTCCAGTTATCATGGATCCCTGATCTTTGGTACTAATTCTTCTCATTAATATTAATAAAGGGCTGATAGGCCATCTCAAAGCATAGTATAAAAAACATGCAATTAATTGCTTGTAGTGTTTTTATGCTTATTTTGCACAATGAGAAGCAATGCCTCAGGAGTCTAAATATCAGTTAATCAATAATATCAAATCCACTGAAAATGAGCCCTTCAAGTCCCTTTTTCATAAATCTTTCCCAATTTTCAGCAGGATTAAAACCAATTACATGTTGTTTGTTTTTAAATTGAAAAAAAAAAAAAGGGAGAGAGAAAGAAGAGGCAGTGCAGACAGATTGGCTTACACACTCCGCTTCTCCTTCCAGGACTGAAGTTTTTTAATAGGTAAAATGCTGGGGCTGAGATTGCCTTTCTTCCTCACTTCTAGATAAAAGCCAAGGTGATTGCAGGAAATTAGCCACTGTCAATAAAGTCTTCTCTACAGGTTCCTGCAAATTTAGAGACATTAACTATGTCAAACTGGATAGCGTCCCTTAACTGCATGAGATTACACATGGTATTTTGGCCAGAAAATACATTTCAGAAAATGGAGAACTCTCCCATACTGAACTGACCTACAAATCTTTTTGAAACTAGCATGACCAGAGTCAAGATTATCTACTGTCTTTTGTTGTCCTCAAACTCGATGAGCATCAGGGCCAAAGACTGACTCTCTTTGACCTCAGCGTGTCTCAGCCCTCCTGTGACAAACAAAGGCAAATTACTGACGCTGCAGAACAAAATGGGAAATTCTTAAGACTTGTGGTTTTTTCTCTGTATTTAAATAAACATATACTTTTGTACTAAGATTTTGCAATGGGGACAGCCCAAACCATTAAAGCAACAAAATCTGGCCTTGTAAGGCTGAACGACCAAGAAGATCCCTTTCTTTCTCGTCACTTGTATTCAAATGGTTATTTATGAACCAATGTGACTCCTGCTACAGGTGTTTAAAATATAATTTTTTTGAGACAAAGACTGAACCCCTAAAAGAAGTTTTCTGTTGCTGTTTTGCTCTTGATTTATGTTCACATAATGGTATAGAAAATAGATATGGAATGGGCAGGGCTGTGGCTGCTTCAGATTACAGTACTGGGCCTACAACAAAGGGTTGTTCTGCTTCATACATTTCAAAATAATTGGTTAAATCCTGCAGTTATTCTTCAGGGCTTTGTACACCTAGGTAAAATATTTTTAGCTAGAGACAAAGTACATTTTTATGCACACCTCTACTTGTATTGTTCTATCAAAAAGTATGAATTTATAAGGTCAAGTCTCATCCTTCAAGTAGTCCTCGTACACACATGCACACATGAAAGAAAATGGTTTTAGGAAATGTCAGAATGCTTTATATCAACATTTTCAGAATGAACTAGAATGTTTCATTTCAAAATGTCATTTTCATTTTTAAATTGATCGTTTTAAAGGGTAAGAAAAGAGAAAAAAAGAAGGCTCAAATAACTTGAAAATGAAACACAACATTTTCCAATCTGAATGAAACTTCCTGCTGTACAAACCTAAATCCATTGATTGGTTTCTTTTACTTTTGATATTGAACTCCAAAGTCTAATATTGTCACAGGTCAGGTCTTTTACTCAGATTTCAAATGCATGGTCAACTAAAAGTACACTTTCTGGTTTCCTTTGTGACTGCACACCAGATGTACTGTCAAGTCTAGCTTGCGTATCTACATGATGTAGACGTGGATATAAGGCTATGCTGTTCATGCCCCTCATCTGTTTAAAGGCATGGTAGGTACCATAAATTAATATAAAAAGAAATTTTGTAGAAGGGAGATCTATGTGAGTAGAAAGACTGCATTTTTTTTCCTCAGTGAAGAGAATTCAGAGGAAGGCAGAAAACTACAGACTCTTCTGATTTTGGGGGGCTTTATTGTTTAGAGTTTTCTGGGGCGTTTTCTTTTGTTTGCTTGCTTTTTGGTTTTTTGCTTGTTTGTGTTTCTTTTTTTTTCTCTTGGGAACTAGAATGTTTTGTTTCCACCTGATTCATGGGGGGGATCAGAGAGTTCCATCCTAGGCATGCCTTCTAATCAGGAAGTTGACAACAGCTACGAGGTAACTACACAATACACCTCCTTCCAGTTCACCGTGCATTCTGATGAGGTCATAAATACAAAATTCTGCCTACTGCAATTGTTAATAGGTAAAGAATTTTTTACAAGACAGACATACATTCCAATACCACAAAAAAATAGAAAAGACAGTGTAGGGAATAGAAGGCAGATAAGTCTGACGTTAGTTCTAATTAAAAATAAAGGAAAAATTATCTTGAAAATTAACTGTAAGCTTTTCACATTGTGAATCTACTTAGCCTTTAAAAATTCTGGTCTGAAATGTAACACTTTAGGTAAATTCTGATTCAGACCATTGTTATTTGGTGTGGCTGATTTTAACTGCCTAAGCAAACCAGGAAAACAATTGCCTCTTTCTCTCTTTCACAGTCATCACAAACTGTTTTCTCCAATGTCATTAACCTACCCAGTTATTATAAAGGACTTGTACTGCTCTAAACTCTGACTTAGATGTGTCATTTATCATATACAAAGAATGTATGAACAAAGAATTAGAAGCTAAAAATGCTACTAATAGTAATTAGTGCGGTTTCATGCAAGGTGGATCTTGAAATCCGTTTCCTATTTTTAACAAAATAAAATTCTAGTTGTTCAAGTCTGGAAAGCAAGTTTCAGCACACACAGATTTAATATCTCATAACATTTTAGTGAAAAAAAAAAGAAATTTAAATAAGCAAATACAACAGATCTGCTCAAGTTACCTGGAATACTTGTGTTACAGAGAATTTTTCTTCTTAAATACCTATATAGTCTTGGATTTTACATGCTCAGATTAAAAATAAGGAAGGAAAGCAGAGACAGTGTGGAATGATTCATAGTGTCCATGGGTGATAAAGTGAATTTAAAGAATTTGTTTTCAAGAAAGAGCAACTTCTAGTCCCTCATTACTTTTCTTCTGCTCATTTTAGTTGGACTTGATCTAAACGGTCTTTTCCAATGTAAACGATTCTATGATTTTATAACTCTATAATTTTATTTTTGGTCCAAGATCCTTCTTCACCTGGCTCCTTCATTTGTTGTGTACGCCTTCTACAGATTCAAGCCTTCATTCAATCCCTCGCTGCACTGGTTCAGTTCACGTATATTGTAGTAAAAATACTCAGTTTATTGTAAAATATGTCAGATGAGTGTGAGTGATAGATGAGAAAAGGAGACCAAGAAAGTCATCTTCCTTTCAGCAGTAATAAGCCATTTAATTAGGTTTATGTCATAACAAAGAACAGCAACTTAATATTTTTTTTTTCCCTGTTTTGAATTCAGTAGGACAATCTGGACTTTGAAACAGTGAAATTACTTACTTTAGTTAAAATAAATGGCTGTAATATGATATAGCTTAGTTTAAAAAGGGAGTTTGAGGTGCAGGAATTCAGACTATCTAAACAAATAAACCCAGTCAAACTGGATCTTGGTGAAACTCTGAAGGCAGTCCCCAATGTGCCTCTAGCGGCAATTCGTCAGTGACTAGGAATATATCCAGCTGATATCCAAAAAGGGAGAAGGAACGTAAAATAATGAAGAAAACACTGTAATAAAAAAATATTTACAGAAGAGTCTGATGAATCTCCCCAAGATAACATCTCCAAGACTTTCATTAAATCCAAACAAAGATTTTTCATAGACTTCAGAAAGATGGGGTGTGTTTCTTCCTCTCATAGCTTAACTAAAGTCAGAGACCCATTGTGTTAATATTGGTATGAGCAAGTCTTTTCCTTAAAAGATTTGTAATTTAAACCTGTAGGGACATAGCAATAGGGGTAAGGAAAATTTCGAGAGAAATTCCTGAAAAAAAGAATGATTATACAGTTCAACTGCTGCTACACAAGTGTGTGGACTTGGTAAATATTTATCTGAAATATATGAAGATATCGCATACTTCATTGTCCTACACCAGCTGAAGAACTTTACCTACACTTAGCAATAATGGCAGACAGGGTGGTGCATGCGTCATTCCCACTTCAATGTATTAATAGAAAGTGAATTTGTTTGTGAGTTTAGCTAGTACGCGGTGTAGTGATTTGAAACAGCAGATGTTTGAAAACACCACCCATTTTTCCATCCCCAGCACAAAAATATAACAGACATCTATGGTCAGATATATCTCTTCACATACTGCAATGAAATCTCCAGATGCTGTTAAGTCAAAGTCCACAAAAAATTGTGGTGCTGTTCCGAACAAAAAAAAAAAAAAATACTCTCTCGAGTTCAAAGGCAGAACTTTAACAGAAAAAAAAAAAAAAAAAAAAAAGACCTTCTTTGCCATTGGGAGATTTACCCAACCTTATTTTGGAGATTTTCCCATCACTAATTTGAAAGTATTAAATGAATGAAGATCAGCAGAACGAGCAATAAATACACTGCCAGTTGCTGATGCTATAATTCACAGTATGGTGTACTAGTCAAATAATTGGGATAATATTTTAAGCAAGGGATCATGAACTATCTGTGATTAACCCATGCTTCTCCATTTTTGTAGTAGTTGTTTAAATACAAATTAATTATTAAACTTATATTTCTTGATGATTAAAAACCTCTATATGCATATTTGTCAACATTAGCATAAGAACAGTTGGAAATTGGGAACAAAGTGCTGTTAAGTGACTGTATGCAAATGTACTCTGAAGTTCCACTTGCAGCTAACATCACTCACACTATTTCTGTTGGGTATCCCATCTGCTTTACACCTATAAGATGATAGGAAAGAACATGAAATCTCTCAATGGTCAGTGCTGATGGTCATACATATCTTGTATGTTCAGCTATCCAAGTACCATGGGGTAGGGAGAAGGTGTAAATTACCCAGAAGCTGTCTGATTGGTGATGCATGCTGGAAACAGCTGTAAGGGATCCTAAACAAAGCACAGCAGTTGCAATGAGAAAACTATTAGCATATGCATGAATAAGTGGGTGTGAAAATGCTGGCTATCAACATGCAGTGTGTACTGTATTCCAGCCGAGTAGGTGTAAAAAACATTCTCTTGACACAGAAGTGTGAATTTCAGGGAGACAAGCCTGATGAAAGCCAAAGATTTGTATTTGTTTCATTTATTTGGATAAAGTGTCATGAACATTTTTGGTGTTATTCTGTTATCATTAGTTGAATTTTGTCCCAGTTTAAGACAAACAAAGCAAGCTGGTGAACAACAGGAGAATAGGATGACAACTGGTTAGGACTGAGAATCACAACAGGTTTTGAAACTGCTCTTTGAGCACACAAATGTAGCTTTCTCACTGGCAATACCCAGCCTAGCTTCGAGGTCTTCACCAGGCTACACAGAGGTCATGGCCCAGACTACTGTATGACTCTGTATGACTCTTTACTGTGTGTTCCTGTTAAGACTAGTGCTGAATATCAAGAGAGAAACTGCACCATTCTTTTACTGGAGAGAATAAAACCTGTCCACTGAAAAAGGACACTTGAAAATCCTTCTTCTGGGCACTTGAGGGCATTTCACATTTCAGCCATTCACAATTTATATTTATTTGAAAAATTGTGTTGCTCGGCAGTCTTTTCTAATAGCAATATAATGGTATTGCAGCTGGAATTTAATGGTACACTATTACACTTCACAGCAATGACAGCACAAGTGTATCAATTCTGGGATGAGTCAATGGTGAAAAAGCAATATTGAGGTCATATTTTTCCTCCTTCTGTACATCAGTGGGACAGAGGTATAGAACTTTTGGCAGAAATGTAAAAGATTATTTTTCAGTGATCTAGTTTTATTCCAGACAAATTTCTATATTTCTTACTTGAAGCTTTGCAGTACTACCTTGTTCTATTCTCTGACAGGATGTGTCACAGTGATATTAGAAGACTTACCAATGAAGCAATAAATGGAATGATCATCTACCTCATTTGACTTTCTTTTTAATGTAAGTTTTTAACATTCCTTGAAAATTGTTTTCTGTCATAGAACATAGCAAACATATGTCTGACACAACACATTGTGGAAAGCAGTAAGACATTTGTTGGTTCAAAAGCGCATTTTTAATCCAGAATTTGAGATACTCTCATTTCTTTTGCTATTAAACCTTGGTTTTGCAGCTGAAAGTTCTGTCAGTTTTAAAATGTTATCAAACCAGTCATATTCCATGCTTTGCTGTAAGGATCCTTGTTTTATTAACTCATTAAGGGAGAAAATACATCAGATAATAAGACTGGCCATGCTGAATCAGACCAGAGGTTCACCTGGTCCAATATTCCCTTTTCATTCCTTGCTGGCAGTTGATAACTAAAGGAAACTAGAATAATGGGCAGGTCTGCAATAAATTTTCCTAGTATACTCTTACAGTCTTCGATTTGTGCCTTGTAAACTTCTTGTTGCATTAAGCACCTTCCAAAAGAAATTCAAAGGAATGGCAAAATCTCAAGTCAACTTCATGTCTAAGAGGATCACAAATCACTACAGGCTGATAAACTAAATTACCTTGCACCGGTCTGCATGTAGTTGTTTAACTTGGGAAAGCAATCATGGGTACAAGCAAAAGATATACTTATGCAGTCTAGAGATTAAAGTCCTTATCTAAGTGGATGAAGATCTTGATACTGTCAAGATCATTCAAATTAATTATATTTTTAAAACCTATCATTGGATAATACAAATAAACAATCTTACAAACAGGTAAAACAATTCAAACTTTTGCTTTTACTGAAAAATACTGAAGTGAAAGTATGTTTGTTTTTTTTCTTTTCACTCTGAAGAATTTGCTGCCTAATGGCTGATAATTAAAGATTGTGATATCTAAGTACCTGGACTATAGATAATGATGATTTTCCTATGATTTATATCAGTAAATGTGTTATTTGTTGGTGTGAGTCCACAAAGTTTGTACTGACCTGACAGTACAGAGTCTTCGAACTAAATATATAAATCACATCTGTGTATGCTTATGAATATCTGGGGGGCATGTATCAAAAGGATGGGGCCAGACTCTTTTCAGTGTGGACAATGTGTATAAACGAGAAGAGAGGAAATTCAACCTTAACATGAGGGAAAACTTCTTTATTGTGATAAGGACTGAATAGTGGAAGAGGATGCTTATGGGAGGTGTGGAGTCCCCTTCTCTGAAGGTATTCAAAACCCACCTGGATGTGTTCCTGTTCAACCTGCTGCAGGTCAAATTGTTTCGTAATAGGAGGGTTGGACTGGATGATCTTCCAACCCTTACCTGTCTGTTATTCTGTGATTCTGTAATGAACAATACCTTTTTAATTTATTTGGGACTGGTGAAGGTTACAGTGCACTTTCAAACTTTACCTGGGAATAAATGAAGAGGGAGAAGATAATGCAAAAAAAATGGGATTGAGTGGTAGGAGGAGACCTGAGTGCACTGAAAACTGAGGAGGAGAAATTCCCCACCATGAGCATCGTAAACATTTTTTGCATAAAGGCACAGTTCACTTGTAACTCCTTCTCATACACAGAGGACTTAAGCTTTCAACATTGTGACCCAGAGGTATATTGGAAATAAAGTCTTAGTTCTAAATACAACTGATATTGGCCCCTTTTGCACCAATATTTTGAGTATCATAACATCAGGATACATGTTTTCTGATCTTCTGAGAGTAAGAAAGAAATTATAAACACTTTTCTCCACTACATGTGTGAGTGACAGTACTTAAAGACACATACAAGGTCACTTCTTTTGGTCATACTTGTAAAAGTTCCCATAACTGCTCTACTTTGTCCTGTGTTTAAGTCCATGGATAGATTGAGCCACCTGAGGAAAGTGAGTAGGAGAATCTCTTTTTTTCTTAGAAGAAGAGGCCATATTGAGGGCCAGATTAGAACAAGTTGTTTAGATAGCCAGTGGAGATTTGAAGAGCTATAGATGAGTTCTGGTAGGCCAAGGTGGCTACTACCATAGTCAAGTGAAAAGAACAGGACTTTATGTCCTTCGAACTTATACCAGAAAACATAGTTTTCTACGCATTTATAGAACTCAAAGTTGTAAAGTGCTGGGTGAGGATCACTGTCTTGGACATAATGGCAAAAATTTTGCATAAGGGTCACTTTAAGGATAATTTCCTTTTGGGAGTTGGTTTCTTGTGTATTATGTACTAACCAGAATTATGAAGATTACTATGTACTAATTAGAATAATAATTTGATAGTGATAAAAATCACTCATAATCAAGAAAGAATACCTAGCTGTGAAAAAATATAGAATCCCTTTGGGTATTGATTTCATGCTCTGTCTTAGCCAAGTTTTATGAATGATATTTGGGAAAGAAAGAGGAAGACAACAGTGAAGTGGAACTTCTGAGCTTAAAGCAAAATCTGCTAATAAGAAGACAATACAGATTCCACATGGCCTTTGAAAAAAGTTGTCACCAATGACTAATCCTTTGCCACTAATTCTTGATTTGCCACAAATCTCAGTTCTTAGTCCTGGAGAAACCTGTTGGGTACAAAATAAAAAAGAAAAGCAAACCAAATCAAACTTAAATTACCTTAATTTAAAAAAAAAATAAAAATACATGTAAACAGTGAAATGTCTCTGAATTTCTGATTTTTGACATAATGATACTTCTCTTCTCTTTTTCAAATGTCATCACTAATTCTGTAGTATATCATGCCACCACAAAGGCATCTATTTAATCAAATGCCTTCTGCACCTGGGACATTGCTTGTCAATATATAGTAAACAACAAATATGTTCCAATCTAAAGTGGGGACACTATGTTTCAGAGAGATCCATTGATCTCAAATGGCAGAGTTAGTCTTCTTTTGTGAAAAGAGTCTTTCAAATAAAGCTACTTGAGTGTTTGAAGGTGTGAGCACTTTGATGTTTCAAAGCCTCAATTATTTAGGTACCACAGAGCAGAGCATTGTGTATCTGCCAAAGTCTAGTTTAAAAAGCTCAGATGGCTAAGATGTCATGTACTGTTCAAAGTCTTCTGGTGACTGAAATTAAGAGAAAAGCCCTTTCATTTTAGTGACTCCTAAGGCTGTCTCAGCATCCACTCTGTTGTGCTTCAGCATGACACCATTAAATGCTTGCTTGCAATTTGAGTACATTGTCAATAGAGCAGATGGATTTTAACTAAGGAAGTGGTATTTATGCTGATAGGTTGTGGTAAAGGCAAAACAAACAAACAGCCCACCCCTCCCCAGCTTCTGGTATCTCTAATTAAGGGATAGGATTCAAGTATGTGGCTGAAAAATGGTTGTACTGATGCCATCATCTTTAATAATGAATTCAGTCATTGTCTCCACAATTGTGTAAAGGCAAGTGTTCACCTATCCTCAATTTACTATGATTGAGGACAGAGTATTTCCATTAGTAACGTATCATGCTTTCTCTTATTATTAACCTACTATTGATTATTACTACGTAGACTCCTGATCTAAGTTGCATTACAATTGTTCAGCAAGTCAGCAAGACCCACCGAACAAAATGTGGTATCCAGACTGCTATGAGATCACCCTTTAAACAAAATAGTTGAAAGGAAATAGGTGGCTGAGAATGGTAAACGTTGCTCTATAAGTGGGTATTGTGGTTGTGGAGACACAGGCTGAACCCAATTTTAGGCTTAGAGCTGAAGTATTTAGGTTAGAATACTTTAGATGAATTACTCTCTGCTCCCTGAAATGCTGCAGGAAATCTACAGGAACCTCCAGGGTGATTCAGATTTAAACAGAGTAAATTGCCACTTCAGGAAGTATATTTTTCTCTCTTGATTATATAAATAGACTAAGCTACTAAGTAAATGGTCTTAGCTAAGAGCCTAAAATTCAATGGAATTAATCTTTGCCTTTCTTCCTGTTCATGAAATACTATGTTTTCCCTGATTAAAAGGGGAAATAACATGAATAACAAAGTAAAAGACAGGTGGAAGAGTTAAAGGTATAACAGGTGAAGAGATAATAGACACAAATCCTTTATATATCAGTATCATTTGACATTCTTTAGGGTTGAGTCCAACTCATGAGTCTTGAGCAAAGATGGAAGCAGCTCTGAAGCTACAAATTATTTAGTCAATGCCTGCTATAGAATTTTTGGTATCTTTCTTTGATGTATCTTGTTAACAGCCACTAAATGGACCACCAGCTTGAAACAACACACCAACTCCTGCAGTGCAGTGAAGTGGGTGCAGCAAGTTGCCCTCTCTTGCTGTCACATCACCACCCCTTTTTCACACACAGGGCCTTTCACTTTCATGCTCAGTGAGTATTCAAATGGTGGGTGGAGATCATACATACATAGAGTTTTGCATCCTGGAAGGTGGACCTAGATGCCTAGAAAGACAAGTTGGGGTGTTCAAGAGAAACACCTGAGAGTCTTCCACAACTCAATTTGCCACAAGTGGTGCTAAAACAAATCTCTTTAAGTAGTCTTTTGCTTAGTTTGCTCAATGTTGGTACTCATTGCTACAAAATCACTACTTGTTTGCAATTCGTAAAGTACTTATCCTCTGTTCTGCTATGTAAATACAAACTACTTCTCCTATTATTTTTTTGCTATTCTTCTCCTCAGAGAAGAGCAATGTCTACAGATATTTGTGGCCTTCCAGTCATTTAAGGGTTCTTACAAGAAAGTTAGGGACAAACTTTTTAGATCTATAGCTGTAGCTATAGGACAAAGGGTAATGGTTTTAATCCTAAGGAGGAGAAAATAAGGCTAGATATTAGGAGGAAATTTTTTTCACTGAGGGTGTTGAAACACCAGCACAGATTGCCCAGAGAGATGGTAGATGCCCCATTCCTGAAAACATTCAAGGTCAGGTTAGATGGAGCTCTGAGCAACCCAATCTAGTCGAAGATGTCCCTGCTCCCTGCAGGAAGGTTGGACTAGATGACATTCATGGTCCCGTCCAATCCAAACCGTTCTATGATTCTATGTCCCTTTGTGGACTTTAGGCCCTAAACTCTCATTGTGCTGTTATTATCATAGAATTATAGAATCACAGAATGATTTGGGTTGGAAGGGACCTTAAAGATCATCTAGTTCCAACCCCTCTGCTGTGGGCAGGGACACTTCCCACTACACCAGGCTTCTCAAGGATTCATCCAGCCTGGCCTTGAACACTTCCAGGGAGAAGGCATCCAAAACTTCCCTGAGTGACCTATTCTAGTGCCTCAACACCCTCATTGTGAAGAATTTCTTCCTAATGTTTAATCTCAATCTTCTCCCTTCCATTTTAAAGCCATTCCTCCTCATCCTATCACTACATGACCTTGTTAGAAGTCCCTCCCCAGCTTCCCTGTGAGCCTTCCTCGGGTACTGGAATGCTGCTCTAAGGTCTCATTGGAGCCTTCTCTTCTCCGTGTTGAACAACCTCAATTGTCTCAGTCTGTGACATTGGTATTACAAAATGTATTACACCCTGTTTCCTCGCGTATCGAACTTGTGTGGCAAGGTTTTGACAGCAGAAGAACTACACGGGTGGCTTCTGTAAGAAGCCTTTAGGTCTGATAGAGTCAATAGCAGCCTGCTCCAAGATTAATCTGCCGTTGGCAAAGGCCAAGCCCATCAGTGACAGTGGTGCTGCCTCTGGGATAGCATATTTATAAAGAAGTTGGGGAAGAAATTAGTAATTGCAGCTGGAGAGAAAAGTGAGACTATACTAGAGAAACAACACTTGCAGAGACCAAGGTCAGTGGAGAAGGAAGGGAAGGTGATGCTTCAGGCACTGGAACAGAAGTTCTCCTGTGGTTTGAGGTGAAGACCGTGATGAGGCAGGCTGTCCCTGCAGCCCCCTGGGGTCTGTGGTGGAACAGATATCTGCTTGCAGCCAATGGAGGACTCAATATTAAAGCAGACAAATGCCCAAAGGAGGATATAACCCTACGGTAAGCCGGTACTGGAGCAGACTTATGGCAGGACTTGTGACCCCATGGAAGGAAGCTCATGCTGGAATGGGTTTCCTTGAAGGACTTATGACCCCCTGGATGACCTACGCTTCCTGAGGGACTGCACATTGTAGAAAGGATTTACACTGGGCTGGTTTGTGAAGAACTGTAAGGATTCATGTTGGAGAAGTTCCTGTAGGACTGTCTTCTGTGGAAGGGACCCCATGCTGGAACAGGGAAGAGTGTGAGGAGTCTTCTCTTTGAGGAGGAAGGAGTGACAGACACAACATGGGATGAACTGACTGCAACCCCCATTTCTCACCCCCCTATGTTGCTCAAGGGGAGGAAGAAGACAACTCAAGAGTGAAGTTAAACAAAGGAAGAAGGCCAGGGTGGAGGAATGGTGTTTTTAAGATTAGGTCTTATTTCTCATTATTGTACTCTCATTTAATAGGTAATAAATTAAACTATTTTGTCCCTGCATTGTCTACTTTACACGATTTCAATTGATGAATGATCTCCCCTTGTGTTCATTTCAAACCACAAACCTTTTATTATATTTATTCTTCCCTGTCTAACTGAGGAGGAGGACTGATAGAACAGCTTTGGTGGGTACCTGGTAGCCATTCAGAGTTAACCCATCACACGTGGCAAGAAAGAAGGTCGTTCAGCTTCCAGCAAGCTAGGACATAGGTACAAAAGTACTGGGTGTAGAGGTTGTAAATGGAATTTTCTTCAGTCAACTAAGAATGATGTTAGTCAATTGAGAGTTGTGGGATTCACTATGGACACTATAGAGATTGAGGACTCTGAACTTCACTGCAACTCTAAAATTTACTATTTTTCATCATTTCACTGTCTTCAGCTAAAAGACCTGTGAAAAATACGAACTTCTATCCATGCTGATTATTATATGATGAATCTTGTTTTGCATAGTGGAAAAACCTGCTATTTTTGTCTTTTTCTTATTTTTGATGAAAACATACACATTGCAGCAGATAAGGATATTTTTTATCATTTTTCACTCACATTCACCCTGGAAAACTAGGTTAATTTTCTTTCTTTTTCCATATTTGAAAGCTAAAAGCTAAAGGAACTCATACAGGAAATTACAGTTCTCCTTCTTTTAAGGCCAAGACCTGTCTAATTTTTCTGTTCAAGCAACCTCATAAGAGATTTAATCACATGACTTCAAGAAACCTTTAGACTTTAATCCCTCTTCAGTCCTTTCATGAAATTATGTGAGAAGTTACCAAAAGAGAAGAACATAACATAATCATTTGGACAATTAGTTAAATTCATTTGAGTTTCTCAGTTCATTAGCTTTAAAGAATTTATATCTACTTGAAAACAAAAACTGGGGTGTTCAGTTAGCTTGCTTTCTTCCTTGTGTGGAAAACAAGGAGAGAAATCAACATGATTTTGACTCTTGAAATCTCAGCTAGTATGCAGTAGATGCCAATTAGAAAGACAGATGGACACCTTAAGTTCCTCTAAGCCCATATGCTGAGCAACCTTATTAATTATTGCTGGTTTGGATAGCACAGACAGGTAGGTAGTCACACCATTTTGAAGGAAGATAGATGCCCTGTCTGAATTTGGTACATTAAATGCCTCATTTCTATATACGTCCTTATAAAAACATCAAATTGAGAATGGAGGTGTATCTGTTGTCTCTAAGGAGAAAAGAAAAGCCCATCTTTTTGTTTATGGTATAAAGCTTCAGGTCAATATAGTTTTAAATTAATTTTTATTTGCAGTTTTAAAATATAAGAGGGAGAGAGAGAACTGAGCAGGAAGATAAAAGAAAAGGGAAAAACATAGGAAATAATAACAATAAACAAATTCTAAAGCTAACTAGTAAGCTAAACTGACTTTAATTTTTCTGGTTTATTAAAACATTTTCAAGTCCTTGATGGTCTATGAAATCTGGTATCCCATCAATTATGATCTCAAAAGATTTCTGAAACATTTTTAAAGTGAGGAGTAAGTAAATTATGGGTTTGTCTTTTAAAGTGTGTTTTACTATGTCATTACTTCAAATAATGTCAGTAACTCAGTACCAGTCTGAATGGTTATGGAACATTTGTAATTCAAGGGGGTGTGATTATCAGTGTATATTCTGGTATAAAAAAGACTTTAGCCAGATTACTTTTTATCGGCTCATGAATTTAGATGCAGTTCCTTTAGCTCCATAATGCAGCTGTCTGGGGGTAGATATATGCAGTCCTCCAGATTGGCTGCCATTGAAAACTTGCAGTGTGAAACTTGATAGTTTGTATTGGGAGAAGAAACTCCACTGGTTCATGGGTAAAGACACTTTGAAGAAAAAAAAAACCAAAACAAAACAAAACAAAAATGTGTCAGACAAGCCATTCTCAAGCTGAGATCTGTTTCTGCAACTCATCCTATGGACAAAATGTCTATCATTTGAAGCCATTCGGTAGATTTAATGCATGTTTTACCTTCTTCCTCTGACAAACAAAACCTGCGCTGTCTCTGACATGAAACCATTAATTTAAAGGCCAAATTGATTCTTCTTAATTAGTGTGTTTGCATCTAGATTCTAAAATCATTTGCAAACTTGAGAGGGAGGCAGAAGCAAAGGTTGGCAAAATTCATAGTGCCAGCAATTTTCCATCCATTGAAGATTAAATGCAACGCACTCTGTATACACCTATGTGACTCACACACAGCGCAATAACTCAGCAGCTTCACATTATTTAATTGGCAAGGTTCATGCCTGTGAAAAACACCAACCACATAATGTAGAGTTAGTCAAGTGAACTTGGTCAAATGAGTTTTAAAAGATGACCAAAAGCCTTCTTATCAAGGAAGACACAAATCACAGTTGGGGTTAATGCACATTAGCATGTGGATAATACCATGTGCTGATCTCTGTCAGGACATTTCTGTGCATATTCCGTGCCTGAACACAGGCAAAGCTTTCTGATTGATCTGCTATAGTTGGACTTTGTCAGCTGAACCCTGTGAGCAAAAGACTTCCTTGGTAGGCACAGATGGAGATTAAGAAGTAAAGGACAGAATTTAGGGGAAAAAAGTATTAGGACATATTTCAGCAAATTAAAAAAAAAAATAAAAAATTAGGGTATATTAGAGCACTATGAATGGGAAAAAAGAAAAGTTTTAATGGTTCCTTTCAACTCCTGAGCAGAACCTTGAGAATACTGACAGCCTTCAGAGGAGATTTTGGGAACTGAGCTCTTCAGTATTCCAAAGCCTAGTTTGAACATGACTTCATGTCAGTGAGGACTGCAAAGCTTTGTGTTTTTTAAATGAAAACAAGGAAATAAATGGAAAGCAAAGTTATTCCTTTCTCTCTAAACAGGAGTAGAAAAAGCTGTAGGAAAGCTCATTAGTTCGTATTCCCACAGAAAGGCAGAACTGGTTTAATATGTTGTAGTGCAGAAATACAGCAGGGAAAAATCATCTGTAGTTAATGCTGAGTGTAAGGTGTTTAACAGGATTAGTATGGTCACCAATTTTGATAAGTGGAATAATACATATTGAGAAGAGCTGACTCTTTGGGGTTTGACTTGTGAACTTGCATCTTGGTGTCTGCTGGGAGGTCTCAATGTGCATCGCAGAAAACTTTATAATTCATCCCCCTGCTGTTAAATGTTAAACTTGCTTAAAAAACAAGCTGTGTGTCATTTATTTTGTCTCAGGTGAGTATAAAATTGTGCTGATGCTGAGTGCTTGGAATATTTTAACTACAACTTGCAAGGATCTACAGAATTCATTGATGTCCAGTCCAAACACAGCAGTGATACTGCTTAAGATAACTCTAACATGAATCAAAAGAAGAAGGTTTTGGATTTTTCATTTGGTTGCTGGGGGGAGAAAGCTTAGTTTGGTTATTTAGTTTATTTTTAATTGGTGTGGAAAAGGTACAGAAGTTGTAAGCAAGAAGAAACTGACTTAGCAGAAACCTAAGGGAAGGAAAAGTTTGGATGAAGCCCTTAGACACTGCAGCAACTGCAAGGGAGCTTTGTTGCTATTCCTTGTCCTCCAAAACCTGTTCTATGAGAGCAGTAAAATAAATAATACAAACCAGGGTGCAGTTTATGAGGTTTTGGTACAGTACTTCATGAATGTAAAGTGCTACGCAAGTGTCATTATTAGTATTATCAAGTGAGTTTCTCCTTGCATAAAAGAGAAAAAATGCATGAATATAATTGCTATGTCCTGAGTCACTGGGAGTTTTCATTAATCCAGTAAGACTGAAGCTTAAGATAAAGTACAGGGATCTTTATTGACTATAGCTATCTTTGCTGGTAGTCTACTTACATTTCTTGGCGTGCTTATAACCCCTTAACATATACATCTTCACGTGTATCTGAGGTCTGAAGTGCCTCAACTTGTCCTTTTTCTTCCCCCTTTTTTGGGTAACTTTCCTCTTCAGGATGTATTTGAGTACAGGTTTAAATGTAAGCATACATTGATATCCCATTGCTACCAGTGAGATTTAGGCATTTCCCTGAAATTTAGTAGTTTGCTGGAAAAGGAGTGATCTACAAAAACATAGCATCCCACTTCCATAAAAATTAAACAAAATAGTGTCAAAATAATTCTTGATTTGATATAAAGAATAATCTTGATTCAAAGAAACATTAATTCTTTATATCTTAATTAAATTCACTTTCATGCAATAAAAAACTGTAAAAAATATTAAATCAAACAATTTTTTTTTCTTCTGTAAATATATTACTGTAGAGTAATGTACAATTATTGAAGATAAGAGATTCTTTGATGGAACAAGGGTAACATACATATAATTTCCCTAGTAAGCACCAGCTCAAACGCTGGCTGTTTTTCAGGTCAGCTTGGGTTTTGGGGCTTTGGGGTTTTTTTGTGTATGTGTGTGGTTGGTTGGTTTTATTGTCACTCAAATGATGGATTAACTGAAGACAGGGAAGTCAAGCAATTTGCCCAGGTTTGCCTTCAGGTGAAGAAAGGTTTGCACCTATTAAATGAGCAACTGTAGGTAACCTTATTCATTAAACATCAAATATGCATCTTCATTGTGTTAAAAGCTCTGTGTAGTCATAGTTAAATAACAAGAAGCTGCTGAGTCTCAGCATTGATTGGCAGTGTTCATCAATCATTATTCTGGCAAGGGTCTTCAAGAACATATCACTTTGTAGCATATGTGGCAGGTTTGAATGGGATTATTTCAGACTGGTTTACTAATAACTGTCATGCCTAAAATCTCAGCACAATAAGAATACAACACTCGTGCCAATCGCACACCTTGTGCCAATCTTAATTCAGATAATTCCCTGGATGGTCTTGATCCACACAAATACTCCAAACCAAACAACAAACCTTCAGGGCTGGGGAGAAAAAAATGGAGCAAAATATCAAGAACATGATTGGAGTCTGCCCTGTCATTAAGGAAAGGACACAGTGTTTAGTACTAAAGACCTAATATTTCACTGGGTCACGCAACTCACAATACTGAAAACTGCCGAATACAGGAAGGAAAAGCAATCATTTCAAATGACAATTATTGCAAAAATTCCTACTGATTGAAGGGACAAGTACTTATACATACTACTTTATGGAAATAACAGTGTCCAAGGTCCTGTTATCATCATGTTTGAATCACAGACTCACAAATTTCTACAGGATTGGCACAATCACATTTTAAATAACATGTGATCCTAGGGAAAGGTCTGCTTGGTATTGCAGAGGGAAGCTCGGCATTCCACAATGGAAGAACTCTTTTAAAGTGACTTGTGAACCATTAAATAGCAGAGGAAACATCGCTGATATTATTTGGCCTTCCTGTCTTGAAACTTTACTAAGGAACGGAGGAAAGAAGTATGTTTTTTCTAGGTTCCCTGTAATAATAAGTGATGAAAATGAGAACAGCATCTTTAGAGAACGATTCACTTCTTAAAGGTCTAGGGCTTTGGGGTGCAGTGGTCATCTCACACTACAACATGTTTATATATTCGTATTTAAGTGGATAATTCTACTAAGGACAATAAAATTGTTCTGGAAAAAAAATGTGCAAATGAGACCTATAGTGCATCCAAATGATGTTAGAAGTATTTTATAGATTAACAAGGACATGCAGGAATACGTTTTCTTAAAGATACACGAAGAAGACAGACTCAGAAATAAGAATTCTGAAGACCTGAGTTCTTATGCCTAGGTCGTAGTCATTAGACTTCCTTCATCTCTGATTTACAAAAGGACTTAGCCTTTTCATCTAAAGGGTGAAACGTCCATGAAGAGCTGATAATTCTCACAAGTTTGTTTTGTTTTGTTTATTTTTATTTTGCCCAGGAAGATATCTCCAAAATTGTTCTTTACAGCATTCAGCTGTACAAACCATACAGCAGGAAAAAAAAACAAACCCAAACCAAACCTTAACCCCCCCCAAATCCAGACTATAACTAGTTAGGACTGATATAATTTTTGTTTTGTGTTGAGCAGCATTAATATTATAGGATTACAATGCATATTCTGAGCTTTCGGCAGGCAATGGTAAAGGAAATAGTGAATAATAATTTATATATGACTAACTTAGAATTATGATCAATGTATTGTTATCTCATCTACAGTGGGATAACCCATCAATATGTTATTAAAGAAAGTCTCTTTTGGTAACATGAATGGAGATATGTCCTGATGATGATATGGCTATTTTTTTCAAGAGACTAGAAGTAGTCATTTTTTTATTTGTCGAGGTTGCTTCAAATATAATCTGGGAAAGAGTGCATGTGAAAGCAGAAAATTACAAGGCTTGACATCAATGTCCTCCATTAATAGTAAATAGAACTTTTTATTATTTTTTTTTCCGACATCTTCAAATGAGTATTGCAAGTACATCCACAAAGCGCTATGTCATTGGCCACCTCTTATGCAAAATGGATTGTGGCAGTAGACCAGGCTTCTTTTCACCAATGTAAATCTCAGTCGTCTGAGTACATTTATACTTGGCCTGGCAAGATAGTATAGCAGTATTCATATATCATTAAGGAGCAAGAAGAGCAGGCTAGAGAGCAGCGGAAAGTGAACCAGGAGCTGAGGTTGACAGCAAGAAGAGCAGGTCTAGTGATGGAACCAAGGGTCAGACACAGACAGCAATTCCCAGACTAATGCATAGTGATGAAAGAAGTCTGAGGCCAAGACGGGAAATCTAATCAGTATATCAGGGTCAGCATAAAACGAAGACTGGGGCATGCCTGCAGTGTAGTTCAGAAAAGGACCAAGATTAGGTCCTGTGTATTTGCCCCGTCCAAATTTATTTCACAGTTTTGGAACGTGGACACTGGACCATAAAATCTTGTCTACCTCAACACATGGATATCTGGTTGCAAACAAGATATCTTCTCTTTGTGGAAGACCAGTCCTCCATTTTAAAATTGATCACAGCTCACTTCAAATGGAAAAAAATAAAGCCATTTCCTGAGATTTTGAGAAAAATAATAAGCGATGTAAGAAAATGTATAGACTAGCTGCAGTACTGTGGAAAAAAAACCCTCAGAAAGATGTTTGGTATCATCTCCTAATTAAGACTTGTTCATGATTCATTTTTTAACTCTCCTTTTCTATTGTCTTTTCAAGCAACAAACAATGAGGATTTTTAATGAATAAAAATAAAATTTTCTGGCTTCTTATTTTTGAAGAGAAGTATTACGATGGGATGGATAAAATATTCTGATTTTTACTGATAGAAGTGATTTTCCTGAAACAACGAAAGGAAAAAAAAATTTTCTCTGCAGAATTGTAACAATCATGAAGACAGAGAATTAGTCCAAATTACAATGCTTTGAAAAATGTGTTTCTGTTCTGTTACTAGCTACTGTTGACAACCTTCCTCATTCGTTTGATGGAATTGTCTTTTATGGGATCAATTCCCACGAAATTATAGGGATGTTATAGGAAATAGCCAATACATCCTTTCTGTTTTACTGGAATATTCTGGATATTCCTAATATAATTATTTCCTCCAGGTCTAAATAAAAATAATTTTAATCGACTGCAAAAAGTTTGATTAATATGTAGATTTGGAGATGAATGAACATAAACATCAGAAGTATCATTACGAATCTGGACAACACGATGTTTTGGAATCAGAGATTATCTTTCTGGCTGAATCCAAGATAACCATGAGGTCAAGTACTAGTCATAGTGGTGATGTATATACGAATATTATAAAGTGAGTTTCACTAAATCAGATCAAAGTATACTAGTGAGAGGCAGGGCAAAATTTCTGGGTTTATTTTGGGTGGTCGTTGGTAGGTGATCACAAGTAGTGAAGCCTGGCATGTGAAGCCGTGGCAAACTGAAGGTCTTGTGTTGCTTTATCACATTGTGTGGAGGTGGAAAACAGCTGCAGCGGGTTTTCTCCTTCATTAGGTGAAATCATCATGATGCACCTCTCATTGAAGCTATTGATGAGAGAGCAGAGGGGTTCTGCTGTAAACTCACTGGGTTCTCTATGTAGGACACAAAACATATACTTACTCTGAAATCCAGGTCTTCCTTAAACAATGCTTTTCTTTGTCACTATAGCAAATGTTTCGTTCTTGTTCTTCTGGGTCCATGCCTCTTGCTGTGTAGTGCCTTCACTTCTGCTGGAGACAGGGATAACGTGGTCACAGATGATTTTTTATGTTTATATATCTGAGCAACTTTCTGCACAGATACGGAATTTATTCCACAGAAGCATAGATCTAAACTCAGCCTTTATGTTTCTGTTTTGTACAAGTGTTGTAACAGTGAGAAGTCACGTTAAATGCTTGCTGCACGGTCTTGCCTTTCTCTTCCTCAAATAATAGAGTACTAACAAAGAGCAGCCCAAGGGAGTGCTACATATGGCTAATTTCAGGAAGATAGCTTATACCTTGGAGACCTTAGCCCCCAAAATGTCGTGTTCAAAGAATTGTTCAGATACAAAAAAAGGGATATTTTCAAATTTGCTGCTGTTCTCCCTTTCTCTTCACTTTTTCCTGACACAATTCTAAGTCCCAATAAATACGCAGATTTCTTAATACAATAACTAATTTCATCTAGAAATCTGAAATCTAGAGATGAAACATAACTAGACATCTTAGTCTGTTTTAAGATCTAATCCCTATGCTACCTACTTCACTTCTGGGGAACATCCCTCAAGAGTTTTTAAAGCACAGAAAATTAGATGTTTACAAGCAGTTACACAGTCGATGCTAAAAGATTTAGTATGAATTTCTCTATATACTGAGGCTTCAAATGGCCACCATTGAGAAAAGAATGTGTAATATTATGAAACTCTTTCCCTTTTAGTGTTTGTTTTTGGAATTATTTTTTATGTGGGATCTGGAGAGCAAGAAAAAGAAAGAAAGAGGTAAATGGTCAGAAGATGAGCGCAGGCACAGAGGCACATTTCCATGGCCTAGATACTTATCTGTGGGACATGGCGGTTCCAGGTTTGCGATAAATTATAATTATGTATAGTCTACTTTCCTGTGGGAAATGAAGTAACATGATCAGTTGGTCTGCACATATATCTGTGTCTCCAAAAATACCTTTCTGAACTTGTTGACTGTTGTAAACCCAGTGGGGCTGAGGAGTGATGATCTCAAGATAATTAAGTACTCAAAGATTTGAAAAAAAAATAATAATAGAGAAAATAAATGAGGTATTTGCAGTAGCTAGATAGAACACATGGATATTTTTATCTTGTAGATGTTGAATAAAACTCTTCTTACAATCAAAGCAATTCAAAATCTTTTCACAAATGCCAATAAGTCATCAAGGCAGTTTCCAAAACACCGACAAAAAAAAGCAGAGAATTTCCTGGCTTTGAGAGTGTTTAAAGACAAAAAACCCACAAACTCTCTCTGTTTCACCAGTGTAAATGGCTCAATGTCTACTTATATTGATACCTTTACTAATAAAAATAAACCTCTACAGATAATCTAACAGGAAGATAAGAAATAATATTATCAGTAAATATAGAGATAACAGAAAATTCTAACAATTTAGTAAAAAGTCAATCAACAAAAAAATCTCACAAATCTTTTGAAAACCAGACTTCTTTAGCTTCAGTTCTTGTGGCTGTCATTTATAGATCTTCACTGTTTTCCTTTCCTGGTACTGTTCTTAACTTTTAATCCATTTTTCTTCATAATTTGTTTTCATTTGTTTTGTGCTTTTGTGGCACAGAAAGCTACAAAATCTCTGAAATAGTCAACTATGGAATAATCCATAAGATCGTGTAGTTTCTTCAGAATTAAAGTCATAATTCTGGCAGCTTGAAGTCATGGATAAGTCATGACACTTTTCAAAAGTGGCAATGTAAATGCTGCTATCTAAGACAAAGTGTAATTTGAGTGCTTTAATTTTCCTGCCCAGTCTGGGAATGGCAACTACACTCTTTCCATTTTCTATTAAAAATAAATTTAAATTCTGGATGTAATATGTGACAATCCTTAATTTCTTTTCTAAATAATTTGTAAAACATTTTGAGGCGTATAACATTTTGAAGGAGGTATAATGTGTAGTTTTGTATGTTTGTGTGTACATATAAGTAGACTTCTCGGGGAAAAGTCTAGGCACTAAAAAATTCTGAAATGTAAGAATTAAGATTTCCTATGAAACCAGCAGTTTATCTCATTACACTATAGGACTTTGACTACAGCCAGTATGGAAAAAGTCTTTCCTGCTTCTGACATGAGACCTTTCAGTTGTGAAAAAAGATATGTTCGCTTCCTTACCATAGCCAAATACAATGCACTAACATGTGTTATAACCTCAAACTAACAGTAAAAAGGCATCCTTCATGGTCACTGCTGTTGGTTTTAGCATTAAATCTACATAACACATATATTTATATACATATGTCTACTAATACATATATACACATATAAACATAATACCAAACACCCCCTCCAGACATATATGTATTTCATATAAGCATGCTCATACAAACATTAAGATTACATTTCTAAAAATAAGAATACACATTCTTTTTTTCCTTCCTGAAAATTTACTTTTAAGTTTCAGGTTGGTTGCTGTTGTGAAGGAGAAAGGGAATGTAGAAATGGTGGAATTTAATTTTAAAGATGAAAAAATAAAAACAACTGGTTAATGTTTAGAAAAAAAAAAGTAACCCAGCAAATTAATCATTTTAGCTCTCTAGATTTGAGAGGCTGCTGGTTATACTGATAGAAGGAAGAGCTCATTACACGGGGAACACATATGGTGTTCTTAAAATATTGCTCCTGAAAGACATTATTTTAAGAAACATTATTTACTGTGTATGTAATAGAGTTTTGTTATTTATGGTCAGGTAGTTCTTAATTGGAAGTAGGCTGGGTGCCTTCCAAAGGGGCTGGTACTGTTTGCCATGAGTCTTTGGCTGATAATCAAAGAATACACATTTAATTATAGGCTAGAATTTTGTCTTTCTTTAAAGGGGGATTTGGGGAGGATTTAATCAGCATTCTGTGGGGTAACCCTCTGAAATATCCTCAGCATCCCATTCTGCAGAAGGACCTCTCCTTTGCAATTCACTAAATGATTTATGTTGCTTACGTTCCTCTTGTTTTTTAGACTGCCAAATTATAGAATTATAGATTTCTAGAAGAGTTTTTTGTTGGAAGGGACCTTTAAAGGACATCTAGTCCAAACCATCCTGCCATAAGCAGGTAGATCTTGAAACAAAGAAATTGATACTTAATAGTTTAATTTAAGTATTAAGGCAGATACACTTTATAAAGAGCTGGAGAAGACCCGAGATTAGTCCTCAGAGTGCTTCTACCCGACAGTGATTTCAGAGAACTTTATATAAAGAGGGGTGTTTTCATATTCATATTTTTCCATGAAGTGACAAGGACACCTTATTCCTGGAACCTCATTGCATATTCCGGGGGATGAAGTCAATCCCACACAGAATTGTTAAGGTGTAGTCATATCTGAAAAGGAGAAGGAGAAAAAGGAGAGGGAGGAGGAAGAGGTGGAGGAGGAGGAGGAGGAGAAGAAGAAGAAGAAGAAGAAAAAGAAGAAGAAGAAGAAGAAGAAGAAGAAGAAGAAGAAGAAGAAGAAGAAGAAGAAGAAGAAGAAATCCCACTGAATTGAAGTACTAACATATTTGTGAAATTTAACAAGAGTTTTCTTTAACACTGAATTACTTTGTCTCTCTTCTTTTCTGTAACACACAGGAAAGAGTGCTCTTTGATATACTTCTCTGAAAAATCTTCCTGCCTCTTATAAAAGCACAGTCTCAGTCTTGTTCCGTGACCGATTTTTTTGTTGTTCTTAAAATGAAGTGTGTACATTTTCTCAATCATGTTTGGCTGTCATACAAGGAAAAGCTTCTCCTCAAAGGGGAGTTATGTACATTACAATAAGGAAAGGCAGTAAAAGAAGATGCAAAGGAGGAAAGAGACAGATAGCAAAGACAAGACATGTAACTCAAAAGGGCATTAAGGCAGATCAGTGTGTAGTCTGCAGATTTTACTCTGTTCTACTCCACCTTGATTTAAAGTGTTTGCACATCATAACACAACAGAGTTAGAACAGGGATGTCAAGAGGACTGATGCTTCTGTGATATGGCATTTGGAAGGGACTGCAGTCCTCACTGGACTTTATATAGAGACTACACATTCTGACTCCACTTAGGACCTACCATTACGAAGGACCATGAAAAGTTATTTAAACTCTCTAACCTTTCCACAAAATTAGGAGGAAGAAGAAATTTTTTTATTCAAAGTAACTAATCCCTTTCTCATACAGAGAAATTTATCCAGCCTCTTTCTATGCCAGTGTGGCTGTTTTCCAGGTCAATGTGATTTGTTAGGAATAATAATCAAGATTCCGGTTTTGAACATATTAATAAGATATTTCTAAAATCTCACATCAGAAACCAGTCCTATAGATTTCATTTCTCTCATTCTCTATGAAATATATGTCGTCCTTTCAGTTCAGAGCTGATTAAATTATCAAAGTATTGGTTCATCCCCTTTCCCTTTTGCATAAAACCGGGTCCCTGAATTCATTGTTCAGCCACATACAGTGCCTTATATTCTGTGCTACATACTGCCGTGACTTGTTCTGTGCAGCTGGCACAGAAATTTCGGTTTCAGGGCCAAGAGAGATTAAAACTTTTATAGCTTCACCGATTTAGTTTAAGACTAGAGACACCACGAGCTTTGAAGTACTAAAAATACTACCTGACAGCAAAAAAGTTTAACACAGATACTCACACATACGCACACACACACAAAATATGTGTAGATGGTTGGAGTTTTATGATGATCCCCCGAGGAGCAGATTAGAAAGAATTCTTTTTGTTTGTCACAAAGAGAAGGCAATAGGCTGTTTGCCTTATGCCAGTTTTTCCCCTCTCCCTCCTTCTCTTCACCCTCAAAGCTAATGTGTCGTTCAGTAAAGCCCATCAGTCCTGCAAGAATATAACAGAATTATTCATTATTTCACTTGATGCCCCAAAGATTGAAAAATAGTTGTTACATACCAAGAGATGATTGTGGGCTGAAAGATTAATAGGCGTAAGGATTCGCCAGCTGTCCACTCTGTTCAGAGAGGAGGGAAAAAAAGTATATGTAAATCACTTTGGCTGCTGGCAGATATTGTGGTACAATATTTGCTCAGTTCTGGGGTCACCATAAAAAAAAAATGCTCTGCTTCATTTTGGCCTTAGTACCTTCCTACCCCACACTGTGTCATGATGGACTGTATCATTAGCACCTGAACACCAAGAGCTGACTTGCTCAGGGGCTCACACCTTTAGCACTTCATGCAAATTATTTTCTTTCTATGCAACTGACTTTTCTGTGTGGAAAAGTTTAAACAGAAATGGTTTCAAAGTATAAATTAATGAAACCCTTCCTCCACCCCAGCCCCTACTACTCACTTTCTGTTTTCCTCCATGTCTGGAAATATAAACTCTAAACTACTGCATATAAATCTGTTTTTCACATTCTTTGAGTCATAGGACAATGCAGCTTTCTTTGTAACAGCATCATGTCTGGCTTGAATGTTTTGTTTGTTTGTTTGCTTTTTATCAGTAACATCAACTGTGTTCAGAGCATCAAAATCGGTATTACATAGATTACAAGCAAAATAATAGAAGAGAGTATGGAGAGATACATAAACAGAAAATAATGGGGATTTTGGAGGACAGGAAAGAGACAGATTATCAATGAAGTAAATCCATAAAATCATTATTTGATTGTTATGAATGATAGGTATTTTGATATGCTGTTATGTTCCCTTTTGGACTAATTACAGAAATACTGAGAGACACCATTTACATACAGTTAAAACTTCATAGACTCACATAAAATGTTCCCTACTTGTGATATAGAAGGTAAGACTATAATATTGCAAACTATGTGATCAGTAAAGAGAAAAATGAGTGTTGCTAGGGTGATTCAATGGAGATACCTCTTCCTTTCCTACAGAGGTAAGTTAATATTCAGTTTACTACAGAGCTAAAAGTTAATTTAAAAAAGACACTTCAGTTAGGATAAGAGCAGAAAATAAGGAAGAAGAAATATCTGTCACAGACATAACAGTTACTAGAGGAACTGAGAAGACAATACTGAAATTCTTATTTTCCAAGATGACAAGTCATGTTGTAATACGCTTTTTGAACAGAATGAACGAATGGATTTGTTAACCCAGCTAATAGAGACCCCCACCCAAAGGGATGCAATACTGGACTTGATAGTCACTAATAAAAGTGAACTCAGCAGTGACATTAGGATTAGAGACAGCCTGGGCTGCAGTGGTCACACACTGGTGGACTTCAAGGTCCTGAGGGATATGGGGTGAGTGAGGAGTAAACTGTAGAAAAGCAGACTTCCAGCTCTTCAAGCAGTTACTCGGTAGGAACCCCTGGGACATAGTCCTCAGGACAAGGGAGCAGAACAGAGCTGGCAAATATTTAAGGATGCTTTCCATGAGACACATGAACACTCAGTCCTCAGATGTAGGAAATCAGGCACGAAAGGGTACTTACAAAAAACAGGCTGAGAGAGTTCAGAATGTTCAGTCTGGAGAAGAAAAGGCTCCCAGGATATCTTATAGTGACCTTCCAGTACTTCAAGGGAGGCTACAAAAAAGCTGGGAAAGGATTCTTTACAAAGGCTTGTAGCAACAGGACAGTGGGCATAAACTGGAGAAGGGCAGATTTAGACTAGACATAAGGAGGAATTTCTTCACCATGAGAGTGGTGAGGCACTGCACAGGTTGCCCAGGGAAGTCATGACTGCCCCATCCCTGGAGATGATCAAGGCCAGGGCAGCCTGATCTAGTGGGAGGTTTCCTTGCCCATGGCAAGTGGGTTGGAATTAGTTGATCTTTAAGGTCCCTTCCAATCCAAACTGTTCTATGGTTCCACAATTGTAACTTGTGGCAAAGTATTAAAGAAAACTTGGAAGCTGAGCTTGTTGAAACTCTATAAAAAACTCCTTTTTCCTTAAGTGGAAATCTTACTTTGGAGGAGAATTTACCGTATGATACAAGTGTTCACATTTAGAAATGCATTATGCACAGTTAGCAAGTGTGAAAGTTTGAAATTTTTAATCTTGGCAAAGGAGAATGAAATGTTTGATAACTTTAAGGACTCTTCAAGCTGATTACCTACATATTCTGAGAAAGATTAGAGGAAGGCTTGCCCAGAGGTAGAATTAGTAATACACAAAAATGTTTTCTCAAAACAGCCTTATGTGTAAAGATGACCTCTAACGTGTTTATATGTTTTGTAATAGAAAAAAAGTAATAAAAGTTAACCAGCTGCAGGTGGTGTTATTGTTCCTGAATTCCATGTCTTGTAAATTCGAGGAAAAGATATAAGGATTAAACACCCCTGGAAGACAGGCATTGCTGTAGCTGAGCTTAAGGGATTTCAGTCTTTAAGGTCCACTATAGAGAAATTACCTCACTCTGATTGCCTAGTTGACACAAATGCTTGCCAAATGACAGCGTATCTTCTTACTGAAAAGCTCTGCTAATGACTAAAAAAGTTATTACTGTTCTAGCCAGGCTTGGCATACTGCCATACTGAATTACAAAAAATAAACTGTTAATTCTTTTACCTCCGTTCAAAGGGGCTACAGTTCAAATTCAGTCCTGTCAAACTCAATAGGAATTTTGTGATTGTCTGTTTTGTGATCGGCTGGTGTTTTTTGAGATCATAAAATCTCTTAAGCTTAAAAGGACCGAAAGCAAAAAAACTTAAATAATTACTGCCACTGTTGTAGTAAGCTCCTTATGCATTGAAAAGAAGAAATACAGAATTATGTGAGAGAGATAACAGTGCAAATATAAAAGTAACCAGGAACTAACAGTAGATTACAGCTGGAAACACGTTCCTTCTTCCTTTTTTTTTTTTAAGACTTAATTGTGGGCAGTGCAAGGACTGGGAGCTTACTCTTGAACAAAGTATGTATCCTGGTTTCAGATGGGATAGAGTTAATTTTCTTCCTAGTAGCTTATATAGTGCCGTCTTTTGGATTTAGTGAGAGAACAATATTGATAACACAGATATTTTAGCTGTTGCTAATGGTGCTTATACTAAGTCAAAGACTTTTCAGCTTTGCATTCTCTCCATCAGAGAGGTGCACAAGAAGCTGAGAGGGACCATAGCCAAGACAGCTGACCTAAACTGGCCAAAGGGATACTCCATACCATAGGATGCCCTGCACATTGTATAAACTAGGGGGGCGCAAGGGGATGGAGGAGCTCTGATCTCTGCAGGGGTAGAGGCTAGGCATTGGTCAACAGGAGTTGAGCAATTGCAAAATGCATCACTAGTTGTTGTCAGTTATCATCATCATCATTATCATCATCCCTTGATGTCCTAATAGACTGTCTTTATCTCAACCCACAAGTTTTACTTTTATTTCATTTCTCCTCCCTATCCATCTGTGGGGTCTCTTAGGTTCCTTTAAAAGGTCCTAAAAGCTTCATAAGCCCCTAGTTATTCGAGCCAAGATAAAACAACTTCAGTGAATTGATTTCATTGGACATTTATATTGTCTTAGTCTATGGCTGTGGCTGTTTGTAAATAGGTTTTCATTTGTAGGAGAAAAAAGGCAAAAGTGAGAGAAAGAAAAGAGGAAGAGAGTGAGATTCCACCGTCTTTGGATTCAGTGCCAGTCTTCTGAGTTGTCCTGTCATTGAGGTCTTCAGCCTGTGAGCTCGCACCTAGGTGTCTGGAGTAACACCTTTTGTGCAGTGCTATTTCATGCCCCTTCCTCCTCATCAGCATTGCAAGGGATGAGGGCATAACTCATTAGCATCGAAGGCAAGAGGAGGCACATCTTCTCTCTGTGCTTGTCAGGCAGGGGTCTCTGAGGGCCCATGACGGTGTTTTGTATCGCTTACCCCCAGAATGTGAGGCGTAGTGTTCACAGATGGGTCAGGCACAACTTCTTCCCTGCTCAGGTTGGCTGATTATTGGGAACTCAATTCCCGGAGCGAAGCCTAGCTTTCATTCCCCTTCATTCCTTGGCGCAGTTCCTGTTCTTACAGCAACCAAAATGCAGTACATACTGTCTGGAGAATGTTTAGACCATTTTAACTAATCCAAGCTGAAAACGTTTGAAATGTTCTAAGTCAAACAGTATATCGCAGGGTGGAGTGAATGAGTGGCTGTGTGATGCTTTGTTACTGGTGGATCAATGAAATCACAATGGTATAGACACAGGATATATATAAGTGCTCATCGCATTCGTGCTTTTGGCCTGTTGTTAGCCCTAATTCTGACTAGTACAGTCTGAGAATATGTATTAGTCTAAGTTTGCCAGCTGGCTGAACTATAGTCAGTAAACTGGATAGACTTCCCATTGAAATCTTGAATTCAACTTCGAGTCATATAAGACTCTCACAGACGTCAGACGGACTTATAGATCTTCAGTGACCTCAAAACTCAGATTCTAGTTTATTTTAAGTGGATCATCTTTTACACTGTGCATCTAAAATTTGCCCTGTAGGAAAATACTGGGTTTATTGATACTCCCTAGAAAGGACAAGCATTAAGAGCGCTCTCAAGGCCAGCTGTGTCTGCCTCTTGTATTGCAGCCATATTCCGAAGCTTACATGCTTGCCCACTCATAAAAGATCCTCCATGCCCAAGCCTTCATATATTTATATCACAAGGCACATGGTTGAGGGTCTTCATGTATGAATTATGGCATAAGAAAGTGGGCTTTCCTACACAAGTCCACCTTGGTCTCCTCAGCCACCCTTTGGCCCAGTTCACATACATGTCTTTCTCCGCTTCTTTGCAGATGAGATCAATCTGCATTATAAGTTAGAGTGCCAGCATTACTTTAAATGTATTTGTCTCTGCTTACGTCTCTCAAGAAAGACACCTTAAGGTAAGGTCTTCCAACATCTCCTCCTCCTTCCACAATTTTCAGGAAGCCCAGAGGCTGTTCACTAAGCAGCTGTCCAGACAGAAGATACAAGGAAAGGTGAATATGGTGATCTTAGGGCCCCTGTGGAGGCTTCTTTCTCATCTTAGGAGAGACACAGTGATAGCTCTGTGCTTCCACTTCTCTGCTCAAATAAGGAGGAGATATTTCCTTCCCTTGTAGGGGTTTCACAAAGCTTAATTCATCAGTGGTCTGTGAGAAACCACTGTGAGGGAGTTTTTGAAGGCATGAGTAACTCAGAATGGCCTAAATAATTTATCCCTTGCTTTTTCGTTTACTCAGTAGGCTTCTCTTTAAAATGCCTCTAGCTCTTTAAAGTTTGGAAGCACACGGTACTTGCAGAAAGAAAAAAAAAATTACAAAGAAAAATGCATAATGTATGATAATGTTGAAAGTAGCAAGAATTAAAGTAAATGGTCTGATATAAAAAGGGTTTCAAACAGGATTAATAATTCTGCAATTTGTTATACAAAGTCAATTTTTCCACTTCCAAAGCTAAGTTGCCTGGTGGGGTTTATTGGCTCACTCATTATTAGGTATATATCACTTTTATTGTTTCACATTTTTATGTGTTTATAAAAAAAAAAGACATCATTCATGAATAAAACATTTTTGCTCTAAGCTGCCATATATGAAAGTTGGTCTGAGAGCCTATATTCTCTTTTATTGCAAAAAGGGAAATACATTGTATATTTATATATTTATATATTTATATATTTATATATTTATATATTTATATATTTATATATTTATAGAATAGTCTACATTGGAAGCTTATGTGTGTTTGTATGCATATGAACATATATATGCATATGTATATATGTTAATACAGTAATACGCGTATGCATCTATTGTGTATCTCATTACCATTTATATATAAACTGATCTTTGAAAAAAGACCTAATGATACTAAGATTTTTTTTTCTTCCTGATAAACCTTCCAAAGCCTGCCCTCATCTGCTCAATCTGACCTATTCTGGATGGCATCTTTCATAAATGTCAGTTGCCTTTCCCCTTCCCCTATCCATCAAATTTCTCAGCTGATCATATCCACTCTGCTAAAGCCTGGTTCCTCTCCTAATCTATGGCAGAATGGCTCCCATCCAAATGTCACCTTACAACACTAGACATGATTGAGCATCCAGGCAGCAGCCAATGTACTGGTACAGATGATGTGAGGAAATGTTAGCTTGATAGATAATAGTTTTATTTTTGGTCTTCTTAATCACTCTGCACCTGGTAGGAGTTTTATATGAGCGGATAAGTGGTACCAAGAGACAGATAGAAGTTGATGGGGAACATTTTTGTGTATGAATTCATTTATTTATTTATTTATTTATTTATTTATTTATAAAATTTGGGTGAAAGAGTTTTTGTGGGGAGATTTTTAGAGACAGTTTTTTATTTGTTTTTCCTTCAGTTTACGAAAAATAGTTTCCTGTCAGCAAATTTGTGCTGGATTTTTGGAGTTGATAAAAACAGAAATTAAAAAGAAGTCCAACAAACATAATTTCTGTTTATCTGGGGGAACTCACTGTTATAAAAGCAGTTTTAAAAATGGAGATTCTAATGAGAGCTCAGCCTTTGACCTTAAGACTCTGTCCTCTTTAGTGGTGAGAGGTAAATTTCATTTGCTAACTTCATCTATGCCATGGCACAAATAACTCCATAAATGCTCCATAATTGTGCTGTGATTATATGGTTATTGCTGCACATTGTCAACAAAATTATCACCCTGAGGCCCCATAGCTCCAGTGTATGGCACATGGTAATTAGTTAAGAAAGGACTAGGATCTAAGAGGCTCTGGAGGAACTCCTTCAGCAAACACACAGAGCAATTAGCATGTTGGATGGACACCTCCAAAGACAGCAATAACGGAGACTGGATCAGGGAACACATTCTAAAAAATGTGAGGCACAAATTTAGTAGAGGACTGAAAGAATTACAAGCGAAGAGGAAGAAAAGCAGAGTAACAGCATTGTTCAGCATCTCACAGTAATAGTTGCCAGGCTAACTTGTGCACTTGTCATCAGACAAAGATCACATCAAGGCCAAGGAAGACTTTCTACTGTTACAAACTGCCTCCCTTTTGTTCTTGAAATCAATAGCTCTTGCATCTGCAAACAGAGTCAAATCTGAAGTAGAGCTCAGAAATTTTAAGGGAATCATGAGACAAAGACTAGAAAATACCAACTGCATTTGTTTCCTGTCTGTTTGGAAATATCTGGACTGTCCGCCAGCCAGAAGGAGAGAGACTGTAGTGTCCTGTTAAGGCCAGAACCATAATCGTTCTCAGATTTGGCCCTCCTGTATCTCCACTCTGGGCTCAACTTTGCTGAAAACTATCCTTAAGCATCTTAGGTGGTATAATTATGAGGGCAAATATAGCATGGACTAGTCTGTCACTAGGTATCATTACTTTGCTTCTCTCAACACAGTGCAGTTTCTTTGAGTTCCACCTGTAGATAGATTAACTATGCAGATAAGAAGCATGTGGGACATAGGCTTTGTTGTACTTAAATGTCTGGAGGCACGCTGCTCAAATTATTCCTTTCTCTCACTGATTAGCTCTCTGCTTGGTCTGATGGTTCTTTTTCTTGGACTTGAAGCTCGTCATATGTAATCTAGAAATTTTAGACTTTAGTAGGTCTGCGTATTTTCTTACCTACCTGAAGTTAGATGATAGCTGTAGGTCTTTTCGTGGATTTAATCATAAATTATTTGGTTAAGGTCATGTGGAAAGACTGTTGCAGAGCAAGGACCTGAACCCAGCTCTGCAGCACCCCAGATTCCTGCCCTAACCACTGACACATCCTTCTTCCCACACACTCTCTCTTACCCCTTGCTGCTCTTGGCATGGCTTCTTCCTGTCCTTATGCCAAGGGAAGAGGGCAGGTGGAGGAGAGCCAAGTGTATCAGACCCATGCCACTCAAAACCACTCTTGCAATGGAGGGGTGCGTTTACAGCTTTTCCTTTCAGGCAGATTTTTGGTTGCTTTTCCTTGCCTCATTAGCACAAAGCAGCTGGAGTTGAGGCCTTGGCTTGACCCCAAAGTATGGTCTGTGTGAGACTACCGCCAGAAGCGAACTGCTTGACTGCTTGCTGCAGTGAATAATCACCTGGTTTTTGCACTTCTTTGCTTGCCTGTTACTCAAATGAGTAGAAGTTTAACTGGACAAACTACTCCCAAGCTAAGCAAGTTTTCACCATCAAATTTATTAAACTCTCTTAAAAAATCTTCTTCTACAAAATGAGAATTTCCAACAAGATTTTAAGTTGTACAAATTAAAATACTGAGAGCCAAATTTATCCCAGTAGTGTATCCAAGGGCTTGAGCATAAAGCTACAGAAAGACGAATTGTTCTGAAATGTATATGTTGAATATTTAATGCAAATGCAACAGACCATAACTGCATGTCCTGCAGGTAAAATGCAATTATTCTAATTACATTGCAATTACTGTACAGCTACAGAGTAAATTACCTGATTATTTGCATTCTGTGCTATAAAATGTTCTAGTTCAGTCTCCAGACCCATGCAAACCTGTTTCCCTTGCATAAGAATTCCAGATATTTGGGTTAACAGGAATCGCCCTGTCATTGCAAGATGCAGGTCTAGGATACTGACCCGTTTTTTTAGCCCTTCTTCACATCTTATTGTTGCCTTCCACTTACCTGTTGGTGTTATGCTTTAGTTGCTAGAGACAGAGTGGCATTCACAATATTTGCCTCAGTGGTCAGGGGTGGTGTTGTTGCTAATGTGTCTGTAGTGCAATCCGCTACGGTTGTGACGTACATTGGTGCATATTGTGGATGCAGTAGCTCACTGTTTCGGGATGCTAACTCCCTTTCATCATATAGGTAGCTGAAACAGGCGCAGAGGAGAATGGATTAGTACCACAGCAGCAGTGATAAAGGTACCAGTTTTGGAGAAAATCGTATGAGACAAAATGAGAGGCAATCTGGAAGGAATGCTGATTTGCAGAAAGGTTGATTAAAAGGGATGCCTGGAGGTTATCTCTTCTAACCTTCTGCTTAACACCAACACTAGACAAGGTCAGAAATAGCTTTGTCTAGCCAAGTCCTGGGAGTCTCCGAGGTTTGAGATTTCATAACCAAGCTGTGCAGCCTGTTTCAGTGCTGCATGTTCCTCCTGCGTAAAAAGACTTCTAGTACCCAACCCAAACATCCCAAAGTATCCCAATGTTTCCCCACTGCCCTTCACTATGTTACCTACCAAGATCGGTAAGACATTGGCTCTTTCTTCTTTGAAAGTATCCCTAAAGTAGTTGAGAACAGTATTAAGTAAAGAATTTGACTATGTAAATATACACAAGTAAGATGGGGGATGGCAAGTAGACCCATTACAAAAAATGATCACTTCCTTCTTTCCCTGAATATGTAATGCTAAGATACAATAAACATATGTAGATTAAATATATACATGTGTCTACAGTTAATGGTGTAATCTTGAAGATACAATATAAGGTGAAGAGGCTGTAGTCTCTTTACTGCTCTGCCATTAGCTGATAGGTGACCTTGAGAAAGTTACTTCTCTACATAACAGAGGTAGTGAGGGAAACTTTCATTATAAGTTGCTTTGAGACAGAAATGAGAAGATCTAGATTAGGAATAAGGCCACATAATAATGATCACTATTACGTACTGTTATGTGTTCTATATAATACACAGAAAATTAATGCGGTTCTGAGATATCTATTACCAGAAGTCAACATATGCATCCTTGGTTTCTAGTTTTGTTGTTTTTTAGTTTTCAGATTGGAGTAAAATAGTCATTGTTTATTGAGCAGGTATCATGGATTCCTCTCACCCAATTTTTTCTCTCTGTCTGAGAAAATCTCTGAGGCTTTGTTTTCTACACTCTACAGTAAAGGCAATTCCGTTAGGACAAAAAGCCAGCCTGAAACTGGGGTCTCTAAGGTGCACTGGAGACAGTCTTTTAACATAGCCAGTCCTGCTGAAATGAATGTCTTTATTATTAATTTGGGAATATCATGGTTCTACCTGACCCTTTGGACCCTGCTTTTTATTGGTCGAAGTATGTAGGCATTGTTTCATTGGGACAATACTCAAACATGAAGGCTCTTTTGTAAAGCAGGCTTACTTTTATTGGAAAGATGATGTAAATTATAAAATCATAACCAAAATGATAACTCACATACTAAAATCCAAATACTTATGCATTTTGGGGTTTTCATATTTTAAGTATAATATGAACTATACGTGTTTACCTCTTGATCTATATTTAAAGATGAAGTTGAATATCCTTTTCAAAGTAAATTTCTTTAAAAATATTTCATGGGGTTACATTCCAAGATATGGGATCTCAGTTGAGTTTCTACAAAATTCTGCAATCATTCATACCATAAAAATAGAACTTTGATACCAAATTATAGACAGTGTAGACGACATAATGGTAAATAAGGTTTCCTATCACTTTTTGTTACAAAAGCTTTCTATCTTCATGGTTTCGGTAGTGTCAGAAATATATTATATTTCATCAGTTCGGATTTTCTCTTTTTTGTTGTTAGTTACCCATGTCTGAGTTACAATGTATTTTCTTTCATTTATGTTACATGAAATTTCAAGTTAAAAGATTTAACCTGTTCTATTAAGAAGGTAAACCAAGAAAAAAAAGGCTGCTTTTGACCATATTAAAAAAAAAATAGGAATCAAGAACCAGATCATATTTGTTTAATATGTGTACATTCAGGAAGCCTCGGATCCTCTGAGGTTTACAATATAATTCTATATTTAACACTATAACTATGACGGTGTCAAGGTTCCTATCTTCACATTCCTGCAGAGGTGATTGATGCAGAGGCCTTTCGTTTCCCATATGATCAATATATACTTGTTAACAATTGTTGGCAATTATTTTCTGAAGTTTTGTCTGTCCCCTGCATACTCCACCCCTCAAAATTCCCTCATGCCAGCTGTCTGGTGCATCACACTCATGAAGATTTTTATGCTTGACCTGCAGAGATTAAGCAGGATTTGCTATGCAATTTTTCTCTTTTGCTTTCTGTAACATTTCGAGTAGGACTAAAGGCAAACAAAATATCTGACATGAGCAAATGTGTGTGAAAAGGCACATCTTCACATAATAAGTACATGTCATACATCACATTTGTGAAACGCTGAAAGAATAGTCAGTTAACAACTCTATTGGGTATCAATTTTTTAGCATTCATTCAAATTATTTCTAATTGCATATTGTCCTGTGTAAGCTGGGATAAGTGTTTATAACAGACGAAGAGAAACTTCTAAATGAGTTAACACATACTTATCAACTTTCCCCTCAAAACATGGAAATGACGTGAGAGGAAGTAAATGTATTTTCCTATCACTGTCACTTTTTACCTTGAAATGATTTCGGGTAAATCCCTGAAGCTGAAAATGAACTGACCCCTGGCAGGCCACCTCATTATAGTATGCATAGGGTGTTCAAAGGCTTCAGAAAGTGCAGAACATGGAAAACACATATATTATAGTTAAGTAAGCATCTAGAAATGTTTCAGGTAAATTTGCAGTGGTCTAGAACTAAGCGCAAATATTGCATAAAATTAGATTTAGCCCCAGAAAACAGCTACCCGAGTTTAGCTTTGCGAATTATCACACCTGATTTTGAACATGACACTTAGAAACATAAGACCTACTTCTTTACTTTGCCATTTTACAAGCCTTTAATTCAAAGATTAATCTATCTGCCAACCCTTAGATCAAACAGTGTCTCTTCGCAGAGATGAAAAACATTAAACAAGGGCTTAAACAGGTGCTTACTGCTTCCTTTTTTCACATATTTTAGTTTATGTTTGTTTCTATAGTGTAGTGATGGGAGGAGTTACCATAAATCTTCCCACACCCCTCTTTCCAAGTTGATTCACAATTTATGTTCATTTGCCTCTAATGAGATGATTAGAGTGGAATCAGATCAGATTTAATCTGCAGTTAAACTGTGAAGTTATTTTTCCCCCCAAATGAGGTTGTAAAACCAACATCAAGCTTCAACTGCTATGTGTGATTTTTTTTCTCTTTTTTTTTTTTTAACTTCAATATTTCACAACTGCAAAACAAGGCATCTATTTGAACATGGTAAATACCGACATCTGGTTTGCAGCTACTCGTAAACTACACCAGTTGAACTAGAACTGTGTAAATATACTATTCAGATAGAGAGATGTTGTTCAAACATGAGTTAAGTTTTTCAGAGGTCTTCGAATGTCATTACTGACATTTCACATACCACTCCACTTTGATAATAGAACACATTTTGCCATGTAAGATGTAAATTAACTAATATAATCCAGAAAGATCACCAGAAACCTCATTTTTTTATGCCCAATAGTTGGCAAATATATGTGAGTATATGTTACTTCTCTGGAGATGCGTTACGTATTAAATTTTAGATATCCCTACTTCTTGGTTTATCAAAGGTAAGTTAGTCACTATTTTAGGTAAATTACTCTCACGTGAGCACACCAATACTAATGTTCACACCTTGCTTCTCTGTTTTTCTCTTATTAATTGAAGGATTCAAGCCAGATTAACACAACTGATTCACAACAGCTCTCCCTTCCAGTAAACCCTAGCTTAAGAACATAGTATATATTGTTCACTAATATCATGTAGCTTTACCAGTGATACCAAATGGAGAAGGTCTCTGCCTTCAGGACTAGATTTTCATTCATGTCTTGCAAATAAGATAGCCATGAATCATTGCAATACTAATAGTACACATACGTAAGTTGTTCTGTTCTGTTTGAGCTGTTGGCAAGTCATGAGTCTCTTATGCTTTATACAAATAGGTTAGTATATTCAACAATACATGAAGCAATGGTGTGTATCTGAAAGAGTACCCTTTCAGAGCAAGGGACAGATTTTAACATCATTCTGAAGCAAGGCTTGCACTCATAGTATGACACACTAATAGCTTTAAAAGCACGGCTGCATCGTTCAGGCAACACACAAAACCTGGCCGTCAAATCACAATGCCTTAAGTCCATGTGAATTCTCCGTAGTATAAAATGTCAGTCTATGAGCCCTTGGTAGAACAACTGATTGCAAGGTCACAGCCTTAGAAATCAAGGTCTTCACAAATGAACGTCAAATCAAATAACCCAAAGTAACTATATTTAATGCTGTCCTTTTTGCAATGTTTCTATGGTATTATATTTAGAAGCTTATAGAGCTTATATACCCTATAGTCTGGTTATGTGTAGTTCACCCAGTGAAATATTATTAGTTTTCATACCTATAACTTTTATTGTTTTATCTTTGACAAACTCTGAAATAGTACACTAGTGACATTTTTAAAAATTAGCCTTCTATGTTTAAAGACCACTCATCATTTTCATCTATCATTGTTCTGGAAATGTCACATTGATTTTATCATCTGTGCAATAAATGGTAACATCCAAAAAAACAAATAATACTCTGACACTTCAAAATCAGCTGCCACTCTTTGATATAGCAAAAATAAATAAAAGGACAATTTTCTTGAAGGACAGGAGTGAGGGGAAAAAAAGCGTAGGAGTGCGAGAGAGAAAGAAAGCTTTATCTCTTTCTGGCAATACTGACAACAATCAAAATAGTAAGAATCATAACTGTTTGTTTTTTTTCTGTCCCACAGGCATTACATGAATAGCAATTGTGATGCTGATCAATGAAAATGCTTGCAAATATATCTTCAGAATATTAGTTAAAAATCCTTCTGTGTATGAAATGATACACTGAAAAAAGGGAATGAGAAGCAAAGATGAAAAATGCAGACTCCATTTGTCCTTCTTCTAACCCCAGCAACGCATTAAGGTAATAGAAACCTTAAATTTATTGAATCTTGCAGAAATTTTGCCTGCAACTTGACTATTTCCAGCAGTTCACACAACATGTTAGCAAGAGTGTGCTGGACAATCTGAGAAAATAGAGCTGAACCAAGAAGTTATCCAGAAGCTGAGCATACCCCAAGCCTCAATGAAGTTACTGTAAGTCTATCTTATGGAATTGGATAGTGAATCAGCTATCTGTGTCCATGTCCAGAAGGGGAGAGGAATGAGGAACAGGGTTAGGGAGTGAACAAAAATGAACAGATAAAAAAAGATTTGTGTTTCCAGACCTATGGAGATGATAATGGTAGAAGTGTCTAAAGGGTTTCAAAATTTGAGAATTCCAAGGCAAGTTAGGGAAGAAATTCCTGATGATATACTGTCTGAGGGCAAATAGAAAGGGGCAGAACATGTTTGCTGATCTTTATTCATCTTTTCAACCTCTTATCTATTAGAAAATAAAAGATTTTTTTATTTGAATATTTTCAAAAAATGACAGATCATGTCATGGGAGAATAAAATGCATTGAGTTTTTAGTTTGCTCTTAGGGTTTTTAGATTGTCCAAACAAATTTCTCCATCGTTATAAGCACTGCCTTTTCTCTGTCTAGAGGTAGATTTAGAGCCTGATTTAGAATTGGCTTGTGCCTTGACATAGCCATTTACACAATTGCAAAAAAGGACATAACTACATCACGAATCTTTCTTTCACCCAAAGCAATGAAGAATGATTTTCAATGGTCTCATACCGTCAAGATGATTGAGTTTGGAAATGGAATTGGACGGAAGATACTGTCATTACACCACTCAGATGTCCCCTCATGTCATAGCTCCTTCCCCAATACATGAAAAGGTCTCCTCTTGTTCCCAAAAGAACGTGCAATATTCTTCGCCTCGGTGTCATTCCTTTCACAATGCTGTGACAATTTGCCACTTCAGCAAAGGAATCTTGTTTTTACGTATCACTTAGGTCTCACACAGTAACCTCTTTCTTCCTGGTTATCAGTAAGACAAAAGGCAACTTAAGCATAATTTAATTCAAATTTTTCAGGTGCAAAAGCTGTTTTTAGGAAGGAGAGAAGAGGAAACAGTTAAACATGAGTACAATATGATTAAATCTGCTTAGTTTTCTTAGTGAATTTGGAAACAGTTTCCATTCAGACACAAATATGATTTCAATTTAGCATTTCATCCTTACTCAGCAAAGCATGTAAACACCCACTTAATTTTAAGCAAGTGCTTAAATCCTATTCCAGTGGCACTTAATCAGGCACTAAAGTTAAGTATGTGTTTAAATGCTTTGATGATTTGAAACCTAAACAATGAGCAAAGTAATGACTTACTGAGATTATACTGTGCCAGGAAATAATGCTTATTGAAGAAGGGACACTACAGTGCACCTCAAGCCATTTCATGGTAAGAGAAAGAAATTTGGATTTCTTGCATGGTTTTCTACACCCTTTCACCTTCATTAAAACCAAATTACACAAAAGAAAGGAAAAAATATCCTTGAGAAAAATTCAAAGCTATAAATAAATAATGAAGCATACAATATTTCAATCTATAATCACAATTTATGGAGGTAGTAGAGACTGTGGTAGAAATGTGTTCATCTGTCATAAATATGAACAATAAGGCCATGTCATGAACAATGAGCCTATAAAACAGGATCATAACAGGGAGAAAGCTTTAATGTACATATGATTAAGATTAGGATGTAATACTGCAAGGCCCTTTTTGGTTTTTTTACTTAACTTGAACATTACATATATATTAAAGAGATGTTTCATCTCCTTTACCACTGATGGAATGAGTTTTTAAGTGTTCTTATGTCGAAAAATATATTTGTGTAAGTGTATAGCTGTGCCTCTTACACAGTTCAGTACTGAAAGAGTTAATTTTAAAATCCAAGCATATTTTATATTCACGAGAAAACACCTGTATAGGGCATGCTTGTGTCTGCAGGACAGAAACACTTTGACTGGTTTAGTATCAATCCTTATGTTATAGCTTGAGGATATTGAAGAAACAAACATATTATGCTGTTGAAAATGAGAATTCCAAAGGTACTGAATAAAGGATAAGAACACTTATAAAACAGAACATAAACATTCAGGTTCAGAGCATAAGCTAGTCAGTAACTGGAAAGGTTAGAATAAGGTTTTGTTCTTTGACAGTTCCACAAACCTTTACTACAGAATGTCTTGCTCCCTAAAACCGCCAGTGATCGACACAGGTGGGCAAGGTAAACCATTAGAAGGAGGTCTGCAAAACAGGGATAATGGTATTCTCTTTCCCAAACTATGTGATATCTTTCGACTGGGAGTACCAAAATAGTACACTACAGTCTGATCTGAATAGCTGTAAATTTTGGTATACATGTCTAGATTTGTGCAATGCTCCCTGTATTTCTGTGAGAAAATGCAGATTACCTGTATTATATTATATCTCCTATTATTCTTCCATTCTCTCAGGAAGAATGGGAAGCACAACCACTTTTGATGTTGGCACAGTTAGATTTTGAAAATTTTCTTGGTGAGTTCATCTTAAGTTTCAGATCAGCCTTAATTTAAAAAGAAACAATATGCTAATAAGAAATATAGAAAGAAGAAAACAAGCTAACAGCAAAAAAAGATCTGATATGAACAAGAGTACTGAAGCATAGGCTATTTCTTTCTGGGGCTTTATATTGCACTCAGAGAACAGAGGTTGCATATTTGAGGCCAGCAGATGCTATCATAATAATTAACATTAAAAGATTAGGAGCATTTGAAACTGTCAGGCATCCTGCCTGTGTGATTTTTCCCTTCATACGTTGCTGCTATTCATAAGGGAAGCAAACAAAGCTTGAGAACTATCAGGTTCTTCCTTGAATATCTCATGGAGGCTGGAACTTCATAAAGGAATTATCTTAATCATATCATCAAAGGAAAGGGCTTGAAATATGATCTCAGATGAAAACTCTGATGGAGAGAAGTATAGCATAAATTTCTTGGCACTCAAGCTTTGGAAATTACAGCCATGACTCCATATCTCAGGCTCTGGAAGGAATAATAATTACTATTTGGCAATTTATCAAGGTGAGGGTTCCACTGAAGGGAATGTCGTATTCAATTTGGTAGCTGAAATTACACAACTAGTGGGATATTAAATAACAGCACAAAGCAAGAAGGGTGTGCAGGGAAACTAATAGAACAAAAAAGTAGAGATGAACTCATAACAGGTTAGGAAGTTAACCTCCCTGTTTTCTAGTTACTGTCTTAAAGTTCTTCTGCAGAATAGTCTTTGTAGCATGTCAGCCCACCTCAGCAGCTAGTAGCAGAAATATTAGCAAAAGATTCAGCCTGGAAATGTACAATCCTTCTGCTATCTAGACTGACATATGGGTTTTCCGGATGTACCTGCTGCAATTCACTCATGCTTTCTCTTGGCAATATTGTAACAGAATATTTAATTGTTTGAAGAGAATTATTACTTAAGCAGCTGTAGTGTCAAAATTAGATATATGAATAATATGAACTTTTTGCATTTTACAAGGGTTTATGACAGCTATTTCAGAAAATTGCTGCCCCGTGGTTAACACACAGGACCCGATTCTTATTTCACAGAAAATATGAAGTAAAGTCAGATATCTTAGATTCCCTTATATCTCCTTTTTCATCTGTCATTTGCAAGGTATAGCAACAAATACATGGCCTGTAACCCGCAGAATTTCCTCTAACAGACAGCTTTGATGCAAACTTATTACCTTAGTTACTCCTTACATCAAAGGAAAAGGGATCAGTACTTTCCTAGGTAATGGGAGAAGCCCCTGAGCAACCTGTTCAAAGTGAATATGGAGTTAGTAGGGTATTGGACTAGATGACTTCCTGAAGTCTCTTCCAACATAAATTGTTCAGTGATTCTATTCATCTGGTCTGCTCTAAGTATCTACCTTATGATACAATGAATCTCATCCTGGAAGTGTACATTTCCATCGATTACAGACGGAACCTGGTATGCCCAGCTTAGATGCAAGCATCTTCACTGGTTAAGTGAACCTCATACCGTGACTCAAAAAGGAGGCAATTTCTTTGGATATGCCACATCACTTCTTCCCTGAACATAAAGAACCTATAAACCTCCTCAGTTTGCAAAAACTATCGTGAAGGTGAGCCTACCATATGTGTTAAAGTTTTTGATGTAGGTTGATTTAGGCAAGGTGTGCCTTCTTTACTCTGCCCAGTAACTTGACATTTCAATGTTACAGGTATCTTCTGAAAGACGCATGTGTAGTTAAGCTAATAATCAATTCAACAAATTTGACTTGTATGTTATGCGTGACATTGGATCATCTAGAAAAGAATACCTCAAAACTCGGCAGTGGATAGCTGAACCAGAGGCATAAATGACACAGTGAATTTATCTTTCCATTAATACATTTAGTTCACAAATTTCCTGCATATTTGTTTAGTCTCAAGGATATTCAAAGCTATTCCCAGACTGATACATGAATTACTGCAAAAATGTTTAGGCAGAGTCATGCTTTATGAACCAGACCCCTGGGCTGTTCAGTATGGGTTAAACCAAGGACAGACTGTTTTTCATAACAAAGATATTAAGGTATCTATTATGAACCCCTGACCATCAAATTACTCACTGTTTGTCATACCATTTTTAATTTACACGGTGCAAGGGGCTTAAATGTCAGTATCTCTGTTATAACTTAGACTCCAGTGTCTTTAATTAATGTTTCATGTTCGTGTTAAGGTTATTTAGAATTTGCTGAAACCCCAAGAGTCATAAATTTCTTTTACAGGTCTTTGTGGTATGAACTTTAACAAAACAGCTATAAAGAGGTAATAGGAATGAACAGTACATCACGTAAAGCGGAGCAAAGAAGGAGAAAACGTGGGAATAAACTCCAGATAGATTTTTTTAGATTGGGGTTTGTGGTTATTTTGTTATTTTCTTCATAAGGAAGTGTAAGAAAGAATAAACTCTGCATAACACTTTTCACGTAGTTTGTTTTTCCTTATTCAAACTGGGATTAAATTAATATTTCATACAAATATTTGGCCAATTAAATCTGAAAAAAATCCTATTTACTTGGATGCAATATTCCTGTGTACATTACCTTGATGTGCTTAAAAATTGTCTGAACTCCTTTAGCCAGTCATATGACCATTTGTATTAATTTGGTCATACAGATACGAAGAATAAGATGAAGGTGAGGAGGGGGAAATTCACTGTTTTGGCTGTCATCTCTGAATGTGTAGCACGTTACAGAGCTAGAACAAACTTGAGACTCTGAAAAAGTCAATGAAACAATGCAAATTATAATAAAGGACACTCTGAGTTTTCGAATGTGACTTCCTCAGGTAAACAGCAGCTTAGGTAATGACCATTTTCTTTTCTTAGTTGTTCATATCACATCTTATTTTCTTCTAGATTATACTGGCAACTAGTAAAAGTTTAAGTGTGAAACTGTAGTGTGGAGTAAGTTATATTTTTAATGTATAGGAAACTATAAATGGACTCAAGAATACAAAAGAGGTGTTATGAACAGTGTATCTAGAGCTATGTCCAAAGTGAATAGAAGAACACTACAATATGACTAAGAAATGTCATACGAAAAGTGTAGCAGACTGGAACTGAGACTGCTATTGTCATATCAATAAGAATGATTTTTTTTAGAAAGGTATGTTAAAAAGAAGAGGAAAAAGGGAACACTAGCAGAGCCAAGGTTCAGTGCTTGTTATGAGAATTGTTTGAGAGACATTGGAAACGCTGCACAGGTTTTCAGGTTTTCTGTTTAAACACAAAGAAGAGATGGACTTATACTTGCCAAAGAATTCAGAGTCTTATATATCCAATGAAATAATTGTTTAGTCTCATAATAAATGTGTTTGCAAATATATGTCAATACAGAAAAAAAGAACAGGAATAACTGTGCTACCTCTAGGTTATCTAAAGAATAAAGATGAATAAAGGCTGTGTTACTCCAGGCTTACCTGCTTCGGTAAAACTTCATGGGAAAGGAGCTGAAATAAAAGAGCATACTGAACAAAATGTGTGAGTTGCCCTGGTCACACAGTCATTACCTATCAATGTGATTGTAATTTCCCAGTTTCTTCAGGAGCACCCAGAATATACAGAAGACTTTTGAAAAATGAACATTGTATGTTGCGTCTTTATAGAAGAATAAACAGGTCAGTAATGTGTTTGGTACAGTCTTAGTATTGCTTGAAGTTTCGATTTTGAAGAGAAGCAGAAAGTAATATTGTTAATGCTATTTCTCTGCCACAATCATCTTTATACATGATAAACATGGCAAACATTGTGGAATCTGGTATATTGTTTATCATTTACAATTTATTTTCCACTCGCGGTCTTTCATTCCACAGTCACTTTAAAGCTTGGAGATTTATTTTTTTTTAAGCTCCTGAAATTATGTTTGAAGTTCTAAAAAAATCTGGTGGGTTGCATTCCAAGTCATATACCACAGCCTAAAATGGACATTTCGGAGGATAGGCTTTGATAAACAATCAGCTGAGGACTATGTACATAGCTTCAGTCACTCCGATGCCGCTACACCAATACAGACAAATAAAGAATGTGATTCATACAAGTCAACATTGCATGGCTGCTAATTGTAAACCATACGACTGAAGTCAATGCAGTTGCTCTAATGTAAAGTCAATTCGCAACTAATGATTTAAAATTGTACTACTATTTTTGCAGATGTCAAACTGTTGCATTCTGCTCCGAGCTCAAATACTTTTGCTATAAACACTCCTATCTTCTTCCTATCACCACTCACTGTCTAGAGATTCTGGGAAATCTTTGTCTCAAATGATGACGTGAATATTCCACCGTGGATTGCTTCCTTTTGTCATCCATATAAATATTTTGGTCAGGTTTGAGTGTGTGACAAATGGAATCATCCACTCAGATCTCCCTTTCTTCTAGTCAATAATAGATGCATTCCCCTTCCCCCGTGTTAGCTTTCTTGTCAATAGTTTCCACTAACTTTGATTTTCCCACTCAATCTAACAAAACCTTTAGTATTTCCTGTTAACGATGTTTCTTCGTGTAACAAACTGAGGATACACTCCAGATTCCATTGGACAAAGAACCTAGTCATGAACTGCTGTGAACAAACTCCAAAGGGTGCCTACGGAGGCACCTGAGTAGTCATTCGTAAGCACTGTTGCTTAATAATGGGACTTAAGTCCTGGATGATACTTGGAGAGTGGAGAAGGAAGGGAGAAATGAGAAAGAAAAAATAAAGTAAATAAAGGGGTTGGTTGGGGGGCCAAAAAACTGCCATTTGAAAACAAAAGAATCAACCCTCTCACCGAACAACTAAAATTCCCAGTCTTGATGAAGGAGAAGGGGTAAAGAAAAAGAGGTGGAGTGTGTGTGGAGAAAAGAAAAAAGGATTTCTTTTATTCTCTTCAGAATACTTCAGTACCAAAAGCATTTCCAGGGACTGCTGCTATGCCTCAAGGGATTGCAAATGCCTTCTGTCATCATTCCTATCCATTGAAATGTACATTAGACACTACAGAGAGAAAACTGGGGCAAGGCAAAAATGAAACAAAACAAAACCAAAGCATAGTCCATCAAAGAAAAGACTTTTTTCCTGGAGTTCAAAGGAATGATGTGTCCCTAAAACAAACCAATTTTCTCCCCCTACATGCACCACACACGCGCGCACACACACACACACACACACTTGCACATAACACTCACACAAGCTTCTGGTCTTGTTGTAGGCATCTACTTTTTGAATAACCATTTTTGTAAGTAAACAAGCTGCTCCGACTGCAGCATAAAATGAGCTTAATAACAACTGAGATCAAAATGAGCCAAGATAGTAGGGGAGAATAGTGGGGGATCATTCCTAAGACTGTTTGCCCCTGAAGGGAGAATTATTATTATGACCTTGTACCACCGAGTGGGCATGTGCTCCTAGCTGGATCAAATGTAGGCCTTGGCAAAGCTCTCTGCCTGGGAGTGTGGTTGCAGTATCTAGTTTTTAACACTACTGGAAGTGTTGCTATGGGCACTAAGGCACAGGAGCCAAATACATGGGAAGGGAAATAATGAAAAATGCTGATTAGGAGCTCAGTGAAAGGAATGGAACATTTGTGCTCAACAATAAAATGTAATGCTCTGTTAATCTGTTTCTTGGCTGTCTGTACTCCATAGGCTTTTTAATATACTTTTTGTATATTACTATATAGGTTATTTAATACACTTTTACTCTATGGGATATTTAATATCCTCTTTTATTCCCTGTTTAGCTACCTATATACACCCTCCTCAAAAAGCTCACAGTCTTTTCAGATGCATTTTGATTGAATCTAGTGTGCACTCATGTTCTTGGAAATACAAAGCAAACTCCCATGCTGACTGCTTGAGAAAGCAAATATTAATTAGCACACTTAGATATGGTACAGACTGAAAAAAGTATTTCTCTGAGACTTTTCTTTTATATCATGCACCCTAGTAACCTTCTCTCTTTTCCCATTGACCAATGATAGTTGGTACTTATGATGTATTCTCAGGGTTGTCCAGTACACTGTCAAGTTAAACAAACAAAAACACCCCAAAAAACACAAAGCCTGCTGATTTTTACTACTTTAAGCAATTGTAACATTGGGACGTTATTTTACATTACCAGAATTTTGACACTGAAAAAACCCCACATATAGTTGACGTGAAAGAGTTGTTGACTTTACAGCAGTTTAACTGTTCAAAGAACAGAGGAACCTCTAGAAGTTAAATATCATTGTTTTAATCAGAAGAAATACGCACTTGCAAAACGTACTATCGTGCCATTATGGTTTTTGTCTTCTGCCCTGGAAAACTTGAAGCCATGACAGACTCACTTTTGCATCCGTAAGTCTGTCCCTCTTGCAGCACGTCTTTCTTCAGTTCCTTGGCCTTCTGTAATCAGACTTCTAAATGTTGCCCTACAAAAATCCAGTATTAAAAATAAATACTTAAATTATTCTTTTTTCTTTTTCCTCTAAGCATATCCCAAGATAGAGTACAACTATACAATAGCTCTCAAGAAAATTATATTCACCCAATCTGTGTATCTGCCCAGGAGTTGTAAATAACTAGAGTAGTATTACTTATGTAAATACACACTCACCCACCATCATACACATGTATATATGTATATAACATTCAAAGGCAACACAGAATGGTGTCGGGAAACCTAAATTCTCATTAAAGTAAATGGACAAAGTACTTTCTTACCCCAGCTTTAGCAAAATCTTCATTCCAACACAATGTTAGTTTTCAGTAAACAGGGAAAAACTACTGAGAACAGATGGTTTCATCCTTGTCTATGTCATTAAGAATGGAAGGAATTTCACTTTTTTCTCAATAGTGTTTTATATTAAACTAGGCAATCTTGGAAAATAAAGTTAGATGTATATTATGTGAAAGTTTTAAGTAAAATTCTCCTAATGTTTCTTCTACTCTGACACATTTTACTCATAATCTCCTGAACTTAGTGGGACCACAGATACATTAATATACAGAACTGCAGGAATTCCTCCTACTTCTCCTGAGGTGAGGATCTGGTCCAGTGGCATTTGCACCTACATAAACTTTATTGGAAAACTATTCTGTTAATTTATACCAGAATCAGACCTTCAGAGCTATGAATAAGAGAAGATAAAACAGAAGAAGCAGGTGGAGAAAGAAGAAATTGAGTACAGACAGAGGGAAGGAAAATGCATTCGTTCTTCTGAGCAGATGCATGTGTGTGGAAAATGAAATAATAACCTGTTTAGCTAATCTGGCCTTGGAAACGTGCAACACTCTAGATTACGCACAAAGACAGAGGCTGATACTTTTCCAAAGGAACGAGACGCTTTTAGCTGTTCAGCATGCACAGGGCCATGTTGAGAACACTTCAAATCCTGTTCTCCCCAAATGCTTAGCCAGCTTCTCTCCACACCCATCTTGACCAGTGAGCAAAGAGAAGGAAAGGGACAGAGGGAAAGGCAAGATGTGCAAATGCCATGCGATGTCAACATCAGGTGGTGCCAATTTAATCTCCCTGCTCAAAGCTCTTGATTTGATTTAGAATAGCAGTTGTTAAGAGCAGAAGGAGCTGCTGGCGTGAATGGCAAACCTCTCAGCCAGCCGCACTTTCCAACTGTCCTGAATATTAAAAAAAAGGGAGGGGGAAGAGGGACTTAAAGAGAGAAAAAGAGAGACTCAGAGAACAAGCCTACTGAAGAGCAGTGGCTGCAGCTCACTCAGAGGAATTCCATTAAATGAACTCATCCGTCATCTTGCCTTTTATTGATGAGTGGCATTGCTTGGCGGCAAGTGACATGGCAGAACAAATAGCATCGGAGCCCTGGCTTCCTCTTCCATTGCACACAGAGACACACAGGCCCCAAAACAATGAGTCATTACTTATTACATCCATTATTAACTCAGCTCAGGCTCATTAGGCATGGAAATTGAGGAGGGGAAAAAAAAAAAAAAAAGAAAAAAACAACAAACCAGGAGCTAAGTGACACCGAGTACCCACACATTTAGGGAAAGGGTGAGGTAAGAGAGGGAGAGAAAACGGTAGTTAAAATCAGCTACTCAACATTTGTGACATTGTCAAATCCTAAGGGTCATGAGTAGTTGATCATATGTTTTCCCTTTTCTGACATGATTGCATTGAGGACTGAGCTGTAAAGTAACAAGGCCAAAAGAACAGAAATGTAAGAACTACATCATTAACTACTGCAAGACCTTCAGAATAAAGTTTATCAAAAGTGATACGGTTTTATCAGTGGAATCTCAGGTGGACACAATAAAAAATACGTATGAAAAATGGAGATTCAGAATTATAAATCAAGTCAAATGCAAGCATTTTTTTGGTTAGGGGAGTGAATTGGAATTCCTGTGTGTCTTTGTGTCTGTGGCATTGCATTAATTTAATTTAATGTTCTCTGTCTAAAAGTTAGATACCTATCCTAAACTATTTTCTCATCCAAATTTTCTTTACCGTCAAGAGAGTGAAATAAATTTGCTGCTAGAAGATGATTCATCCAATTCTAAAAAGTTATTTAAAACAGATCAAATTAACTGTTATGGGGAGATGTTGATATTTCTACTTTTACGATCAAGGAAGCCTAGATGGCCAGTTTTCATGGAGTATTTAACTTGTAGACAGCTGAAGTTATTGGAAGTGAGTCTGACTGCAGTTGTCTTAAGTCATATTTAACTACAACAGCAACTGCTTTCTGAATCTATCTGAAAGCAAGGATTTTTTTCTCATTTCCTTGACTCTTGAGGCCTAGTAACACTTCCTGAAATGTGACCATTCACTAAAATACCAAAAAAACAAAAACACAGTAAGGGAAAAAATGTAAGACGGAACTATTGCTGAGCCAGTGAAGGATGGATAAAACAAAGATAGAACTAAAATGGGATAGAGTGAGTCTGGAAAAAAAAAATGTGTATGTGTCCACTAAAATGAAATAAACCAACAGAGGAGTGATTGCAGTGAAAGTAAGACTGTCTGAATCAATTTGTTCATCAGTTTAGATAAAATTAAAATTAGGCTGAATATCTGCGCCAAATTCAATTCCATACAAGTTTCAATTTCTCTTAACTTCAGCAAATTCTATTAAGCCTTCTTGGCTAGATTTCACCTTTTCTTTTTCGCTGTCCGTTGGTGTAAGGAAAAAGTAAAAGAAAAAATGATTACTGAAGTACTGAGAAAAAGTGTTGATATTCCAAATATTAGCCCAAGTTGTGGGGAATTCTTGAAACATCTCAAGCGTCATCAGTCCGTGAAATAAATGGAGGCTGATGGCAGCCCATGTTGTCCTCACCTCAGAGCACAGTTGTAGGCTGATTTCCAAACCTCTGGAGTACTTCCTAAAACTATTTACCCCAAGACAAAGATGAAGTTTTACATGGTGAATGCATCTAAAGCAAATTAAATTAAAACTTGGAATAAGTAGCCATAGTTTCAGTGCAATCAACAGAAACAGTTAATTGCATTAATTTCTGAAGCCTGGTGTTTCCCAACTGACCGGATTATTTTTGCTGCCCTCAGAAGCTTTCTGTGTGTTACATCTTGTAACCCCCAACTTTCACCCCTTGGTAACAGGAGGTGGATAGCTTGAGAACTTGCTCATTTATCTCCTCTAGAGGTTTACTGGGAACAGGCAGTAGTAGGGAGAGTAAGATTCCTTCCAAGTTCATTTTGGCAAGAACTTGTATATTAAAGGCTCTTCTTCTGCTAATTAATTCTGAAAAGAAGCACAAAATAAAGTTGTGTTGCTTGACAGCTGCCTCAAATATCTTAGTGTCAGAGTTGGTTAGCACATGCTACTGATCACATTCTTTCAGCTCAGGAGCATAAGTTGCAGTTAGCTTGTGCAAGAGTTAATAGAACTGGAAAATAAAGAAAATGCGTCCTCCTCAATATAGGAATTCAGATGATGTTTCCCTCTATATTTCTTATCCCTCTACTGAAGCAGTTTACATGTTCACAGGGGATTTTTAAAACTTATTTCATTAAACAGAATCGTCGCATCATAGAATGGTTTGAGTTGGAAGGGAATGGAAAGAATTTCAATCATTTTTTCTCTTTTCTCTTTATTCTCATTTTAAGATTTTCTATTCTTCATGAAAAATAATACAAACGTCAAATTTTCAGAGTCTTCTGGTTTCACATGGGATAGAATTATTTTTCTTCCTACTAGCTTGCGTAGTGCTCTGTTTTGGATTTGGGGTAGGAATAACGTTGATAACATACTGATTTTTTAATTGTAGTGTTAAGAAGTGTTTACACTAAGTCATGGACTTTTTTTTTCGAGATACATAGAGGAAAGTGATCCCTGTTTCGTTTGAGTCTGTGGCAATCATATGAGTAGATGAAATCATATACAGTGTTTTAGTAATAATTCAGAATGTGTTAAAAAACAAGAAAATAATGTATTCAAATGGTTTGTTTTTCTCAAATTAACTTTAATTTGTCTGCTTTGAATATTAAAAAGCATTATCTTTGCAAATATGTAGCTAATGAAAAGAAAAATTATTGAGTCTTGACAAAATTCCTACCTTTCCAAAAAACTCTATGAAAATGCAAGAGTTCATTTAGAAGTTCAAAAGCTTCTGACCTTCTCAAGTGAACAAGTTGCTCTGGACGTTCAGCCAGTACCTCTAAGGCTACTCTCATTTGCCACTTTTGGAACCTACTGCGTGAAATCATTGCTCATAACTTACAATGTCACAGCACAATCCACAGGAGCCTTATTTGGTTGCTGTGGATGATCATTCTCTCTCACTCAGAGTACTTTGTCTCTGAGGATCCAGTCTTGTGATGAGCTTTAATTATTCATCACCTTTCACTTCAGCTGAGCCCATTTCAAGGCCGGGCCTAGAGGTGGGAATCATTTCACCTTGTGGTGAGTGTCTGTAGAGTAGAAATGGAGAAGAGTCCATATTTCAGTCTCTCTTTCCATTAATAAAGAGAAATAGGAACATTTAGGGCACAATTCAATGACCTATTTTTGACTTGCATCTTAGGATTAGATGAATTGTGCCTTAAACGTGCTTGAATCTCCATCGATTACAGAGCCTCAAGTGACTGGCTCAGATGTCAACAGCTACATTTGGGCAGATGAATCTCACCCGGGAGGTTTATATTTTATTTAATGATTTTTCATTAAGGTATCAGTGACAAGATACGCAGGAAAATGCAGTCAAAGGAAAATCATCTTCCCCTGCTTGTGGTACAGTGGTATTTTGTGCTAATGTTTTGCAACTGTTGTTCAACGCTTGCTTCTTTGCCATGCCTGCAGTAGCGAGGAGGCTGGAGGTGTCGTATCAGCTTGTCTTAATTCTATCAGCAGCTGCCATAGCGGGAGAAATCCTAATTCGGTACAATATGCCAGTAGCTGAGGTTAGCTCAGCAGCAGCAGCTAAAAGACAGATGTAAAATCAGTAGCTGATGATTTTACATCAGAGGAGTGAATGTAAAATCAATGACAAGTTTTAAAGTGGGGAATGGTCTAAATTTAACAAGGGAAATTAAGTCAATGTTTATCTTAGAAAATGGAAAGATTTTCCCTCTCTCAGACTATGATTAGCAGAGCACTAGAAACCAAGAACATCTGAACAGACGCTTGCTCTAAGCACAGATTTCTGGTATCAAAACCACACTTTGCATTTCACTGGATGATCATTGATTCAGACTGTTGTAAATATTATAGACAGAACAAAATATGTAGTGGTAGTTCAAACTGAGGTTACGTAGGGGAAGCCAACAGGCAGAAGTGTGGATTATAACATGTAATATTTTCCAAAGAGAAAGATTTTTTTTCTGATTTTATTTTTTCTTCATTTAAATATATTATCAAGATTTTTTTTTTTAAAAAAGGTGGTTTTTTTCCTTAAAATTTTAACCTTTTTTTCCCCCTTTCCTCTCGTCTTTTTTTCTTCTCTGCTTAGTCCCTCTTCCTGGGTTAGAGGAAGAAAGCAGAATAAGGAAAAAGAAAAAAAGGAGAATCAAAAGAAAATAAAGAGGAAAAACATTAAGAGACAGAAAAGACATCATACTATCAAAGTAGCACTGTACTTCTCCTTTCTTTTTTCTATTCATTTTTTCTTTTCTAAATTTTCTTGAAAAAAAATGAGTGAAAAATTGAAATAAGCCACCTTCTAATGGAAAGGATTTTGAACTTGAACTTCTGTTAGCTCTGGTGTTGATTGCTAAGGGTTAAGTACCTAGTAAAATTTAACTATATATTCCCAAGGACGTCTCAATGAAACATTCATGTTCATACAGAAAAGACCTTGAAACTTTTGGATTTAAAATATTTGCACATATATTTCTAAGTAAGCCACTATTTAAGTGTATTGGTGCATAGGTGCCCCTTCATAATGTTTAAGATTCTGTGCTGAAACCACTGTTATGTAAAATATCTCTCTCTGAACCCTGTCCAGGAGATTTATGTACGTCTGCTTTATCAGTGTCTTTTCTAAGATGTGTGATCAAATGTGTACTGGCAGATTACAGTTTAGGTGTTTGCAGTGTTGTGACATTTTCTGTTTTCAGTTCAACTAATTCCATGTTTTGAAGAAGTCCCATTTGGGAAGATGTCTTCATTTCTCCTGTGTTTTAATATTGCCCTTTAACTCAGAAAATATTTAATATATATGTTCACAAACATTCATATATATATATATATATATATATATATACACATATACACGCACCTCTACGGATGTGCATCTCAGCTGCCAATGTAGCATCTGCTGGTACTGTTGATATTAGAAAATAAACTCCTAAAGACTTTCTTTCCTAAAATTTATGTTTCATTCTGCATATCCTTGGTTAATATTTTTCAACACTTAATTTTAACAGAAAATGCCTTCTACTGTTATTAGCTTTCTCACCCTGTACTATCTGATAGCAAGTTTCAACTCACACCGTTTTAAAACTAGCTGACTAAACTAAACTGATTGTTTTCACTCAGTTGAAAGCTATACTAGACAAATATTGAGGTTCGGATTAAAACTGGTAAGGTATTTGTCTTTAAGTGGGATAAACAGCCTTTTGCAAATACCTGCTTGAATATTTCCCTCTTTCTCATACGTCTCTGTGCTTCTTTCTTCCATCTCCTGTAGCTGTGCACATACCAAACTTCTAGATAACAAAAAGGAAGGGAGAAGAGCCCCTCCACTTACATAACTGCAGTATTTTCCAGAGAAAGGTAGTAATTTCTTACCAGTGACTTTTTGGTAAAGATGAGACCCATATCGGTATCTGTTTTAAACGTAAAGTAAAAAAAGAAGTATTGTGAGAATTTTCCCAGATAAATATGACTATATTCCAAATACCAGAGCTTTAGAATTCTATAGGGAATCTGCAACAGTGGATAAACTCTACACTGTAATATTGAGATTTTGCATGAGAGACAATACTTTGAGGATTCAGGAATATTAAGAAGAAAGATTCTTAAGACAATATTTTTAACTGATTTCATATATCTAACATATTAAAAAGAGTATGGTGAGTTAAATACATCATGTTATACAAAAGACAGAAAGAAACAATGCATGGTGAACACAAGTTTGGTTTCAAAACCTTTTAATATAACCTTTCAAAAGGTATAGTATGAGGAAGCATCCAAATGAAACTGAGTCTAATGTAGGTATTCAAAGTCTTTTTATTGGATTCTTCATATGAGGTCATTTAAAGCACATACAGTGCCTGGTGTGTATTATCAATTCAATTGTTCCCTACTTAGAATTACATTTCCTACCCAAAATGAAAACAAGGTGATGTCTGTAATTGATGATTTTATGATTCAGATTTTGTATACAAGCTTTTAATTTTTATGAAAGCAACATATTTATTTTGTCTACAGATATACAAACTGCTTTATGAGTATCTCCATATTCTACTATGTGTTTGTTTCTGATCTTATTTTGTTAGAGGATGATCTACAGCTCTTTGAAGTCATTGACTTCATTGACTTCAAAGGGTTTTTGGCTCAGACCCTTATCCTTAAATACTAAATAGATTAACAACTGATTTGTGAGTACTTTGCGATGCCAAAAAGAAGAGGGAAAAGCTAACATTTACAAAATTACATGTTTGGCAAACCCTATGTGACGATCTTCTATTAATATGCGTATTAATATTAAACCAGTAACACAATGGCATATGTATACCACCAGGCTGCCAGAATAGTGTGGGAGGAAAGTAGTGCTCTACGTACAGAAATATTTAATGACATTCTTGTATTTTACACACAGCTTCACCTAAGCCTATTCCAAGAGTGAGGCCACTGGAGTATTCAAGGATGCACAACCATTTCCTAGGCAGAAGTTCTTTCCCAGATGTTCAGTTTGACCCGGGGCAACTCAATCAAAGTCTGTAAGGTTTCCAACATTTCTAGTGGGGATTTATTTTTAAAAGTATGGCATATGGATTTTTCTGGCAATAATGAAATATAGCTGTGCACACTCCATTAAATAAAATGAGACTGTAATCCTTAAAACTGTGAGTAACTGGAATTGGAAAGCTGGGAGCTGGGAAAAAGAAAAAAGGTTCAGGGTGAAGAAAGGGAAGAGCTTCAAGAAAGACATTTGAATAAGTGACCCATGCAGAATAAGGAATAAACCATATGGAATATGTGGACTCAAAGGACATATAGCCATCCTGAAAGGATAAGTAGATATAATATTGTGCAATTAACTAAAAAAATAAATCAGATAAAAAGATGGAGAGTGTCTTAATAAAACTGTTTGAATAAGTAGATTTTTTTTATATATATACTTTCTGTGGAATTGTCTCTGTATCTCAAACTCTTGCTGCTTAAAAGCATAAAAATGCTGCTTTTAGTAATTAAATGTCTTGCTTTGTACTACGGCAGTTTTGAGACTTTCAAAGCAGGAAGAGAGGCTTAAGAAAGTCTACCTCCATAAATTCTCTTCCAGTTTCAAAGAACTTAAAATATTAAGAGATAAAGCAGAGAAAAAATTGATTCACTAAACTATTCCTCAACTTTATTATGGAGACAAGGCCTGTTCCTTTAGTTTGTGCAGCCTTTCACCCCAAAGCAAACTGGGAATGTTAGGATTCAGCAGAAATATTTCCCTGACTTCATTCCAGGATACCTGATCAGAAAATGAACAACATCACACACTTTTCCCATGTGAGATCCCTGTAGCACAGGAGAATCGTCTTTTCCAGCTGCATGTTCTACTATGTTCCCTTTGTTCTTCCAGAGAATGTCTCCAAGAACGTTTTTCCCCTCCCTACTTCTTCTAAGCTTCAAAATATTTTTTTTTGTCTTTTTTTTTTTTTTTTTGATAGATATACTAGGCAAGTATTTCTCCTTTCGGTATGTTCTATTTAAAATTACATTTAGGATATATTTCTGTAGTGAATTCTGCAGAAGAATCATGACCCTCTCCCCTATGAACAAATGACCATGTACTTGTTACGTCTGCGTGCACCTGCATTGCTGTCTGTGTACGTGCTGACATAACTCATTTCCCTCTGCTTAATAGATAACGAACATTACAGAATGCAGTTGGCACTTAGTAAAAATAAATAACAATAACAATAATAATTTAATTCCATTGAATGGAATAATTTGCTGTCTAATCATAGTAATAAAGAGAGTCCATTAAGCCACCAAAATTATTTGCTAAACATGAGCCTTTCTACAGAGTAACTGGAGCAGCTGCTGCTGAGGTCTTGTCATATTGCAGAAGCACTCGGCTGGCCAAAACTTCCTGGTGCAGAGACATCAATCTCGCTCCCTGCTGGCTGCTGAGTTCGCTCTATAGACAGCCAGTATAGCTGTCAGCTTTGTGTCTGTGATGGACAACGGAATTCAGTACTAAAGCACTTGATGAGGTTTTGCTTTTTGCATGAGCAGTGGGTTGTGCTGTCAGTGAGGTGGTAGAGCTGGTAGTTTTGGTAGGAAATGAACATATCTGAAACCACTAGGAATATGAAGAAAAATTAATGTTGCCTTCTTCATTGCCTGTAAAATTAAAACACAGACAACCGCTGCTGTAATTTCTCCCGTTCTTTCCTTAGCCTAAAGAAATACTGCATAAAGGGTAAGATACGTGTGAAAGAATATAAAAAAGGCATAGCTATTTGATAATTCTTGTCCAGTCCAAAGGAGTAGAGCCAGGGAGACTCATTCCGGTAATGACTTAAACTGAAAAATTTAACTTTATTCACAATTTCGGCACTTAACTCTGTCATACTGGCTTGCAACCCCCATCTTAGTCATTGAGTCACCTCAGTATTTTGCCATAAGACCTATAGAACACCTTAAAACTGCATTACTGCACACATCCAAAGACATCACCTCGGCAAAGGCAAGCAGCCCAGCAGCTGTTTTCACATAAGTCTACTCAGGATTCTGTTTCTGGGCATCCCTTCACTTGACCCTCCCAGAGAGTCCAATGTGTGGGGACAAGTGCTAAACTTTGTGTAAAAGGCAGCAGCTCCTGCTCGGAAGCGTAGTAAGGCAGTATGCCTCACTGACAACAGCAGCTAATTTTTACTTGAAGCTTTACACAGATAACCTCCTTCATGTAAGGTTTCTCCAATTTACACTTGCCTCAACTCATGACAATGCCTTAACTGTTATCCTTAACAAAATTCTGCTTTACTGTCTTTATGGCTTCTGAATTACCTGAATGTATTTATTCCCTTGTTCTATATTTCAGGAAAAAAAAACAAGGTAAAGTATGGTGTAGATAATCTACCCAATATATGCTCTTATTCTGTTGTAGTAATCATACAACTTATGTTTCATTCCTAAGTGTGAGAGAGTTATTCCTTAAAAACAAAAGATCATACACAAGAACTTATCATCCGGTATATTGTAAATTCAAATCCTACCTTATCTAATGATAGCTTGTTTGTATTATCAAATCTTCATATATACATAAATAGATACAAAATTGAATAGCTCAGTATGAAAAGATAGTTAGTAAGGCCTAGATTTACTTACTAAAAGTATGGACAAAAAAATTAACAACAGAACTGTAGGTCCTGTTGCACTATATTTTCTAGGCTAAGTGATAAAGTTCGTTGGGAGGAACACTCGGGAGACAGCTTTATTTATGCTTAAGGCCTTCTTGATCTTGAAATAATGTCTCATGAATCTAAACATGAAATCAGCCGCACCACATCACTCTGTCAGTGGCTGTACAAAGCCGTGTACCTTAAGGACTGCAACCCAACTGGTCACTGTGGTTGCAGTAAATTTCAGGCTTGGCTTTTTTACCCAGCAGTGGAGACTGTTGCTGCCTTTCTCTCCCAGTAAGCCAGTACATTTCTGAGCAGTAGTTTTAGGATTCTGGCTTCTAAAACCTGTTCTCAATATTAATTTCCTGAAAATAATTTCTCGTCAAGTGATTTATAGGAGTGAAAATGATTCTTGAAGAAAGTGGCTGGAAAGCATGAATGGAAAGACGAGCAGTGTCAGTTGTTCCCAATGGAGTTTGTAGGGAAAGTGGAAATGCAAAAGTTAACTTGCTGTGACATATTGAACTCACAACTAGGAATCTGTAGAAAACTCCGCAGTTCACTTTAAGCCACAACCTGCCCGCATGCATAATCGGTTAATATTTTACCTTTTTAGTTTTAAGTTTACAGAAAGTCAGAACCTAATGCTCGCAATAGTCATTTAACAGATGTGAGTGGACAAACAGACTTACACATAGCAATAAAAAACTGTCATCTTTAACCACGCTCATCTGCAGTTCCCAAGTGCTTTCTTTTTACATGAATAGTTGATTCTTAGCATAAAAGCTGTATTCTCTGCTTAATATACTTTGTTGTTTCCAGTAGTTCATTTTTTTTTTTTTCTTTTTAATCCAAAGGTCTTTGGGAACCTTGGATCTTTTCTTGGTTTAATTAAGAGAGATCATATATTTTCTTTCTGTGGTATTTCCCTTTCAGCTCAATTTTGCTAAATCATAAACATAACTGGATTGGATCTAGTGATATGCAAATGAGTTCTTTAAAAATCCACCCCCTAAGCTCCAGAGACATGTGGGGTATATTACACGTAGAAATCAGAGCCTCTGGGGTTCATCTGTTGTTAGTCCTGTCACAAGTGACATCCTTGAATACACATTGATGTCTTCTCCCCCCTCATCTCCCTTAAAGTACTTATTTGCAGATTGTAGCATTTTGAGGCTTTGAAGTGACACCTACAACTAAACTGCCACCCACACTTCCCTCTATTTAGGTCAGAGTCACTTCAAACCAGAAAGAAAAAAGCCACACATGCACACACACACACACAAACAAAACTGATGCAGAGAAAATCAAATAATAAGGTACAGCCACCCAAGGCTGGTGTGAAAATCAACATATGGGGAATTATTGCGAGTGTCGGGCTCTGCTTCAAATGGGCTTGTTTTGCCTGGAACCCTGAGATGAGCTGAAAAAGGCAGAGTCGATTGCTTCGCTAATCACTGAGCTACCTGCAGAGAAACAGTCAACCATAAAAAGAAACAAACCAATAGAGAAATAGATACAGAGGGAGCTTTTGCTGAATGGCATAGGATGGGCTAGCTGGCACTTCCAAGAGCTTTTCTAAAACGGCAGGTTAAAAATACCTTCTGCAGCGGTCATTACAAAAGCCAGACCTTGGGTTTTAGACACACCTCAGTTGCTCAGGTACCTACATGGAGAGCTTCCAAACGTCTTCAAATTGAGGGGCAGATGTGACTCCATTTCACCAGGCTGTCCACTGCCAAGACCAAAGGTTTTGGTGGACCTCTGCTTTAAGTGTTGAAGTAGCAGATAAAGCATGGACAAGAGGATCTTGTGGATTTCTCTCTAGACACGTCAAAGGATGTTACTTAATGGTATGAAGTTATTAGCCTGAAACGCTTGGGGAAAAAGAAAGGAAAAAAGAGAAAAAGAAAAGAAAAAAAAAGAAAAAATAACACCAAAACTAGTAAAAAATTCTTTAGTCATTCAACAAACCAATTAGAGAATTGCACATACATGCTCACGAGTATAGAGTAATGTGACAGCAAAAACAGACACTGTCCAAACCAAGTAGGTGGATACAGTATGTTGAGCTCTAATGTTAGGTAAATGAGATACTCTTGGAAGATGCTCATTTCTTTTTTTGCATGTAGCTAATTTCATTTTCCCTTTCTAAAGTAAATCATATCATCTTGAAAAAGAAAAAAAAAGTATTCATTTAGTTTTATTGTTTCAATACATGTTTTTCTGACTGTTAGGCTACAATATAATATATATTTAAATGTCAATGCATACATAGTTGCTGTATTATGTAAGAATAAACACAAGACATTTCCTTTTAGAAAGATTTCTCTTTAAAAAAATTAAGAAATATGATAATACAAAGACATTAGGGATTCAGATTTTTTTCCCAAAAAAATGTGTAACATATTATTCTGTATGTCTGTACGTGAACAAAGTCCATGCCAAAACTTGGCATGAAACTGAATTTCAAAAATGTTAGGATTTCCGGGAGGAGGGATATTCTTTATCTGTGTGGAGAAAACAGAAGGTTTGAACTTAAAATAATGAGAAGGACAAGAAAATAAAGCAAAGCAAAACAATGGCCTTTAACTTAAGGCCACTAAAATCCTGATTTTACTTCCATGGAAACTGATGTGTATTTGGGATCCGAATAGATGTATAACATTAATATGCCACAGCAAATCCAGACCGCTTATGTAAAGGCAAGCAAATTAATTCCACGGCGAACCTGTCTACTACAAGGAGAGCTTTTCTACTTTAACATTTCAGTTTACTTAACGTGAACCTTTTCAGTGAAACTTCTGATGATCCTGTTCCGAATATACTTTAACCAGATGACGCACAGCCAAAGGCTAACAGTGCACTCCAGTTGTCTCTAGGTGTACAGTCTGCAGGACCATGCTGAGAAGGTCCCCTGAAATATGTACAATACGGAGGTTCTCTTCCAGCTGTTAACTAAAAAGCCTTATCTCTATTGACACAGATAAATAGGTAAAAACTGGTGGGATCACATTCCTGAGAAACATGAGGTGGTAAAATGCGACTGTGTTTGAGCTCATGTGTGTATGTAATACAGTTATAACCATGCCAACAAAGAAAATACTGCCGGTATTAGGTGATTACAGAGACCTTAACACCATATTGTACTGTGGTGAATATTTCTTTCTTTGTTCTGCTCCAGCTTTATACCCTTCTTAAAATAATTGAGGGTGGTTCCCATATCCCTAGTAGTGATTAATCAGTCTTGAGTGAGAAAGTTTCGAAAGAAATTGTATATATAGACAATAGAATATTTTTTTTTTATTTTTACAGCTGCAATAAAAGCAAGGAAAAAAAAAGGAAAACAAAAAAACCCAGCCAAACAAACAAACAAAAAAAAATAAAAACAATGAATCCTACTAAAAGGAGAAATAAAAGACAAAAGTAGCAATGGCAGGTCAAGATTCAGACAGGGCTTTCAAATCACACAAGCAATGTTGAAAGCATTCAGGACAAGTATTCAACCAACAATACGCATAAACCAAGAAGATATTAATCCCTGGACGGTACACATCTTTCACCCCCAGCAAACTCAGGCTAGCTAGAAAAGTCAAGCATTTATAATGAAAATTACATTAAACTTTATAAGACCAACATCCCATTATTTCTTAGAGAAGAAACACAAACCATAAAATCACCAATGGCAGCTATTTAACCATGTGTAGGTGTAATTTTCTCTCTGATCTTCTTTTTCTCAGATTGACAAAGATAGCTTATCTAAACAATCGAAATACCTCCTGAGCTGCACCAGTCCCATCCAAAATTTATCTGGGAATAATGTGGTTTGAAAAACCATCACAGAAGTCCACTGAAAAACATATCAAACATACAACATGGAGAGACGGCATGGATTATGGGTTATATAAGTGAGACAAAAGTCAAGCTAAAATACAGGCTAAGTGATGTGCCTGGGATCTCACCAATATAATGTGGAAGACTAGGAGTGTGAACTCAAGCTAATATTCTCATCAATACTTGAATACAGATACTTTGATTTAAATACTGTTAGTTACAGCAGATGTAGCTGTAAATCTTGAACCTGAAGCCAGAAAAGTGAAATAGAGAGAGAGGAAGTGATTTACATATAACTACATTTGTGGAAGACCTCACAATGAAGTGTATAATTTCTAAGACTGAAAGCAGTGTCTTAATCACAAGACCATGCTTTCTGAGCAGCGGGGAACTCGGTTTTGTTATTTTTAAACTTATGTTCCTCTCCCAGATAAGTGCTATTCAGCAAGAGGTTGGGTGACATTATCAATCTGGAATGTGCAGAAGCTGAAGTTTGCCACACACTTAGCAGGAATTTACACAATGGTAGATTATTGCTAGAATTAGGTGAAAAAAAGCAATTTGGAAGACACATTTGACAGCAATCAGGGTCACTGGTATTAAAAAGTTTGAACTCAGAACTAGCTAAATCAGGAGCAAATGAAGGCTTGCAAGAGAAGACAGCAAAATATTTATCAGTTCAATCCCTGAACAGTCCTTGAAGGCTCTTTTTTTGTCTTTTTTTGTTGTTTGTTTGTTTTTTTTCTTTTCTCTTACATCCTTAAGTACTCCTCAAAGCTTGCCTCTGGCACAGCTGCTACACAGGGTAGAACATCCCTGATTCCTTTAGCTTTGAAGCTGCAAAGTCATAGCACCCTTTTTCAACCGTGTGGCTTCCTCCAATGGGCTTGGAACATACTTTGTGCTGAAAACAGTCCAAGTAAGAAAGAGTCAGAAACTGTAAAACAAGCTAGCATTTTTGGGTCAGTAAAATATAGACCACATTACACTGTTTTATATTGAAATACCAGAAGTCATAATTTCCTTAACTCAGTAACTAAAACAACAAAGAAAAAGCAGCAGGTTAACTTCCGTTCCTTCTGATGTGTTTGCATAATTTGTTTTAACATTTTTTCGTCACCGGCATTCCTAAAAAATGGTTTTCAAACTGTCTTCCCCAGTACATTTTCCTTATATAGTTGTTCCACTCAATTTTTGACAAACCATTTAGGGAACTGTTTGTATCATCTCATCTCTTCTCTGGGGAAAAATCTTTCACCCATTCCTCCATATATGAATAGCAGACAGAGAGGCAGTTAGATTGACTTAGACAATGAATGTAAAATCTTACAGAACATTGTCACTTTCTTTGCAATGTCGGATATTAAAAGATACTTGTACTCCACTACATTTACTGACCAACTCTTGACTTCCTCCATTCATATACATAATTTCCAAATCATCTCAGTCCTATTTTAATTTCTTGGCTTCTTTACTGCTTATAAACTCTTCTGAGATTTGCAGAGCAGGCATTTCTCATTCTGGCTCATTACAGGACTTGGTCTGATGGACACATCTACAGTATGCCTTACAGATCAAGTGCTTCAGAAGACTTAAAGGTAAGTATGCTGATAAGAATACTTTCTCAATCAATACTTTGCCTGCTGGTTCAGGAAACAGGAGGTTTGAGATCAATTTTCACCATTTCAAGAAGCAACTTACAAGCTTCTTCTTAGTTACGTTTTTTCTTTTTTCATGCCGGAGGTGAGTATGGGTGAAATCTACATTATCTATATTAAACCTTTCTAGTGTATATGTCATTGTTAGGAGAAATTGTGTGAGCATTGTTCTTGAGTTTTTTTACAGGAGCCTTTAAGTGAAGGTGAAGACCTCTAAATTGCAGTGCTTTTACCTTTATTTTAAACTCATAATTCTAAAAGGAGACAGGATGAGAATGAAAAACATCTTTGTATCATATGAGGGCCTCATCACTAGTATACTGATCTTTTTCATTTTTTTTGTTGTTCCTTGCCTGAAGCCCACATTCCTCCCCAGATTGTGGTGACCCAGCACAAAGAAAATCGCAGCTGCACCTAGAGCCCAGAGCTTAAAAGATAGATGCTACAATAACGAGCACTATGATGCCTAAGATCCTTTGTGTCTCACCAAAATGAATCTTAGAGCTTTTCTGTGCAATTCAATAACGTTTTACAGGTAAAACATTAAGCGAATTATTCAGCTGTATAATGGTTAAACTGAAAATAAAACCAAACCCATGGTCCTTAGATACTCCTAACTGTTGGATGGACAATCTGCCCAGCATGGTTCCATATATATTTAGGAAAAAGCTAGTGTCTCTTCTGAGTATTTTTTCATCAGGTGTTGTTACAGAAGTATGAGCTTTATGCTTTCAGATCTTGATCTTATTTGCTTCTTGCCTTGTTCTTTTCATGGACTACTCAAAGAAGGTACCCAGGTGATTCATGGCATTACTAATGAGTTGTCCAAGTAGGTATGATGCCACAATATACATTTAGAGAGATGAATATGAGCCACTTGTGTAAGTTTTTAAATAAAATTCAGTAATAGCCTCTCTACAATACTTCAAAGGTTTCATATAAAAAATCCAAAATATTCTTTAAGCACAGTTTCTTGTAAAAAAAAGTAAAGAAAAACCTTGTGTGGTGAAGTACAAAGCATATCTGAAACTAGTACATCGTTAGGTCAAAACACAAAGTTACCTTTCAGAAAAACCTATAATTTAGTAAACTTTACTTCTTCCCATTTCTTTTCTGCTCCTGCCTCCTTTCTTTTCCCTTCAGCCTCTCCACAAACACAGCCTTTTCTACTGGGTATATTAGAAAATAAATTAGTTGGATTTGTGCTATCAGAGAGTGTGTCATTAGGGGGATATTTGTCTTTTTCTACTTCCTTTGTGGTTTCTATCAAAGGTTCAAGCATGTGGATTATATCTTTCTTTATCTCTACTGTGTTTTCACTTAGAAGAGAAAGAAAACAGGAAAGATACTTTATCTCTTTATGTATCATATAACGATCAGCTGCATTGAGGTAGCACCCATATCTGTCTCCTGTTTCACTTGTCCACGAATTGTTTCATCCAGCTGACCAAACTGAAAGAAAAAGCGAGAATGTGATTTAGATAAGATTTCCTCTGGGTTACTAAATTATTGAAAGTCTGGGTGACAATGCTAGTTTGTGCAGTCTCTATTCTTCTTTGAGCTTATTTTAGGTACAATTTTCTGTAACTTTTAGAAAAAGAGAAGAAAAAGAGGAGGGAAGGGTAATTTTAGAAATGAACATTTAAATGTAGTTGTTTTTTTTTCAATTTAAAGTATAATTTTAGTTTGTTATTACTAATATGAACACAGAATTACCTTGAAACCTCAGATTAGTTCAGTTGATCTTGAATGGTCATCCAAACATATATGTTTCTTACCACGGGGAACAATTTCACAATGTGGCGGTTTTACCTCAGATATTCTAAGAGCTCCGGAGGCCTGTCAGTCTGTGGCTTCTCTGAATGGAGTAAGTTATCATTTCTTGTTGTCCCTTCCTAAATCAGAAGTGTGATGGAAAGAAGAAAAGCAAAACTGAATAACTGAGAAAGAAATACATTTATTCTAACGACTGAAGAAGTCCTGCAAACTTGATCTTGTAAATTCGATCTTGTAAATAGGCAAACCATATTTTAGGCATCAAGTGTAGTGTGCTGTGAGTTGTCTTGTATTTCTTTTTTCCCCCAGGTGACTGGCTCTGTGTTTTGCTTGAAATCTGTGTCGTACTGAAGTACTTTCTTAGTTGTGTGCCAGTGAAGAGCTTCATGTGCTTTGATTTGACCAAATACTAAGCACTTTGTAAAATAAATATTATGGTGATTGAGCAGTAAATGTTATATGGGTGACGCCAGTTACATTTAGTAGTGCTTTTCACATTGCCAAATGTGAAATGTGTCTGACTCCTTTATATATGCAACATACTTCCCATAAACTCACATTTTGCATGCTATAATGTCAAATCTTCCGCTTTGTCTTTTTTTTTTCTAATTTTGCATTTGAATGGATAAAGAAGCAATCACTTGCTTAGGCAAAAAGAAAAGAACACAGTATGCATTCTAATGTTTAACACTGGTCCTAATTCCATATACCTTATTCTTTCTGGCTACAGAAAGCAACCAGCAAGAGAAGGTAAGATTCTGAATGAGACAGAGGAAAAAACATAGCCAAAGATAACTGAAGTGGTGATAAAAACACAGTGGCTGGCACAGATGTCTGAATAATTCGTTTCTGTTGATATTATAAACATGGCAGAGGGCAAGCTGTAATATGTGTTTGGGAGGTTACATAGATAATGAAATCAGATGTTTATTTAAATAAAAATCATAAGAAGAAGTTGTGATTAAATAATAAAGATGTGTTAACTGTGATTTCTTTGAATATTTCTAAAGCCAAGGTAGGGGAGTGTGTATCAAATCTCTTTTTCACTAAAAAACACAACATTTTTTTCTGTGAGAGGATTTTGCATTGTCTTACAGTTATTTAATAACCAAGATATTTAATTTAATATTAAATAACCAAGATATTTTATTTAATAACCAAGATATTTAATCCCTACAAGAGGTAAGAGTGTTCACAAAGAACACTAATATTCCAACAGCATTTGTGTGCTTAAGCACCTTTGGTGTTTTTTGTTGGATTTTTTTTCGGAGGGGAGGGTGAAGATGTTCTAAGGATGCAGACTGTGTTTGAATCTACGTGTAATATGCTCACAGGAAAACAAACTGAAAATTTATTAACTGTTTTTTCATCATCATATTTCAGAACAGGCCTACACAGAAATGTAGTTGTGCTGATATAGACTTAAGTTAATTTAGCCCAGGATGTTGCATCTGGGAATAGCTAGAAGCAGAGTTGTGGAGTGAGAATAGGGAACGTACAGAAAGAGTCCCCAGAATATTTTTCCAGGCTGAATTCTTGTCCAGGTTTGTTGGTTAATTTTTATTGCATAACATTCTACAAAAAGTAGTCCATTGCATCCAGCTCTGCTGAGCTATCCAAGTCTGGAATCCAACCACAGAAAACATAATGAATGAACTTCCCGAGACACCACATAGACTGTAAGAAATACGAGATCTTCCTCAAAAATACACAAGATGTTATTTTCCTCAGATTCTGATGAGATCTAGTGAAAATATTCTTTCTGTCTGAATCCAGAGGCATCTGAGCAGCAGAAAAGCCAGAAAACTTAAATTCACAAAATATTCCTCTTTAGTTCTGAATGCTGCAATGTTATTTTTCACAGACCATTCTCATGGTCCTTTTCACTGCTTGTCTCTTCAGTATCCCTGTAGAATGTTGGCTACTTCTGTAAGTAATCTTTTCCATTGTATTATTGGTTTGTCTTGTAAGAGAACTTTTTCAAATGTGCATAGATGTGATTAGAACAAAAAGGGTTATGGTCATACATATTTAAAAGTGAATCTGTATGGGTCTTCAGCTTAGAAGATAACACTGTATATTTATTTATCTTTTTAAAGCATTGTTGTAGTTCCTGGAGCTTTTCTTGACATCTTATCTATCACAGTGCTTCCTCTGAATATTCGAACACTGTGCTGATTTTAATCTTCAGATGTAAACAAAAGGGTTTTTTTTTTAATACCACCATCACAACCTGACAAAAGAAGAGGCTACATATTGATTTATCTGCTGAAAGAAAATGTTTAAAGATAATTCAAAATACTCAAATCTACTAAGTATCCATTACTTGGTGTTTGTTTTCTTTTTTTTTTTCGTTATTTAGATTCTCACAGACTGCTATTGTAAGGAGCATACTCCAGGAACTGAAAGCTGCAACTTCATAACTGTAACTTTTTGATTTGCACCAGGCACTATAAAGGGAAGAATGATAAATCAGTAGTATAGTTCACTCTCAACTTGAATACTATGTTCCATTTTGGTCAATTCAACTTGGCAGGAAAAGAAAAGTCTCAAGAAAAGCAATGAAAATGACTCAGTTTTCTTGCTGAGGAGAGATTAAAAACCCTAGAACTATTTAGGTCTTGGTTTCCCTAGTCCTTACTGCCATCTAGAATTCACCTGGCATCATGAGAGATTAACCAGAGCTGGCTGACGCTTGGACTACTGACATTGTTTATTTGCAGAAGCATTTTCAGGTCTCTTATCACTGTGTCTCTACATGACTACTGTTAGTCTGATGCAGGAAAGTCAGTGGCACAATCATATATTTAAGGGCTGCAGAATTGTGTCCTTAACCTAGAAAGCGCGGGGAAAGACTAAGATAAAATGTTTTCTTTTAGATTATGAGTTACTTAAGTAAGATATTTTTGCCGTAATATATGTGCACAAAGCCTAGTAGAGTGTGTTCCAATGCTTCCGATACATACATGTGAAACACGAAGGAACATGAAGCTGGCAGTGTTACATAAATGATAAGTGACGTGGAAAAAAAACCATTAGGAATGCTCTTAACTTAGTTCTATCTTAATTATACTATTAGGGTAAATGTCATCAGATGATGTATTTATATACAGTCTTCCAATATTTTTTTCCTGAATACACAGGAAGGATTTATCCAGGAAACATATTTTATAATATGATTGACAATAAAGGGCAAGCTCTACAGGCGTCAGGAGAGTTTACTGTGTCTTTTTATTCAATCTTTACGGCAAAGTTGGTTCTCGGAACTAGATAACTGGTGGTTACGTACAAGAATGTTCAGCATACTTTTTGGCCAGAGTTATGGTAACCATATCAATGAAATAACTTACTGTTTAAAACAATGTTTCATGTCATTGATTGGCAAGTTTGAGATGTTGGGTAGCTCTCAACAGAGGGACACAATGAAGTGATTAATGGCCAAAAACTAAAGAACTACTTATAGATCATTAAAAAAAATACTTTATATTCATCTCTGACCCATTGCACCCAGAAAATCAGTTTTGAAAGCTATAATTACACTTTTTATAAAATGGATGGTTTATGCGTCCACCAGAAATATGCAGATAAGTGAAGAACATCAAAATTCATAACTGCTCAGATTTTTCAGAAATAGTGATTATTTTTTAGGGACAGAAAATGTTACCATCTGGCTTCTGTGGGTAGAGATCAAACACAGAGCTCAAATGCTGTAGTTTGTTACCATTCATCACAGAGCAGAGGTAACCTCACTAAGGGCTTCACTCAGCCTTTTATAAACAACAAGTCAGTATGTTGGGTTTTTTTTGCAAAACAAAACTGCACAAAACAAGACTTGCAAAAAACAGAAACTTTCCTCAGTGAAATAGGTCTAATTTGAAATGCATCTTTTGACTTGTGTCTGCATAGGATTGTGAGTACTCATTTAAACTAAAGCTCAGGTGAAAAACATTCATGTCGTCAGATGTTATTCTTTGTTCTTGAAGCTGAGCTTTTACATACCCAAATGGAAAATGAGTAGTTTTGAAAACAGGCAATGGGTGCTGAGTATTCCTAAATCTGGCTCCGAGCACTTGAGAAAAAAATACCTCTTTGTTACAAGTATCTCGTTTCACATCTGTTGTACGTAATGTCATGGGAGCGTCCTTTGTCATTCTGCATTAATGGTGCCTGTCAGGTGCAGAGCACTAATATCTTACAGTCAGACTTGTGACCTGGCACATCTATCTTACAGATGGCATCTTTGCTTATACCTGAGTTTGGCTGTGTACATTCTAACCAAGATTTTTTTTAAACCTGTAATGAAAAGCTTTTTACAGGAGTTTGGTATGCAGCTCCTGTTGTTAATACAGTCCTTCAGACTCAAAAATCCTCTTTTTTTTTGCATGTTAAGAGAGGGGAAAAAAATGAAAAAGGACTCACTTGGGAATCTAGGCAGCCACCCACTACATCATTTGTCTTCTTCCAGCAATCCAAAAATCCAGATCTTAATGTCTGCTAATGGGGTAAGATCATACAAACCTCCATCTTTGTCATGTCCTGAGAAGTCACTGTTTGATAAAGCACTGGAAAAAGCCCTTAGGTGCCATTGAGGACAATGGATAAAAATATATATTTAAATATATAAATCCTGTCTCAAAATATCTTGCAAAGATCCATCCATAGAGTGAAGAAAAAAGCCCATTCTAAAGCTTAAATACGTTGTTTGGGGGTTTTTTTGAAAGCTCAAAAAATCACTATAAAAGGTCATTTGAGCAGGAATTTCTCATTATCAAATTATCATAGAGTCACAGAATAGAAATTTGTAAAGTGAACAGTACAAACTACACAAAAGAGGAAGAAAAGTAAGCAAGTTCACGTAAAAACAAACACAAAACAGATAAAAATGCAGTTCCCTTTTTCACAAATTAATAAACTTTGTTGTTTTGAAAGAAGAATCTTTTTTCTATTAATGTTACCAAAAATATTTATACATTTTTCAACAATGAGAAAAATGAGTAGTAACTTGTTCATCTTAGATTTCACTTCCTTGTTTTCTTCTGCTAAACTCATTTACATTTTTCAGAACTTACTCTCTCACTCCCAGTTTGAACTTCTTAGAGCTATAATTGTCACTGGAGCTTAATAATCTTTTTTATTCTTCTATTAGTAACTCAACATCTTCCTTTAAGCCAATGCATTTTGGTGCGATTATTCCACAACGTTTGTGTTGTGTGTATTTTATGTTTCTTAATAGATGTATGGATGAATATATTAGCAGATTAATAGATGATTATAGACATTTATAGTACAATTTCACCTAAAGATGTTAGGTATTAAGATATTTTACATACAGGAACCTCTCTAGTTCTCAAGTTTAAATACAACTTCCAATTTCTTTTTAAACCATATTTAAAGTGTTTATCTTAGAACCAGGCTTATCGCATAAATGAGAAGTTTGAGTAGATTTTTCAGAATTCATAAACCTCTGTTTAGAAACAGTCAAAGTATGTTTTTTTTCTTTGTTTTGTGTGGGTTTTTTTTAGCTAGAACAAGTTCAACCCTCTCTATGAACTAAAAGAAATTAGAGAAAAAACTCCAAACAAAAAAAAAAGATCTTTTTTTTTATTTCCAACTGAATCTTTTGCTGAATTGTGCTCTTTGCTACTAATGTTAATCCATATGATACAGCTTTAACCAGACTAATGTTAGCGACAGTACCATCATTTTCCCCCGCCATTATAAGATCATAATCTATTTTAGTCACTTAAAGTTCCAAATCCTCCTGCAGTAGATCTTAAGCAATCAGTTTTAAATGTGTCACGTCAGATTGGCCTTTAGCTATATTAACTTGAAACTAGAATGAATTACTCTACTTATAACTGTCCTGGCCTAATCTAATTTTACCAGTATCCCTATATGTTATTACCTTTGGTCTCTTCAGTGACTACCCATTAGTATCTCTGATCATGAGATAACTCCACCTTCCTCATGAAGGGCAGTGAAGAAATACGTGTCATAGAGGATAATTTTGTGTGCCTAAATTATGTGAGATGCTGGTGAAATTTAACTTGTAATGTGATTTAAAGCAAACTTTGCTGTCTTGATAACATCTACCATTGTTAAGTACATGTTTATGACAAACATGAAACTCTAACTCTGTGTGCAGTAAAGCCAGTTCTCATTGTCATCTCATACATGATCTTCCAGTACCTCAGAGTCTCAGGAAAGTCCTTTTCAAAAACAAATATTGTACTTTGTTTCATACTCACTGTTAATAACTAGACGAAGAAACTTAACCAGAGACTTAGTCCATTTTTATTAACCTTCATCAGTTTCTTGGTCAGTGAAAAATACTGGAAAAACTGTGTTTTCATCCTTTCTGTTGTGAAATGTTGTTCAACTGTATAATATCCCATTACTGTGAACGATAGTAGTGGCATTGTCCCTTTTTTTTTTATTATTATTCTTTTTTAAGTTTTTTGTCTTAGATTTAGACTTCAAAGGTTCTAACTTGGTGCTGTTACAGAAAATCAGAAAATCAAAGAAGTTAGGAAAGGAACGCTGCAGTTCATCCAGAACAGCTCCCTCCTCAAAGCGAGGCTAACTTGCAAATCAACTCAGTCTGTGCAGAGTTTATTCCAGTCAAGTTCTGAAAATTCCATGTTATCCCTCATCAAATCACTCTATATTTGTTCTTTTCTACATTTCTGTTTTGTTCTACATTCTACAAAGGATTTAGGAGCCGTACTTTTGGGCATCAGCATTTCACATTAATTTAAGATGAAACGTAAAGACTGTCCCCTCACTCATCTTTTTTAATTCATTAAAGATCAAATCAGATAGCAATGGTATCTTAACCAGACCTCCACTCAGAAACCATTTGTTTTGTGGAGGGTTTCACTATTAAATCACACATTCAAGCCTAGCTCTTTAATTTTTCATTATTGTTTTCATGAGTTCTTGTGAAAGAATAACATGCACAGCGTAATGAGTTTGCCACAGTCATAAAGTTTATTGACTTAGACTTTTACCTCAAAACATTGATATTTATGTGAGCAGATCGATGGATCACAGATGTTCACAGTTGACCTAGCCAGTGGCATTATTCAATATAAAACAAAAATACTTTTCATCAGTCTGCAGCTTCTGCAAATTTGCATCTCTTCAACCCTTTCATTTTTGTCAAAGTGCCTACAATATTTATGTGCACTACAGAAACAACACTAAGAGATTAAACAGTACATCAGAATTAAGTTTAAAATCTTTGAGGTTTAGCAATGAGGCACTGGAGCAGATTGCCTAGAAAGGTTGTGGGGTCTTCATTGTTACGTGAACTGAGGCTGTTAGGCAAATATTAACTGGCAGTAAACTAGATAGCATGAACAACCAACAGGATTGCAGAATTTATCCATGGAAAAGATTTCCTCTTGAGAATCTTACCAGTTCCAATTTCTGTGAGAAAATGAAATATTTCATGTTTTATCAATGGAAAATATTGTCTCATAGTTTTTCAGTAAATATGAACATTGTTACAACTCAAATGTTACCAGTACCATTAGAATTGCTGGATTATTCTTTTATCAGTTCTGGATTTAGGCTTGGGTACAATAAAGAGTGGAAGATATTTATATAAGCTTTTTTTCATCCCCTAAAGACTTTGCTGACTTATTATAATCAGAGATAGAAAGTTATTTGCAGAGGTGATTAATGCAAATTGTCTTAAAATCTTGCTGGAACTTACCCTCAAATTTTCCAAAAGATTCTCTGTTACCAGTAACAAGAACATCTTATTTAGGTATGTGATGTCTAGGAGGTTCTTGAAAGGTCAAATATGAACACCTCAGACTTCACCAAATCTTTTCATTATTGAAGACTGGGTTGAAAATTTTTTACAGCTCTATTTTTAGCCTTAGATAAAACACAGAAGTTAAAAAATATGGAATAAGTAAGAAATCTATAAAAGAAAAAAAAAATCTTAGAGAGGTGTGTCAGGAATATCATAATTGTTTAAAACAAGATTGAATGGTAATAAAATTCTTATGTTATCTCTATCTATCAGCATTGAGAAAATTACATCATAATTTCATTAGTCTTCTGATAACTGTGGTTGAAAATCCAGGGAATTTATATAGGAATGAGAATAATAAATAGTTACCTTTTGCATACAATATTTTTAATTCTAGTGCACTCCTGAGTTCACAAGGTCTTCCTTTCCTTCAAAATAATTATTGAATAGTGTCAACAGAGGTAAAGAAAAAAATGCAAACAATTTTTAATTATGTTTTCTTGTTTAATGTCAATATCCATAATTATAGAGGATGAAGGACTTCTCTAATAAAACACCAAAAATGGATGGCAAAGTAGGAACAGTATTTTCACTGTGTTAGTGACACTTTAGTTGCACAAGCATAAAAAATCCTCACTATGCTTCAGCATATTGGTGTAGAATTTTATTTTCAGGCTTTGGAGCATTTCATTTCACAAGAATTTAAAGGAATATAAATTATAAATTTCCCACTCTCATTCAAGAAGGAGTCCTTTTCAATTTTCCTTGTCAGAGAAACACACATTTTAGTATGGCAATTAGCTAGTTTACTTAACTGAGAAGCAAATATTCCTGTGATCACTCAGGCTAACAGTGAAAGCGAGGAAGAACAAATCCTTACTCTAATGACTGCAGATGGCAATACTATTCTACATCTCATCTCTTCTGCATTGTAAATTCTCTTACTAATACCCTTACACTTCCATTTTAGACTTGTTTTTTTTTTCATGTTACTCCACATTTCCCACTGGTGTTAGTAATTAAAAGTCTCCAGAGAAGACTAAAGTTAATCTGAGCTCTTGTTCTGCCTCTGAGTTTCATAATTATAACTTGCTACATTCATAGCTTTTTGTGTGAGACCGGATGCTTAATGCACTGCCACTGCAGTGTTGATTTTCTCATTTTTGGGGAAGCAAAGGCAGAAAGGTATCGCATTCATACTCCTGGAGACAACTATATATGAAGTCAGGATTGAAGGTAACAACCTGGAGCACAGAAGGTACAGAAGCTTTTGTGGGATAGACTTTTTTGGCTTTCCAGTATGGGTTCAATTACAATAGCGATTACATCACAGCTTTAGCCAAAATTCTCTTTTTGGCATTGAAAGAAGTCATCTGCTGGTGTCCACTACGGGCAGCTAGATTTTAGCTCAAAAAAATCCCCCAATAATTGTAATTTGGGTGAGGAGAGTATGCAAACTCGAAACAGCATGAAAAATGTTACACCTGAACTCTATGACAGGTTAATGCACTATCTTCTCTGATCTGCTCAACTGGTCCCTTCATAATTTTGAATGTATATCCTAGTGTGGCTGGAATGCTTTTTCCCAGCTTTCCAGGAGCAAACCTAATTCTCCCAAGGGGGAGGATAGATTGTTAGAGGGAATATGTCATAAGTAAAATACAAAAAGCCAGATGGTACATGGCTCTAGGTCAAGTGGAGGACAAATCCACAGCTCTCCCAAGACAATAGTTGGAAAAGACTGAGCTTAACAAGGTGCAATCCTTGCACCAGCTCTCTGACCTATAGGGCAGACATATCTTTTGTGGTTTTACTAAGGTTTCAGCCCATGTAGTTTCTACACTGTGGTACATTTGAAGATAGCAGACAACAGAAGTATTGAGACTAAGATTGTCACCACAGCTTATGAAGAGAAAAGAAAGGCTCTATATATGACTATACCCCACTTTTTAACTGTTTACAGAATAAAAGCAATTACGAGTATCAATTATCTCAATGAAAGCTTAATGAAACATCTGCTGAGGGAGCAGATAATCACAGTGCCTTGTTTCCTTACACACAGGGGTTTTTTTAGGAATACCAAACCTTACAAAAGTTTGGTCAAGAACAAATTCGGACTAGGTCTGGACAGCTGGACTACACACTTCAAGAAAATGTTAGCAGCTTGAATGGCTACTGCACATTAGTTTCTCCTCATCTGAGCCTGCTAGGATCTTCTGCCTGTACCTCCACCACTTTTGATGCACTAACACAGGTGTTTAGTTGAACAAAGATGGCTCTAGGAGGAGAAAAACGAAGTCTTCTTTGTTTCTTTTATCAATCTTATTTGCTTAATGATTATAAACATCATTGTAACCAAGCTGACTGTGCCCACCTAAACCTCTTGCTGCTACAAAGAGTGTAGCTTCCCTTTCTCTGCCCCATTCCCACTGCACCAGATATTCAGCCTTGTACTCTTCACAGTTCCAGGACTGGTTCATGGGGTACAGTTCAGCCCACCAGCTCAGCAGCAGATGAAAGGATAAAAAAAACCCCCACAAACAATAAAATTAATCAGGTATTCTCCTGCTTGCTTAGGTAACTGAACTGGCATTTAAGGGTCGGAGAAGTAAGGTACATGTCAGACAGCTCAAGAGAAGGGACAGGGTGGTGCAAGTAGCAGTTAGAAAACACAAGTAGATGTTCTTTCTATACTGTAAGCAGTCTCTGTGCCTTTTCACTGGCATTATTCTTAGTATTCAGACTCTCTGTTCTTTGATTTAGTGAAATAAAGAGAATGGTGTGGAGGGAGCTTGGGAAGTGAAGAGAAAGGAAAGCAATTTGTTGGATTAAGGACAGATTTTGGTTATCTGATAGAATGAAGCCAAAATTGTCCCATAGTCTGTGGAAGTACACTCAGTGGAGAAGGATCATATATGAGTTAAGGCTACCCAACACCTACTGGAGAGCAGGGCTTTAATTACAAGCCAAAGTATGGCCAACGTCCACCCCTGGAACACAGGGGACCTGCGTGCTCAAGTACTTGTTTTATGGCTTAGAGGGCTACCATGCCAAGTTCCTCCAAAGAGGAGTACAAAAATGATACCCAATATAATATATATATATTTTTTTTTTTTTCTGGGAAGAGATCCTCTGTCCATCATGTATACAAAGTCCTTAAGTGATGAGCAATTTCCATTTAAGCAGAAACACACTACGTTACTTCCTGACTTTGCTTATAAAATCTTTGAGAGCTTTATGTCAGCTGGGCGGAGTTGCCCAAGGACTGAGCAGTTCTATGACCTCTCTGTGTCACGATCCAGCTATACCTATATAATGCCTCTCAAACAAGCACTTTCTTTACAGCAGGGAGAAATGGATCATCAAGCAAGATTAAAAGCCTGGTCAGAGAAAAGTGACTTTCTTTCATCTCAGCCAAGGTTTCAGTTGCTCTTAAAACCCTAATTGCTGGGCCTTCACACTCCACTTCCTAGGAGTGTGAGGCATGATGAAGGCTCTTTATTTATTTATCTTTCCTTACCAGTGTTCCACAGAAAATACAGTAGTTCTTTTTTTTTATGAAGTAGGAACATTTGGCAGCATTGTGGGTGCATTTTGTCCAGTATCTTTGTTACAGCAGGCAGAAGCTAAATGGGTGATCTGAAATGTACAAATCTCAAGAGTTTCAGAAGTTTATTTCTGACAAGCAGTCAGGATTGCCCTTGTTTTTATACTATCTGCACATGCTAGTCTATCCTCTTATATATCATTTCTTTCAAAAGCACTGTCTTATTCGAAGACCAAATTTGTTTATAAGAAAGTTTCTCTAACTTCCTTCAGCTTGCCTCAAAATCCTTGGGCTCTGGGAGTGTTAAATCAGAATGGATTTGTTTAGGTAGGTACACATTTCTTAGGACTCAGCATTTAAATTGAGACATCCCAGGATCATTGTACTGTGACACCAGACAAGTTAGACTGCATTTGGTTTTGTGCATTTAGTTCCTGTGATTCGAATGATGTCACACAGTAATCTATAAGCAAGGCAAGTAAGAAATATAAAAACTATCTGATACAGAAATTCATTTTTGAAAAATTATTTCTGTGTATATAAAAAGCTTTTTTGGTTTCCTGCTACAGCAGTCAGTCTAAAACTGATGTATCTTCCTGTTTTACCATCTTAGCTCTCTTATGCCCAGGGATCAGCATTGTTTTTACATGAACAGCAAGATGCTCTGCCTGTCAGAAGGGTGGCTGGACTATGTAAGCTAAAAAACATGGAAAACGCATCTTACCTCCTATTTTACAGTCTAGAAGACCTTCGATCGCTATTAGCCAGACCTCTGGGAGAACAAGTGCACCGTAGGGTTAGTGCACTGTAGTGGTACAGAAACACAAGTGTAGCCACATGATCAGTGTGCAAACATATTTACACAACAAAGAGTCTAAGTAAGCAAGACTTACTAAAGGCTGTGCAAACATGGCAAATTTTCTTCTGGAACTGAGCCGGTACGTTCAAACGGTGGTGTAGTATGATTTAGCTGATTTTAACGGTCAGAGACTGTTGTATCTTAGGATCTTGTGAGACGGGAGATATTCTGAGTTTACTTTATTGTTTTCTTAGATACCAAACCTGTCAATAGAGCATATTGGAGTCTGACTGAGACCTTCTTTTCATACTTCCTGGCTTTGCACAACAGCAGCTTGCAAAACTGCTTCTTCTACTTCTTTCAATTAAAGCAGAACTAATATAAAACAGCATTTCCTTCTGGTTTTAAGTCTTAGGTTAAACTAAAAAAAATAAAGATCCAGCAAATAAAAACAAGAGAAGATTTAAAAATTTGCATAAGCAATTTTCAGAGATTAAAAAAAAAAAGTTCATTATGAACCTTGGGCAAATATTTGAGTGGTTTCTTATTTGATCAGAACCTGTTTGTTTATCCCTAACTTTAACCATATGGGAACGGTTTTATGGAGCAGGCTCATAAAATGAAAATGACAGAGCACACAGCTCAATCTGAGTCTGCTTGGGCTGTAAATATCTTGCTATCAACAGCTATGATGCTCTAAACCTTAACTCCTGGATTAGCATAATCAGTGGTGTGCTGTTCCAGACTGTAAAGGTGGTTCAGTCTGAAGATCTAGAAATGGATAATGCAAACCCCACGCGTTGATACAGATAACGCCAACATTGTAAAACAAAGTGAATTATAAATGTGGTCAACACCTTCAATGAAAGAGAGAAAAAGATGGAAAGATAGAGAAATAGAGAGAAGGGAAGGGAAGGGAAGGGAAGGGAAGGGAAGGGAAGGGAAGGGAAGGGAAGGGAAGGGAAGGGAAGGGAAGGGAAGGGAAGGGAAGGGAAGGGAAGGGAAGGGAAGGGAAGGGAAGGGAAGGGAAGGGAAGGGAAGGGAAGGGAAGGGAAGGGAAGGGAAGGGAAGGGAAGGGAAGGGAAGGGAAGGGAAGGGAAGGGAAGGGAAGGGAAGGGAAGGGAAGGGAAGGGAAGGGAAGGGAAGGGAAGGGAAGGGAAGAGAAGGGAAGAGAAGAGAAGAGAAGAGAAGAGAAGAGAAGAGAAGAGAAGAGAAGAGAAGAGAAGAGAAGAGAAGAGAAGAGAAGAGAAGAGAAGAGAAGAGAAGAGAAGAGAAGAGAAGAGAAGAGAAGAGAAGAGAAGAGAAGAGAAGAGAAGAGAAGAGAAGAGAAGAGAAGAGAAGAGAAGAGTTTTCTATTAAATACGTAAAGTTTACAACAAAGCCAAGTCAGACACAGGGTAAATGAGGAAACTCAGTCCCAAACAGACAATGTGACATGCTCAGGCAGCAGAACAGATCAGAATTAGAGTAAAGAAAATCTGATTTCTGAAATAAATTGGTAATTTGATTTTTCTCCTTTCTCTTACTGACCATTTCTACAGCACATAATTGCAGATCTGTTGTGGCAAGGCAGCTCTTACTTCCTCTTTTATTGTGTTAGCTTTAACAAAGAAAGAGTAAAATAAAATAAAGATTTTTAAAAAGATAGAAAACTTGTGACTCCTGCTATCTAGAGGGATGCATACACTTCTCCCCCAGTTTCAAAGGATGCCTATTGGCTCAGTCCGGTGGTGCTTTATCAGCTTCAGCCGGTCAACTGACAAAAACTCCCTAAGGTTTATCAGCCTCAAAAAGCTTAGGCATCTGATTCAGGTTTCTGCTGCTCTGCACCACTGGGGTGCTAAGCAGAGTTAAAATTTGGCCCTAACTAATGTAATACCTGCTTCCATCAGTGCCTAGTTACACATCAGATTGATTGTAAAGCTTTATTGTTTTATAAGTCTCTGCTTGGTCTGTTACCAACTCACATTAACAATCTGTTAATGGTTTTCATTATTCCCAAAGCATCCACAGTAGGTGTCTACGACCTGGAAACAGTCCTTAGAGGAGAGAAGAATAATGGCGATAATTGTGTTGATCTGTTCCTCAAGTGACATTTCTGATGTACTGGTACTGAGGTTTCTGAATGTGGTTTCTGCTCCCTGAACAGTGACTGTCCTATAAACGAGAGGATATTAAGAAAATGTAAAATCACCCAGCAACAACACGGGGCAGAGAGATTCAATTCGCTCCTGTCAGTGCTTAACTTCAAAGAAGGAAGGGAAAAAGCTAAGGAAAATACAAACCTATCTGGAACTGCTTCCTGAAAGAAAATTCTCATCCATCTTTAAAGGAAATACTGGAAGTAAACAGGCTGGCTTCAGTCATTTAAATGTAAATTTGGCAAGCCAAATGCAGAAACAATGAGGAAAAATCCTGTTTTAACAACTTGATGAGACTTCCTAAGGCCAATCTATTGTTCCCTGTTAAGGAAGGTGGTGCTAAATAATGATTAGGACATTATCCAACAACTGTAAAACACAACTCTTCTTCTGGACTTCGTCACTGACCTGCAATCTGACATTGATTAAATAACCTCACTTCTCTATTAATCTGTTTCTAACTCATCTTTTATTTCACTGAAAAATAACGTTTTGGTACCACTGATTCTTGCTTTTAAGGTATTCAGACATCCGGAATAAGCATTTGGATGCTTTTGAGCACATCTGTACTTGAAAATAGAAAAGAAAACAAAACCAAAACAGACAGCATATAGTTCTGTGATTAGAAAGCTTTAGAGAGTCCATCATCTGATTAGTTGTTCTTATGGAAAGGGTTGCTTTTTCCTCAGCTGCCAAGATATAATGTAAGCAGATATAATTACTATAAGTTGGACTTTACACTGATGGGAGGAGGGAATTGTACTAGGAAAAATAAATACTTAAATATGTATTTGACATTACTGAATGAAATCTTTCTTTATGTACCAAAACCCAGTGTTAAATTATTTATTTAATAAGGAAGAGAATTCTTATGAACAAATAAAGTCATAGCAAATCCAATTTTATGATAAGGTGAAGTAGTAGGAAATAAGCAATTTGGATAACTCAGAATAATTTCATTTAAGAATTGTGAGATTCTTTCCAAACCAAAGATTTCTCACGTATTCACCATGCATTTACTGTGCTGAGATTTATGTCCCTTCTTCTTTCTCCCTGAAAACAACCAGTGGTGCCTACTGAAACCAAAAAGAGGGTAGAACTCTTATGGTGGGATTGTTGCCATCACTAGAAGAGGTCATACATGCTATTTTTCAGGTGAGTCGTAGAGTCATAGAATAGTTTGGATCGGATGGGACTTCTAAAGGTCATCTAGTCCAACATTCTTACAAGGAGCTGGACGCCATCATGTTGCTCAGAGCCTCATCCAACATGACCTTGAATGTTGCCAAGGATGAGTCTCCTAACACCACTCCAGGCAACCTCTTCCCATGTTTCTCCACCCTTACCTAGTCTAAATCATTAATTTATAACTATTACAACTTTTCCTATGACAACCGGCCCTGCTAAATGACTTCTCTTCATTTTAAGTACTGAAAAGTGACAATATGATCTACCTGGAGCCTTCTCTTCACCACACTGAATAATTACAAATCTTCCAACTTTTCTTTCCATCCCCTCAACTCACTCTAAAAGACCCATGCCTTCCTGTTCTGAGGACTCCAGAACTGAAAACACTCGTCCAGGTGGGGTCTCACTAAAGCAGTCCAGATGGGCAGAATCACAGAACTGTTTGGTTGGAAGAGACCTCTGAGATCATTGAGTTCATCCAGTACTAAATCATATCCCTAAGGAACTTGGCTACCTGTGTTTTAAATACCACCATGAACAGGGATTCAATGCCTGCCTTGGGTAACATGTTCCAGTGCCTGATAACCCGTTCAGTGAAGATTTTTTTCCTGATAACTAATCTGAACCTCCCCTGGGGTAACTTAAGGCTCTTTCTTCTCATTCTATCAATAGTTACCTGGGAAAAGAGACAAACACCCACCTGACTATAACCTCCCTTCGGGTAGCTGTAGACAATGATAAGGTCTCTCATTAGGCACAAATCATGTATGACATGTTTGATCCATGTTTGATGATGTCATCCAGAATGAACAAGATAGGCTGGAGAAGTGGGCCTGTGAGAACCTCATGAGGTTCAACAGGGCCAAGTGCAAGGTCTTACACCTTGGTTGGGCCAGTCTGTGGTTTCAATACAAGATGGGGGATGATGTGATTGAAAGCAGCCCTGCAGAGAAGGACTTGGGGAGGTAGATTGTCTAGAAGCTTGATGTGAGCTGGAAATGTGCGCTTGCAGCCCAGAAGACCAACGGTATTCTTGAAAGAAGCCTGGCCAGCAGGTCAAGAGAGGTGATTCTGCCCTTGTGTTCCACTCTTGTGACTACTACCTCATCTGGACTACTGTGTCCAGTTCTGGAATCCTCAACACATTAAGAATATGGAATTGTTGGAATGGGTCCAGAGCAGGGCTACAAAGATGATCAGAGGGCTGGAGCACCACCCGTACAAGGACAGGCTGAGACAGTTGGACTTGTTCAGCCTGGAGAAGAGAAGGCTCCAAGGAAACCTTATAGCAACCTTCCAGTACTTTAAGGGGGCCTACAAGAAAGCTGGGGAGGGACTGTTCACAAAGGCTTGTAGTGATAGGATGAGGGACGATGAGTATAAACTGGAGAGGGGCAGATTTAAACTAAAGGAAGAATTTCTTCACAGTGAGAGTGGGGAGGGACTGGCATAAGGTTGCCCAGGGAGGTTGTGGATGTCTCATCCCTGGAGGAGTCCAAGGCCAGGCTGGATGGGGCCTTGGGCAGCCTGATCCAGTGGGATGTCTCTCTGCCCATGGCAGAGGGGTTGGAACTAGATGATCCTTAAGGTCCCTTCCAACACAAACCATTCTAAGATTCTATGATTCTCACTGGCATCCCATCTCTCTAATCTTGTTGTACCATTCCACACCTTATCACAGGTGTGTTATTCCCTCCACCATCAATCCCATTTTAAAGCTCTGACAATAATCCCTGTTAGATCATGAACAAAGACCTTCCCTTTGAGAAAAGTGTCAGAAAGCCTGTTGCTGTGTAGGCCATCCTATTACCAAAAAGCCTCAAACTGTAGTGGTGACAATAGTCATGGAACAATATATTAATAGACTTGACACATCTCTTTCTTCTGGTGTTGCTGCCTGGAACTGGAAGGAGAGAGGAGAAAATAAGCAGTGTCCCAGGTTCTCTTACCAACCATCCCAAGACCCTGATGTCTCTTCAATCGTCCTTGGACTACATGTTACAACCTCATCACCACCCATACAGAAGAGCAGTAATGGGTAATAATCCAGTCGCTGTACCAGGCTGAGAAGTTTCCTAGTGATGTCCTCAACTCGGGCAACAGCAGAATTCACTATGTCTGTCCAGCATAATGGACCCTCAGTTACCCTCAGAAAGGAGTTGCCTATAATTATAATCTGTCTTCTCTTCCTTGTGGATGTAGTTGGAAAGGCCTTTCCAATCCAGGCAACAGCTGTAGTTAGATGGACCTTCTTCCACATCATCGATTGTCTGGCCTTCCACATCCAGAATCTCATGCCTATTCTACAGAGACAACTGGGAAGGGTGGGCAAGGAGGGGGTTCATCTGCCACTCTGAGTACAGACTTGCCTCCTTTCGCTCCTTTCTTTTCAGCTAATGGCTTCATCGGAGTGAGAAGAGGATACAGAATGCCCTTGATGTTGCATTTCCTCCGGCAGCCTGACCTAGTGGGTTGTCTCTGCCCTTGGCAGGGAGTAGGAAGTAGGTGATCTTTAAGGTCCCTTCCAATCCTAACTATTCTATGTTTCTATGATTTTTTCCAAAGGCTGTTCCTGTTTCTATCTCAGGAAGGGCAAAGCCTGGCTCCATGAGTCTATCTCCTTCTCAGCCTCCTTGATTTGTCTTAACCTTTCTACTTCTTCCAGTAGCACTGTCACCACTCTGAGAAGGTCATCCACCTGGTCACAACCGTTCTCGCCACTGCCATCTATTATCAGTGAAAGGATCTAGCACTTCCTGCTGTCTGAGATCTGAACAGTTCCGTGTTTTTGTAGGAGATCTGTCTGCGTTGCCATATCCCTTCTAGTGAGAGCAGAGAACATAGTTGATTGCTGCTAAGGTCCTTCTGAGAGGATGATGACCATCAACTAAACTCACTCCTTGAGCTAGAGGACGACCAAGACCTTTCTGTGAGCCCTTCCTCACAAACTATTGTGCCCTGCCTTGGCTGACATGCAACGGTGTTCACAGCGCTCCTCAGGGTCACAATAGGCTTTAAAGTGTCAAGTCAGACATTCGTTCAAGTTTGAAAACATTTCTCCCTAAGACAACTTGAATGTATTTTGAGTCATGAAGGATATTTTTGACACAAGTGATAGAAATTAGGGCAGCCTACCTTTCAGTGGTTTTAGAACCAGCGACCATCTTTCACAGACTAGTCAAGTGAAGTCTGAATTATTACAAGCACTGTCTCAAATTAAAAAAAGAGGGCACTAGAAATAGTTTATTTCTTTTGAAAATAGGACATGTACAAACCTAAATTTCAATAAATGAAATTTAAGATACTAAATTACTATCTACAATCCTGACACCTTAACATCACACGTAAATCCGTCTCTTTATTGTCCCCATAATGACAGAAACAAATTGTTTAGACCTCGTATCCAAGTACTGTTCGTATCCAAATGTTATACGGCTATCTGTTGTGAAAACCTTGGTGCTGCAATTTTCTTGACTCTCATGCTGAAAGACTATTTTTTTCTGTGTAAGTCATCAAACACCCCCCTGTCTAATTGGAGATCATGGATTCCCATGATAAGAGTAAAGGACTGAAAAAATAATTAGCTATTTCAGTGCTCAGCTTTTAAGTCCCTAAATCCATTTTTTTATTCACACTTAAGAACTGCACTGGATTAGTTTACTCACAGTAGGAATTTTTCTTTTTAAAGTCTTGTTTATTAATTTTTTTAATGATTTTAAGCAAGTTTGAAGACTCTTAGCTTTCATTAATAAATACTCATGTCAGTCATTTGAACTAGTCTGAACAGACCAGACCTAAAGGTGATGCATCCCTAGATGCACAGTATATATGGTTGTATATCTATGGCCCTGATTACTTATCTTTTTTTTTGCATCTAGTAACATATATTAAAGTATGAAAGCATAAAATACCATTAAATAACAGTAACATGAATGTAAAAGGCAATGCAAAGCAATGACAAGCAGGGAAGCAAGCATGTATTTGCTACAATTATTCTCAGTTTTATTTCTGACAGTAATATGTTCAATAGATTTGTAACTGTTAACACATAGAAGATATTTTTAAAGGATGTTTTTAAAGGATGTTTCCCAAAAGATTAACATGCTTAATCATTGAAACTGTAGAGAAATTATCAATTTACAGTGAGCTTCACCATTGTTCTAGGTATCCCAGGGTACATTTCCCTAAATTCTTGATTTTCAGGGGTCTATACAGCAACAAGTAGCAAATAAAACACCTCCTGAACAAGCCAGTGGATTTTATTTTTTCATGGTGAGATAATAGTTCTGAGTCTTCTTTTTTTTTTTCCTTTTCATAAAACATTTAAATGACGCTGCATACATTTATACCACCACTGTTAAGAAAAAACAAACAAACAAACAAACCTGAAAATGAAGAAATCTTGCTACATAAAACAGAGAAGAAAATATAACCTGTTACTTCAAATTTGTTTGACAGTGGCTTATAAAATCTCTAGGTTATGTGAAGCTTTTAATCCATCACCTACAGCTAAAGCTTCTCATTGAAAACACATTTTATTGAATTGCATTTAAATTATTTAGCCATTTTTATAAGCATAAGGTGATCAAATACATAATGTATTTGATGCTTCCCAAAATGTCGCTGATGTGGGTTGGCTTTTGCTAATTAAATTCAGACCACTCTTAGAGGTGAAGGAAGAAAAAAGCAAAAAAAAAAAACTGAGCTAGATTTCCTTTTGTAATGCTTCATTCATTCCTTCTTTCTTTATTTATTCCTTCCTTCTTGTCTTTCTTTCATTCTTTCTTTCTTTCTTTACAGGAAAAATAAAGGTCAGCTGTTAATTAGAGGTTTTCTGAAAGTATCCATTAATATTACATAAATTACTGCCTCAAAATCCAATTAGAATCCTGGGCCATATTGAAACCAAATAGATCATTTAATTTTCAGGGAACAATATGAAATGAGGTCTAGGGAAGAAATCAATACTTGTTCAGTAAGGAAATATCAAGAAGGAGTTGGGTGTGTGTATACTCACATAATATAGTAATCTCAGTTTTATGAGAACATGCATACATCAGATAAAAGTGTACTTAAATGTGCAGCAAACCTGACTTTAAAACAGTAGGAAAATACCTGACTCTTCAACTGCTTGTGTTTTTTACTCTGTGAGGTTTTGCATTCCTTCTGCTCTCTTCCCTCTTCTGTTGTTTTTTTCATTCTCTTTTAGCTACTTTAGCATCTTATTCCAAGTTGGGAATGGTGAGTATTAGAAACTGTTGATTAAAGGAGGACATGACCATAAAGTCAGAGTTTTAAAGTGGAAAACCATGGGCAGGTAGAAAAAAATCTATGAGCATTTTGTTTAATGTTTTTTGTTGTTCGTTTATTCTAAATAGAGGTTATATAATTTAACCGTGAGCAACTAGATAAAACTGGATAAGCATGGTTTCTATTTAGCTAAGGGTTTTGATTAACTTGTCTGAATATTGCCAGTATTTAAGTTTCTTGAGTGTTTGTGAAGAAATGTAAATGAGTTGGTTGGCTTAATGGCTCTTAAGCTTTGTAGGACATTTTGAGAGCCAGTGCCAGGGCTTTATTTCAGCAAGAAGTACTCTTCTCTGTACCGTAATGAACAATAATTGAGGAATATGAGATAAAAACGTGGGTTTTATTATTATTAGTTTCTCCTGTGGGAGAAGGAGTGCAAGCACTTCTACAAAGGCTGTTAGGTAAATGGACCAGACGTAGTATCTGTTAGATTGAATGGGTAACTAAGCAAAGTTTCTAAGCAACTAAATTTGGTAGATAGCATCGCACCCATTTATACAACGAAGAGGACCTGGAAGACAAATGGGTTAGAACCAGGTTACAATGGCAAGTCACGCAGCTAGTGACAGATGATTAGGGAGATGGAAAAGGCAGTAGTAAGTGATACAGGAGAAGGGAGTTGAATTCTGCAAATGGAAATTTCTCCTGTTCTAGGAAACTAAGGGTGGTATACGTGAAAGGTATCTCTGCAAACATGTGTGGTGAAATGGAAAAACAGTTTACAATGTACCTTTGGAGGATCGCTGGGCCCCAACACTAAACAAACCTAAGCTAAGAGTGCTAATCATAACAATTGTTGAATATAAACACTCGTAGAAGGATAGAAGAAGTATTAAATTCCATGGGTCTGAACCATGTAGAAAGGATGGATTTAGCAGAAGAAAATAAACACTCTCAATCTTTGTCAAAAGTGGTACTATGTGTTTCTTGCTAAGTTGCAATTCACATAAATAATGATCAGGTCAAGAGAAAAAATAATAATAGAACCTTAGAATCATAGAATGGTTTGAATTGGAAGGGACTTTAAAGATCATCTAGTTCCAATCTCTCTGACATAAGCAGGGATACATCCCATTAGATCAGCCCACTAAGGCTCCATCCATCCTGGCCTTGAACGCCTCCAGGGATGGGGCAGCCACAGCTTCCCTGGACAACCTGTTCCAGTGCCTCACCATACACATGGTGGAGAAATTCCTCCTTATTTCTAGTCTAAATCTGCCCCTCTCGAATGTATAGCCATTACCTCCAGCCCTGACACTAAAAGAGTTTACGAAATGTCCCTCCCCAGCTTTCCTGTAGCCCCCTACAGGTACTGGGAGGCTGCTGTAAAGTCTCCTTGGAGCCTTCTTTTCTCCAGGCTGAACAAGTCCAACTCTCTCAGCCTCTCCTCTTATGGGAGGGACTCCAGCCCTCCGATCATCTGTGTAGCCCTTCTCTGGATCCATTCCAATAGTTCCATATCTTTGTTATCTTGAGGATTCCAGAACTAGACACAATACCCCAGATGAGGTCTCACAAGAGAGGAATACAGGGGAAGAATCACCTCCCTCGACCTGCTGGCCACGCTTCTTTTAATGCAGCTAAGAATACAGTTGGAGTTCTGGCCTGAGAGCACACATTTCCAGCTCACATCAAGCTTCTCATCAGTCTGCACGCCCAAGTCCTTCTCTGCAGGGCTGCTCTCAATGAAGACACTGTCCATGACTTTTGAAAAGTCATGGCAGCCAGTACTAGTCCCTGGTGACTGGAAGAAGGGTAACGTTCTCCCCATTTTTAAAAGGGGTAGAAAGGAGGACCCCGGGAGCTACCAACCTGTCAGCCTCACCTCTGTGTCTGGGAAGATAATGGAACAGATCCTCCTAAAAGCCATGCTAAGGTGCATGGAGGGCATGGAGGTGATTTGAGATTCATGGCTAAAAGCTTGCCAGCTCACATCAAGATTTTAGTCAATCAGCACCCCCAAGTTCTTCTCCACAGGGCTGTTCTCAATCACATCATCCTTCATCCTGTTTTGAAACCACAGACTGGCCAGAACGAGGTGTAGGATCGTGCACTTGGTCTTGTTCAACCTTATGAGATTCACACAGACCCATTTCTCCAGCCTGTCCAGGTCCCTCTGAACAACATTCCTCCCTACTAGTGTGACAACTGCACCACTCGGCTTGGTGTCATTTGCAAACTTGATCAGCGTGCACTAGATCTCACTGTCTATAAAACTGATCAAAATATTAAATGACATTAGTCCCAGTACAGATCCCTGAGGGACACCACTTGTCATGGATTTCTATATGGACATCAAGCTGTTGACCATCAAACCAATTACTTATCCACCAAACAGTCAACTGATTAAATCCGTTTCTCTCCAATTTAGAGAGAAGGATGTTGTGGGGGACTATGTCAAAAGCTTTACAGAAGTCCAGGTAGATCATATCTGCTGGTTTTCCTGTGTCCACTGCTGTGGTTATCCCATTATATAAAGCAACCAGGTTGGTCATAGAGGACTTTCTTTTGATGAAGCTATGCTCGCTGCCACTAATCACTAACAAAAGGCAATTTTAGAGATTAATTTCTGATTTAGCAGTCTGTGTATGATACACTTATTAAGATATTGTTCTTGCAAAGTTTTGGTGGTTTACCCTGGGGAGTAGGCACAGGCGGGAAGATGAAACTCAACATGTTAAGTCCTGTTATATTAAGGAGGCAAGTTGTCAGAAAAGTCAGCTGAATTATTCAGGAATCAATGTACTAATCCAAAACGGGAATGTAAATAACAAAGAACTCAGAAATTATTTAGCACAAAATCAAAACAGAAGGAACACAGATGGTGTTATTAATTTGATTGCTGTCTTTGACTACATCAGTCTCTATAAGAATGATAAGAAAGGCAATGTTTCAGTGGTCACAGGTTGGAATATTGGAAATTCTGGCTAGAAATCAGGAAAAAATGTTTCATGATGATGATGATAATCAAACACAGGAACAATTTGCTCAGAGAAGTTGTTGGTTTTCCTTCTTTGGAGTTACCCAGAACGCAGCTGGACAAGGTCCTCAGCAGCCTGATTTAAATGGACTCACTTTAGATGGTTGGGGAGGTAGTTGTTGTCTTTTATTGACCAAAATAATTTGTAACAATAAGAGAAATTTTATCAATTACTTAATAGATGGTAATGGTAGTATTGTCAATAATAATACAACGACAAGCCTTTTCATTATATATTTCCCTTTTACATTTGAAAAAAGTTGAGAAATGTAGTCATATCATGTGATGATATGCTTTCAGCTCCAAGAAATGTCTAAGAAGCATGTTAAACTACTGATATTAAGATTGATTTATTTGTGTTAATTTGTCTAATGGTTCAGAAATTGTCAGCCTCTGGCCTGGGCAGGCGCACACTCTCCTGGGTTGAAAACTGGTTGGATGGCCGGGCCCAGAGAGTGGTGGTCAATGGAGTTAACTCCAGCTGGAGGCTGTTTACAAGTGGGTTTCCCCAGGGCTCGGTACTGGGTCCAGCCCTGTTCAATGTCTTTATCAATGACCTGGATGAAGGCATTGAGTGCACCCTTAACACTTAGGAGGTTATGGAGAGGAGGGAGCTGGGCTCTTCTCCCGAGTGACAGGGGACAGGACAGGGGGGAATGGCCTCAAGCTCCACCAGGGGAGGTTCAGGCTGGACATCAGGAAAAAATTTTTCACCAAAAAGGTCATTGGGCACTGGAACAGGCTGCCCAGGGAGGTGGTTGAGTCACCTTCCCTGGAAATGTTTAAGGGATGGGTAGATGAGGTGTTGAGGGGCATGGTTTAGGGAGTGTTAGGAATGGCTGGATTCGATGATCCAGTGAGTCCCTTCCAACCTAGTCATTCTATGATACCAAAAAAAATCTGAAAGGATTGCCTGAGACCATCTCTGAGCATCTTATGTCAAAAATTTCGGAACACCGGAGATAATTCAGAGAAGCAGATATAGAAATGTTGATGTTTTCAAGAGGATAAAAAGGAAACCTGTATGACTGCATATATTTAGGAAAGATTCACTCTTGCTTATTTAAAGTAGATCCTATCTAACTAATGTGGTATCTTCATTTAAGAAGAACATATGTTAAATTAATAAATACAACAGTGCTGGTAGAGTGCTTTTAGATGTCCGTGAGGCATTTGATTTGAGGCTATATAATGTTTGATTAAGTAATTAAACCAGTTAGAATCAAAGCAATAAATAGGTTTAAAAGAATGAACAGATGCATTTTATTGTAAACAGTTTTGTTTGCAGTCAGATCTTATGTGATTTAAAATGTTTATCATGAGTGACGAAGCTGAAGCTTCAAAACTTTAATTCAAGGAAACACCAACTAGGTTTAAGTAGCATTGAGAAGCTCAAGGGTGATTTTATCTATCTGTAAGAATACCTGTTGGGAGGGTGTAAAGAAGACAGAGCTTGACTCTTGTCAGTGGCTCCCGGTGGATGGACAAGAGCCTTTTGTTACCAAATGAAAAAAAAAAAAAATTTCCCATAAACATGAGACTATACACTATGTATTTTATATCGATCAAGCACTGGAAGAGATTGTCCAACTTTCTAGAGATGGTGTGAAGTCTCTGTTGCTGGAAATGTTAAAAACCCAGCTGGAGGATACCCTGAGAAACCTGTTCTATTTGTCCAGTCTTTAGGCAGGGGAGTTGGCCTAAGTGGTCTTCAGACATCCTTTCAAATCCCAGCTATTCTGTGGCTCTTTGGTTCTCCAAAGACTTATCCAAGCCTAATGACAAGGCAAAGATTAGTCAGTGCTAAAGAAATTGACAAATTTAGAAAAAATAAATATAATTACTTGAATATACAGTCAAAGATATAAAATGGTGTCAAAGGATGAGCAAATCAGGTCATACTTCCCTGTCAGAGATGTCTAACATCTCAGGTCGTGATGACTAACAAATGAAAATACATCTCAGTACCATCATAGGGACCAATAATAGAGAGAACAGTAGAAGACTTAGCCCAGATAAAAAGAAGAGGACAGAGGTTAGATGATCTTCACATTTAGCAAAGCATAAGGACAAGACCTCAAAGAAGAACGAGTGAGCCATATCACATTAATGGTTTCCTGTTACAGATGGGAGCTTTGTTCTGGATTATGTTGTGCCTTATTCCTTTGTTCTGCTGTCTTGCAGGATGGCATATGGCCCTATGTGTTTTATAACAGACATAGTCTATTTAATCTTTTCAGTAACAATTAAGTTTCTATCTTAGCTGATTCACAGATTATTATATCAGAACTATTAAACTAGTGAGTTGTTTTTCTTCCACCTCAGCTTAGCTATTTTTTTTGTTGTTGTTTAAAACAAACACTTGTCTCTGTGGTACAGCACATACCAATATAGAACAGAATTACAATGTACTTCCAGCCAAAATCAGTTTATTGTCTATTTCAGTAGTTTTCTTATGGTAGCAATTATTCTCTGTAAGCCTGCAAGCAAGCAGCAGAAATCTGAAATCATCAAAGAGTTTTTATCTGCAGCAATTTCAAAAATGGCAGGTAGCTGATAGTTTAAACTTTAGTTCTCCGCAGTAGAGCAGTGTGAGAACTGGAGAATGCCATCTGCCTTCAACAGCTAGTTTTAAATGTTCAGGAATCAGGCTTGCGCTACCATTGCTCATACGTGCCAGTTAAATCAAGCTGGCATGGCACAGCAACAAATGAGTTACCCATAGCAAAAACTGGTGGGTGAACACCATTGCTTTGAGGGTCATGATTGCTTTGGAGAGGTACATTACCAACTCTACCAAGTGGGCCTTTTCTACTGTACAAACAATGACACCCTAATAAATAGGAAAAAGGCTCATTCAACATGTATTTAATAGTGCTTTTATTTAAAATAATATAACTTTTCTAATATAGCCTCTTAAGAATAACAGATTTTATATACGTATGGTAAGAGAATTCCAGTGGGATTAATGTAGTCAAAAAAACCCCACGCAAACAGAAACAGAAGTGCGGCTCCTCCTGAATTCCTAGAACTGGGCTGAGACTTTGCAATCCGTAGAGTCGCGGTGATTTTGCAGGGGTAATATGAAACATTCTAATTTACCACTTTTACAAGTCGACCAGTGATGACTAAGTTCTTCTCTTTCTGTGAAAAGAAAATCAAATCCCAGATCTAATATAACGAACCAGAAGGATAAAAGGCTATTTCTACCCCTGAAAAGAAAGGAAATCAGTGATGTTTTTCTCCTAAGTCTTTTCTCAATCTTCTTTTGAAGCACCAGAATTGGCCCATGATGCAGAAGACAGGTACCTGTGCTGATGTGCAGCATTAATAAACCCCCGTTATTACAGGACTTGTTCATGTGCTCAATTTCACACTGCACCCCAGTCCTTGTCTCTGACTGTGACAGATTAACTGAAACATTGGGATGTTTTTGGCTTTTTTCCTTGGTATGGCCGATAAATTACCTAATGAGAACATCTGGTCTCGTTCCCTGATATTTCAGAGCATTTAGATATTTATAACATCTTGATTTCTCCCAGTTTTTGCTCACAGCAGAGAATAAATTGAAGTTAATGCTATGATATAAGTTAAATCACCAAGATAGAATTAGACTATATGAATGCAAACTAATAGCCTGTGTAGTCTGTGAAAACTACAGGAGAAGAGAATTCGGTGGGGTTTGGGTTTTTGAATTTGATTTTAATTTGAACATTTCCTTTTAAAAGAAAATGGATTTGGGGTTTGTTTTTTTTTTCTTATGAATCTGAATATTTTTTTCACTCATTCATGTAATAATTTTCAAAGAAATTCTGTAGAATTTTTTCACTAGAATTTTTAATTTGAGAAGAAACTTCCATTTAAATTGTACTTGAACTCAAATAACACATTTTATATTTAAAAATAGATACTCAAGTTATAATTGTTGATAAGACTATTAAAATAATAATTTTCTTTAATAAAATCCTTTATGGCTTAACTACTGATGCTTAACAATATGTTTCCTGTGCAAATTTCTGGGTTTGGTTAAAACATTTTGTTTTCTTTATTCATTAAGAAATTATTTTGCACAAAAATTAACAACTGTGTCCACAAATCAAGCAGCTCATATAGAATGGTAAGATAACACCATGAATCCCAGAGTGGTTTAACAAAAGTACGTGAAAAAGTACTTTTTGATAAAACAAAAATAATCAGAAATGGAAGGACCAAACTGAATTGCTCTTTTACTCTGCTGGGATCTACATATGGGAGAAGAGAAGATTCTTGCTTATTTGGGTGAACGGCTCCGTGAAAAGAAGTGCACAGAAAGACATCAGCTGCAGAAGCCATACAAGAACCAGATAAAAAATCTTGTCTGGAGTAATATGTTCCATTTCTGTTACCTGGCAAGACAGAACAAAGGATATTGTGAAACAAAATGTCTTTAAACTAAAGGAATATAAAGAAAGATTTCCTCTCCAAAATAACTGCTGTATGTGTATATTTAAATAAGTGATCTGCAGAAATGAGAGAAGTGCTCTTACTTTGACTTCTTATAACAGAAACAAGTGGAACTATTCAGCAAAAATCAAAGGTGGCTCATTTAAAATGGATTTAAAAAAGATGTAACTCATTTCCACCAGACGGAATTTGATGTAAACATTTTGATAAGAATAATATAAATATCTGCAGTTATATTAAATAGTATGATATAAGAATTTTCTTTATTTTGAATGAAAACCTAACTATTTGGTTGACATTATTAAAACCTGTCCCCACAGGGGCAAGGTTTTAGTATTTCAAAGAAAATATAAAATATATTTTTTCAAATTTATTTTTACTTCAAAAGCAGAAGAGATAGAACAACTAAGGTTGTGTTCACCATGAGTTTCATATATATACATGAAGAGAGAGAGGGAAACAGACATCCAGAAGTAGAATATCCACAAAATTGTTACTGGTAATATTTTTCACAAATATTCTTTCAAGCATTCAATTCTTAGTTTTGCAACAGGAAAAAAGAAGCCATTGAACTATTTCATATGGTTTCCATTATTTTCAGTTTCAAGTGTGTTAGAAACATAGCTACAAACACTATCTCCTGTCAAATTCTCTTTCAGGAGCAGATGACAGCAGAAAGTCAGGAAGAAGCAACCAGCAAACAAAGTACACACACCAAAAACTTTCCTAAACTTTCTTAAAAAGCATAACATCTTGAGTTCACTTTAGTATTTGAAAAATGTTTTTTACTCAATAGGTACTTCCTGCTGTTACCCCCCATAACCTGAAAAATATGTGATTCCATGCCCCCTTCCAAAAATACCTGAAACTCATCTTGCTTTATGATTCATCCAGAACTTTCCTCATTACAATTCTGTTTCCTTTCTTTATACAATATCTTTTATCGTGTGCTGGAGGGTGATGGCTTAAAAGTCACGCCTAAGGGTTGAATTACTTAGACTCCCTTGAGCCACAGGTTCAAATTCTGGAAGGGTTGACTCAGTTCTGTCTCCTTTCAAGGGAAAGAAATTGAATTCCGTGCAGGTCATTCTGCGAAAGCCTTTCAGGGAAGAGCAAAATTGCAGCTAATATCCAGCCTGCTTTCTGGAAACATTAAAGCTTTTATCAGAAGGAAGTTTTTCACAGCATCTTTCACTGGTATTTCCTTTTCTCTCGCTTCAGTGCTGGACCTTCACCAGTGCTATTCACTCACTCATCACACTCTACCAGAAGTCACATAGATCTACTGTAGTTATACATGGCCAGACAACATACTGTCCTTAATTCCAGCCCTGATTTGTTTATCTGATTTGTTGAAGTTTTGCTAACACTCACTATTTCCCGAGATTTTAATGAGAGTTTTCTCACCAAGCTCCAGTAAAGGAGACAATTGCCAATCACAGAACGTCTTACCTTTAATTGCAGGAAAATCGAGAGATATTTTTTCTTTCACACTTGCAAAAAAAAGAGATCTTGAAACTGTGAAGCATGCACACCTCAAGGGGTCAGCAGCAGAATGATAAATAAGGACAGCCTCAAACCTACCATTTTAAAATTGTGTGGCTTTTAGCAGTCTTTCATGGTTTGTAAATGCTTCGGGCTGGCAGCTCAGTGGACTGATGACACAGATGCAATCAGCAGTGGAAGATAGCCCAGGTTGTAAAAGGTGTTGTCGTCCTGCAGAAAGAATGGCATCACAGATCCAGACAGCTTAGGAAGCAAAGTTACTACTTAAATTTGACTGACATTTCCCATATCTGAACTTTCTTTCCAACTAGCAAAAATATTGCCGGTTCTCAAAAGTTCAGGCAGGAGTTTTCTGTGTTAACAGCCTGTGTGCGGCAGATATTGCGTGGAAAACACCACAATAAATGGCCATATCTTTTCTGAAAACAAGCTTTGGGGGGGGAGGAAAAAGGGTTTGCTCACATGTAAAGAATATTTGCATAAAAGTATTTCCTGAGAAGTATCCTGACCTTTGCATGTTTGAAAGATTTTTGATTTTATAAATTACCTTATGATTTGTACAAAAGCTTGTTCAATTTTGCTTGATCAATCAAAACACTATTTTCAGATTTTCAGAGACTCAGCAAACACATGCTCGGGTTTGCTAGCTGCATGAACTGATAACTGACCTGCAAAAAATGTATTTTATCTTGTTACAGAATTATTATTTTCAGAAGTACAGTTGCCTCATCCCCCCAAACCACTAAATATTCTATTTTGGGGTAACGAAGATGAAGAGAAGTTCCCTGGAGTCACAGCCTGCAATGACCAAATCTCAACCACTTTGGTAGGGTGCTGGGAAATGAGGATATAACCTAAGACAAATTCAGAGCGATAAAGTTCGGTTAAAACAGTAAATGTAAGGGATAACTGGGAAAAAACTCCACCCTGTGTTTTTATGGCATATATAATTTATGACAAATAGACAATTTTTCCCTTCAATAGGAAGAGTGGCAGCAATCTATGCTGTTTTCACACATTTTGTGGCCTATTTAAGTGATATACCTCCAAAGGGTGCAATATTTATTTTTTTGCTGAAATAGGCTTTTATGGTGCCTGAAGTTGACTCCCACCCCCATCTTCCTGAAGGACTCATGTCTTTCTCCTATTATGTCAGGATTAATATATATAAGCATAGTGAAATTCTTTCATGCTTACCAGGGAAGGTACTCTTCCACCAACCGAATACTGTTTTCTTAGCACCTCCTGAAGTCAGCTTCTAATCTCATCTAGTTGATATCTCAGGCTTGATTTATGCACATTTAGTTCAGGTGAGTGGAAGGGGGGGTGGTATCATACACAACCTTCCTCCACTTAAGGGTCTACTGTGTGGCCCACTAGGTTGTGTGTACTTCTGCTTTGCAGGACTTGATCCTCTGTTCAACAAACCAGTGCCAGATATATAGAAGGCAGATGTTGGCTATGACAGTAGATTATTTTTCAAGAAAAAAAATAATATTTCATGGTTTTGTTACTAAATCTGTAATTACCAATAGATTTTGTTTCTGCATACCTACATGTGTTTGTGCCAATTTTAACAACAATTCAGGTAAATGAAATGAATTCAGCCCACAGGCTAATGGTTTGAAAAGTTCTTTCTGCCCTGCTGTGAGAACTGTGCTCATATATGACTGGTTTTGGTACTCATTCAAATGCTTTAGACCCAACAGATGTCCCTTTGTTGTAAGCATAGGAAATGGAGAAAATAAATAGACTGTTTAATATGATCTGATGTTATTTTAAAATATGATTAAATTGGGGAAAAATACAGAATAAACATTTTAGAGGGTTTGGTAAGAGTTTTCAGTACCCTTTTTTCTCTAGATCACTCAAGTGTTTTCCCCCCAGCCTAAACCAAGGGAAATTTATGAAATACCAATAACAGTTTCACGGTTACCAATTCAGAAGTGTGTGGCTGTAGTCCAGTCATGAGATGGGCATGTTCTTGCACTGCATGAACCACCCGAAGGTACAGAGACCAAACACTAAAGACTAAGTGTTTCAATTTTGAGATGTGATGCCTTAAAGTCAAAATTCAGGCATATTTTCTGGATAAGGTCTGGATGCCTGTTTCTATAGGTAGAAAACTTTAGCTTGTATAGCTGCTACGGTAATGTATCTTATCCCTTTATAATTTATCGTGCCTCCTGGAAGGCCATGAGAAGCAATATATAACTTAAATAGTGAATCAACACCCCTGGCTCCCAGGAAATGCAAGAATTGCTGTTGGATTCAAGCTAATGTTCAAAATTGATCACTGACTTTTTGGTTAGTTGTTTCATTAATAATACCCATCTTATAATAAAATTATTATAATAATTTGATTTAAAATTTTGAACTACAGGGAATGAAATGTAGAAAGCTTACTGAAGAACAAAGGAGAACAGTCTTAGGAAGAGGAGAAAAAGGAGAGTATGTAATGCATTGGGCTACATCAGAAGACTGAGACCATCCTAAGCATAGAGATCTGAGTGAGTAATTTAATTTCTGATTGTTTCCTCTTCTTGTGTGATTCTCAAGTACACTTACAGGCCAAAATGATAACTATGCTACAATTAATCTTTCTTTAGGTTTATGTGTGCTAACTCAGAGTATAGGAATTGTGGGGTGGAACATCAAGAAAGGATTTGAAGACTTTGTAGATTTAAGTACTTATGCTGAGAAATCCTTTTCCCAATGACTTCCTAGAGCTGTTTATGTCAACCTAAATGTCACTTTATCTTACGGAGATTTAATATCAAGCATTTTAGTTGTCTGCTTGCTCTAGAGCCTCTGTGAATGCCAGGCATAGCATGATGGTTACTCTCCATTAAATACATTGCATTTCAGGAGTATAAACGAGTATAGATCATCCTCTGAAAAGTACGAATGTGTGCTAGTGTGCACATATCTTGGTTTATTGTTAAAAATCTACCTCAATGACCCAAGATCATCTCTGTTCTATAGAGCAAGAGGCACTGGTTTTATAAGTAAAAACCACCAACACTGTCTTAATGTATTCTGATGCCCTGACTGGTGCACCACCTTTGGCATCACTTTCCTGTCATACAAAAAATTACTTTTCTATTTTCTCTGTACTACAGAGCTTCTCATTAATGAATATCAGGCATGTAATGGACAGAGATAAAGAAAAACATTCCCAGGGAGTGTAAGAAATGCTATGAGGTCCTGCAGGATGCCTGTAGCATTTTAGGAAGAGAATCATGACAACCAGCTTTACCTAGATGTTTTTTTAGCCGGGCTTTAACCGAGAACTCATTCTTCTTCATCTGGAAACAGGTGGCTGCAGTTGAAAACAATACATCCCTAGTCACTTACAAGTTAGTTATCTTTAAATTGTTTCCTTGAAATTGGATGATGGTGTGCTATTTTCTATGTATCTTTTCCTCTTTGAGTTTCTGCTCTGTGTGTTTGAGTTCCTTCTTATAGGCATATTGCAATAGCTGCTGACTGAAAAAAAAATAGCCGAGGGAATGCAGGGATTCTCAGTTCTCATTAGGATATTGGAAAAATATGTTGTCCTCCATATTTTTACTTATAGTGCTGGAGGGACATTCTAGTGGTTAACAGTACAGATAAAAAAAGATTCTGTCACAGTCCTTTCCCCACTACCTGGTTGACACTGTAAAAAATGTCAACAAAACAATGTAAACAGGTCTTTATGAACTTCCTAACATTGAAGCACTGATATCTTTCCCTCTCAGTGCCAGCCATTTGTGTCTACTATATCAGGAAACACAACTAAAATGCTTGATATTAAATCTCCGTAAGATAAAGTGACATTTAGGTTGACATAAACAGCTCTAGGAAGTCATTGGGAAAAGGATTTCTCAGCATAAGTACTTAAATCTACAAAGTCTTCAAATCCTTTCTTGATGTTCCACCCCACAATTCCTATACTCTGAGTTAGCACACATAAACCTAAAGAAAGATTAATTGTAGCATAGTTATCATTTTGGCCTGTAAGTGTACTTGAGAATCACACAAGAAGAGGAAACAATCAGAAATTAAATTACTCACTCAGATCTCTATGCTTAGGATGGTCTCAGTCTTCTGATGTAGCCCAATGCATTACATACTCTCCTTTTTCTCCTCTTCCTAAGAGTGCTCTCCTTTGTTCTTCAGTATGCTTTCTACATTTCTTCATTCCTCTGAGCTTTTCTTTTTTTCCCCTGCCTTTTCTCACTGACAAAGTTCTCTGGGCCATAGTTCCTCTTCTACAGTGGCCTTTCATATTTGCTTTAGTCTTGAACTCCTCTCTAGTTTGATAGATCGATCCGTCAATATGAAGATGTTGTACTGAATAACAGCTGCAAAGACGTTAGATTCCTTTATCCTTGACAAGATTTAAAAACTCCTTGTGGGTTCAATAGGAGAGGGCTGAAGGAAGGAATCAAGATTTTATACACTTATTTATTCATTCTTTCGTTCACTCACAGTTATTACCGACTAGCTTCAGTGTATACCCCGGAGTTCCAACACATGTTCTTAACAGATGTTGTATTATCTGATCTTTCGTTACATTCATCCAAACTGCCACAACAGTCACTCCTCTTTTATCTCTTTCTACCCCAAACTAAACAAAAAAGAAAATAAAACTTTTCATAATCTTAGACAATGTTGGGTGACTTTCACTCAGAAAACACTCCCTCCAAGGACAATTATAACCAAGTCTTACCTTTACATAATCCGACACAGGGACTTGAGGTGCAATGCATTCTGATTTCTGAAGGTTCACAATTGCTTTTTCAGGAAAACAGGGATTATTCTTTCAGAACAGTTATCTCTTGTCTAAAAATATTAAGCCAGGTAATTTTAACCAGGTTTAAGTATTTTAGAATAATCAGTTACTTAGTTTGCTTCACGGATTTTACTCTGATAGGCTCCATAGTTTCTCACAAATAAACCCTGCATCACCCTTCAGGAGAGGAATGCTGTGATTCAGCATGATATGCGTCACACAAGAAGTTTGTCACCTTGTTCTTGTTTCTGCTTCAACCCTCTCTCTACTACCAGTTTTGCAGTGAGATTGTCAGTTATCTGATCATGTAGAACACTGCAGGTGACAGTATGAAGACAGAGTTATTTGTAGGTGATTCAAGTTCTCCTTGAATGTTATTGGTCTCATAATAGCATCTACTTTTACGCTGAAGTACCTTCATTTATTCACCTAACTTTGAAAATGTTTGCTTAAGTGATTTTTCTGTATTGACTTAGCAAGTTAATAGAAGAGGAGAAAGACAGTCCTTTACTTTATCCATCAAAGTACTGTTCCTCCTTCGTGTCCCAGGCTGTCATTGGAAAAACTAAAGTTATTAGTAGCAGTTATATTTGTATTTCTCTAATACAATTTTCTTACTCATGGGCATTGGATATTACTTATTATATCACTAATGGAAATCTAGAAACAATCCTAAACCTAGGTACTAGCATCCACAAGATATTCACATCAATGCCATCCTTGTCTTGGAAATGAGTTTGGAAACATGTACTGAGATTTCATTGAGCTGCTTATATCTCTTTTTACAATATTTATAAACATTATACATAACAATGTTTACCATTTTAAATAATATTTGGTTGCTTTTTTTTAAAAAAAAAAATTCCAGCGTCTTGCAAAACTCACTTTGATCCAAGACACAAAGATTATTTCTATCTGAATCATCAAATATGGAATAGATTCATGACTGTACAAAAACAACAAAGAAAAATAAGGATATCAAGAAAATTTAAAATTGTATGTGTTTGGAAAAGGTTTAGTAAAGAAATCATGATAATTTACACATTAAAATATTCAAAAAAATACATTAAGTCAGAAAATATTCAGTGAAGAATTTCTTTTCTAAGCTGAGACATTCTTGCTTATGAAGAGATTGTACAAATGTTTGTACTTCAAAAACTGAAAGAACTACTTTATTTTTTCCCTAAATGTCTGTGGGAGATATATATATATATGTATATATAAGCATTGACAATGTTCGCTGTCCTACTAACTTTTTCTAGACTAATTTCAGTGCCATTTGGCCCACGTTTTCCTTGAACATGGTCACAGTCTCTTATAAAAAAATATATTTATATCTCCTGAAAGACATAAACTACAACAAATAATCTTTGTAACAGATATTTCACCAAGTTTGAGATCTTATATTTGCAGTGTCCATAGCTCTCAAAGGTGCATAAGGTGCATTATGCTTTCCAAAAGGGAGACAAGATGACAATCTCTTTGACAAATCAAACAAGAATCAAAGTTTCAAGCTGTGATCTCTGTTTTGAGCTATTTGCATTTCTGAATGCTCAGCTAAGGTACTCAAGGCAGGACAAAGTAAGGAAAAGCTGTACAGCTTTTTCACAGTTCTGGATCATATCCCACCAGTTCTTGAAATATAAAAATTGGGTTAGATCAGGAAGAGAGCTAAATTGATGTTATATGATGTGTATGTGTTTGAAACTTCGATGCACTTATGATTTCTATTAAATGAAATGTATGTAGCATGTCAGACATAAAGTCCTCCCCAAAAGTATACCGAGAATGTAAACATTTTGTACCTGATGCTGTTAAGGTAAATGTTGACTTTATGTTGATAACTCCAAGCAAGCAGTGATTTCTCAGCTTTTATACAAACATCCTTCATTAGACAAAGTTTGTTTGAGAAATTTTAAAGTTTCTTGATTTTTAGAACTACCTTGACAATCCATACTCTAGTGTAAAAGTGATTGCTCTTGTCTCAGTTAGCACGTAAGTTTGGACTCAATGTCCTTCATTAGAAGTGAAGTTCCTGATGTTCAAAATATTAACACCTCTTACTCTGCGGAGACAGACTTATGAGGTCCAACAAAAAAAGACTACTCTGATAGCTCAGGAAACAAGAGTGGGAGGGGAGAGACAAAGAGATGGTTATGGAACATGTTCTGACTTGTTTACAATGAGACAGGGCTCAACTTGATTGCTTCACTCAGTATGACCAGACACATGTTCAAATACAGATGCTTTCTTACCCTTGGCTGGAAAAGATCGATGTGCAAAATGAACAGTGAGTTAACGTCAAGTTCCTCATGAAACTGAAGAAATTTACAATGGAAACTTTTCAATTATTGACTGAAGCTTACAATGAAGAGTGCATTTCTCGTGTATGTATTTGTGAATGGCACAAACCGTTTTCAGAAGGCAAAGAAAGTGTGAAAGGTGATGATACCTCAGGCCGCCCACACAGAGAAGTTACCAATGATAACACTGAAAAAGTGTGAGATGTGATTAGAAAAGACACAAGATTGGGTATCTGAGCAGTAGTTGAGAAAATACATTTAGGCTTTATTTCATTTTAACACAAGAATTGAATGGGGTGAAAAGATTGTGCAAAAATGGTTCAAAAAATGCTGTCACATGAACTAAAAGAATGCCACAAGGGATTGTGTTTGAATGTTTTGGAAAGCAGAATTTTTGAATTTGTGGAATTTGCTAATCTCTTGTGATAACATGGAAACCAAACAGCAATCAATGCAGTGGGAGTCAGCAACGTTTCAAGACCAAAAGAAGCATGCATGAATCATCTGAAGTTTAAGGCCATGCTGGTTGTTTTCTTTGGTATCCAGGGTATTGTGACAGTAGAATGGGTTCCCAGTGGCCAGAGGGTAAATCAGCAGCTTTTAGTTGAACTCTTGATGAAACTGCATGAACACATGAGAAGAAAACATACGGAATTTTTGAGAATTGGGTAGATTTTACATCAAGATGATATACCAACTCACAAAACTTTGCCTGAAAAGCAGGTTTTAGCTAATAACACCACAAGGTGAGTGCTCAAGCACTCACCTTATTTGCCAGACCTATTGCCAAAGATCAAGTGGGTTCTCAAAGGCATCCGTTTTCTGACATTGGTTGTGAAAGCAAAACCAACAGAATTTCTCAAGAGCTTTTTGAAAATGATCTATGGAATTATTTTGAACATTGGCAGCATCATATGCAGCTGTGTGACAACTCAGAAGGGAACTCTTTTGAAGGTGACCATAGTTGATTTTTTTATTCATTAAATAAAATGTTACAGGCATGGTCTCTTTTTTTTTTGTGTTGGACCTCATATGTGGGTTGTACAAATATCTGTATTGTTGATGAATAGTCAACAGACATGCTGGCTGGAGCACTAGCAATATTTTGTTGATAGTCACCAGGTAGTGAATTACATTTAGATGTCAGCAATTTAATATGAGAGTTGTTGTGTCCTTTGAAAAAATAAGCATGAACTATTTGATTTTATTATTTTTGGAAAGTGAATTATGGACTACTTCACAGGAAAGAACACAGTTGTGTTGGTGATACAGGTGGTAGTAGATATTAATTTCCAATACTGTGATGAGAAGTGTGTTCCTCTTGTGAAGTTTCCACTAAGGAGAGAAAGAAGAAAGAACAGTTCTTATTACTCATGAATGTGTCTTATTCTGTGAGGGTCAAAAAACTCACATTTCATTATTATTGGACTGTCATTGGTCATAATAATTAATTCAAAAGAGCATTCTACAGAAGTGCTTAATGGTATCTGATTTTTTTTATTGACAAAAGACGAAACTCTGAGTGTGAATAGGCACATAGAAACCACCAAAGACTATCCAATCAAAAATCAGATTTCCACCATGGAATTCCAGTTTTTCTTATTATAATGCTGTAAGAAAAAGAAGTTGTGCTATCATTTCACATTTAATTTTATATTTTGTCCTACCCTTAGCAGTCACTACTTTGTGATGTATGGTGATTTTCTCACAACTGCTGAGAGATTATTCTGTGTAGTGTTACTTTATAATAGTAGTTTTCAGAAGAATTAATTCTTACTTGGACTGAAGCAATAAATCATAGATGGCAAAAACTTCTGTCATTATTCACTCAAGAAGATCTCCAATACAAACCTGAACATTTGTACTACTGCAGAAATTTTTATATGGTGCTTATATTTTGGAGAATGCTTATTATATTAGACATCTAAGATAGCTCCTCTTTTCAGTTTATACTTCCAAGAACAATTCCAGTCAGCTGAATAACTGAAATTTTTCCATGTCTTAGTATATTCCTGGTAGGACTAAAACCTCATCCCCCTACCTTAAACTGGACATCTTTCACAATAAATATAACCTGGCATAGAGATAAAGACAGAAAATTTCACCACATACTACAAGACGGATATGAACTGGCTTCCAATCTCATTACTGATAGCTGAAGACAGGAGTTAGTTTATTCAGGACACAGGAATCTCCTGACTTATCCTCCACATAATGAAAACTGACACTGTAAGTTTTGAGCCTCTCCGGGATCTCAGTTTCTGTTATTATGTAGAAGACTTCAATACCTGTACAGTGTGCTCTTAAAGCAAAAACAGCAAATAAAAATCTTTATAAATAAGGGGGGAAAAGCCCCCAAAACCCAATTACTCATTCTATCAGCTCTTTCTTCCTACAAAGAAAACTGTGATATGGTATGGCATGATAAAAACTACTTCAGAGCCTTAAGTTGAATGGATTCTGTCTGTCTTCGGCAGGGAATATGCTCTCCAGGCTGTGGCAGATGGCATCCGTTTTCTTTGCTTGCTCAGGTTTGCTGTATGTTTCTGAGTGTTACGTTGTGTTCTGTTCTATTCTGCTAAAAGGCTGAGTAGCAGAGGGAGGACAGTTCCTTTTCCACTTTCTGGTTATTCCTCTTATATGAAACTGCTGAAATTCTTTCAATGGAGAAAATAACTACTACAAAGTTTTATTGAAGAGCTGGTTGGAAAAAGCAGGAAGTGAAGCACACAGCTGTCAGGGACCTTGGAGCACAAATAAAGATAAAGAAGATTCCCAGGAGAAGAAGGAAGCAGGTAAATATGTTGCAGAGGAAAGAGAAAGAAATGCAAACCTGGGTCAAATTGTTTTGTGGGCTCAAACCCTATAACCCAAAATGAGTTATAAAACAGGTATGTTTATTACACGGATGGGTGCGAGGGAGATAGCTCTGCCCAAACTTGCACACCCTATGGCTTAACAATTGGCTGCTTATAGTGTACAGACAGAGATATGTGTAATCGTCTAATACATATTTATTACCTATCCCAGCTTCGTATTATAATTAGTTCTGGAAGGTTTGCTCCAGTCTTGCACCTGCGTAGTGCCTCCTGGTGGTCGTGGGCCAGGGTCTTAGGGATGAAGTAAGAAGTCTTCCTCAGGATGAAAAAAGTTTTTCCCTTGAACTGTGTACAGGCACAGTCTCTTCTGGTTGTTTTCCAGCTTTCTGCATTCCAGTGACTGCTTATCAGTCTAGCTGGCTCCTCCGTTATCAACTCCTAAGGTCTTCAAGGCAAGCAGCGCCAAGTCCTAGTGAACACTCCAAACCCGTCTTTCTGCTTTTGCTCATCAATTCCCCCCTGTCTTTTAAAGTGGGAAAATTCATGATATTTGTGTGCAGTGTGTTACCTTAAGCAGTAATGCAAGAAGCAGTAAACTAGACAGGTGGAGAGCAAGACTGACGAAAAAGAACTCAAAAGCACGTGAACTTTTAATCTGGATTCCTCCGAAGGACAAAGGACTTGGGATTTTTTCCTTTAGAAGAAAAAAACATTTAAATTAAAGAAGTTGCATTGCTGTAGTTAGACAGCATTTAAACCCTAGAATTTATTGTCACCTCGTATCATGAAGAGCCTAAAAGGTCTATTTAAAGAAGAACAAGGTTAGTTCAGGGAGGATGGGAATCAACATGTTATATTTTGATATCAACATGAATGATGTCTAACAAGAATATTGTTTTTTTCTTAGTTTAAATAAAAGCTAATTGCAGACTTGGTAATGGAGAAGGTTCTCCATTAGGGCCTCTTGTAGCTGTTCTTTGCGTATGTATTGATTGAGCGTCAAGCAACCCTTGGGGGCTAAAAAAAGGCCCCTCTAGTAAAGGATGTTGGACCACACAAGGGAAGGAGGAGAGATAGGCACTGATCTCTCTGGTGGAGATAGGACCTAAGTGAATAACAGGAAGAAGTGACAAGAGAGACTTAGGTTGGATATTAGGAAAAGGTTCTTCACTCAGAAAGTGGTTATTGGAGCCTAACAATATTGAAAAAGTATTTGGACAATGGACTCAGACACATAACTTTAATATTGGTATTCTCTTTTGCAGAGATAAGAGTTGGACTAGATGATCCTTGCAGGTCCACTGAGTCCCACCTCAGGTCATTCTGTGGTTCTGTGATTCTCTTTGTACTCACCATGACTTGTTTCTGGAAAGAATACATCACATGTATTGATGGTTTAAATGAGGGTGGATTTCAAAGAATGAGGAGAATGTATAGCAGAAAAAGAAGTACAATTTTCCAAGGCAGGCCATCTTCTGCATTACTTTTGTAATTTCCTACTCACTTCCACTCTCATAGTTAGTTTAAGCGTTTAGCTTTTTCATAGTGGATGACCATATCACAATGAATGCCCTGGAGGCCAAACACATTGGCTAAAAATTCTCCAGCATGGAAAGGACAACGATGCCAGGGAGAAACCAAGGAGAACATTTAAAATTCCCAAAAAATGTACTCTTTGGGGGGAAAAGACTTTCTAGAGCAGTTTGATTTTCTCCCTAAGTGCTGAGAATTCAGCTGGCTATTATCTAAAGATGACAAATTGATAGAAATGGAGATGGCATTTATGAGTAGTATCTGAAGTAGTGTGATAAGTTTTTCCATCTTACTTCAATATCCTTGGTACTGTACAGTCATCTTCTAACACTGAAATTTTCCTGTGTAATTTCTGTGTCCTTATCTTCTCTTTGATAAGAGGATGGATGATCTTATATTTAATTCATCAACCCAGAAATTTGTAGAAGAGCTATATTGGCTGATTGTCTGTGCTGAGAACTGTTGATATTACTTGAGACAGTAGATATGATCACTGTTTTCCACAAAGGACGTTGATACTCCTTTCTTATACCATAGAGAATTGTGACTGTACAATCAACAGAATTTTTATGATATTCATGCGTCAAACTCTCTCAACATGCAGATGAGGCTTCTTGCTGAACTTTTGGAGACCTTGCCTGATCTGATAGGAACAAAATTCAGTTATTACAACAGAAGTCTTAGATCCAACATGTGAACAAGAGATAAAATGTTTCATACATTGAGAAACACTCATTTCTCTAATGCTCCTATTTACTAACAAATGCTTAAAAAGCATTATTTCCAAGTTCCTCAGAACAGTTTCCTCATTTTGAATACAGAAACAGCTAATACTTTCATTTATTAATTAATTTTCTGTTTTATTCTGTTGTCCCTATTAAATGTTTCTTCTTTTGTTCTTTAGGCAAAAGCCTTGTTTCCTCCCCTACTCCTGCCTTTTAGTTACTGCTGGCTAGATTGACAGAAAAATGGGACAGAAGGATTTTTTTTTTTAAGTAAATGTAATTTCTTCTCCTTCATCCTTAGTGACACAATGCAGCCAGCTATTAACAGGCTTAGTGTATATATAAGCAAAATCGAAAGCAAGAGACAGAGACAGGGAGCCAGAGAGGGAGAGCTTCAACATTTGATGTTAAATGTAGAGCTTGGGAGAAAAGAAAAGAAAAGAAAAGAAAAGAAAAGAAAAGAAAAGAAAAGAAAAGAAAAGAAAAGAAAAGAAAAGAAAAGAAAAGAAAAGAAAAGAAAAGAAAAGAAAAGAAAAGAAAAGAAAAGAAAAGAAAAGAAAAGAAAAGAAAAGAAAAGAAAAGAGAAAATTATATTAGAAGGGAAAGTTAATTGTTACAGAAGACTAAATTCAATATTCACTTGCGGACTGTCATAATGGTTTAATAACTGCCAATTTTGTATATAGGCTCTGTGCAGTTGTAATAAGAATTTCATCCCCAGCTCTTACAGGGAAAAGATAAGCAAGCAAATATACTGTGGCCACTGAATGCCCTAGTACTGTGTTTTATTATGTTTACTTTATAATCCCATCATCCCCATGCCACCAGCATGCTTGAGGGGTAGTGGAGGCAGCAGTCAGCACTCCCTGTTGGCTCCCTGTCTTTCACTGCTACCCTAAGGTACTTAAGAATGACAGTATAAAGAATTTCTGTGCAGATGAGCCTGTAGATTTGGGGAATTGGCTGCTTATAGACAAGAATTCTTTTGGTAGACTTAATTCCTTTTGCAAGGGTGAAGAACCATCTGTGGGGATTCTTGTCATGTATAAGGAAGTTAGTCATGCTCTCTGTGGAGTTGAGTTTCTTGAATTTTAATGAAACCCATGTCAATCTGTCTCTTCTATACCCCTGCGCTGAAATCAGTGGTCAGCTAGTCAACAATCACAACAGTAAATCACAGCAGATAAGCCATGCAGGACAGCAATGAAGAATTTAAATTCTTGTCGTCTTTCTCTCTCTCTCTTTCTTTTTCTTTCTTTCTTTCTTTCTTTCTTTCTTTCTTTCTTTCTTTCTTTCTTTCTTTCTTTCTTTCTCTCTTTCTTTCTCTCTTTCTCTCTTTCTTTCTCTCTTTCTCTCTTTCTCTTTCTTTCTCTCTTTCTTTCTTTCTCTCTTTCTCTTTCTTTCTCTCTTTCTTTCTTTCTCTCTTTCTTTCTCTCTTTCTCTTTCTTTCTCTCTTTCTCTCTTTGTCTTTCTTTCTCTCTTTCTTTCTCTTTCTTTCTCTTCCTTTCTTTCTCTTTCTTTCTTTCTTTCTCTCTTTCTCTCTTTCTCTCTTTCTCTCTTTCTTCCTTGCTTTTCCTTTTTGCCCTAAGCCTGCCTTTTTTCTTCCCAGAAAAATTCTCTCAATGTGTATTCTCTCAATAATCAATAGATTATTAGCAAGTTTTCCTCTTAGAGAGATGGATGTTTCAAACTGTGAAGAAAGGGAAGATGAAAACACTTTGCATTTTGGATATTTTTTCTCTTTCTTGGTCCATTCATGATTTTTATTGTTCATTTTAACAGCTTTCTATGCCCTTGATATCCTGCAGTATCTGAAAAACTGAAATAGACTTAGTTTTACTTTCCTATTTTTTATTTAAAAAATACATATGGAGATATATTATGTGCATGAAAACTAATAAATCAAAACCACACACACAGTAGAAAGTAAACCACTTGTAAATCACAGTGCAAAGGAGAAATTTGTTAGGCCTCCAAATTCTAAGTTTTATATACATGAAAGAGTGACAATAAGATAATATTATCTGTAATATGCTGTTTTATTGAAATTTGTTCTTCTACTCTAATGAGAAATAGTTTTCTGACTTCAACTGTAAATAAAATATAGTGAAATATTTCTTTACTTTTTCTTTGTTTTTTTCTTCTTCTTCCTTTTTTTTCCCCCTTCACTTTTCTTTACAAATTGTACTGTCATGAAAGAGTAAAAGCTTCTTTTGGACTTCCTTTGCAAGACTCTAATAATATTCCAGAATAGTTTTTGGAACTGTTCAGACTGCATTGATGTGCACTTGGCTTCTCATTTGAGATTAAATAGAGGGAGAAGGTAGATTGAATCACACGCATAAAGGACCCCTCCTGGGTTGTAGAAACCAGTCTTTCCCATCATTATACTCATGGCACATAACATATTTCATTTCAGGTTACATTTTAGAAGTCAACAAAAGGCATTTTCAGAACGAAAAATCTCAAAAGGTTGAGATCTCTGCTCTAATTCTGATCTTTAGTTTATTTTTTTATTATAGTCACTAGGTTTTGTGCTGTTTTTTTACTTTTTTTACTACCATTTTTATTGAGAGCACAGCTAGCGTCTGATCCTGTTTCATTAAGCTAAAGATTCTACACCACCAGTGGATGAATTTGTAGCTGCAGCATGACTCTAATCCACTCCAGTGTAATCTCAGTGAGTCTAGGTATATTTTTATCTTAAAGCTGTACTTTAGTACAATAAAGGTAGGACTAAAAGAACTTTTTAGTCATCCTACTCCATCCCTTTCATTCAGGAACATCTGTGTAATATGTAATAGATGTTCTAGGTTAGAAAGGACCACAAATAATTTTCTCTGATACCGCTATACACAACAAGCTGTAGAATATATATTACATACTACAAAACTAAGATTCATGTCAGAATAGTGAGAGGTGATGAGAGGATGAGTAATCATGTACATGGCCATTTTCCTGGGTCCCTTCAGAAATGTCTGTTTGCTAAATAATATTTCCAGATTGCTAGGTGAGATAGAATGAAATTTTGATAGAGCTGCATCAACTTGGATGCAACATTGTACTAACTGGATTACCTGTTCTTGAAAGAACCTGATTGCAATCTGCATTGTTCAGGACTCAAGAAGATAAGCTAATCTATTAATTTTGAAATAATTTTTAATCTGCCTTTCAAATGGCAAGTATTATCGTTTCTCTTGGGAAAGTTAATTTTGCTCCTTCATTCATGTTCTCCTTCTACTCTGAAATTGCCAGAAAATTTGACTGAGTGTTTAAAGGTCAGGTTATTTTTCTGTAACTTGAAAGAAGCATTTAGTTTGTAGGAAGCTGTTGATATTTTATAAAATTGACAAGAGTATCCTAAAAGATCTTAAGATACTATCATCTTTGCATACAATTTTTTAAAATAGTCTGCCTTGTCAGAAAACACGAAATTATTTCCAAACTGTTGCCAAATGTCAAAACATTATAACTTTCCATGGAACCAAGACATGAATCTTCTTAATTAGGAAATGTTAGATTTTGTTTCCTCTTGTTTATGATAAGTAACAGTTGTTTACGTTAAATGCCTAATTCAAAACATTGAAAATGCTTAGCCTTCAGATTTTCTTCATTTGTCTGTTTGAATTTTACAGATACAAAACTCTAAATGTTGCAAGTACATAAAATTGTGTAGTTCAACATATTGAGAAGTAATAATCCTAAATTATAAGGTAAAAGAGAGAACCACTTGATATATATTTTCAAGCTCTGGTGTTGTGTTGTTATGGAACACAACTCAAAAATCTCCTTTCCTGATAGTTATGTGTTTCTCTGATTCCTTCCAAAAGTCCATGAAGAAGAGACAATATTTGGTTACTTTTTTGCATTGATGTTCTAAGGATTATGGTATAGCAGAGTCACCATCCTGAGTCTGGCACAGATATGAGATGACTTTGAATGGGACGGTCTTATCTCACTTTATCTACCTAAAACCCCAGAGTGGAGTTCTCATCTAAGCTGATTGCCTAGAACATAGCAAAATATTTCGGAAGGCAAAGAATTTTTCTCATCACTAGCTAGTGTCTCAGAGGGTCTATGATGGGCCAGGTGAAATGCCATACTTTTGTATGCCTGAAGATGCATGAAATGAATCCAAAGATACTGAACGTGCACGTTTGTTATTGATGAGAGTAACTGTCAGGCTGAAATAGCTTTATCTTAGAAGTGTTTTCCTGCACATTTTTGGCCTTTCTCTTGCACATGGTAAAGCTCAGACTATCTCAGACAGATAGGGTGTTCATTTGAATGTTAGCACCTGATAGGGTTCTCAGATGCTGTTGATAATGATTACCACATTAGTATGTAGAAAAGGTAGGCTGAATTCTCTTACAATGAGATACCACCAAATGTAAACTTTCTAGGAAGCATTGAGGCAATGACCAAAGACCCAATATATCTGTCATGGGTATGTTCACATGCTGCAATACATTTGCTGCTAAAACACATTTCCCAGAAAGAATTATAGACACTCTTGTTCTGACACACATCACCTTTTTTTTTTTCTTCAGATATCAATGCTCTCAAAAATTTTTCTTTATTCCTGTTCGGTCTCTTATAAACTACAGCCTTTTTGCCTGAGTATTCATATTGCTTCTGATTTTATAGTCATGAACCTGTCTGCTTTATGTAGCTCTTTTTGGTTGCATCCTGCCTTCACATGTTTATTTCTTATGCTTAGTATAGCATTTTCTGATCTGTAGTTAATTGCTGTCAAATCTGATCAAGAATTTCTCCCTTTCCTCAGGGTAATTAATGGGGAAACTTCTTTCTTATTTTATTTTGGAAATGTTTGTAAAAATTAATGAAGCATGTTTTGCTAAATTGAAGTTGTTGAGCTTTTACAACTGAAATATATACTGCCTTACTGAGAGAGTTGTGTGGAGTTAATAGTAATGCATAAGCAGTCCTTACTAAAGGAACTACAAAAATGGTATGTATTTGTATTGTTTATCTTTTAATTGCATAGTTTGCAAATCTTAAGGATATATAGAGTTATATTACTGATCAATTAAGACTAATGCATTCAATCTTGTATTTGAAGTACATTAAACTTCCAGCCTGTATATCTCTGGTTTCTACAAACTAGCATACATCCAGGATAGAAGATTTGAAGTTACTTGTGGTTTAGGAAAAGCAATGAAGAAACATAATGTGAACATAATGAGCTTTTAACTCATGATACGAACTATTGTTAAATGATTTTGCCTAATTTATGCTACCTCAAAGGAAAAGTTCTATTAAATTTACATGTGACAGAAAAGAACACAGACTAAAAAAGAGGAATTTCCATCTGAAGCAGTAGGAAAGGGAAAACTTTAACTCATGTGTATCATGAGCCTTTGTTGCCCAATTTTTAGTTCCTGTTGTCAATATGAAGTCTTATTAACAATATTGGCCATACTGAATTAATTACTTTGGTCAAAAGTATAAGCTTAACTCTCAGTGTTTTCTTTCTTTTCTTTCCTCTTTCTTTTGTTCCTTCCAAATAATTTAATAATCTAGTGTAACTATAGCTTTATTCTAATGAATGAAAGATACTGAAAGAAAAGATGACATTTGAAACACCATTTAAAGATGGTGAAGTTGAAGGGCTTCACGCTTAACTTCTATACGCCTAAATAAAGGAGTGGTACTCCAAGTTAGACACTGAAGTTCCAGTCCAACATGTAAAAATATGTAAATATCTCAGTTTGAATTTCCAGTGCTGTGGAGTTGAACAGGGTGTATATTTAAGAACGTGTCTGAAATTTCATTTCTATCTTGAATTGAAGGTCCCACCTCTGGACTGGGCTGGGTGAATCTGCAAGGCTGGGATTCCAGACCTCAGATCAGATCCAGACTTACTTTTGTCTAATTGCATGGAGGTGGAAATGTTTGACTTTTCTCTAATAACTTACTGATGAGAGCCTGTATGCCAAAAGGAACACACCTCAGCTTTCTAAGCTCCTTTAATCAAAGGAGTTTTAAATTGGTGATGACCCTTTTTTACTCTACTATGTCCTTCAGAAGGAAAATTCATATTCCTCTTTGCATAGTTTCTTTCTCCTAACCATACTGGGAATGTCATAATACTTGAGATTATGATGATTACAACTTTTTTACTGAAAATTTATTTCCCTGGTGGACAGTGCTTTGACAGAATTCAATTGATGCTGCTAAAATGAAGGAAAGGTTAGATTCAAATGTCTTTATCTGCATCGGATAGTATTTCTTAAACAATTCCACTCCTGAACTCCATATATCCACCAGTAAACAGTGGCTTGTCTTCTAGCATGGCTGAATTAGTTCAAAGAAGGTAGCAGAAGATGGATAGAGTGAAGGATAGGCTTTTATTGCATTATATTGGTTAAGAAAATTGAGCTGCTCATCTAGCACTTTCTTGTAATATGTGAGCTTGCTTAGGCTACATGCTAGAGCAAGAAGGTAAGATCAAATGGATTCAGAACTTCATGGAACAGAAAAAACACTCATTTGAGTAAAGAAAATCACAAATAGATACTTCTGATTTCAGAACAAATGTGTCTAAGAAATGTTACTTGAAATGTATATAAAATTCACAAAATAAATCTAGAGGTAGCATTTGGCTAAACAGATCTAAGAGGGAAAATGTTCTTGAAAAGAACACTGAACCACAGTTTTCTCCATCATACTGTGTGCAGATATATGCATGTTTCTCTTCTTTCTGCTCCAATAAAGAGCAAAGTATGTATTTTTAGGCATGTAAGTACAAATTTTGCTGTCACATTGACCAGCTCAATGGAACATATTTACACAATTCTTATTTAAGTGCTAAAAGAGAAACACTGGATGGAAAGGAGTATACAAATTACAGCAAGGTGTGACATTGGGCAATGTGGGACTGTCAACCTTCATCTCAAATTTTCTAATAGCATATTTAATGTTTTTTTTTTGCAATATTAATTCATTCTGATTTGGGGTTATTGGCATTGTGCTGTCTTTGTACAGGTGTGGGGGCAGTTGATGGATTGTATATGAGTTTCTTTAAATTGAAGCACAGACTTAAAACTTCTGCAGACAAACAAAAAAAGCCCACTATAAAGCTCCAAAGAGCAATGTTTATAAGTTTTCAGATAGAAGCTGAGAAACAACAATAAAGTTTGGATTCAGCTCAAGTGCACCATCAACCTCAGGCAGCTTCCTGGTAATTTTATTTATTTATTTATTTATGATCCATTTGTCTACTACCACTGAAAGATCTATAGATAAAATTACTGGGGCAAAATGTAGATCCAATTGCACGTTGTACAATAGGAGCAAATAATTCCTGTTCTCATTATTTGGATCAATAATTTGCTAAACCAGTATTAACAACAGCAACAACTTTACCAGGTTAAAGGCGTTTTATACTGAGTAATGACTGCCTGGAGAAGAAGAGAACAGAGGGAGTAAATCCTAGCAGCCTTTTACTATTGAGGTAGCACATGCAAGTGAATCAATAGTGTCTGGTAAGGTGGTGCTGTAAAGATGTTTTATTGGTTTGAGTAAGTAGTTTGGCAGAGATGCTATTGCAAGTATCAGTACAATCAAATCTGGTCCAAACACAGAGCCGAAACCCAAAAGCCTTCGTTTTCTTGGAAGCATTAAAAATAATGTTATGTTATGGTAATGAGAGCCTACGTCATCCAACCCAGACTTGTGAGCTTATCTGGGCAATTCAAACATTTTCTGGTACTCACAAAACATACCTTACTTCAGCCATTTAAAAGAGTTTCTCACAGAACCCTGGTAACTAACTCTATGTGCCCTAGAGTGCATTGCGAAAGGTAAACATACAGTAGCAGTGAAGGGTTTAGCTTTTATTTGCAATAGATTAGATCTTCTCCTACCTACATCTGCACGCCTACCTGGGGCACTTAAAAGGAGTCTCAGTGCTAAGCTCCCTTTGTAGCCAAAGAGACTCCTCCAAGGCGCGTTTCAGTCTTGCTTAGTTCTGCCTGGTTCTCTAAAGCAGCCTGTCTCTCTCCATTTAGGAAGCCTACGGAAACCCGTCTCCCAAGTTAAATCCTTCACTTCGATAACTCAATTTAGAAAAGCTGAATCTAAACCCACAAGCGCACAGCCAGTGAGTTACTAGTTGTTCAGAAAAGAGACCATAACTTATTAAAGGATGCTACATTGATTCTTTGCAGGTTTTTTGAACATACATCAATTACAGTTTCACCCAACAGAAATGTGCTGACATACATCAGTTTCAATTTTGTTTTCAACAAATTACCGTCTGCTAACATCATAGAAACATTAAGGTTAGATAAAAACCTCTACAATCATCTTTTTGCCTTTAGCTATTTCCATGCCTAGCACACAAGAAGTCTTAAAAGTGTTTCAATTAATGCTTCCTCAACTGTATTTTAATAATAGTAACATTCATAGTGGTAATAACAAATAATAATGCAATGCACATATAAGAAAAGTACTAAATAAACAGTTTTAAGTCTGTTCTTGTCCTTGGCACTGATAAAGATAATGATGTTTATTATTATTACTGTATTATTACTATTATTGTTGTTGTTGTCGTCGTCGTTGTGTTTGTGTTTGCAATGCAGTAGTGTTTTAGAAAGACCTGCAGTGACAGATCAGGGTTTTGTTTAACTGTGTTGTGCAAACACAGGACCTTCTTCAAAGGATTTACAAGCCAAGTATAAAACAGAACTGATGAATAAGCACAAATATATGTATAGATGCAGGGGGTTTTGTTTGCTTCTCTGTGTGTAAGACAGTGTAAATGTATTTTCTGTGTGTCAGAGTACAAAAGAAAAAGGTGATGACCACAGTGCGCTAACCACCTAAACAGAATAAACAAGACAGGATCTTTGATTTGTTTGAGTCCAAGACTTATAGCAAACAAGGACATTAAGAAAATTCCCTGAAATTCACACAAACCAAACCAAATGAGATTTACACAAGTCTCCAAACTCCATGAGGTTTGTTTCTACCCAAAATCAAAACTAGGGAAGATCTTTTTTTTGACCTTCTTTATAGTCAAATGTGGGATAGAATCTCATTGCAAAAGCTTTCTTAGGAAAATAAGATCAGAGACTACACATCAGCAGCTCTTCTACTTGGCAGAAAATATATTTTTCATACTAAGACATATTTTAAATATTTGAGTGATTTCAGTCCTCAATATTTCATTTTTCTCTCTTGGTAGTTAAATTATCTTTATAGTGACAGGCTGTTAGGCCAGTAGCTACATGCATAACTACAATTCAGAGTTTTGATTGTGTAAATTTAGAGATATGGGTAGATTTTAAATCAATTACTATTTTGAGAAGCAAAGAATGCATAAGAATAATTTTAGCTATGTTTGGTTTCTATCAGGATTTCTAAAAAAAAGTAGAAAGAGATGGAAAGTATAAAAGCTGTATATTTTCTTATGACAGTCCCATATGAGAGACATACATCCCCCAATCCAAATGGTCATTGTTGAGCTTGGACATGTCAGTGTAAATGAGCCATTAAGTCATGAGCAAATCTAACCTTGTCTACTTCTAACATTGCGGGAAAAAGAAAAACACTTCCAGAGATATCAGGAAGTCTGTAGGTAATTCTCTTTTTTTCAGTGTCTATAGAAGATGTCTGGACACCTATTGCAAAATCTTTCACTACACCTCAAAACCAGAAACCTTTTTATCTCTGTGATCATTGTATTGGTGCAGGCTATTTGGGTTTGAAAATTATCTAACAACAGAGTCTCAGTTATATACATAAAATATAGCACTGACTATGGATTAGAGAAGGGCTGCCAAGTGCAGCATTCAAACACCTGGCAATATTGATTTTACACTTTTCCTGTGATTCTACATCATGTTCCTTTATTTTCTGGCAATCTCTATAACTTTTATACTGACATAAATTGTGATGAAAAAGGAATCAAACAATCCCCCTTCTCCCTCCAGAAATAGTCAGGAAAGTTCTATAGCACCATTAATATTTTTGCTAATGTAGGTGAACTCAAGGAAAGTAAAAGTACAGCGAAAGTTAAAGCTAATCTTTTAGTGTGTTGTTATTATTTTTCTGTTGGCTATGGATTTGCTCTTCTAGTAACAAACAACCATCATAGAATCATGGAATTGTAGAATGGTTTGGATTGGAAAAGACCATAAAGATAATCTATCATCTAATTCCACTCCCCCTAGACACCTCCCACTAGATCAGAATGTAAATGTTTATTCATCATACACTGAAATAGCAATAAGAATTAGATGCAGTCCTCTGAAATCCCCCATGTTTCACTCTGTGGTAGATGGAAGGACAGCTTCCCTTAAGGACCCCTTTATTTTCAGAATTCATAAAGTCACAGTCTTGCTTTCACATTACACTCCAGAGTTTGGAGGTTTGGAAAGGTTTTGTCTTTTTGTGTCCTCCAAAGTGTCATGTATACTTGTAGCATCCTTGCTGATAAATTGAGTTTTTTTGAATTGTTTTCTGGTTGAAAAATTTTCTAGTAAGAGGAACAGTGTGCCTCAGATTCAAAAATCTAGTTAAAAAAAAAAGATATAGCAGAATGTCCAGACTTCTGAAAAAAAAAAAAAGAAATAAAATAATGCTAGATTGTGAATGTTGCTGTTATTTAAAACTAGCTTAGAAAGTGTTGTGTTACATATGTACACCTTTGACAAGTGGTTGAGGGAGTCACAAGATTCAAATGAACATCCTTGCTTTCTAAGCTTCCTCTCAGAGAGGAGCCCAGTGTGGCTGGATCCATCTCTACTCCTAGACTTGACTGACAGTTTATGACTAAAGGATTATAGGTGTCAGCCAATAGTCAGAATTAGTGTAAATAATAGGTCATTTGTTTTACACAACAGATAAAATAAAGCTTGGGATTGCCGTTGATAAATTCACTTCCTGCATTAGTACTAGATGGTTACAACTGGTTAATAATGATCATATATATATATAAAAGAAGTAGGAATTGAAACTCAAGCTAGTAGTTTTCCTGGGGAACACCTGACAAAGTCAGAGGTGTGTGATTCTTACCAAAATGGTATCCCTTCTTGGGGCAGAAGAGGTGCAGGACAGTCGACCAGTCAACCAAGTATGGTGGTCATTTTTCTTCCCTCAAAAAAATCGTTTTCAGGTGCCGATTTTATACTTCTTAAAAATTCATTGGCGCCTCTTGGTGGAGTGGGACTAAGTCAATTCATGTGTGTCACCAGAAGCAGGGACTTGGTGGCTTACCCTGCCTTTAGGTTGGGGAGATCAGTGTGTGCTGTTGGGGGTATTTCTGTTCTTAACTGAAGCAACACCAGTCTGTGAGTTGTCTGTCTCTACCAGGCAGTCCACTTGTCTTGCAAGATATGGTTATTTGTTGTTCAAGTAGATCCACTCTGTGTAGCAAATTCTTCCCTTTGGCAAACTGTTCCCTTTTGCAAACTCCTCCATTTTGCAATGTTTGGTATTTGCCATCCACAAGGCCTAGCAAGTCTATTATACCACAGAAAGAACAAAGACAATATTTTGTAATGTCTCTACCATCAACATAGGGTTTTGGAGCATTGCCCAGAGGGTACCCGTGATAATACTGTCATTCATTTTACATGCGTATCTGCTCGTTCATGGTGCTGTGGCACCAAATGTACTTGTTGTCCATTCTTTCCTTAAATTTCATTTCAACTGCTGCAGTAAATACTTTATACAAAATCTGTAAATTCTAGAGTCTGGTAATAATCTGATGTTAAAGAAACTTAGAAGAGAGGAATTATTAAAAAAACAAAACCACAAACAAAACAGACAGGAGTGACAAAGAAAAATAATTTCACAGGACAGGAACAGGACGTAGTGGTTTGTCTATCAAAACAATTGCTCAATTAGAAAATTAAGAGCATCACCAAGAGCTAGAAGTACACACTAAGCTTTTTAGTAGTCTTTCAATACACCTGCATTGCTTGAAACATAGGTTTCTTCAGGGCAAATTAGGACAGTTTATTTAAGCTAATCAACCTGCTTTTCCCATGGGGACCTGTAACTCTTTGACTTCAGCACCCAAGAATCACGCAGATCATCATATATTACCGCTAAGTGCTGAGAAGAATTTTAATAGCAATGGTGTTTTGATTCAATTCTTGAACACACGCTGATGAGTTTGACAGTTGCAAACTCTATGACATGAGATACAGTAGAGGCAGATTTTAATTTTGAAGGTCTTAAGTTCCCAAGTAGGTGCTTTTTAATCAACTTTTAATGAGTTATATAAAATAAACTTCCAGCACAAACATTCTTGAGATTTAGTCTGAGAGATGTTCCAGCCAATAAGTAAAATAAAAGATTTCTGTTGTAAAATATTGTCTTAGGATTCTGCTACTTCTGCTGTAATCATATCAAAGTAAGAAAAATCAAGCTTATCACTCTTTCAGTGTAAATTGGTCATCGATGGGTAGATACCCACACATTAATCTATTTTCATAAAAAAAATCTTTTGAGGAAAACTTTTTATTTTCTCCAAAATATTTGGAGACTGAAGACTGAAAAGTGGATAAGAAAGGAGCCCTGAAGATCTTTAGACAGGGAAGAAATGGTCCACATGAAGTCAGAGACCTCAATTCAAGCTAAAGTGTTTGAAGATGCTAACTAACTAGTTTTAAAACCATTTGTGAAAAGATTAGTTGGCTTTGTGTAAAAATCTGCTAGGGAAACATCCAGAAAAGAGACATCTTGGAGAAACTCTTTGTAAAATCCACAAAACTCCCACTGAGTTATTGTTGGTTTAAGTTTCTCAAAGGTCAACAAATCTGGAAAAAAAATAGTGTGAAACAAATCCAAATGTCTTAGAAGTAATCCAGTTTCTGAGAATGTATCTAGAGGGTTAAAGAAAGTATGATTTTAAATATGGATAAGTATAGATGTGATTAAAATTAGGCCAGAGACATTTATTGACGCTTCTTTTTCTTTGACAACGCCATAGACGTTGGCAAAGAGGGTAAAATAATTAGCAAGACAGTGGCCAGAGTGGAAGAAACAATTGAAAAGTATTATTTGCAAGAAGTAAATAACACATCCTTCAATTAGAATGGTTCCTAGATAGAATTGTACACTACACCAAATTGAGTGCATAAAGGATATTATTGGTTAGAAATGTATAAATTTGGAAAAATTAAGATGTACATCTATTGCTTGAGTCTGAATAAGCTTGAGTTTATTTGATATCTGGGATTTCCTTGAGTGGAAAATTGCCTTAATAGCAAAGATAATAAAAGTATTGATGAGAAAGTAGTGACAAATTCCAGAAAATAAATGAAATGGAAATTAGGATTTCACTGACATTGGAGAAGACAAGAAAGAGGAGAAACTTTCAGTCAAATTATGCATTTTTTTTTATAATTTTATTACTCATTTTCAACTAAGCTTTAATTAAACTGCTTTGCATTCCTTATAGCGTGTGTTTGCATTCCTGACAGACTTAAAATAAAACACATATTTAATTTTGCAATCACTGCACTTGCTTTTCAGTCTCAGTTGACCTCGTCATTTGTTAGAAGCCCATGTGGCCTTAGTAGTTGAAACATGACATAATTCTCTTTCAGAACAGAGGAATAATTTCCACTAGTATAGGAGAAATAGTGTGCAGGGTGTTTTTGCAGTGAGTGAACACTCAGATTTAGAAGAGAGGAGCTGGTTACTCCTTCAATATCTTTAAAAATTTGGACCAGAGTAACATGAAAAACAATAGGTTTTAAAGGGTCTCAAGGGTGCATCTACCCGTATACCTCTCCTTTAAGATGATATTAAATGCCTTGTTCCAGGTAGATATTCATCTAGCATGTTCTTTGAATCTTTCATTCACAGAGATTCAGCAAGTCCCCTAAGCTGTATTTTCCAGTGCAATGAGAACAATAGATAAAAAAGAAGTGAGTGTTTTAACTTTCATTTAGCATACACAGACTGTGTTTTAGATAGCTTGGCACTTCACAATTTAACAAGATGTGGTGGATGGATTCTAATTAGATCCATAGGCCCCTCGTGGGTTCATGCTGAAATCCTGTTACCAAATTTCAGTTTCATAATTATGCTCCAAATGTAAAGGATGCCAGAACTCTGCCAAGTAGGATGCCAAGCCACCAACAAGACCTTAAGAACTAAGATGATTGCATTGTAGAAGCTCACAAGTTGTGAGAAATGAGATAATATGAGATATCTACAGCAAAGTCACAGTCCCACAATCTCATTTCCAAAAATTACTTTCTTATAAAAAACATCACTGCTAAGGTTCAAAGAGTGGAATAGGGTTGAAAAAGGATTTGGAATTCGAAGATGACTGAGGTTAGGCAAGGCAAGGCAAAGCAAGGAGAAAACTGTTGCCAGACGTGAAATGGTTCATTTTAGGCATTGGTTTGTTTTTTCTTTTTTTTGTTTTTTTTTTTTTGATTTGCACCTATTTCTAATTAGGAGTGATTGATCTTAACCTGGTTTACATTTTTCCCTTTTACAAGAATTTAAATCTCTGTCAATCTGACCTTGTATCCAAATTAGACATAGACATTAATTCCCTATCCCATACTTGAAAAAAGATCAGATTGGCTTTAGAAACTCCAGAAAGGCTTCTCAGAAGTCCCAAAGGAACTATTTAATTGCAGCTATATAATTAAATATAACAGTATTAGATACACCTTAGATGAAGTTTAAGAAGCTTCTACCTTGTCTGCTTAGTCAGTGGCACTTCATAAGTAAAAGTTTGGCAATCTAATTAAAGGTCCCTCCAAGCTGTTGATTTTTTTTATCTCGAAATACTCTTTTGATAAATTTACATAATTACTTCATCAGGCAAATTTTTTGGGCCAAGATTTAATTCTTAAACAACTTTAACAATGGATATTCTTGAAGTTTATCTGTCATATTTTTAAATATTCACATCAAAACATTTCACATCAATTGTAAGAGTACATGAAAAAACCCTGAAACCTCACTAGAAGTCAATCATGACTTTTTTTCAATTTGAAAACAACATTTTTGTACTTTGTCTTCATATTTTTCTTCAGTTATTTTTGTGACATTCATTTTTTTTAATTTAATTATCCATGTTCATTGCCATATTTGTAATAAGAGTCACAACAGTAGGACAAAGGATATCATATAAAGCAGAGAACTAGAAAAAAAGAAACAATCAATCAGCAGAAATTCGAAGGAAGTGAAAGACAATTGCAAATGGAAGTTCAAGAATGTAGCTGTCAGAAGACAAAGAGAAAAAGACTTCAACTGTTAAGGACATGGACGGAATACACAGAAATGTAGTTGTGTGTCAGACTGAACGAGGAAATAAGAAAATCACGAGTTAAAATCATGTAATTATTAGCTCCCAAGAACAAAAAAAAACCCTATAGATGTAAGTATTTGTGCTATAATCATTTATATGTAAATATCTCACGATTTCTAAGTTTGCATTACATCAAGTCAGCTTTCAGACATCTTTCTGCATGGTCCCACAGACTTCACTCAATTTAAGGATCACTTATTCCTTGCAGTTTTTGCACCCACATGTCCTTCTCCCCCATAGCCCTTCTAGATGTCAATGAACAGTCTCTGTGTTCCTCCTGACCTACTCAAGGCTTGAAACCAGGCCATTACAACTACTTGCTGCCCCAACTCTGTCTCTGACCCAGCATGGACAGTTCAAGGACCAACATTTGAAGGGGAAACTGTTCAATAATGTTGTTATGGCCACATAAACAATCATTTATACTCCCACTCCAGAAGCACACCTTTCTTAATATTGGATTTGATTCATATTTTATTTCCCATGCACAACTGTTTGTATAGATTTGTGTATATAAATATATAAATTAACACAATTTAGCTCTTCACTTGAATTCTTTGACTGTGAGTACTGTAATTTCACTGAATCAAAGCTTTATGATGTAATTGAGTGCATATAATAGCTTGATAATGAAACATCACAAGAGAAGTAAAGCAAACATAATATTTTTGTAAGACACAATGAATGAAAAGAGTGACTCATCAACCTAGAATATTCTGCATCTTAGTTGGAACATGAAATATTTTTCCCAGAAGTTTGTAGAGAAAAACAGATATAAAAACAAACAAACTCACCTCTTTCAGTGAGAGTATGTATAATATTTGCAGTTCTAAAGTCACATTTAAGTTAGTTACATTAATCATACAGTTGGTGAATGTCTTTAGATACCTTTCAAGTATATTATGAGAGAATTATCTTGGCAGAGGATTATGTATCCTGCTGGAAAACATTCTCAATATTCACGTACCATCTTTTCCAACAAGTCCTTTATTCATGAAGGAGATGACACATCATTCATAGAAAAGCCTCTATTTTTATCTTGTGAAAACAATGAAAAATACTCCATAAACAACTTCCAGGTTTCTTACTGAGAAACTTTCTTTGATTAAGATAACCCAATTCATTTAATAGTAATTTGAAAGAGAGGGAAAAGAAGATGTCAGAACCGATAAAGTAGGCTATGGTTAGACCTGACCTATCTTCTGAGTATTAAAATTTTGGACGTAACAGAGTATGACTCTTGTGCCATCTGTATTACTAGAATGAGGGAAAATATTCTCAAGCACTTTTGTTCTCTGCTTACAGAGTACCAAATCATAACCAGAACCATATACTGAGAATCATAGAAACGTTAAGGTTGGAAAAGACCTCTAAAATCATCATCTGGAGTACAGGAAAGCTGGGGAGGGGCTCTTTATCAGAGATCACAGCAACAGAACAAGGGGTTTTAAGTAGAAAGAGGGAAGATTTAAATTAGATATTAGGAAGGGTTTTTTTTACCATGAGCATGATGAGTCACTGGCACAGGTTGCCCAGAGAAGTTGTGGATGTCCCATCCCTGGAGGTGTTCAGGGCCAGGGTGGATGAGGCTTTGAGCAACCTAATTTAGTGGAAGGTGTCCCTGCCCATGACAGGTGGGTTGGAACTATATGATCCTTAAAGACCCCTCCAAGCCAAGTCATTCCATGATTCAAAAATTCTATGATCATCAAGCCTGTCAGCCCAATACCATCATGCCTACTAAATCATGTCCCCAAGCACCATGTCTACACATTTTCTGAACTCCTCCAGGGATGCTGACTCCACCACTTCCCTAGACAACCTGTTCCAATGTTTAATCACCCTTTCAATAAAGGAATTTTTCCTAATATCCAATTGAAATCTTCTCTGGAACGGCTTAAGTTCATTCCTTCCCATCCTACCATTAGTTACTTCGGAAGAGAGGCCAACACCCACCACTACCTCCTTTCAGGTAGTTGTAGACAGTGATAATGTCTCCCTTTAGCCTTCTTTTATTCAGGCTAAACAGCCCCAGTTCCCTCAGACACTCCTCGTAAGACTAGTTCTCCAAACCCTTCATTGCTCTTCTCTGGACACAGTCTAGCTCTTCAATAAACTTCTTGCAGTGAGAGGACAAAACCTAAACACAGTCTTTGAGGTGCAGCTTCATGAGTGCCAAGTACAGAGGCATGATGACTTCCCCAGTCCTGCTAGTCACACCATTTTGGATACAGGCCAAGATGCTATTGGTCTCCTTGGACACCTGGGCACACTGCTGGCTCATATTCAGCGGATTATTTACCAGCACCTACAGGTTCTCCTCCACCAGGCATCTTTCCATTCACTCTTCCCCAAACCTGGAGCATTACAGGGAGTTGTTTTAAGCCAAGTGCAGTACCCTGCACCTGGCATTGTGAAACCTCACATCATTGACCTTGACCCTGTCCATTGATTCAAGCTGCCCAGATCTCTCTGCAGATGGTTCCCACACTCGAGCAGATTGACAATCCCGCCCAATTTGGTGTCATCTACAAATTTACTCAGGGACCTCTCCATGCCCTCAACTAGATCATTGATAAAGATATTAAACAGAAGTGATCCCAACACTCAGCCCTGGGGCCACCACTTGTTTACCAGCCTCCAAGTGGATTGAACTCCACTCACCACAACAGGAGGGGCACTGTGCCCTGCCCACACAATTCCCCATGTCTGTGCCACTGTATGGACCTGGCATAGCATGGGTTAGAAAAAAATAATTCTCAGAGCAAGTAGTACTGAGATGCGACTCAACCAGTGGAAGGAGCAGGCATGATGAAGGGCATGTCCCAACTTTTCTGAGGGGCATATCCCAACATGTTACCTGCTCTACCACCTGCCTCAAGTGAGGGGCAGGAACAGAGAGTTTAAATAACCTTGTGAAAGTCTGCACCTTGTGCACACCTGCCCTATTCTTGGACCCTGCTGGGCAGTGAAACACATGCTACAACATGAGGGCATGTGGACCCTTGAAGGTAGTGACCATATTTTGTGTTTTCTATCTCTCTTGTAAACTTTTTCTCTCTCTTCTCTCTTTTCCCTCTCTTTTTTTTTACCTCTGTTTTCTCTTCTCTTCTCTTCTCTTCTCTTCTCTTCTCTTCTCTTCTCTTCTCTTCTCTTCTCTTCTCTTCTCTTCTCTTCTCTTCTCTTCTCTTCTCCTGCTTGGGTAAGAAACTGATTCTTTTTAGCTGCTTTAAACCACTTGTTTTACTGCCTTAAACCACAGCTAAGACTGCAGCAAAGGCAATGTACTCAACATCTTACCTCACACTTGGAAGCAGCCCAGCTATGTTTGCTGCCCAGAGCAGTCACGCTGTAGTACTGCCACTAGGGAGAGCAGGGCAAAATGGTGCCTTGGACACCAGAGCCTCCCAAAACCCACCGAAAAGGAGTTCCAGAACTTTCCTAGAAGTAGCAATATGCAGTATAAATAATATTCTGCAAGAGGAGTATTTGCGGTGCAACCACCATCCTGTGAGAAAGGAGAGGACCAGAGTGCAGGTAATGTCCTTGCACTTTTCTCTCTCTCTGTCCTTTTCCTCCTTTTTCTCTCTTTCTTTCTTTTCCCTCAGCGCAGATATAACAAGCCAATGTCGATCATATTCCTGAAAATGCCTGTACAAATAAATTCCTTTTAGGTCAGTTGCGTGGCAGTGGTTTGCCTTCATTTGGCCCAACGGGTAGTGAACCTGTAAAATTTATGGGAAGACTTATGGTCTTACCCCAGTGATCCCTGTACTGCCCAGGCTGGGTTGCAACCAGTGTGCTCTTGCCCTGCGGTTTTGTCACTGAGCCTTTGCCACTGCTCTTTTACCATGGTTTTACTGCTTCAGGAAGGAGTCCCTCAATATGATCCTCCACTCTGTAGCCCTTCATCTCAGTGGCTTCACTGAAATGGAACAGATCTGTGTGCTGATTAAAATGGAAACCTCCTGCCAAAGAAGAATTCGTGTCTGGAGACTGAGAAAAATGCCAGATTACATTTCCAACATCTGTAAACCACAGATTTATAGCCAGCAAGGAACTGGCTTGTTATCTTAACTGGCCATTAGCTTTAGAGAAAATAACAACTTGTGAAATATGAAAAAAATTATTGCAAAGATGAGAGAATCATTTACTGACAGCTTCAAAACAGGCTGCACAAGACATGCCTTCTGGTAGAACTCTGGTAGACTCACTGTTATGACTTTCCATGACAAAGAGCAGCCATACATCAGCACAATATTCACCCTATCTCTCCTCTGACAGCTGTTTTCCTTCATACTTTAGCAGAAAAGAGAGAGAAAAGCTGCCTGATTGCATGTGGTCTCCTTTAATTTCTTTCTTTATACAGCAAACAGTTCACTACCTTTTTAGGAAAGTCTTTTGACCTGTTAGACCTTGAAGTTCCCTTAACTAACAAGTCTGCAACCTGTAAAGCTAAATGAGACGGGAAAGCACACAAAGGGAGAGACCTATGTTGGAGAAAAATTGGAGGACAAAGCCCGTTCTTCTTCATGCTTCTGTAAGAAGGGTAGCTCCAGAGAATTTACTAAAACTGCAGTGGTGTAAATATAGGTGAGAATTTGTTCCTCTGTGACAGCAGCTCTAAACTTAATAAAATTGTGAAGATTGAGGAGTCAGTGTAATGAGTTCCTCAACAGTTCACCTCTTACTGCCAAGTATTCATTAAGCTTGTAGTGGACATCGTAGGCAATCACCTCTAAAGTCTCTGACTTTCTGGTGAGGATACAGTCAATCTTCACTGTAATGTCCTCAAAACTTACATCTCCAAAATGTGCTTTCATTCGATTGCTCTACAAATCACCCCTTTAAGACCAATTCTAAATATGCTTTCCGAACTGTAGAGTGATTAGTGCTGAATGCCATACTTTGGGTGAGGTGCTAATGAAATACACTGTATTTCCTTAACAATAATTGAGTTGAAGGCTTTAATATAAGGGTTTTTTTTATTATTAAAATAACTCTCATATCTCTCTCCAGGTCAATATGCTGTAGTACCTTCCCATTAAGCAGATATTATGTCCTTTTATTACATTCTCCGAGACTCATTATTCTGCATTTATCTGCATTGAATTTGCTATCTATTAGCTCAAGTACTTAAATGATCTAAATCCTTCCTTACCTGACTGTATTGTTTCTCATGGATGACCTTTCCTCCCAATTTAGTATCATCTGCACACCAGAAATTTTTAGTTTAACTAATATGCTCTGAGTCATTTAAGGTACTGAAAAAGCTGTGGTTCCAACATTGATCCCTGCGGTGCCCCTTGCTCAAGAAACTTTGCTGAGGCTTAAAAGCATAACTCAAAATGTGCACTCTCACCAGATGCAGTTTAACAATATGGCATTCTCACTTTGAATGAAAAGTAAAGCCTTGCTTAATATGTATCTATCTTCTATAAAGAGTGTACTGGCTTTCTTGAAAACAGGTGATTAACCTTTCTAAAAGGCTGCAGGGTATTTCTGCATTATGGCAACAAAAAGCTAATGCTTGCTAAGCACTAAGTGACAGCTGGGGATGCACACCCCGTCCAGGGCAGGTGAGCTAAAGCCACTCCAGCCGCTTCATCTGACTTTGTACAACACTGTGTTGAAGCTTTACCAAAAACTTTGTCACAGCACTGCTTGAATGTAGACATGTTGCTCCTGGAGACAAGTTTGTAATTTGTTTGAATCTGTCTTCTTTGAATGCGAAGCTGAAAGAATCATACGATGATAGAATCATGGAATAGAATCATAGAGTACTTTGGTTCAAATAAGACCTTAAAGATCATCCAGTCCAATGCCCCTATCATGGGCAGGGACATCTTCCAATAGATCAGGTTGCTCAAAGCCTCATCCAACGTGGCCTTGAACAATTCCAAGGGGTGAGGCATCCACTACTTTTCAGGACAGCCTGTTCCAGAGACTCATCATCCTCACAGAAAAAATCTTCTTCATAATATCTAATCTAAATTTCCCCTTTCTTCAGCTTGGAACTGTTACCCCTCATCCTTTTACTGCACTCGCTGATAAAGTGTACCCTCCATAGATTTCTTGCAGGCCTCCTTTAAGTACCGGGAGGCCACTATAAGGCCTCCCTTGAGCCTTCTCTTCTCTAGGCTGAACAATCTCAACTCTCTCAGCCTGTCCTCATATGGAAGAACAGCCTCTGCCCAGCTCACTGCTGCACTTGGTCAGCTCTGGTTTGATAAGACCAAAAGCTCACTCTTTCGCACAGGGTGGATGTGCCAGGTTAACTGCAGAAGGATTGTAATGCTAGAATGAAAGCTGGGATGATGTCTGCTGTCAGAAATCTATGCAAACTCCAGATGAGGAAGACGAAGGCTGAGGGCTTCACACTGCTTTACTTTTATCCCTCAATTGATATATTTAAGGGACAAGCAACCTCTGACTTCCCTGATGGACAAAGGGGATAAGAGACCCTTTCAGAAAGCACCTGTAGCATTGCAACCCCTCACCCTGACTATGTATGTTCCTAAACTTCCCAAATTAATCAACCAAACTGTAATCTTAAAGATAGACAGACAGAATATTTTTCTTTTTCAATGTTATTTGAGAGAGAGATTGTGGATATTGGTGTAAAGAAGGCAGGCAGTCCCAGTGTGCCTGTGAATATTACAATAAAACCAAGGTACTGTGAAAGACGTGCTGGTCTGTTGCAAGTTAATTTAGCTATGGTGAGCTCTGTGTTTTCGTGGTTAGAGATCTCTAGAAAGAGAGCTTACCTCGGTGTCTGTACTACCGTTTTCAGTAGAGAAATACTAAAAGTTTCTGCTTTGTGTTTTGGCACAACTAAGCTGGTCAGAACAGATGAGAAGACGTGTTAATACACAATTATAGAGTTAGAAAACTAACACTTTGGAGGACTAAGTTTAAAGGATCACTCAAAGATTTTTACCAGATACCAGCTCACTAACTCACCCTGCATTCCCAGGTATGTCAGATGGAATCCATCCTCCTGAGTGCCAGAACTTTACTCTTCTGTTGCAAACCACTCTCTCAAAGCTTACTCTTATGAATAGATTTCCTTAGCTCTCCTCTCCTTGGGGTTATCAACTCTAATTTTTATATTCTAAGGGGTCAAGCTGTGCCTTAGGCTTATTTTTTAGCCTTGGGTATGGGTTACACCCACAGCAATGTTTGTTCTTCGTATGTTTGTTCTTCGTGACCGGGGGTTACAGCCCTCTATGAGGACAGACTGTTGCATATAGAGCCAAACTTTACATTTTCCTTCAAAAGGAGGAAGAATGAAGTGCTGATGAGAAAATCAACACAAATGCTTCAAGAGCTGTATTTTAGTTTAGTAATTGAAATGTATCTCAGCTCCAAAACTTGTGCTGGTATTTTCCACTTACTGTATTTTTTCTTCCTGCTGAAAAATAGATTGCTATGACTGAGTAGATTTTCATTTTCCAAACAGCAGAAAAAGAACCAATTGTGTATGCACAATTTTAAGTTATTTAAATTCCATTGCCCCAAAAAGTGATTATTTTCTTTCCCTATGAGGCATTCCAGCAAATTTCATGCAGTCAAGGCAGGCATAGCTACTTCTTTCTTTGGCTTTTTCACTTCTCTCTATTCCCCCAGGATGTTCTACAATGATTATTTCTTTCTGTCTTTATTTTCTCTCTCCTTCTTTCTTCCCCTTTCTCCTCACCCTTCTAACAACTCTTTTTGTCCTGAAGGAGACTGCAACGGTAATGCTGAAGCACTGCTAAATGCAGTAAGAAAAAATCTTCAGTATATGATGATGTCATGATACAGCATGATAGATCTCACTTATGTGGCATGAACCAGCAAGAAAACATAAGCCAGAAATATGTAAGTTTCTGAATTATTTTATTAATTTAAAGCTGATTCCGTCTCTTTTGTGCAAACACTATCAGTCTGTTTTAGATCAAAGGAAAGACAGGAGCTAATAGGTCTCAAGGGACAGATATTTAGAGACTTCTGACATCTCAGTATTTCAAATACGTAATGTTTTGAAAATGCATAATCCCGAGTTTATAAAGCTCTAAAGAATGAGTTCTTCCATTCATTTACAACATAGGTCATAGATATCAGCAATTGCACACAGGAATATTTCCAGGTGAGTAGTGCCCACCCATAAAGATACTGGGATATTTCATATTTCATTTCTCTTCTTTTGAGACTGTATGGAAAAGGATATATTTCCAGTAGAAAGTTAATGACATCATTTAGAGGACTTTGAAGATATCATATGGCAACAGTTTTCAGGAGATTGCCACCAATACTTCTTACAGATATTCAACAGCAGCTAAGCTTCCTCCCTGTTATAATCACTCTGAGTCACTCTTAATCATAGCTATGTACCTTGTCATCTTTTTCTCACTTATTTTTTTCATGTGGAAAAGTGCACATGAAGTTCAGACTGCTTGATTAAAAAAATATTAAAAGGCCCGAAAAAACTTGAAAACTTCAAAATCAGTTTTGCTTAGGTTTTGGTTGTTTTACTCAGACTAGCTAAGAAAGCAACAGATAAAGAGACTGGCACTTTTTCTTTTCTTATTCTTTAATTTTTCCCCCAAATATCTCCTATTTTGCATTTTTGCTTTTGTTTTTTCCTGCCTTTGTTTTGTTTTTTCTTGTATTTTGGTGTGGGTTTACATTCAAATTACTTCTGTCCTATCACTAGTTTAACAAAAAAAAAGGATTCCTCTTTATATTCCTGGCAGTAATTTCTTAGGTTGTGCCATTACAGATGTCCATACATACACAGCTGTGTTATCTCCCAAAGCACTCAGGGAAGCAGCCACCTACATCTCAGTTGAAGAAAGGAAGCATAGAAACACAACCATGACTATGTCTATAGTTTCATTTATCTAACTTGAAATCACAAAGCCAAGAAATATTTTAGGAGGAAGTAATTCAAACAATAATGGAAATATTATTGGGGAAAAATATTTTTTTAAATCAAATATCTTCTGATTTTCTTTCCCTCTTCACTCTTCTCTAAAATCATTATTAAATACGATTTGTTAAAATCATTCATCACAGCAACTATTTTTTTGATGAGAAGTGCTTTTCTTTTTAAGGAAATTGCTGTTAAGCAGAAAGTCTTTTTTATACTTTGGGAGATTAAAAAAACAATAAAAAAACCCTTTTTTATTTGTTCAGGCTGAAGATTAAGGATTTGAACTTTGTTATTAGCTGAACTAGACTTTCATACACTTTATACTGCAGTTACCAATGAGACTTGAATCTTGTTTTGAGCTCTTAATGACTAAACCTTGGTGCCAGAAGACAAAGAGAGACAGCCTTTTGAGATTTACAGATAAAGATGAAAAGAATAAAGTGAATTAAAAAAAAAAGTTACCAATATTTTCTTTCATCTCTCACCTAAAAAAAAAGAAAAAATCTTTTTTTTCTCCAAAAGTGTCTCTTGCACTTCCACTGAGATTTTGATGAAGTACTTAACTGAATTGTCAAATATCAGAAAACTACATTGTTTCCTGGAATAAATGTGACCAGCTCTCCCATGCAAAAATGTAATGTAAATTACTGGTATCTGAGACCTAAATTAAATCTTACTGAAATCAGTAAATATGAAGCTATTCATATTAAGAAACTGGCCTTTGAATAGCAGCATTTACTTTCCTCTGTGATAATACAGACAGTATAGGACTAGAAGGTAGAAGACCAGGGTTCCGTAGCCTAAGAAAAGTTATTCTTCCAGCATTTCTACCTCAGAAGACAAAAGTACAGTTAAAGAAAGCTGTTTCCCCCTCCTCCACATGAGATGTTGTGCAGTTTTGTATGAGTGGCTTAAAGGTCCAAAATGTTGTCTGAATTTGCAGCCAAGCAGCTTAACTAAGAAGAGGAATGCTGTTTTCTGGAGAACTCACAACTGTTGACTTAACTGAGTAATCACTGAAAAGAAACAAGGATAAATTTAAGCGTCAACCAGGGGATAGACTCAGCCCTTCTTTTGGCATTCTTTGTTACTGGCAGACATTTCTGATTACACAGCTGAACCACAGGTTCATAGAATCTGTAGGTCTTCCTCATCCAACTTCGTACAAACTTCACTACAGAGAAGAGGTGGATTATAGCTTCTTCATCATACCCTGGGTCCTGCTACTAAGCTTTCACTTTGTGGTGAAGTAACTACCGTTTAAAGCACCATTTCATCAACTTTAGTTTACTTCTGTGGCACAGCTCAGGCGATAATTTTATGGACATCACTTATGCTACATCGTAGGCAGCACCACCATTGTGTCTGGAAAAAGCTAGCCAAAGCCTAAGAATACTTTGCATGCCAGGATCCTCTGAGGACTTAGCTATTTCAGAGATAACTTTCCACAAACAGGAAATAAGTATCTAAGCACTTGGTTCAGTAAAGACAGAGATGCTGCTGAGAATCTTCATCAAATAACCCTGATTACCTGCGAATTTTCCTGCTGAAACCTTCAATAGTCAGGGTGTCTCAGATGTCTAAGTAGTTAAATATTTTCTTTCTAACTTATTTTCTTGGATGTGGGGACTAAAATCCTACCAAAATGTCATCTTAAATGCCTGGCTAGTTAGTTGAGTGCCTGCTTAAGTATCTCAAAAAGACGTTTAGCTGCCTAGACACATATGCAGCTGTGTTTAGACACTAAAATTTTGGGAAATGCATCTTACAGATAAGGCAGACTGAGGAGAGATATAAAAAGGCTAAGTATCTTCCTATATCTGACTCTGAAACCGAGTCCTTTTAAATTTTACTTTGAGGATGGGGGATTCTCCCTCTTTATAAATGAAATTAATGTCCTCCAATCTATAGACAGGTTCAACAAATATTATTTACTTACCATGTTTTTTTACAAGTGTAGAAAGACCTGTTTCAGATCTGGTCTGATGATTCATTTTAATACACCCAGTGTGATTTTAATTGGTTGTGGTGTTGATTTTATTCCTCTTGTGAAGTATGTTTCTGCAAAGAATGGGAATCTTAACACTATTTATGCTGAGACTGAGGAATACCTCTTTAAAATTTTCTTTGTTTTGTCCTTTGATTATCTGTATCTACATAATGGATGCAAAAAAGTGCTTTATTTTAGAAGATATTAACTCTGAAACAGAAATTCTATGTGATTTTTTTTTACTAACAGCCAGTATTTATGGATTCTATTGGGCCATATGGACAGTACTTTTGAGTCACCACCATCTTACAGGTAGAGGGAATTAATAGTTTGTAGTCTGTATTTTCCCCTCCACAGAAAACATGGAAAAGCACAGGGCTACCAACAGCTTACTGGTTGTGGCATTATGAGCAAGAAGTATAATGGAAGGGAAGATAAAAGCTGACCAACCAATGAAATAAATAAACATATCTTCCTCTCAATATAATTTTTCTGTACTGAAACCTCTAAATTTATGAGGAAGATGACTTTTGGAGACTAACTCTTTTACGAACATCAGGTCATACTTTCACATAGATAGATGATAGATAGATAGATAGATAGATAGATAGATAGATAGATAGATAGATAGATGAACCATGTACAGTGATGATGGAGAAAATACATAGCCACTTGGGAAAAGGATCCAGGAGAGGTTTGGAGTTGTTTCTGAGCTGAAGAATTTAAAGTTACATAGATACTCATCTGGAATACTGTGCTGAGTTCTGGAATCCTCAATGTAAGAAGGATATGGAACTGTTGGAACGGGTCCAGAGGAGGACTACAAAGATGATTGGAGGGCCGGAGCACCTTCCTTACGAGGACAGGCTGAGAGAGTTGAGTCTGTTCAGCCTGGAGAAGGCTCAGAGGAGATCTTATAGTGACCTTCCAGTACCTGAAGGGGCTACAAGAAAGCTGGAGAGGGGCTGTTCATAAAGACTAGTGGGGATAGGACCAGGGGGAACGGGTATAAACTGGAGAGGGGCAGATTTAGACTGGACATTAGGAAGAATTTCTTCACCATGAGAGTGATGAGGCACTGGCACGGGTTGCCCAAGGAAGCTGTGGCTGCCCCAAACCTGGAAGTGTTGAAGGCCAGGTTGGAGGGGGCCTTGGGCAGCGTGATCCAGTGGGATGTCCCTGCCCATGGCAGGGGGTTGGAACTAGGTGATATATAAGGTCCCTTCCAACACTAACTATTCTATGATTCTATGATTCTATGACACATATATGTATCATAGGGTGAGAGGGTAGTTTCAAGATAAAGGGAACATTTCGGGCTCCTGATACTGACGGTCTGTTTGCAAATGTAAGCAGGGTCTTCTAATGAATCATAGAATGGTTTGGGTTAGAAAGAACCTTAAAGATTATCTAGTTCCTACCCTCCTGCCATTGGCAGGGACACATTCAGGCTGTCCAAGCCCTGATCCAACCTGGCCTTGAACATCTCCAGGGATGGGGCAACCACAACTGCCCTAGGCAACCTGTGCCAGTGTATCATTGTGAAGAATTTCTTCCTAACATCTAATCTAAATCTTCTGCCTTCCAGTTTAAAGCCATTCCTCCTTGTCCTGTCCTTACTTGTCCTTGTAAAAAGTCCCTCCCCAGCTTCCTTGTAGGCTTCAGGTAAGAAAGGTACTACTTCCAATCTTCCTCAGGTACTAGAAGGCCTCTATAATACCTCCCCAGAGCCTTCTCTTCTTCTGGCTGAATAATTCTAACTCTCTCAGACTCTCACAGTGTCACTGCAGAATGCCTTGCACGTTGTGAAGCTTCCATAAAGATTTCATTTCTTTGATGTCATTTGAAACCTTTGACATGACATAAAGCTGTGTCATGTAAAAATTTGTCTCCCATTATCATCTTGTATTTATTCATTGCTTTATTCCTGTTTAGGACACCTATCTGTTTGTGAAAGCACTAGTTTCAAGATCATCGACAGAAAAAATCTGGTAGTTATTGACGGATTTGGATCAGAATTTAAGATTTCCTAACAAAGGATACCCTGTACTCATAAGTGTTGCAATATTAGAGCATTCCTGAGAACTGGTGGAATTCTGGCACTTGAGCAGTTAACTCAGTTCAACACAGGCTGAGTTAGCCACCAAGGTAAAATATGAAATAAAACACATTGAAACATATCTCATCAGCATTCAGTATTATTTATGGAGAGTGCCTGGGCATTCCAGCGGGTAATACTTCTGTTGTTTGTTTAAGTAAGATAACTAATCTGTCTCTTTAATAAGAACATTATAGATATCCTGTGAATTTGTATGTCAGCAGCACTTCGAAAAGATGGTGTATGCATAGACAGACTGACTGAGAATAAACTACTGAGTGCTTTACTCTGTAGCTAGAAAGATGAACCTGAGGGTAAAATATTTCAGAACTATTCTGACAACAATGCAAGTTTATGAAATGCTTGTGTTAGGAGAAAAAAAGATTATAATAATACTCTGCACATGAGTTGCACTTTTCACCTGGGAAACCTAAAGTATTTTTCAGACATCAGCACTCCCGAGAGAAAGGTCTTGTGTTATTCTACAGATGGATGAACCAAAGTACAGGGGCATCTATCACCTTTCCAGCTCCCTCTGGAGTAAAGAAGACTTTTCCACAGGGCAGTAAATGATGCTCTGTGTTCTAACTGATTTTAAAAAAGAAAGAAAGAGAAAGAAGGATAGGGAGAGAAAAAGATAAAATATCTCTTAAAGTTGCAATGAAATATCAGAGTTGTTGTGGTTTGGTGGCAATTTAGCAATACTAGTTTTAATAGAAATGGTTGGACAGTTTTTCATGTTTTAACTTATTTGTAATACTTGATCTTGATTTTTTCTAAACACTTAAAACAGCATAATTTTTCCTCCAGTACTCTTGTTGTTTTGAAGGTAGTTTAGCTAAGAATGGATTTTGAAAGTACTGTATACATCTATGTGTTAGCAAAACCATGAACAAAGGTCCTAATGCCTGGACAACTTTTGCCCACCTAATCCTTTAAATATAAGCTACTTTGGTATTTTATGTTATTATTAATGGAACTTTTATTAATTTAAAATCACAGAAGATTTTTACTTGGGAGAAAAGAGAACTATTAATCAGGCAACTGCTAGTATTCTTTCAATTTAATCATTCTGCCAATGGATTAGTAATATATTACTTTATCAGAAGAAGGCAACCATAGATTGTAAATTAAGATAAACCAGAACATACACTTAGTAAAAACGAAATGCTTTGAACTTATATTTCATGATGTAGTTCTGGAAGTTCCATTAGCACAGTCATTTAATTGTACTGATTAACAGATGTATAATCTGATACTACTAACTCTTCGCCTTGTTCCCATCTGCTTTCATGATTCGTTATAAAGTTTGATTTATGAACGAAACTGCAGCTGCAGAGGTTTGGAGATCTGATCCTTAGAGTTGTAATGTTTAGATTTCTGTTTGTTTGCTTGGTTTTAGGAATGAACTAGTGCAATGATGCACAGGGTGAAGATCCACATGAAATGGAGTCCTGGATTAAAACTTCCATGAGAGAACTGATCTGTAACATTTGAGTTAATAATGCAAATTAATATCAATGGACTTTTGTTTCTATAGATTTGTAGACTCCCTTTAAGGAGTAGGATTTGTAGACTCCTGCTTTAAATCCCTTTAAGGATTTGTAGACTCCTGCTTTAAGGAAACCTAGAGAAGCTTAGTCAAACATATCAGATAATATGACTGAGAAGAAATCATCCTCTGCAAGATGACATATTCTTTACCTTGGACTTGCCAGTTAGGAAACTGCTTCTAGGGAGTTCCTGGCTTAAAATATAGTCTGTCATATCACTCAGAAAGTCCCTCTATTGTAATTTCTGGGTTTGCTTTCCAGGTTTGTTCCCTCTTTAGAAGAGTCACCTCTCTCTGAAGTCTCTCATCCTGAATTCACACAGCAGGTTCTCATCTGCCAGTTTTCTCATTACCTCTTTACCTCCAAGCATGTACAAACACATCTGCATGGAGTACTGTAGCCGTGACTGAGAAAATATTAAACAAATTTTCTTATGTCCTATAAATGTGCTTGAATACCAGAGTATACATAGTACAGAGTATGTTCAGTGAGTCCAACAAATTGGTATGGATTATTGAGAGGCACGTGCAGCACAGGCAGTCAGTGCATACAGAGATATCACTACCGTTGCTCAGAGCATTTACCTATACCACAGTTACTGTACTTACTTTCACAGAGTTGAAATGTCTAAGAGATAAATAAATGTGCTAAGAATATTTATAATTTGTTTTAATGGATCCTTGCAAAAATGCATGAAGACGATAATACCAGAACACAAAGAATAAGGAGATTAAGGTCACATCTACTACAATGACGTACGGATATAACACGACAATGAACTTACATGAAACTTCTTTCTCCAGGTTTGTGGAAGTATCAGCTCAGTTGCAGAAAAAAAAAAAGAGGGGGTTACAAAGCTGATGTGATTTTATTTATGATTTTAGTGTGCTTAGCTTTGTGATGAAAGCTTGAAGTCTTGATATAGCTGTTTTGTGTTTATAATGGCAAACAAGCTCAGCTGGATCCTGTGTAACATGATCTGAGGGCTTCCTGTGGGAGATGGGCTGTAGGAAATCTTGAGAGCCTGGCAGCCAGGGCCCATCCCAGCACCCCAACAAAGGAGTGTCCCCATCTCTGTGGGGACAAAGCCTGGTCAAGGTTAGGTCAGGATATAAGTCTTTGTGTGGATCGGTCCTGGTGGGGACCATGCCAAGGCTGGATAGGGCTGTGGGGAGCCGGAGACCAACATCCAATGGTTGGGGCAGCGACTGATAGCCCTCAAAATGGTGTCCTGGACAGATAGCGACAGAAGGTACATGGGACACTCAGGGTGCTGTCAAGGTGAATGGTCCCTCTATGGGCCTGAGTTTTTCCAAAGTGGGATGAGACCTTTAAATCCCATTGAGAGATATGGTGTTCATTCACTCCCGCTACAGCTGTGTTTCACAGCCAAAATGTGTGGATACTTTTAATCCGTTAAGTCTTTGCCTGAAGTTGAAAGAGGAAAAGTTATATAGAAAAAAAAGTGAAAATGTTTCGGAATCACTAAGTACCAATATATAACCATAGTTAAACTGCTTCATTTTCATGAGGTTTTGCTTTGATTCATTTATCCATTTTTGATGCCAGTAAGGGAGAACAAGAGTGGCTCCCTACCCTTCTCTCTCTGAAATTAAAAGGCAGTAAATTTTAAACCAATAAAAGTAAATGTTGTTTTGTTTTCTTTGTCTTTTTTTTTAATGTTGCTGATAGTCAACCTGAATAATTCACTACCAGACAAGGTCACTAAAGGCAACTGCAATATCAGGATTTTAGAAAAGTTCCCAGTAATTTTATGGCCAGTAATAACAGTTTTGCCATTACAGAAGCTAAAAAAATGTTGAAAAGGTCGCCAGTCTTCATGTTTCAAGGTTTGGATAATCAACTGTAGGATCAGGACAAAACTCTGTATTGTGGTGTGCACATTCACATACATGTATTACATGCACACAGTACATTCAGAATTATTCATTAATAGCTCTTAGGTGATGATAAGCTACCAGAGAACTACAGAGTCTTAATTTTGAGCTGCTTAATATTTATACTCATTTTGTCAGAGGAGGGCTTCCCATAGTTTGTAGTCTTCATAGGAAGACTTCACATGCAAATTTAATAGCATGCATGTTTTATAACACTTGTTCATATCCCATTTTATACCAGAGTCCTCTTGAGACAACTGACAATAGATTTTGCTTTTCTGGGTTTAGTTCCTCTTGTCCTCCACCCTGGGTCAGCTGCTAACTTTTTCTTCCTTTGCCTGCTTGAAAGATGTCCCTTACCTCCTCAATGTACAAGATCATGGTGTAGGCATCACAATTCCAACCCCACAGATAGCAGTATAATTGCAGCAGCCTTTTTTTTTACTTGATTCCTGACCTCCCCAGTGAGTCTTGCTGTAACTGCTAGCAACCGTTTTGTTATTCTGCTACTGACAGACTGTAATAAGACAGTGTATTTTGAATGAAACCTGAGGTTTGAGCTGAGAGGGAAGTGTCAAAGTTGAATCAACCAAATGGAAACAAAACCGCTATTTGGCACATGTGCAGAAGAGGGCCATGAAGACGACAGGAGGGGCTGGAGCAACTCTTCTGTGAAGAAAGGCTGTCAGAGCTCTGGTTGTTCAGCCTGAAGAAGAGAAGGCTCTGAGGACGCCTAATTGCAGTCTTCCAGTCTCTAAGGGGGGCAACAAGAAAGCTGGAGAGGGACATTTATAAGGGACAGGAGGACAAGGGGAATGGCCTTAAACTGAAACAGAGTAGATTTACAATAGATATAAAGAAGAAATTCTTCACTGTGAGGGTGGTGAGGCACTGGAACAGGTTGGGAGTTGTGGATACTTCATCCCTGGAAGTGTTCAAGGCCAGGCTGAAGCGGTCTTTGAGCAACCTGTGCTAGTGGAAGATGTCCCTGCCCATGGCAGCAGCGTTGGAACTAGATGACCTTTAAGGTCCTTTCCAACTCAAATCATTCTATGATTCTATGATGTTTAAGTAAATCTGAAACTTCAATGGAATCTCTTGTAAATGGAGAGGATCATATCCAACAAGTGATCATGTCTCTTGTAATTTACAAAGAAAAACCCAGAATAAAATATTCCCATGCATTTGAATGTATACGAAGGGCTTCAAACCACTTTCCGGTTGATTAGCTGGCTCAGCTCATAATTCGTGGAAAATAGCTTAGTCTTATTACTCACACCTAAATTAATTACTTCTTACATGGGCTGTAGTGTTATGAATATGAAACTGTCATACTTTAGGAAACCACCTATGACTCAGTATTGTGAGATTCTGGAATGTTTCCGACCTATTTCATTTGAAATTTTCTGGTATTTTAAGAACATCAAGCCAAGTTTTGAGTGTAAGGCACTCAGTCTTACTGATCTCAGCCTTCTAGGTGGATATTCACTTTTCCAGCCTGATAAGCTTGTTTGTGTACTCTATCTGGATCCAAAAGAGGGGAAAAGTTTGTGCACTGTTTTTCAGATGTTGACCAGAAGGGAAGCATGAACATGACTGAAAAAAAAAGAAGGAAAGTAAATTACAATTATAGACAAGGTGTCTCTTTTATGTATTAATTCATTTACTTGCTTATCAAAAGATGAGGATGTTTAAATTGTAAAACTCCAGTGAGCAATCATTGTTTCTCAGTCTCCAGACACTTTTGCACAGATGTGTTTCTGACAGATGCACAGTATTTTAATTAACATAAAGGCAACTCAGTCATATTTAATAGCCTGTGATGAACAACAACTTGATCTAGACCACATAATAAGCTCTTCTACTTTCATCTTATGGTTCATCTATGATCTTACCTGTTATTTCCATGTTCATAACAACCTTTTTAAACTAAGCATTCTTCACGTGCATACACGCATAGCGCAGCAGATGCTCAACAGAAAGTGAATATTTTGCAATAGGGGAAGAAAAAAGAAAATAAGAAAAATAAAATGCAGTTAGATCCTCCTCACATCATTTCACATACTCAAAGAAGGGGCTCAGGAAAGAGCACAGGGAAAGAAATGTAGCATAGCAATCTGTGTAGGAAGGAATGGAATAACAATAAAATATCTGTTAAAGAACTGGGAGAGTCTCAAAACTCCCAAAGGACACTGAAATGACAGAGTAATATGCTATACTTTTGTGGTTTATTTCATTTGAAAGCAAGGGGTATTTATTACATTGATGAGTCTGCAGTATGTTTCTTTGGACTGATTCACAAGTTGTGCTTTGCTGTATGTAGAAAGCAAAGATACAGAAAAAAAAAAAAGAACTCCTTTCGACTGTTTTCCTGTGATATATTTGAGAATAAGATTAGCTGAAACATCATAGTCATAATATCTTTGAAAATAAAGGTGCTTTATCTCTAAAGGAAAGTGGGAGGGCTAGGTCAAAGAGACTGAGAAGATGCCACCCAAATGACTAAATGCTCATGTAATGCGGAATCAACATATAAATGAGATCTTCTTGGCCTTTTTTATAGTCAGTGGAGAGAAAATAGGACAAAGAGAGCAACATCCTTCCTCTCCTAAAATCAGCACTTCTCTCAAAGATTTTTATTTTTTTAAAATGGATTCAGCCATATACATCAGCAACGTAGATGATTGCAGCTGGTTTAATCACATGTGAAATATAATAAATTTTCTTTTTTTGCTGAATAATCATGTTTTGCTTGTGCCAATAACAGACCTACACTGTCCCATTCCCTTTCTGTCCAACAGCAATAGCTTACTATACAATTGACTGATTTCATCCAAATTTGACAGAAGAATAAAGGTTTCAAAGACATTCTGTCATATTCTGCTGCCATGTTGTTTATGCTGGGAAAACATACAGCTTTAAAAGATGCTGTTATCATATTCCCCTTACTGAAGCCCTCAGATGCTAATACTTTATTAAACATCAGAGAATTCACACAGTAAGAGTAAGGGAGAGACAAAGAAGAAAAGCTGGAAGCAGATATTTATTAACTCTGGTACTCTCTGAACTAATTATTTAAACATTGTGATTATCTTTGACCAGGGTTTAACGGTGGAGTACCGACATCCTTTTAAAAGAAGCTGCCGAACTCATGCAGAGGTTTCAGATATCCAATTTCTAAAGAGAGCAGACCATCTTTTAAATTTGGAAGTGGTGTCTTCTTGTCAGGATTGCAGCTCAGATAACAAGGGCTACTTTTTGTTGCATATCATTTCTCTATACAGAAACTTAATTCTCCAGGAGCATCTATCTGACGTGTTTTTGCTATGAAGTCTGGTTTTTGAATGCAGAAGTACAGAAAAGGTCTTTTCACTTAAGAAAGAAAGAAAGAAGAATTCTCAGATATGACATGTAGTGTTTCATAGGCTTTCTTAGATGGTGTTATTAAAAGGAAATGCAACAAAAAATAAAGATCTTTTTGTGTGTGTTCCTGTATGGAATGCACTTGTACCTGTCATATATCATCATCAGAACTACATTGCTGCATAACTTGTACCTTAGAGTTTAAAGAGCATATTCTATATGTTTTTTATTAAAATTGGTTACACCAGAATGAGGATACAGCTCAAAAACATAACATTTTTGAAGCCTGTTGAAAGAAAATGCTATAGTCTAAGTTGCAATCAAATCTCTCAGAGGGATTAGGCAGACACCATTTTAATTTATCCATTCCAGAATTCGGTGCCAAGAGCGCTACAAAGATGAAAATAAAGAAACCGCCGACTGTGCATTTTTGTTGTTGGAGCTGCTGCGGCAGCAGTCTCAGAAAAAGGAGGGAACTGCTGTGCTACCTCGATCCCACACATACTGAAAGCCCATAAGAAGCTGGATTCTCACATCCTTTTGCCAAATAACTGGATAGCAGCTGAAATCCACCAAGTGCAGCTTTGTGTAAAGAAAAGAAAAAGAAAAAGACAGAAAAAAATAGCAGATGTTTGGAATAGTGACTGTACTGCAGATTACTTTAGTGTAGGGGGTCTAAAGAATGGAGGTAGCTATTTTTGGAGTGCCTTGCAAGAAGTAAATAATGATGTAGCTGTTGGTAAAACAGTAACTGGAGCTCTATATTTGTAAATGGTTCCTTCTTCTTTGTAGGCACAGATTGATTTTTTGCAAATGTAATGTTAAAGTTCGAATGGCAAAATGCATTGGGAACCTACTTTTAACCAGTTCTGCTGAGATAAGTAGACAAATGTTTCCTTAACAGATCCCGGCAGTTGTTAGAAGACTGAGACTCGTATTTGCCATCAGCTACCATCCTACTCAGGACTTTGCATTTTTTTTGTCATTCTTAGGTCCTCTGTAAAATAGGTACAGTCTGCTTCCACTTTGAGGAGGTGATATATCACACCAACATGACATTCATTTTGCACTTGCATTATTGATGTGAATCTGCAGAAAAGATCTGGGGCTATGGCCATTAGAGGCCAAAAGCATGATAAAATTTATTTTGGGTGATGGCAAGGTATTTGGAAGCTACTGAGACAGCTGGCTTGTTATCTCTCTTTGGACTAGCCTTGCTATGTTTAATGAATGGTAAGTCTGTTGTTAAGGCGACACAAAATTGGTTACACTGCTTATTCAGTGCACCACAGTAACATTTTTCCACATGGGGAAACATACAATTACAACAAAAATGACCATGATTAGCAACTTAAAGCAGGAAGCACAATTTGCATACAAATATATTTTTCCTGTTTGTCTGATTTTGAAGGCTGCATTGAACAAAATGCTTGCACACACTTGTAACTTACAGTATGGAGGTGATCCCTTTGATTTTGTCCACCAATTTTCCTGTAGCTGATCGCATGATTGGGTGATTCTCTGGAAATCTCTGAATTGCCTTCTGATCCAATTGAAAACAGGAATCTGGTTATGTTTAAGTCATTTCTCCCTGAAACTAATCAGCTGAACTTTTGCCAAAAGAACCATAAGGTTTATAGCTACAATTCCATGATCCTATAAATCTTTTCAGTAATTAGGCAGGAATTAAGTAACTATAGTATATCAATATTTGAATGCGTTATCTATCATTTCCTTCCTACAACATTTGTTACTGTTCCAGAATTCTGGTAGTCTTATTAAAATACATGTCTTTACACAAGTTTTTTTTCTTAAATATACAGACACCCACATAAAAAGTGTTTATGTATGATGTGTGTATGTATACCTATTTACATACATACCTTTATTTATTTTTATGTATATAAACATAAAAATGTTCTAAAACAAATCAAAACTAAAAAAACCCTCAATAACTTAAAAAATGCTGAGAGATGAAAATGACTTAAATAAAATGAAACTTGCAAAAGCGCAAGCAGCTGCCATGAGTGTTCTGCAATAATTCATATATTTTATTGTTCTGTTTTGTTTTTTAGATAATTAGTTGGTGGCAAAGGAATAATCATGTTGCATGAAACATTGTGAATTTAATTTTACAGTGAAAGCTGTACAGTTTCTATTGTGAGTTAAAAGGACAAACAAGATTTGTTAAAGGGCCAGACTCAAAAGAAATTTCATGTCCATAACACAGTATTTTGGTTTTTTTCCTATCGAAATGTTGGTCTAAATTTTTGTAGTTTGAAAAGCAGCAATGCAAAAATCTTTATTTCTGTTTAACAGAATGTTAATTTAAAAGCTCTGTCTTATATTGATTTGATGAGTGGAATGATCAGGGAATGAACTATCATTTTGAAGAAAATGTATTTCAGTGAAACTCATGATCAAGCAATAAGTGCTCTTATTGCTTTCAGTGGGACTGATCCCCTGAGTACCATAGTTATGTTCTAGTGCACGTTTACAGGTTCAGACCCTTTGTTGTTCTGAAGGAGTGAATAGCTTCCAGCTGATGAAAAAGGACTAGAAAAGAAAGAAAGAAATCACTGTTACTTACAAGCAATAATGCAAAGACAAACAAAAAGCACATTCACACACACAAGAAAACCACAAAGAATCCTAGACAATAACAGTTAAGTTGAATTTTTGCATTCCTTTCCTTTCCTTTCCCATTTGTGGCCTCAACAGTAACTATAGCCTTTCTATCTTGATATCACAAATATGTTAAATAACACCTATCAGCAGGCAGTTCATAGTGAGCTCCACAAAGAAAGTAGTTTCAAAGTTGTGCTGAAACTCCACCAGCTTCTAAAGCACATTTGTTTCGTTAAGTGATGATATATGCCCAGGCGATAAGGATCCGGCACCCAGGGAGGTAGTTCAACAGACAGTTGTCATGGTTTTATTTTCTGTAGACGCCCTTCTTGTTCAAGTCAAAATGTCATGTCTCTGTAGTTTTAAGGGAGGGCAGGGGGCACGTGTCTGACCAATATGCTGCAGCAGGGTAGAAGTCTCATTTGCCTGAAGCCTGAGACTTCCTGTTAACTCCTTAAATGTCACTGTAGGCTCTAAGAAGCAAGTAATTCCTGTGTGTTTACTGTGCACACTCTAAGAGTACAGCCATAGCTCAATTCTCTGTCTGTTTGCAGAGTCTGGGTGGTTTCCTCCATTATTTCTCATCTTGGCGGATGACTACTGGCTTAGAAACTGGTCAATTATTTTCTCAACTGAGGGAATATATGTTTATGTTATTCTTGAATAAAAAACAAGGCTAAGAAGATGTTCACAAAAATATATTTTATCCAATTCTACTCATAATCACACTTCGGCATAATTTAGTTTTATACATAAATCCATTGAAGCAGAGCTATCAGCTTTCACAGAGGCAAAAATCATGGTGTTAGGATCAAAGAAAAACTAATTCTCTTCTGAGATATTTTGCCCTAATAGGCTGACACATAGAATGTAAATCCAAGATGGTTCTCCTCTAGCTAAGAGGAACTAGTCAGTTCAGTGAAATTATTCACAAAGTCAATAGCTTAGAAAGAACAGCTCACCAGATTCCAAGGTCTGTTATGCAGACTTTCCTTAATAACATAATAAGATCCGTATCTGGATAAAAGACAACATGGGAGGGGATATGTTAAAAAAGAAGCATAGATCTTTTTTTAATTTATTTTTTTTTAAGAAAACCTTCGTGGTATAAAAAGCCAACTCCCTGGTGACTTATAGAATAATAGAATAGTTTGGGATAGAAGTGAACTTAAAGGACCATCTAGTCCAACCCTACTGTCATGCACAGAGTTACCTTCCACTAGATCAGCTTGCTCACCATCAAATATGACCTTGAACACATCCAGAGATGGGGCATTCACAGCTTCTCTGGGCAGAAGCTGTGAATGCCCAGATTGTGATTCCTGTGCATCGCTGCTCTCATAATAAATAATTTCTTCCTTAAGTACAGTCTAAGACTCCTTTCTTTCAATTTAAATATATTACCCCTTATCCTATCGATATAGGTCCTGTTAAAAAGTCCCTCTCCAGGTACTGAGAGGCGGCAATAATGTCACTCTTGAGCATTCTCCTCTCCATGCTGAACAACTCTAAATTCCTTTCTTCAAAACACAAGTGTTCTAGACCTCTGATCATTCTTGTTATTCTCCTCTGGACCTGCTCAAACAGGTCTCTGTTGTCGAGGGGAACTCATAGATGACATACAAGAAATGTATTTAGACACTTAACACTGTGAAGGGGTGTCTCAGTTTTTCCAAAGTATAGAGCACAAATAGACGAAAATCAACAGTTAAACATCTGAGCACACTGGAAAGTCTGACCAGTTCCTGCTTTATTTGGACAGTTTCATATCTGCTCTGAAACTGCAGAAATTATATAACTGGTGGAACACTACCGAAGTCCACAAAATCAAGTTGACTCGTTCCAGATCAAGACTGCCTCTTTCTGTTACAGATTAGTATTTTAAAAACAATTTCCCTTATAGTAATTCTGTATATAAATATGCGTGGCTTACATCCCTTCTTCCTACATAATACAGCTCTTTCTATTATTATGTTTCTATTAAAACAAATAATTGATACATCTAACTAGTTTCAGCAGGGAAGAAAGGAGTAGGTGGTCTCATTAAGAATCCTTGTTTCACAAGAAAGGCATTTCTCATTGTCTTTACCCAGTAATATAAATGACCTTTGCCATGGAATTGATGAACGTATAAATCTTTCATAATATATTTTAATGTCTTGCTGGCAGTAATCTTTATTATAAAGCAAAACAAAACAAAAAGATTTGCAAACAAGAAATCTATTATTAAAACGATATGATCCTTGGTGTACTATGAACAAGAATTTGAAATCCTTGGGTTTTTTTTTTTTTGCTTTTCATATCTTATGTAGTAATAGAACCTCACATTTTCTATCTTTCTTTTCTTTCCTTTTTTTTTTATTTTTTTTTTAAACTTTTAATTAACCAGACAACAGGCTACCTCCTTGTCCCACATACCAATATATCTCCATATTATACTGAATTTTCAGTCAGGTATGTCTGTCAAAAATCCTTCCCACCTCATAACAAAATCAGAAATTTCCACAATCTTCAAACAGTTCTGTCTTGAGAAGTTATGTTCGTTACATGTGTTTCAGTGCTTTATTTTATGAAATTTTTCAACCTGCATATCTATTTTGCACCACAAAATGCTGTCCTGGCTAAGGTTTCTGGAGACCTCTGATCTACAAGCGTACTTTAAAAAAGCAGGCTTGTGCCACCAGTGACGCCTCATGCCTTATCTACTGCAACATTAATGCAAAAAGTGGGAGGTTTAATTTAAGATATTTGGCCAAGATGAACAAAGTGTTGGGCAAACTCTACATTCCCCAAGTTAGTCAGAAGTGAAGGCCTATCTGTTCTGTGTTGGCAGTACCGCTCTTCAAGTCTCTTTCTGCCAAGAGAAGTATAAACCTCACCATCTTTCAGAGAGTGTACTAATTCCCAGGGTAAACATGAACTATTTCAGAAAGGGAATGGGTGTGAAAGTTAATATCTTCTTATGCCTTTGAATTTTTTTTACTGAGGCACAGTGAGTATATATACTATAAAATGAGGGAACAACAGTTACTATTCAGCAATGTTAGTCTATAATTTGAATACTTGTCTGGTAGGGGTTAATTTAGAAATCAGAAACCCTTTAACTTATGTATTAGCTTTTCTTTTGTATATAATTTTTTATTTCCTTTCTGTGCTTTAATTTTCATAATTTCTCCTGCCTGTTCAGTGATTCTTTATTGGAAAATTAGCCATAACACTTTTAACAAGACATATACTCCTTTATCTCTACCCAGCCTTGCTGCATATGATACTGCTCCTGGTTTTTGCTGCTCTCTTTTTTCTTATTTATGTGACTGAAGAGCTTTTTTGTTATTTGTTTTAACACACTTTGAAAGGCCTAACTCAGCTTGGCTGTTGGCAATTCTTACATTATTTCTACACTTTGTGACCTCTAAGGTGTACCTTTATTTGCTGATCAATCTTTTTTTCCCTCGATTTCTCGTAGGCTTTATGCTTACTCTTAATGTCCTTTTCGAGGTGGCGATACATCCAAATACATTTGGAAACCTTTCCGAAAAGTTTTGTTCTCACTTGCTTGATGTGCAAGTTTTGGATAACTTTCCACTGCTGACTTAAAGAGTTTGGAGGAATCTGTCACACTGCAAGCCCCTGAACTCTTTGCTTCCATTGACTTAACTTGCTTGTTCATGTAATTTGTCAAAGTTTTCCCTTTTGAAATTGAGTAACACAGCTGAAGACCTGCTTTTGCTTATTTTCCATTTAATTCATATGCAATGAATTTATGACTGCTGACTTCATGGCTATTTCAATATTATTATTATTTTCAGTAAGTGCATGGGATTAGAGAAGTGCTTGGCAGGCTAGTTGAAGCAGGAGCAGTAGCTCCAGCTGGGCTCCTGGAATTCATTGTCATGTTCCTCGTGCGTGTGCAGATCAACACTGCTTTAATGTTTTTCAGATGTCTGTATTTGTGGAAATCACTGAAATTATTGTGCAAATGCCACATAGACTTGTCATATAGATGGTATTTATATGTTTATCATACTGTTGGTTGATTATAAATAGATACAGAGGATGATGTTTTTAGGATGATCTGGATCTTCCATTCACGATTTTCAGTTACACTATGTACAAGTATATTCAACACAGTGAGAATAAATTTGGTTTAATGCAATGTAACATAGGGTAAAAGTCCTAGAATTGAGAGAGGTTATAGTACCTGATCCTGTACTTTACTACACACATGAGTGTCTCTGACTTTCCTTTTTCGTTCAGAGTTTTCTACAGTTATGTTTATATTATATGGCAATTTATGAAGAGGGAAGGACTGTAACTTGGTGCTCTGTGATCATTAAGGTCTCGGAGACTGTGCGCCCACATCTCTGCTGTCGATGATGTCTGTGCCAGTTACGAATCACACACGCTGCACTCACACAGTTCACTTTTGGAGGATCTTGCATCCATCGGCTTTGCAATTGGTGAGCTTCTGATGGTTTCCTGCTGTGTGCCGTTTGCTTTGGTTGCATTGAGAGGGAAAAATTTTTTCATACACAAGCTGGACACTAGGATTTGCTTCCATAAGACTCCTAGTACAGATGTAAGGCAAATTCATATCAAAAAGAATCTCTCCTTCACACTAAATAACAAATGTAGTCATATGCAGGGAATTTGCCTTCCAAATCAAAACCTCCAATAAGGTGGGATTCATCTAGTTGCTCATGTTTTTTTCATTGTACAGAGAAACAGATGAGACAAAGGTCTGAAGTTCTTGCTATAGCCTATGAAAGGAATGAAGCATTTGTAAAGGACATCATGCACCTTATCCTAAAATATATGTAACACAAATTTGGTGAATTATGGTTAAAGTGCCTATTTATTCTTTTTACCTGAGGAAGGAACCTAGAATGACTGGTTCTGATAGTGCTATCTACTTTATAGGTATCTGAAATTAGATGATATGAGCCCTTTTCTTCAGTTATGACTTACTTCTTTCATCTTGTATCCTCAGCTTCCCACCATGATTATGTCCACTTACATCTCAAGCACTAAGAAATAGGCTAACATCATTTAAGTAACTATTTAACTGTAATATATGCTCAGAAACTTCTGCAGCAACTAATTTTCCTGGTCTGCTTTGCCATTGTCATGTCCATTGCTATCTCAGATGCCATCATCAGTCTTTCTTTCTTTCTTGTCCACGCTTTGAAAGGTAGAAGTACGCTGATGAACAGAATTCCCCATACAGAGATCGATAAAGAATAAAAAAACCCAGAACCTCTAAGCAATGAAAAACAAACAAAACAAACCTTCATTTTATCAGCCTTTGTTAATTTCTTTAATTCCTGCAGCTTGATTTTCTAAAACACCTGTTGAGGCTCTGCCTATGTTTAAGCTCCTGGTTGTACTGTCCATAATGTGACTGAGAAGTTGGGCTGACCTTGAAGTTGAAAGGCTTCTGCCTACTCAATGCACGCTCCCCCAGACAGAGCTTTGCAAGACAAAACACCACAGCAGCCAGACTGCCTATCTACACACAAAAAAGAACATTCGCTTACGTGCAAAGGAAGGGATTTATTCTTTTCTCACCAAGGTTTGGTCCCTGATGGCATTTGAATTAAGTTTTGCTCTTGAGGAAGCCTGTGTAATCAGGTCTGTTATTATGTCACTTTGTGTACTGTTAACTTCTTCAACTTTTACAGCAGTAAGTCAGACCATGAGTGTAGTTTTATTACCTTTAGGATGCTTGAAAAATAAGAAACGTTCTAAGAAATTAAAATGAAAGATTCTTACAAATTATACTTTTTTTCCTCTGACTACAGGTCGTTTCTCTTCAAATCTTGTTCAGCCGCAAAACCATTTGAGGGGAGTTGAAAATAAAATTGTATTTTAAAGAAATCTGCTCTTAAGTACACAGCTCTGTTTGGGTGTTGTCTCCAAGTTCAGTGTTATACCAGCCCAGGAAAAGGAAGAAAAATTATTGTAATTGATCCCAAAATAATAGAGGAATCAGTTAAGCACTTTTACAATACGGAAGGTGATGTAACACTGATGGTTCAACAGGTCTCCCCTAAGGAAATGTTATCTGCAATAAAAAGAGGCATTAGTCCAAAAAGCATTAATTTCTCTTATGCCAGCAAGTGGGGGGAGGATTTTGATGAAAAAAATGCAGGAGTGAAATTGAAAGACTAGAACAAACAAACAAACAAGTGAATAAAGCTAAATATCTAGATTAAAATTAATATATTGGGCAGTATTTTCAATTTTGAGACCTTATCTACTCATTGACTTTTTGCAAAGATGCATACAATAAAAGAATATGGAAAATTCACTTGGGTGCACCAAAATAAAATTTTATTTTTTTTCCGGTGACTCATCCTTATGCATCATCACATGTTCATAAACATTATAAATTCAGTGACACAGAATGGCCATTTACCACTGAATAAACAAAGAACTGAACTTTCTCTTTCCTTCTTTTCTTATTCCTTCACAACAATTTTGTTCCTTTTTTTCGTGTATATGTTTGTGTTTTTCTTTGTGTTTCTCCTGACTCTGAGATCTACTGTACTGCACGGTTATCAACATGATGAGAGGAGACAGCCTGTCTAGATCTGCCTAGTCTTAAAAAGACTGGTAAAGAAAAGAGGCCTGACCAGATAAGCCAGATGACATCCCAGACCTGGGAAGGGAGCCAAGGTCCAGAGCAACATCTGCTGTGGCCAGGCTGCCAGCCCAAAGCATCCATCTGTGACTGACCAGTCGCCTCAGTTCCTGAGAACATCAGCAAATGCTTTATTTACCCTACCTTTACCATCCCCTCATTTTTTCCCTACTGCTGTCTACTGTTTTGACAAAAACAAGGGAAAAGACCATAGTTCACATCTCAAAATTAAATTTGAAAGGCAACTCTTTCCTTCTCACCAAGAAAGAGTACTTGACAAAACCAGAGACTGTAATGCCATGCTTTACTCTAAATAAAGGAATCTGGTACAATTTGATTTTTCATATCCACTCAATTTTTGTGCAAGATTTGTTTTCATCCTTTGCGTATTCGTGGTTAATTCATCCTATTCAGGAACAGATGTAGCATGAATTGAAATAAGGATGTTGTCTCAATGTGGCTTTGAAAAGGGTGTTGCACGATAGGGGTACCATCTGCTATAGTAAGTAGAACCAGTATAGGACATCTAAAGCCCCATTTTCCAACTGGTAAATAAACACTTGCTATTCAGACTCTATCTAAAAATCAAGACGAATTTTTTAACATATTTTCCATCAGTTGCAATCCATAAGTCATGCTTGACTGTTTCTGTGACAGAAGCATCTTAAGATATTTTTCTGTTTTCAGCTAATTTATTCTATCTAAACTAGAAAAATATAAGAAGCTGCTGCAAACTTCTCTGTCATTTTTTCTCGTGACAGAAATGCATGAACCGTGTTTTATCCCTAGAGGAATGTATGCAGAGATTTTTTTTTTTTTTCGGGGGGAGAGGGAGGAGGGAGCAGGGAAGGTTGAGGTACAGAGAAGAAGATAAGATGTGAACAGAACTGGAATAACTTAGTTCTAACTTTGATCCACTGAGGATTTCCCTATATAACAACAGATAGATTTAGGAACCCTGCTCTTCACATGTGCATGTTCTTTACGTTTGAATCCATGCTGGAAAGACACTTGGTTGCACACGTTCCTCATCCCTGCCCAATCTTTTTCAAGGAGGATGATAAGTCATGGATAAAGCCATACCATTCTTCAGTGTGGATGCAGGACTGTGGGAGCAACCACAGACAGTGCTTGTACCATCTTGTGGATTCAGCCCTACTGTCCGGTCAGATGCCTACCAATACAATAAGGACCAGAGAGGGGAAACTGACACTTAAATACAATCTCAGTCATAAGGCACCAGGTAAGATGTAGATCCATACCTGATTGTGCTTGAAAGCTTGATCCAAGGTGCCCTGAAGCCAATATAAATACAGAAATTGTTTTCAGGGGAGCTTGAAGTGGCATGAACTCAGCACACTGGAGTAAATGGGATTGAATCAGCGACAGGAACTTGAGGAGCGACAGAAAGGTCTCCTAAGGGCTTGAAAAGCAGTAAGAATAATCAAAAAGGAGGGGGCAAGAGGGCAGGAGCTGGGTGGCAGATGTTTGCTTGCTCTGAGGAACAAAAGTAGCAATCACAAAAATCGATAGTGAGCCTTATTAAAGGTGAGATAGGTGCTTTCACTCTGAGGTTTTGTTTGGTTGCATTAGGCTTGGATACCTCACAGGTCAGGTATTTCAGACCTAGCATCTCTAGAGATCCCCTTCTTGTATTGCAAAGCATTCCCTCCAGAAATCTGCAGCTATTTCAAATGTATCGTCTAGTTCTGAGTTGGGGGATGAGAAAGCGAGAGGGGAGAAGAGCAAGAAAAGGAAAGAGAGAGGGAAGACATCAAAGATTAAAAGGAAAAAGAGAGGCAGGGATGGAAGCAAGGAGGGAAGGAAAAGGGGAAGGGAGGAATTTTTTTGATTTCAAATTCATTCAATTTTTCTCTCGGACTGCGTGCTCCTGAACAACCTGTACAATTTCCCTCAGGTGAAAACCTCCTGTTAGAGAGCTGCACTGAATATTATCCCAGGGTCTCAAAAATGCCAATAAGAGAACAAATAATATTTGTTCATAATAGTGTTCAGTACAAACCATGACTGATTAGTGTTATGTGTGACATGAACAGAGACAGTAATCAAGGTTACTTTAGCATTGATTTTTTAGAGAGGTGAAGCCTCTTTGATGTATTACTCCATCAACAGCTTCAGAGACAAACTTTGCACATGAAATTAATCCAAATTAATTAGAACATTTGTAGATAGTGCTGGGCTCTTTTATGTTGCAAAATAAATATTAATTCAGTGGCATTTTTTTCACCTTGTGCAGCTTGTGTGGCTAGGAAAGGAAAAAGTACCTTATCGATCAGTGTACTGAAAAATGTTATTTGGCACTTGAGGTGGTCTAAGAGGCTGCTTGCCTGGAATCAGCTCAAGGCGCAATAGAGAAATTCAGGAAACTGGACCTGAATTGTATTGCTTTTAGTTTTACACATAGTAGTGGAAAAAGTATTGTTTCTAATATATGAAAGGGGTAAATGTACCCTTGAGATTTACACAAAATAAAAATAAAACATTACACTGTGACAATACCCTGTGTGACAATACACTGTGACACAGGAAGATGTGTCCTGAGGACACTGATTCAGAGGAACTTCTGCAATTCAGAGACATTTTTATTCAAGAACTTCCAGTATTAGCCATTCTCTTCATAGCAAAGTGATAGGTATATTTCTGTGACTTATGTGGAACTGTTTTTAACAGATCTCCTCTTGAAAGGGAAGAAGCCATGGAGAACACCACTTCTTCACAAATTGACCCCAAATCCTACTTTCTTGTGCAGTACCATTTTCATCTGATTCCTGGAGTGTAGGATTCTAATTCTAATTCACAGAAGAACATAGTATGGGATTGAGAGGAATGTTTGCCAAGGCAGAGAGCATTTCTGCTGTTTGCTACTTTAGACACCTAATACCCAATGTTGTAATCCTCCCCTGTTTGCCCATACTTCATAGTGAATATATAGGGAAATTTGACCGTGAACTTTGAAAGTCTCAACTTACTCAGACTCTTGAGCCCACTACACTCAGCATAAATCCCAGTGTTACCTCCAGACACAATCCCCCAACTTGATTACGTATATGAGTAGAGAGTGCAGGAAAAGCGTACAATTTTATCAGCGTGTTTTGCAGATGGGAAGCATATGACTGAGTCAAAAAATACAAAATAACCGGGAAACTAATAGTTAAAAACATTCAGCTCTAAACGTCAAACACATTGTCAAAATTCTGCCTAGGAAAAGTAACAATAGAGAGTCTTTAACTTGATTAAGCTCTTTGGAACCTCATCAAAAGATAAATAAATGAGTGCTTGCATTACTACAGTAATGCTTGGATGGCCATTTCCTCACAAAATTTAGTCATCATATAGCATTATACAAGGAACAATAAACCCTTTTCTACAGCCCATTATTATCCGAAAGGAAGAACTTGAGACTGCTCTGTGCTCATGTCTCAGCCTACGCTGTCCGAGTGTCACCAGAGAAGGTGCCTCCTGGGGAGGAAAAGCAGAAATGCAAAGTTGTACAGAATAGCAGGCTGCAGGAGAAGGTGACTTCAATGAGTCTGTGCTTCCTTTTAAATCCAGAGAGGAAAATCAGCTGGAGAGTAAATTCCCAGTGACTTTAGTGAGCATGGCAGCCTGGTGGCTGGCAGCTGGGGCTCCTGCTGCTGTGCTGTGACAGCTGTGGCAGGGACTCTGTAAGAATGTGTGCTGCCGCAGGCACATAGTCAGCACTATTAGCATTAGCCTAAAGCAGCAGTAACTCCTGCTGGGATATCCGTCCCTCTATGCCAAGGCTCAATCTGATGGCAGGGATCATAGCTGCTTCAAACTCCAATTCAATACCATAATCTTTTCCTTAATGGAGTCCCAGATAAGGATGAAGGTTAGAACAGCCTGGAAGCAACACTAGCTTTCACTGATCTTGGAATCACAGAATCTTTGAAATTGGAAAACACCTTTAAGATTATCAAGCCCAATGGTAAACTTCACACTGCCAAGTCCACTATAAAACTGTGTCTCTAAGCATCGCACGTCCACATCTTTTAAATATCTCCAGGTAAGTGACTCAAGTGCTTTTCTGGGCAGCCTCTTCCAATGCTTGACAACCCTTTCAGTGAAGTAAAATTTCCTAATATCCAGTTTAATTCTTCCCTGATGCAACTTGAGGCCATTTCTTCTCATCCTATTGCTTGTTATTTGGGAGGAGAGTTCTACACCCTCTTTACTTCAACCTCATTTCAGGTACAGAGCAGTAAGATCTCCCTTGAGCTTCCTTTTCTCCAGGTTAAACAGTCCACTCAGCTGCTTCTCATAAAATGTGCTCCAGACCCTTCACCAGCCTTGTTGCCCCTTTCTGGACATATTCCTGTAGCTCAATATCTTTCTTGCAGTGAGGGGCCCAAAATAATAAATCAACTACTTTTTTCGTTGTCTGCCTGCTTCCTTACTTAGTAGGTTGAACCAAAAGGTTTAGATGGAGAGGGAAAGAAAGAAACTGATCCTACTTTCTTTATATTTTCTACTCATTTCTGAACACACAAGGAATCACCCATGGAGAATTTGGATTTAGATTACTGTCATTTGTCACTAAACAGCACAACAGGAATGGAGACTGTCGTGCAGAGAGTCAGAAAGTATGATGGAGTTGCACTAATAGAGTATGAAAGTTAATCTGGATAGGTAGAAAGATGACGGATAGTCTGACTGTCTGTCTGTTTGTATAGGTGACTGAATCCTTCTGGTAAAAGATTCTGCGTTCAGTTATGTGTTCATGCAAAATACAAAACATTGAGGATCTGGCATAACAAATGAGGTACTGCTAATAATAAGGATGATGAAAGACAGAGATAGATGTTCTTTTTCCTTACTATCATAGCAGTTTTACATTGTAGAGTCCTGGTTAATTTACCTCTGATTCATAGTGCATAAACAACAGAAGAAACACAGTCTATGCATATATACAACATTAGTATTTTGAGTGTATCCATGTCTTTGGATTTGCATGTGAATATGAAATAATTCTATGCAAGTATGGGAAGGGATTTAATTGTTTTCTCAGACAATGTATCCTTATCTTTCTGGAAGCAGTTCAGACCATCAAAGAGTTGTTGCTGATGAACTCACTAATTAGTTTCCAATAGTTAACCTTGTATTTCACTTCATTACTGGTTCTCTGTTCCCTCTAGTTTTACATTTGGTATCAGAAAGTTCATTTAGAATCCAGTCAATCTTCCAATGCCAGCTCTACACTTTAAATTTTTCATTCAGTAAGGACACAATGGGAATAATGTTTGTATCTGTCAAGGAGACGCATGAAAACTTTTGAGTTGCATTGTCTGGAGAAAAAAAAACCCAAACAGGCAAGAAACAAAAGCCAGGAAGATGGAACTCAAAAAAGAACAGAATAGAATGAAGCCACCAAGGACTGACTGGCTATTATGGGAAAATAAGTTACAGACAACCAACAGGTTTATAGAAATAGAAAGCTGAAACCCTTAGATTAAGATTTTATTTCAAAATGACACCATCAAATAAATACTTCTATTACATTTTATTTCCTTCAATGTTTCTTTGTTTGCATTAGCATCGTGGAAACGCTACTTTGTAAAGAAAGAACAGTGGAAGTGTTTTCACTGGAAGTGAAAACATGCTTCATGCTGGTCAGTCCGCTGTTGACTAGTTTGTGTAACTTCACTTTTTGAAACCAATTCACATAACAAATAGGGTCTAAAAGCACACAATAAGGCTAATTAATCAACAGAGCAGCCTAAAGTTCTAGTGGATTCTCATTCAGTAAAGACCTTTAAATGAAGATTAGATGTTTTCTGTTTCGTCTACAGGAAAACGTGCTCTCAGACTTTGAACGGGATCAAGGTCAAGAAGTCCCTTAAACAGCATAATTCCTGATAATATACCCTATTAGCTTTGAATTGTATGAATTCTTACTTTTATAGTGTGCATCAGTATATTGTAGCTCTTCATGTCCATGGTTCACCAGGACTATTGCGGGGACATTAAGCCTTCTCTGAGCATTACATTTGGTACAGCATTCTCTGTCTCAATGAAGTAGCCTGGGAACATTTCTGGGCTCTGGGTAAAGATGTCCAACTTCACTGTGGCTTACCTCTCACTTGGAAGAAGACCTGAACTTCTACTAGTGCTTTCACTCTCTTCCTTCCTTTCTGTGCACCGATTTTCACTGAAGGAAAAAAGATAATCCAGTGGGCCTGAAACCATGGTGGTCCTGGCTGTCTTCCCAGTCTGGATAATTTGGGAAATCAGCACCTGGGGGAATTACACCACTGGTTATGCCACAGGTCATTTTAGTTTGGTCTCCATCCAGTTATAATATATTTTGCTGCCTTGAATGTTGTTGTTTATCACCCTGTTTGGCTCTCTTTAGGCTCATCATTGTTTTCTCTTCTAGGAGACAGAGACTTCCCACATCTGACTGTGCAGTCTTTGGTACAAATCTGTAAGGAATGCTACAAAAGCATTTCCAATACTCTGTGATGCCTATACAACTGGGGAAAGAAGTGAGACGATGGGTGGTTGGAAGGAATAGAAGGGGGATCAGAGATCATGTGGTGCAACATTATGATTCTAAGCAACAGCCCTGAAGATGTGGTGTAGAGACTCCTACTAACTTTGGTACTGAATAAGAGAGTTTAATTACAGTCAGCATATTTTCACTCCATAGTATACCTTTTTGTTTGGTTGGGTTTTTTTTATCCCAGAGGTATCAATAAGAGATTATTGTGACATCAAGAATTGCTGTTGGATCCATTCTTTAATTTTCTGGTGGTACAGCTCCACTGAGCAACTCGGTGAACCAGGGTGAGCCATGCCTGATATAGGAGAAAATTCCCATTGTATCCTTGCCTCTGTACAAGTACAGTGAGTCAGAGCAAAGAGGCGCGCCCTGACTGCACCTAGAACTCCTGCTGCCTGACAAAAGTAGTGACCATGGACTAACAGAACACCTGATGCCAGGATCATAGCCCAAGCAGGATGATACCAGAACTGTTTGATCTGACAAGTACTAGACTTATACAGTTACACCTATACAGTGGAAAATGCCAAAATTATGTCACCTGAAATGTGTTCAGAATAGAAAAATGCTGACCAAATTCCATCAACTCATAACCCTATAAACAGTGATCCTAAATGAGACCCTTTGAGCTCTCCTGGATCACAGTGGGCTGTGACCAGCTTCTCTGCATAAGCTGGGATGCATTCTTCTCAATATTTAAAGATCATCCACTGATGAAGCCAATGACTTCTTGAGATCACCCACTAACAAAGTCAACAAAGGGCAAAGTTAGGCTTCTTGAAGCTCAACAATTGCCCATAGAGTGCAATGCATTAGAGTGAGTAATTCACAAAACTGGAAAGGACAGAAATTTTGATAATAGGTTAATCTTTGCATGTCTAGATATTAATGAATCTCTGTTTGTGTATGTCTCTATATCTATGTATGCCTGTGTGTTTCTGCATGTATGTGTGATTTGATTTAGATTTAAGTCTTGTGTGAACCCTTCTATTCTTGAATCTTGTTGCTGTTCTGATTGTAACAATTTCCATCGAATCACTTTGTTAAATTTGCTGTTGATTAAGTGCTTTTAAAATCACATTTTTTAATCTTGTGATCTACCTCAAACTATTAACAAATTTTAAAGTGCTGTTAAACCAAAGCCATGTGAAAATCCATTTGTGACAAATTGGCACAGTCGACAGGATACTAAATCAGGACTCACGACAAAGAGTTTTTAAAGCAATCTAAATGTTCCTTTCACGACAGATGTGAGAAAAATATATCATCATCATGTTAATGACTCCCTAGGCAGTTCCTCTGGGGATTTCTCATGATTTACTAGAGCCACTCATTGGATATGACTTCCTTTGGGACTTTATTAACTGTTGATACTTTTCTGCTTTCAGGAAATTTTGCAGTGGAATTCACTCCATATTTTCAATCACACATAAAAAAAATAAAGTTGCTTAAATTGTGTGTCTTAATATTTATATGTTCTGAGAAAGAGGCATTTCATGACTGAATAGCATATTGACTCATGAATTAGATAGGTTGCACGCTACATGTTTACTGCCCAGCAGGGATCATGAAAGATTCCAATACAGCCCAGATATCCTAACATCTTGCTGGGTTTAGTGGTGAGGAAAAGACATGAACTACTTTTAAGGAACAGGAATAATTTCCTGCTGAGACAGAAACTAGAGCTGATTTCATCAGTGGTGTCTCTTCATCTGCTGGAGTTGAATACAAAGTTCCTTCTGATTTTCATACTAAGTATGAAGTCACTTGTGCCCTGGGAGAACAAAAACATATGAATGCAATACTAATTTTCTTAATTTTTAATTTTCCTTTATTTTTCACATTTTTAAATGGGTCAGGACAGACTTTTTTTTGATTATTATTATATCTTGTAGTTCTTAAAATTCTAGAGCTTACTTTAACCAAAGGAAGTTTGAGAGATTGTAATATTATGTCTGCCAGTCTCAAACATCTCAAAAAGAGACATCTTATTAGAACCATAAAACTTGAGTTAAGATGAGACACAGCTGTCACCAAGGATTCAAGAAAAAAGTCTCCAAACAGATGGAAGAATTGAAGGATTACACTTTTTTCTTCACTTTTTTGAGCATTCAGATTTCATCTTTATTGGCATGAATGCAAAGGCGTATTATGAACTTGGATGCTTGAAATTGCACAAAGTGAATTCCAAATTGCATATTCATTTAGAATAATCTGAATTTGCAAATCATGATGTATTAGTAAATCCCATAGTTTACAAAATGGAATGATGTAGCAGGAGAGATGTAATTATCCAAAGCAAACAACCAAATGAACAAGCATACAGTCAAAGTAAAAACAAATTACCGTGGACTCTGCAAGATCCTCATATAGGAAAACAAGTTTCACAAAAACAAAGAAATACAAATGCCAACCATTTGAAATAATAAAGAGAAAGAGGCCAAACCTAGGAAATTAGTTCTTTGGAATTAGATAAATTTAATTCTATTGCTTCATAGTTTCCTACCACATGCTGTCTATAGTCATTAGTAAGGTCTGTTTATTGGTGTCTAATCAACCACTGCTGTTGGTGAATCACAGTTTTACTAATTTTGAAATAACTTAGCCATTTCTTTTCTAGTAAAAGTTTTTATATTTTATATTTGTGGGAGATATTTGTTTCACTTTAAAATTGTCCAGTGATAACAATTCAAGAGGTCATTTTCCAGTGTTTAACGGTATTTGGAACATATTGTCTAGGAAGGTTTTGGAACTGCTAATGTAATTAAGCATTATCTTATGTGTTATGAATGCTTAAGCTAACCAGAAAAAATGTGTGTTATGTCAGGAGCGTTCAAAGTGGTAATCGTAGTCTCTCAGACTATATCGTAGTCTCAGACTATATTGTAGTCTCAGACTATATGTATACATACATATAGGCATTCTCTGTTTACCTAGGTTTCCGGTGCATATCATCCAGTCATCTTTAGATTTATGAGTTCACTGTCACAGTACTCACTGGAGAAAAGAAACAGAAATCTCTTTTGGTTTAGTTAGTGCGCGTGCTCCTTAGCATATTGGTAAATGGTTTGTAAGAAGAGCTTAACAGTGAAAGAACTTGAGATGATACCTAAAAGACATCCAATTGAAAGTGTCAGATTTGAAATTGCCTCAGAGGAACTGTAGGAAGATCTCATAGTGCTCACTGGATAGGCAACCAACTGGCAGTCAAAATTCACTAGTAATTAGTGCTTATGGGCAGGACCAGGCACTTGGGGTCAACTGTGCACAAGCACTTGGTCACCTCATTCCCACAAAGTCCAAAAACTGTTGTATCAACAAACCCTTTGAGAATCCAGGCCAAAGTAAATTGCCCAAGGTCACACAGAAAGCCTGTGGCAAAGTGAGAGACTCAACACACTTTTGCTGAGGCCCCTTGCAACAACTTTAAGCGTTAAGCCCTCTTTTTTGTCTTTCAGCATGCTTAAAAGTGGAGCCCCTTTGCAATTATTCATATACACCAATAAAATTGCATGACATATAGCATTAAAGAAAGTCTGCTTCTATATATTTCCTCTCCAAATAAAGTAAAATGTCTTCCAAAGCTTTATTCTTGCTTTCAAGGTTCTCCCAAAACAGTCTCAGCTGCACGTTTCAGACTCGGTATTTAATACTAGTGATGCAGTTGTATTTCCATAATTCAGCTGTTCAATCAAGGTCCTTCACCTTTTTAAATGTGCAAGTCATAAATATGAAAAAAAAAAAAATACAGTGTGCAATCTCTGCTGACTGAATTAAAAGTCTTAAAGAAACTTTCCATACTATGAAGACTGTGAAGGATTTGGCAGAAATGGTGCTAACAATTAAAGCAGCCAGAGAGAGATTAAATTTGCTGATGATAGCTCATTTCTGAGATGGTTACAGCAAAAGTCTGATAAAAGCTTATCTGAAATTCACAGTTTTGATGAGGCTTCTGCTTGTACCAGGAGAAAATGAAACATTTTAAATAGCATGTGATCTTAGGGAAAGGTCTGCCCGGTATTGCAGAGGGAAGCTAGGCATTCCCGCTGCAGGTAAGATTGCAAAGTGTTACAACACTTTGTTTTCTCAGCAGGTAAAATAAGTCTAAACAGTGTCTTGCAAGTGAAATCAAGGGCAATTTCAATTTTCATGAAAAGTTTTCAAAGTTTAAAGAAAGATGGACAAAATAAGTATCAAAAGGGGATATATTTGAATCAACAAAAAAAAAAGGAAATGCTTTCTTCATACATTTAACAAGAGAAAGAAGCAACCATCTCAGTGTACTGTGAATCCCTCAAAGCCAAACACAGTAATGTATTGAGTGGAACAGCCCTGATACTGCTCTGGTATGAGTACAACTGGAAATATGAAGCACTATAAGAAAACCAGCTGAACCTTGATATGTTCACCCAGTTTGTCTTAAATTGCATAGTTCTACGTGGTTCCAGCACCAGAGTCCTGTACCACCAGATCTTTAGCTCTCTGTAAGATTTCACATTGGAAATGTTCGAAAAATGGGAATGTCTGGTCCCTTGGGCTGAGCATAGATGCAAGATTTTAACTAACTCAAGTTGTTTTTTATGCTGTTTTTCATGGGCAGAATCATAGAACGGTGTAGAACCATTTCACAGAAAAAAGCCAGAAATAGGTAGACACATGTTCCAGATGGTAACAAGGAGGCGTTACAGGAAACAGAGATAAGAATGAACTGATGAAGAATAACACTTTTGCACACAGTACAAATAGACAGTGGATTTGATTGTTTTGGGGCAAGGATTTATTACAGTTCTTAAAGTTTTTAGATTCTCAAGTGTCTGTTATATCTTCTAGAGGGTGTTCATGAGGGACTGTCAGAAAAATATTGTATGTCTGTAGCAGAAATTAGCAGGAGGGTTAGTAAGGAGTATTTTTTCAAGTCAGAGCAATGTCTAACTTAGACAGAATAGGTAGAGAACATCTATGAAAAAGAAAACCACTCAGCTTTTCCCAGAAGTTGTTGTTTTTTGGTTTTTGGGTTTTTTTTGTGCCCTTATCTTCATGGCCTGTTTTGACTCTTGTCAAACTAATCCTGTTTCTGATCCAGGAAGGCAAAACTTGTGCTTATTAAGTTTGTCCCAAAAGGATTTAAGAAAAGGAGGAAAGGGGCAAGAAGAAGAAGAAGAAGAAGAAAAGGAGGCAACAGTCTCTTTGCAATGAAAACGCAAAGCTGTTTCAAGCTCTAGCACACAGACTTTCTTATACTGCACTTAATGTACTAGACCACTTCCTTGTACTGCATTTTATATACTGGATTACTCACACAGGGATTTAACAAGAAACATATCTTTTATTAAAATCATACAAATAAAAACATGTCCTTCTGCCCTCCAGCGTGTTTACAGATGCATTTATTTATTTTACAATATTCAATTTAATTAAAGATCTGCTGTTAGAGGAGTAACACTTTCTGAAATGCTTATACTTCCAAGATAATATTGGGCAAGTTTGCAGTGGCACAACTGACAACTAAACCCACAGCCTACACAGGTGATTTGTGTAGAAGTTAACTGTTACGCAGTTGTGTTATCAATTAAATAGGTGTTTACAAAGCCAGAACTCAAGAAAATTTGAATATCTTGGTAGCTGTATTTTGATAGCTCCTTTCCTGAGGAAACAGAAAGATTTTATTTGTGAGAAAACAATTAATTTTATTCAGTGCAGCTCAGCCAGAAATGCAAGACGAAAATCCAAATGTGAATGTGAACTTTGGCTTATTTGGCCCTCCAGAGAAAACGTGAGGATGAAAATTTGAATGAGTCAAACTTTGTCAGAGCTCCCGACGTTCAGCTTTTTTGGCTTTCCTCTAGGACTGAGTTAACTTATTTATGGTACCCACATCCCTGCGGCCATTCACTCTTCTGCAAATCTGATACCTTTTCATTGGCATTTCATGATAGATATCACCAATAAGGAGTTCATACTCTTTAAATACACAATATATGCCATGTTTTCTATGAAGTTTGTGTGAATGATTTAACAGCTCTTACTTTCAAGTGGATGAAAGATGATTTTACTCTGTAACACTGTATTTAGATTTTTTTGTTTTAAACAAGAGGATTTTTTTTAAATATGTGTAGTTTTCAGATTTCTATTTGGAGCTGGTACATCTCAGATTAATCTGAAATAAAAAAATTTTCTTTGGGACATTTTTTGTTAAAAAAGTGTATGTAGAATAGAGAGATTTAGTCTTCTATATAACAAACTAAGGTCTTATGAAGTGTATAGCAACCGTTTTAAAAAAATATTTGCCTCATGCATAATTCTTCTGTATTGTAAACCAACTTTGGAATTCTCAATAATCTATCTTTCCGTAAAGCAATGGAGATTACAGTTTAAGAACTAGAAAATTGGAAGATAAAATTAATGTTCCTTATGTAAGTCTAGTCAAATGCCTCGATGCGTAGTCAATATTGTATAAGGTTTAATTACATTATGTTTTTAGGTTTGGGGTTTTTTTTCAGAATTTTATAGGAAGCATGGAAAAAGAAAGCAACATTGTTGATTTTTCCAACTAAACTAGATAATAGCTTCATTTCTGAAAATTCCATGGAAAAATATGAGAAATGGGAATTTCATTAGACTTAGAAAAAAACTCAGATATATAAAATATTAAAATTGGCAAAAACCCTCCAGAATTTAAACTTTTAATAGGTAGTTATTCATGGAATTGAAATTACAAGGTTATATTATATATGTTGAAAAACATTGTAAAACTTCTCCAGGAAATTTTCCTGAGAAATATAAATTAGTAGTTTAGTTTCCTCATATGTTTTCTACTATACATCAGAAAGGCACAAACAATAAATTATATTGGCAAGCTGGCTGTGTTTTCAAAAATGTTGACATAGAGAATTATTTCACTTTTATTTATTTTTTCCTTCATTTTTTTAACTAGGAAAGGGAAAACGAAATCCAGAATAGCAACAGAAATTACAAACGGAAATTTCTGACAAGTACATTTGTACTTTACTTCTTTTTTACAAAGGAAAGCATCGTTGTACATCAGAATACAAAAAATATGTTTATTTTACTACTCATTTGCGTGAATACACATGAACAGAAATATATAAGGTAGACATGCTTATGGAAGAACACAGCTATAAGCGTGATGGGCATGCTCCTCCTGTAGTGTCTTTTTTTATCAATGATAGCCTGTTTTTATAAGCATGGTAGAGAAGTGAATGCATATATTTGTGAACATATGCAAAAACATATTTTTTTTTTTTAAATCAACCTATTTTGTTTCTTCACAATGTTTTCAGAGTTCTTATTTACTATTATTTTTGAATGGACAAACAGCATCTCAATAGCCAAGTGATAGACAAATACATATGAATGAAATGACATTAGTGTTAGCTGCTGAAATAAATAAATGCATCAGATTACTGACATGCAAGTGTTATAAAAAATAAATTACAGCTAAAAATTTATTTTCCACTCAAGTTTGCAAATTATGTATTGTTACCACAGTAGAGTCAGTACTGTTAATAGCATTACAAAATTTTAGACTAAATTTTTACCACACTAGGATTAAAATAGTCCTCTTGTTAATGATGATGAATTAATATGGTAGCAGTAAAAGTTTACTGTCATCAAGGTAAAAAGAAAAAAAATAAAGCTTCCTGAGAGGGATCTCATCATACTCATTAGAAATGCACTGAACACCAAACAGTCGACCCATCAAATCTATATCTCTAAAATTCAGAAAGAAGGATGTTGTGGGAGACCATGTCAAAGTCTTTACAGAAGTCCAGATAGATCGCATCCATTGGTTTTCACATGCCCACTGCTGTGGTTATCCCATCATAGAAAGCCACTGGGTTAGTCAAACAGGACTTGCCCTGGTGAAGCCATGCTGGTTGTCTCAAGCCACCTCCCCGTCCTCCATGTGCTTTAGTATAGCTTCTAGGAGGATCTGTTCCATGACCTTCCCAGGCACAGAGGTGAGGCTGACAGGTCGATAGTTCCCAGAGTCATCTTTGATATCCCTTTTAAAAACAGGGAGAATGTTACCCTTACTCCGGTCACCAAAGACTTCTGATTGCCACGACTTTTTATATGTTATGGACAGTGGCTCCATTGAGAGCAGCCCTGCAGAGAAGGACTTTGGGGTGCTGGTTGATGAGAAGTTTGACATGAGCCGGCAATGTGCGCTCACAGCCCAGAAGGCCAACTGTGTCCTGGGCTGCATCAAAAGAAGCGTGGCCAGAAGGGCGAGGGAGGGGATTCTGCCTCTCTGTTCCTCTCTTGTTAGACCTCATCTGGAATACTGTGTCCAGTTCTGGAATCCTCAACATAAGAAGGATATGGAGCCCTTGGAACGGGTCCAGAGGAGGGCTACAAAGATGATCAGAGGGCTGGAGCACCTTCCCTACGAGGACAGGCTGAGAGAGTTGGGCCTGTTCAGCCTGGAGAAGAGAAGGCTCCGAGGAGATCTTATAGCGACCTTTTTTCTGAAACTTCTATGAAAATATAATTTCATTTTTATGTTTGTCTCCAAAACAATAATAAAGAGAGGGCATTTGCACACCCTGTATTGTAACATCATAACTAAATGATAAATAATTATAATTTCAAAGACATAGATGTCATTGAAAGTATATATCTATTTCCTTTTCTTTTTTGTTTTCCACGTATTGTTGATAAATTCATTGAGTTCAACTTGATTGACATTATTTTCCCATATTGAAAAATAGGTTTGTTAAAAATAAATACTCCAAAACATCAGTCTGGTTTTTTTTATTAAATAGGACTATAAGCAAGCAAACAAACAAATAAATAAATCAAAACCCAAGCAGATAGATAGATCATAGATAAATAGATAGGTAGGTAGGTAGATGGATAAGCTAAAGAAGCTCTGCTGTCGTGTTTTTTCCTCTATTTTCCCAAATTTTATATTTAGTTTGAACTTTGCTTTTCCCTTCTTTTTTCTCACTGTATGTTGCTTTTCTTTTTTTAATAATTTTCTCTTTTTAATACTTCGTCACTTTCCCATTTATTTCCAATTGTAAATGGTAAAATATAAAGTAACTTAAGTATTTTGACACTTCATTACTTTCTGGACACAGATGAGACTTTTGAACAATTAGAGTTATCAAGACATTGTGCTGCAGATTGGTCTGTGTGTTGTAGAATTTTTCTCATACAGAAGAAATTGTAAAGCCACAAGTAGTAAAGACAAGGAAAACAGACAGAAAGTCACAAAATATGAACAAGTTGCAATGCTATCTCTTTTTTGTATAATCTCTGTTAAAAAAAAATCTTTAACAGCAAGAAAAACTTTAAAATAATGATCTGATTACTTTTTTCTTCCTTTTAAGCATGAAATGAAACTAAAAATTTGCTTTAAATAGAAATGTATAAATATCATTTGACATCTAATCTATGGCTCCAAGCTAACAGAGAACAAACGGATGAATGTTTTACTCCGAAGAATTCTTGGGAGAACAAGTAGACCTCTGCACTTGCTGTGTCCATGCAGGTAGATGTGAGTAGAGATCTTTGTCTGTGTTTGACGGAGTGGGAAAGGAAAGAGTTACTGCATTTTTGACTTATTATATGATAGACTTGCTAACGAAGAACAAAACTGCACTGAACTTTCTTTTACATTTTAAATTCACATCTCATTTGCTGCTCCTATAAAATCTCTTTCAGACCTTTGTGGTGTTCAAGGGTATCAATTACTGACATGCTATTATATAGCTTCATTGAAATGTTATTATTTTCCCCAGATAATTCAGCATGTGGGTTTTGGTTTGTTTTGCTTTTTTTTTTTTCCCCATCCTCAGCCTCACATAATTTACATTATTTTCATGTATTCATGCCTTGATTTTTTTAGTCTTTTCTACACTGTAATATTCTGGAATACTGTTGAAGGGTAAAGAATATACAGACTTCTATCAACAATGCTAACTAGACATTGAAAATAACCATATCTACAAAATTTTCATTTTTTTCTTTATGTATTTTAATGGGCTAATTTCTTCCACCTGTCAAGCTACCTCTGTAGCTTTTCTGTACTACTACAAAATATAGCTTTGCAGTTGTTTTTTTCATCTGCAGTAGCAACATTTTCCTGACATAACAGCATATCTGTGCTAATAAACTAGTTTTCAAAACCATTGAGTTCATCGCTTTCTCTTTTGCAATTGCATATGTTCATAATTGTTTTTTAGCATGGCCAGTGCATAAAAAAGTATGGAAAGTCAATAGTTTATCTATAGCAATAAATTATGTCCAAAGCTCAGAAGCTTTACAGGGCTTTGATCTGTTAGAGGGTTGAACCTCATTTGGGGGACTGACAGCAAATATTACCCTTCTCTTGATTTTCACAGCTGATACAATAGAAGACCAGAGCTCATATAATACCTGATTTCCCAAGCTCCCAAACTCATGGATAATTGTTGCCCAGAGGGGAAATTTCTTTCCAGCCTACATCAGCAAATGGTAGGTTTATATCACAAAACATGAGGATTTATGCTCCAATCTATTCCACAGCACTATCAGACTCGAAAAACTTCATTTGAGGAGCAGAGTTAATGTGCAGTTAGCAGTTTTACTGTATCTCACCTATTTGTCCAGAATTTAGTGAGATCTCCTAAAAATATAAGTAGAACTGGAGCAAGCAGGCTTTTAACCTTACTGAAACCAAGCAAAGGAGGAGTTACAACAACAGTATAAGATCTTATCATAGTGCTTCTCATATCCTCACAAGATCTACCTGTCAGTTGCTGATCATCTTAACAGTGTGGATCAATATATATTAAAAATTATACAGCAAAAAAATTATACCTGTAAACTTTATTTACAATCATAGAAATACAGAACAGTTTGGCCTGGAAGGCACCCTTAACATTCATCTAGTACAAGCCCCCTGCAATAAGCAGGGGCATCTTCAACTAATTGAGCTTGCTCAGAGTCTCATCCAACCTGACCTTGCAAATTACCAGAGATGGGGCTTCTACCACTTCTCTGGGCAACCATTTCCAGTATTTCACCACCTTCCTGGTAAAAAACCTCTTCCTTATACCTAGATTAAATCTATCCTCTTTTAGTTTACAATTATTATCTGTTCTACTACAATATGCCCAACTAAAATGTTTGTACCCTCCATTCTTATAAATGCCTTTTAAGAACTGAAAGGCCGCAATGAAGTCTCCCTGCAGCCGAGACTTCTCCAGGCTGAACAACCCTGACTCTCTCAGTCTTTTCTCAAAGGAAAGATATTCTACTCCGTGGATCATATTTGTGGCCCTCCTCTGGACCTGCTCCAACAGTTCCATGTCTTTTCTGTGCTGAGAGCTCCAGAGCTGGACACGGTTCTGAGGTGGGGTATCACTACTGCATAGCAAAGGGTGAGAATCACCTGACTTGACCCGCTGACCATACTTCTTTTGATGTAACCCAGGGCAGACTTGGCTTTCTGGGCTGCATGTGCACATTTCAGGCTCATGTCCAGCTTTTAACCATCCCATATCCCCAAGTCCTTCTCATCCTTCAGCATGCATTGATACCTGGACTTGCTCTAACACTTTTTGCCGACATGAGGGCTATGCAAAGAAGATATATCAAAAGGAGTGCTAGTACTACATTAAGTAAATTGCTAAGACCAGAATGGGGGCACACATTTCTAATGACTGTATGGGATCAACGTGAGGATACACCTACTCAGTCTAGATGAGTAAGAAAAGCAATGCAGTTGTGCTTGTGATCTTGCCACAAATGATACTTTGTTTTTCAAGCAGGCTTTGAATCGTTATAGCGGTGATTTCAGAGGCTGATCTGGTGCACTGAAGAGTGGTCTGTAGTGACCAGTAGAGAGTCATCTCTGCTGTGTTTCACAAACTAATAACAAAGAGTCTGTTCTGAACCAGCCGTGTGTACTATCTTTAGAATCAATGGAAAGAAAGAGGCAATTCATTCCATTCCTAAATCATAAGTGGAATGCCTGATCCTTTTAAGGGGATGTCTATGTCTTTCTGTCTGCTACAAGATGACAAGAGAAGAATAGTTGACTAACTTTAAATTAATGGGAATTAAATGAGATGAATTCTCATCAAATATTTTGTTGAACTAATTGGCTGAAAATATTTGCCTACATGCCATATATTTCCAGAATCTCGTTGTAGTCAGAAATGCATCTTGTAAAGTGCTACCTAACAGAATTGGAAATACAGCAGTCTAACTCTGATAAATACAACAGCTTTAAGCTTAATCTTCCTAGGTACCTGTCTTTAATAACAGCAAGGCAAATCTGATTTTGTTCACTTTCTTCATTTCACCCCTGCTGAGGATGGAACCCAGCCATCTGCGATACTACTGAGTTGGAAAACAACCAATTCAAGGCTAACTGAACAAGATGAATCTGGTAAGAAACCACCAGAGGATTTTTTGTCACCTTTTGTGCTTTTCTAACCTCAACAGTCTCTAATTTTACTATACAACATACAAGGCAAGAAAGCTTGCTATAATAAGATGAGAGGCAACATCAAATTTGTGTGGAAAGTCTTATGTTACTTGTAAGACATTGACTGATTTTTATTGGCCTATGTGTCTGAAAGTTAGCAGATCTAGGAGGTCAAGTCTGACTTTCTCTGCTAGGACAAAAATCAGTTGCCAGAAAAGTTCATAATTAAAAATTCAGGTGATTATTTTTGAAAGCTAGTCTCAGAATGAAAGTTAAGGTAACAAGATGCTAGAGCTTTCTGTCTAAAAAGCTCTGTCAAAACCCCCACATCCTAAACCAGACTGAATCACAGTCCATTGCACAGATTTTCTCATGGCAGGTGCAGCTGGATCACTTTTACAGACTGTGATTGAACCACGCTTTCATTTAAATTCCACAGCAAACTAGCATGCCAGGCCTGTATGGAATCTTTAGATAGTTACAATGACAGTGGTTGCCAACATCAGTTCATTTCCCCACCTCTAATCTAAGGAGAAGGTCATTTTTATTTAAGAGAAGTGTGTTAAGGTGTAAGATTCTGCATCCCAGAGAATTTTCCCTGATGATTAGTGACTGCTGCTTGATTGTCAACAGTGGTGCTACACAGAAGAATCCCCATTGAATCCAGTGTAGCATTCAATATATCTGGTTTGTTTTCTGTAACATACAAAAAAAAAGGCAAAAAACCCGAAGACAATAGCTTTCTGTGCCTTCCTACATAAATGCTGTTCATTTCACAGAGCTAATGGCCACCACTGCACTTCAGGCAAACACAAGATGTCATAGTTGATACATGGGGGGTTTTGACTACAGTTTCCCTTCTATTGTGGTCTTTAAATTGCAAAAAGCAGTAACATCCACTGACATCATTGAAGACCAGCCCTTGAAGAACACTCTTCTGACCACTGCCCTGAAGAACTTACAGTTTCGGCAAAGGAAGACTATTCATATCTTCATGTTTTACAAATGGAGAACTGATGAGGGGCTGAATGAAATGGCCATGTGTAGCAGAGAAGGCTTTTCTACTTCACTAGATCAGGCTGCCCAAGGCCTCATCCAAGCTGGCGTTGAACACCTCCAGGGATGGGGCAGCCACAGCTTCCCTGGGCAACCTGTTCCACTGTCTCATCACTCTCATGGTGAAGAAATTTTTCCTAATGTCTAGTCTAAACCTGCCCCTCTCCAGTTTATACCCATTCCCCCTTATCCTATCCCCACAAGCCTTTACAAATAGCTCCTCTCCAGATTTTCTGTAGCCCCTTCAGCTACTGGAAGGTCACTATAAGCTCTTCTTGGAGCCTTCTCTTTTCCAGGCTGAACAACCCTAGCTCTCTCTATCTGTCTTCATAGGGAAGGTTCTACAGGCCTCTGACCATCATTGTAGCCCTTTTCTGGAACCGTTCCAAGAGGTCCATATCCTTCTTATGTTGAGGATTCCAGAACTGGACACAGTATTCCAGATGAAGTCTCACAAGAGAGGAATAGAGGGGCAGAATCCCCTCCCTCGCCCGGCTGGCCACGCTTCTTTTGATGCAGCCCAGGACACCGTTGGCCTTCTGGGTTATGAACGCACATTGCCGGCTCATGTCGAACTTCTCATGGACCAGCACTCCCAAGTCCTTCTCTGCAGGGCTGCTCTCAATCACGTCATCCCCTTCGTGTACTGAAAGTGGGGATTGCCCTGACCCAGGTGTAGGACCTTGCACTTGGCCTTGTTGAACCTCATGAGGTTCTCAGAGTCCCACTTCTCCAGTCTGTCCGGATTCCCCTAGATGATATCCCATCCTTCCGGTGTGGCAACTATTTCTTCCAATTTCTTCCAATTTTTCTTAAATTGTTCCTTTCCTTAAGGGAATTTTTAAAATATTATTTTGATCTGAAGTACAGGAAAGAAAGATATATTCTTGATTCCTTTTCCAGTACACTGTGGCTGCTGAATATGCTGTTGTGTTAGCACTGGGGGAAGGCTTTTTCAAGCAAATGTACTCACTGGAGGTGTATTTATGCTGGATAATTATGCTTACAGTTATTTTAAGATAAGGTTCATCATGGAATACTATCTTCTTGTAAATCTCCAATGACACCTCCATTATCTCAAACCTTACAAAGATGTTTGGAAGAAGATATTTAAAGGCACTGATGGGGGATTGTGTTAGATTATCAATAAAAATGCCAGATTTCCATCTATACTTTTGGGAAATTTTGTCCACGTGGATTACAGATTTCACAAAAAAAAAAAAAAAATAGAAAAAAAAAGAAGGAAAGAAAAAAGTTTGCAGAGATATAAAGGAGGAAACAAGAGAAACAAAGTGTTTGCCCTCAGATATTACATGTATTGTCCTTTTTATTGCTTTAAGTTAGAGACGTAACACGGTGAGCTGTTAATTTTATAATTAAGTAATCAGTAAATATGTAACTCATTTATAATATCCCAGTTGTACTGTACTTGTTAATTGATAAACACAAGAACAGGAACAGTGGCTTTAAGGTTTTATGCTTAATATACTGTTTGGAGACCTGGAGCACAGGAATATTTTTATTACTGATTCTGCCAGACCTCCTAAATGACCTGGAACAAGTCACTTCATCTTTTGAGCCTCAATTTCTGTCATGTCTAATAAAGAAGATAAACACAAAAAGAAGGAATTATGAGGATAAATTTGTATAGATATGTAAACTGTGTACAAACTGGGGCAATGAGGACTGTGGTGTGACTGCACAGGGATAAATAACATCCAATGGCAAAGGCATATTTAACTGTTATTTCTGTGGTGAGGGGAGAAGAATTTGATGTCACATCTTTCATCTTACGTATAGATGTATGCAGTAGCGATGCACCTCTTTTGTTTTGTTTTGTTTTGTTTGGAGACAATACAGCCATCTTCTTTGAGAAGTATAGTATTGCTTGGAGAGGGCTGAGTCTCCTTGTTATGACATAGCTGAGGTCAAGTAAATCATGTCATCATGAAAAGGTATTTCCATTGTGAAGTATTTCCTTGTTATCATCTGTGGTAGGAAAAATTAGCACGAAACAATTAACTCACCCTATTGGCTCAGCTGAAATAAAACACAGCTGAATTAAGCAAGGGCAGAGCTTGCCCCTGCTGGGACCTGTCAAGCCTATTTACTAGTTCAGACAGTGCTGAGCAGTAAAGGGATGGGGCAGATTGTGAGTGGTATGCAAGAAATAGGTTGAAATTTTGAATAGATTTTAAATCTTCCAGGTAAACTTTTGGAGGTAGACTGCAATTTAAGTAATCCAGGTTATCTCATTGCACCTCACTTCAGCTCACCAAGCCTGGGTCCTCCCCAAGGTTCTCCTCACTTCTTAACAGTGAGGTGCATGATCCACAGCCTGGGTACTTATCAGGAGTAGATCTGACATGACCACATGGACTCCATCTATAAACCAAGGAATTATTTAGTACTGTTATCATTATTGTTGTTGTTATTATAATTATCATCATCATCATCATCACTGTTTGTTGTTGCTGCTGTTATTTTTTTAGCACTCAATGTCCCTGACGTGGCTGAGGTCTAAAAGTGTTGTATGAACATGAATAAGATGTATAAACACTTAAAAATACAGCAAACCCTCCCACATGCTCAAAATACTGGTAAGAGCTGCTTTTAGTAGATATCTGATTCTTCTTGTTGACATACAAATATCACAGTAAGAACCTTTCTCAAGATGTCTCTGCAATTTCTTTTTTCTGGTCTAGAACCAAGGGATGAAATAAAATAGAAGCAACCAAGAAAAATAAAAAAAATAACTGAATATTTAATGGCTCTTAAAGGTGTTTGTCCAAAGTTAGGTACTTCAGAACATGCAAAGGCTTTAGGGAGAAGGGAGGCTGTTTGTATACTTTCTTTCTACGTATTAGTAAAAACTACTTTGGAAGTGACTGACTTTACTAATGCTTCCGTTACTTGTTTTACATGACTGTCACTTGCATTGCGAGGTCACTAATGTAGCTAACAGATGGTGCAGCAGGACTAGCAGCCATGAGGGATAGCTTACCAACAAAAGAGGAAATTATTTTCAGGATTTCCCTTGCAAATTGCAGGCTTTTAATTCTTTTTTTCCTTTTTTTTTTTTTTTTTTTCTTTTGGACAGACTTCATATTCTTGGCTGCAGCCTCATGGCATTTTGTATGTGGATGAGAAGTCCAACACTAGTAACAAATCTATTTTACTTCCTCCTCCTGGATTGTATTAGGGTTATAGCTTTGGAAAGCGAGAAACACCAGCTGGGTTATCTCTGTTGCCTGTACCTCGAGTGGCTCAGGATGTTGTTATCGAAGACATTTACTGATCTCTGAATTGTTGTCAGTCTTTGTTCCTGATCAAACACTATCACATCGTGTTATTTAGCAGGTATGCCACTAGAACACACCAATAGCTATCTAAAAGGAGGTACTGCTAGTGACCCTAAGATTTAATGTGCTAAATGGAATACTGAATCTTATGGCAAAGTATTGCAGCGAGCTTCCAAAAACCATGATGCTGGTAGCATAAGAACACAATAGGCTGCTGGAGTAGCCATTTTGCATCAAGCATTCGTTCACATGCTGCTTTCACTGCAAGAAGTTGTTTTTCACAGGATGAGGGGTTTATTCTTTAAAAAAAAAAAAAAAAAAAATCTGTTGAGACTTTATTACCTACTCTTACAATTGCAAATGTAAAAATTCATCCAGACCCAGACCTTTAGCCCAAATCAAAGAGGCAAGAAATGATACTTACATCTGAGACTTGAGCTTGTAAAATCAACAAACCAATGAACAACAAACTGCAAAACAGGGAAGCTGAGAATTATCTAAATGAGAGGGACTTAAAGCATAAGGAGAAATTTATCACTAAAGTGAGCTGTCAAAGTCATTAACTATGTTCCTTGCTAAGGTTTCTAAATTCAGTTCCTTTCTTTGTTTCTTAAAATTCTTTCCTGGAAGTGAAACCAAGCCTTGCCCAACTATACTGATATCTTGTGTGAGATGTACTCCTCATCACTGAACATGCCATGCAGCTTTATATTACACCTGCATTAGCATAGAAGTAACTGCATGACTTCATTAGTTATCCAGATTAATCACTGACTGATTCTAGTAGGCTTCTGTAGGGGACTTCATAACTCACCTGTTCATAAAGCAGTAAAAAATTTCCATTGTATGTTTCTACATGTCCTTTGTCAGAAGGAATTCACTTTGTATGGAACACTCCATCTAAACATCATTGGATGCATTCAGTGAGAGGTCTTATTGTTATGTTATTTATTCTTCCTCTTTCAACCAGTAATGTAGGCAATGTCTAACCCTATCACAAGTCATCAGAGATGACTGTGCTGTTTCATGTAGCTATAGCTACAAGGAAATATATAAGAGTTATAAAAAGTGCTTCCTCAAAAGCAAGTGATTGTTTTGCCCGATGTCACTGTCAAAATAGCTAAGGCAATATTAACTAACTAGAAGAGCAGGAGAAGAGTTTGAGAATTTGGAACAGTAGATTTTAACAATATGTTTCTATAAGGCCTTTGGTTGGTAAGTAGATTTGATTACATCTCTGTCCGCTAAAGACAGAATTAAATATTTTATATAATGAAGGACTGGGAGATGTACGTGAGGAACCTCCTCAGCTTTTACCCAAACAGGATAATGACAAGAGAATGAAAAACATGTATCACACCTCTCTTTCTGTATAAAAGAGTTTACTTTTTAGTTTAAAGTATCATTATGCCCTCAGGCAAAACTTTCATAAAATATGTGCATGTGTAGAACTTGGAATGATACAAGTAGTGTCTGAACACGTTCCAAATTGCATTGTAATTAAATTTGGTGCCAGGTGCCTAATGGTTCAAAGCACCAGTACTCTCAGCGTCACCCACAAAAGCCAGAAAAAATCTACTCACTTTTTGACTTACCTAGCTGCCATTTCACTCTCAAGTGTATTTTACCAAGGAAACAATATGCCAGCAGCTCAGCAGTTTTAGTGTGGAAGACGTCATAAGTTGCCACTTACAATGGAGACAAAGAATCCTCAGACTGCTGCAAGCACAATAAGAGCACTACTACACCGCGGAGCCGGATATCATTACAAAAGAGAGAAAATATAAATACTTAAAAGAAGAAAATATTTTGACTTTTTTACCTATTCTTACGCTCTAGCCAAGAGTAACATTCAGGAATACTACAAATGTCTGAAAACTTGGACACTGCATAATCTCTAATTAAGCCGTTAACATGCACAGCTAAAAACTATGGTTTTAGGAAATGATCACAATATTTGTTTAAAATTAAATTTTTGGTGAAGTTATCACTATTGTCATTCCTTTTCTAGAAAGTAAAAAGAGAGAAAGAAAGCACAATAGAGTAAAAAATCAGATTATTAAAAAGCGAGTATGATAACTGCATATCTTTTTGTTTTGTTTTGTTTGTTTTCACTGACACATGAAAAAATGCTAACATCTCCTACCAAAAAACCTGAGTGCTCAGATGCTTAAAAAATGTTTTGATGAAAAATCTGTAACCAAGTGAAAACCTACAATTTTAGTGATATATTTAGTACCTTCAAGTCTCGTCCCTGAAAAGATATTTTTGTTCCACTCTGTATGCGGAGGTAGGCATTGGAGAATGAAACATAACTGCATGGTATATATAAAATAAATGAAATAGCTTGTCCATATTTAATGCATATTTGTAGGAAGTACAATTCAGACACTAAAGACTACACCCTCAATGATAAAATAACGAGTCAAAAGAAAGGCTGAAGCACAGCATGTAATCATTGATAGTATTTAATTATTCTCTTGCTTATGGCACAGGTTTGGATTGTGATGAGTAGTCCGCTCCCAGGCAATCTCTAGACAGTGGTTCGAAGGCAGAAATGAAAGGGATTGTTCCTAGGAGGCAGCATGAGGAAAGCCATCTTGGTTTAGGGTAGGCACAGGTGGGCAAGAACATTTAGTGGTAATTCCTCTGTCTGAGGCAGTCGGTCCTGATTCTGATCTTTTCTAAGTCAAAATTGCCATACGGATAATAATTTTAAGTTCAGCCATACCATCAGTGGCCAAAAAATTGTGCCACTCCTTACAGGGATGAGACAACTGTCAGGAGGTGTCAGTCCTTGTGTGAGGCTTGGATACTAAGTATGTACAGTGACCGCAAGACAGTCAGCCACTGCCGTATTTGTCAGTTTGAATCCACCCCGCTCTGTAACCACACATGACCTGACCTGACCTCACACAGCTCACACTTGCTGGGCTGCTTCTCCCCTTCGCAATGCTGCCATCGTCCCCAGAATTCAACCAGCATCTGCACTCCCATTTGTATTCATTTGGTTAAGCCACTGCATATCATCTTGCAGCTAATCCTCTTTGCTGCTGAAGATTACTAATTTGTTCAATGAGCATAACCCCAAATCTTTAGTGAAGTTTAACATTGGTTTATTTCAGAAAGGATCTGTTCCTAACTGATTACAGGGGAAAGTTTCATTAAAATGAATACATTAGACTTCGTAGCCTTTTGCATTAGCTCCACAAATTTCAGTTCAAATGAAACCTGAAATTAAACCATAATAACCTTTAAAATGCTTATCAAAACTGAGGAGTATGAGTACCAGTACTTGGTCCTGTATAGGACTCTGTACATCTCTCTGAGCTGGGAATAGTGTTCAGGACAGGCCTGAAGTGTAGAATGTTCAATTGAAGAAAACTTTTCAAACTAAATGAACTTTAGAAATTTGTTGAAGGTAGATTATATTTTTACATCAGTTAGTTGGATTGAAGTCCAATCTCTGTAGGGTGTCTCTATTGGACAGTATAAAACTATCCAAAATCTCTGAAAAATAGCAACATTAAAAATAAAAAACCTGAGTTTAAAACTAGAGGCTATAGCCTAACTGCACATTTTTCCTGTGGACTTATAGCCTATGGTCCTCAGTATAACATTTTTGGTTCTTTTTAGTTTTCTTTTAAGTGTCTGGTCTTGCAGTTTTCATAAGATGCTCTCTTATCCTCCCTGATTTTGCTTTTCAATACCAGCTCCAAAATGAGACCATATTCCTTTCCAACTGTTTCTGCTGTTGTTACTCTTAACATTTGTTTTCGTCAAATAATACCAAGGAATGTCTGGAAAATCAATGTTTAATAAGTTACAGTAATGTTTTCAATTTCCTGTCATCTGCTTTAATGTACATGTGTACCCTGTCATTTCTCATCACTTACTAAATCCATCTTGTTATCAGCAAGGTATAACTTAATGTAGAGCTAACTCTTTCCTAGGTGACCTTAAAAGGTACACTACTGGGGATGCTTTGTAGAAATGTCATTCTTTTTTTACAGGGAAGGTGACAGGGAACAACTTGGAAGCAGCAGCACAAAACTTCAGCAAGGGCTCTCATGCTTGGATAAATAGCCCAAAAAATGAGAAAAAAAAACCCAAATCAATCCAAACTATGTAGGCAGAAGAAATTAATTATATCTGTAACTATGTGATCATTGTGTATCAAGAGACCTCTTCTTTGCTTCTGTGTGGCAAAAGCAGAATTGTAAATCTGAATCAGACTGGGTCTCATAGCACTGTCTGAGGATCCGACCCTTAACATTTATTACTATCACTTTTCTATGCCTTTTTCTCTGTAGTAACTTAACTGATTGACAGAGAATGTGAACAAGTATTTACTGCAATGCTTTCTCTCCCCAAACCACTTTGCTTCAAGAAGTTGCTCAATGTAACAAAAGATAGAGGGGGGTTAAAAAGTAGAAGGTGAGGAGGAAAGGCAAATTAAGAGGAATTTCACTGCCCTGAGAAGAATAATCCAGTCATCTGTCTGCATCCAAATAGTTCTGCTAGTCCATTTTTGACACTGCTATACTGTCAATTCCCTTAGACCATTGCAAGATTGCTGTGAACAGTGACTCTAAAACCGAGACAAGTAATGCGGGGCTGAAGACCTCCTGAAAAAGAGTCCTTGTTTCGAGCCTCCCCCATTTGAATGGTTTATAGGTCAGTCACTGCAAGTCATTAAATCTCACCAGACCCAACAGGGTGCGGTATAAAAAAGGATGAGGGCACCTAAACGGTAATGCTGGCACTCAGCCCATAGCCTTATTTTTATAGTGATTCTACCAGAAACTTGTTACTTTTGGTTGCGCAACCTTTTTTTTTTTTTTTTCTTCTTCTTTATAATAGCTTTAAATATAATTGCAGCAGCATACAAATGTCTCTGTACCCAGATGTGTTGAAGTCGTAGGTCAGCCTTTTTCATGCATAAAACTCTGCGGACCCTGATTTAGTGAGGACTTGGGAGATGGAAGAGGCGGAAAAGTAGTGAATCTGGGAACAAGGGCCAACCCACTCATCCCAGTCCTGAAGACACTGAAAAGACTGTGAACTCCCACATAGATTTCTGCATTCAATTCATTACCAGTTGGTACTTAGAGATAACATTATGGAAGTTTTTGTTTCTCCACTTGGCTTTAATTGCCTTCCTTATTAGGATTTATCTTTCTGATATGGCAAAATATTATTTCAATAGATGCTGCAACGTTATGCAAAAGCAGTCGAAAATTATTTCCCATAGAACATTATTAATGAATGTTTACGAGTTTCAATGCAAGCAAATTAAAAGGCTTAGAAGATACCTTTCTTGAGAGCTCTATTCAACGCAATAGTTTAAAATAAACTAGGCTTCATGTTTGGGGGGGTTTCTTTTTTTTTTTTCCTCTTCCTCTGGAATATATGAAACTGTTCTTCAAATGCTAACTAATCTAACCAATTTTGTATTGAATCATGAATGCATTTTAATTCACTATTCAAACTATTGTAGCAATGAATATTTCTGCATCCCTAGCAATATGTTAAAAGAGGGCTTTTTACTGCTTTTATTTTTTTTTAAAAAAAACCTTTTTCAATTTCTTTTATGCAGTCTGATTAAAATCCAATTAGTTACAAACACAATTAAACCTTTCTACCACAGTTTACAGAAGGACTGATGGAAGTAAAGTTGTCAATCAAAGATCCAGTAGGGAGTAATAACTTGTCATCTCCGTAACTTTTAGCCAGTAAAAATGTGAAGCTAAAAAGGACATTAAGTGCATTGTCAAATGTAAGTTTATTAGGAAATATCTCACTTCTTTGATTGTTGTTCTGCTTATCATCAGATCAATAAAATTTTGTTTATATGGCTCCTTTCTTGACAAAGTCATCCCAAGGTATTTCAAAATAATAAATATGCATATAATAAAAAGACATTTAAAAATACAATAAAAAGCAAATTAAACATCAATATACAATCCAATCTTATTGCAAAATCAGTTCTGCCAAAGAACAATTTGATGACATACATATTTTTTTAGAATTCTTTTTTATTGGTATTTTGAAATTTTATAAAACAAATAAAATGCATAATGGTAATAAATAACAAATAGAGAATATGCAAAATATACACCAGACTTTCCCCCATTTCTGAATGTTTATCATCAGAAATCAGTGTTGTCTTGCTGAAGCTGTAATAAATAATGTTTACTGGAGATTGGACCCATTGCACGTTAAATTAAAACATAAAAAAAAAAGATTATCCCCCCTATCACACAGGGGTTTGGTCTTAATATTTGTTGCAAATGAGTTATGAATTTTTTTTTTACAGACAACACTGAAAGTTCCCTGGAGAATGTATGTGGAACTTCTCTGGTGGGAGAGTAAACTTCTTTTTTACATTATAAGTTAGTGTTTAGAGTATTTCTGCATGCTTACTTCTCTTATCCATCTAAGAGAAAATTAATTGGAACAAGCTGAAGTCCTACTTTATATCATGCTAGTCTAACTACTCAGCTATGGTCTATGAAGGAACAAGTATGGCACAAGGCAGGGAAAAGAAGGTGAAAGGAACCAAGTATCTGTACACTTAATCAAAAAAGAGTAAAAAAGAAAAGAGAAAAAAGGAAAAGAGAAAGATATTATCAGTCCTGGTTTCAATGTCGATCCAGACAACAAAGATTCAGTCTGTGGGAGTACTTCACATGAAGTTTTCTCCGTTGCTGGTCTCTGTCCTTATGTTTGCATAGCTGCAAGATCTACGTAGCTTAAAAGAACGTAATTTAGTGGTTCTTTAATATCCCAGGTTGTTTGAGACAGAAAAGATCAAGAAAGCCTCCAGCTTTCATCCTTATCTTTGATGGTTATGTACTCCTTCTAGGTGCACCCTGTCCCTTTAACCAATTCTTTGTCTCAGGTGATTAAAAGTTCATAGGGCCATCAGCGCCCTTCATCCACTAGACAGGTGACTGTGTCATAGTGGATATCACATTAGTTAAACAAGACTTTTCCTTGGTGAAATCCTGTTGACTGTGCCTGATGATTCCATTATTCTTTAAATGCCTTTCAACAGTACCAGGTATAATCTCCGTATTTTTTTCTGGAACTGAGGTTAGACTAACAAATCTGTAGGTCCTTGGGTCTTCCTTTTTTTGTAGGTTAGAATAATATTTAATAGCTTCCAGACAGCGGGGACCACCTTGGATTCCAAAGACTTTTGGTAGATGTTCTAGAGGCGTCATGCCATAACATCTGCTGGCTCCTTTAGTACTTGGGGATGAGTCCCACCAGGCCTCATGGACTTCTGAACATCTGGCTAATATAGCCGGTCCCTTGCAATTTCAGTGTCTCACACATGGCAAGCCACTGTTCCCACACTCATGGTCCTCCGAGTAAGGGGACTGGAGAGCCCAAGGTTAATCTGTATTATTAAAGAGGGAGGCAAAAAAGCACATCACTTAGGTATCAGTGTGCTGCTTTCTTTAGGCCTCCTCTTGCCATTGACATGCTTTAAAAAGCCTTTCTTGTTATCAGAAACAACATTGGTCAGTTTCGACTCAAATTGAGCTTTGGCCTTTCATATCTGCTCCTAACACAGATGAACCACAGATCTGTAAATTTCCTGAAGAGCCTGACTTTTCTTCCAGAGATCATACAATCTGTTTTCCCTCCTGAGCTCCATGAGGAGTTCCCTGTTCAGCCAAGCTGTTCTTCTGCCGCATTTGCTTGACTTACAAGGCAGTGGAATTGCTTGCTCCTGTGCTTCAAGAAGGTGATTCTTAAAGACTGATCAGTACTTACGGACTCCAAAGCCCTCAAAAGAAGATAACCTGGGAAGAGTTTATACTTAGCTGTAAAGTATCTGGGCTAGATACTGTTATCTCCAAAGATAAACATTTGGACAAAGACAAATTCAATAAACTAGTCTTGTGATCTTCTGAATCTAAAATAACTTTGACTGGCATGGCACAGACCAGAAACTTAGAAGTAGCATTTCTACATATCACTAGCAAAAACTTTTGATGTGTACCTCGGAATGACATGATCACAATATGGGATGACCTAGTTGCTTCTATACAGAGTATAAATCCCCAAATAGGTTTATTTCTGAGAGGAATACAACTCTAGGATTCTGGATCACTTGCCACCAGGATGTTAAAATAACGATGTTTTCAGAGCAGTGAAAATTGAACCACTGAAAACTGGTTAGCTTTGTGAGTTAACCTCTGTAGACATCCAAGCCCCTCAGTTAGCCTTCCACAATGGGATGATAGAATCACAATGCCAAAAGTGAGAAAACTCCTGAGTTGACATAAAGAGAGGTAAAGCAAAAGCTGTGCACGCAAGCAAAGAAAAATGAGTTCATTCACCACTTCCCATCAGCAGGCAGATGTTTAGCCATTTCCAGGCTTCATCATGCCTTATGATCACTTGGAAAGACAAAATGCAACAAGTCCAAATAGCCCCCTTCTTCCCCCAGGTTTTGTTTCTGGGCATAACTCCATATGGTATGAGACATCTTTCGTCGGTTGGGGTCAGCTGTCTCAGGTTGTTTATTGTCTGCACACCCAGCCAAATCACTGGTGGGGCAGCATGAGAAACAAGCCATTGGCACTGTATAAACACTGCTCAGCAGTGATATCAACAAAATCCAAAATGTATCGCCATATAAGCTACTATGAAGAAAATTAACTGCATCAATGTCGAAATCTGTAAAGTTAGAAACCTACCAACACCAATAGAAAATTGCTGATTGGTAAAAAATGGCGTGAGAGAAAGGCTGGGCGGAGGAAGATGGAATTACCATATCAATATTGCATCCCAGATAGGTGATTCACAGACCGCAGCTGGTCCACCTCAACATCTCTGTTCTTTGCTTCTCAGTGGCAAAAATACATCCTGAAGAGAAACTATTTACAAATCCTTTTTGCCCTCAAACCAGTAATTTTGAGGTGATTCAAGGAAAGAACTCAAGTTACTATATCTACTTTACACTGGTCATGTAATATCCCCCTGGAATAGCTAGAGGCTGCCAGGCCTGATGCACAGCAGCATACACTCTAAAGAGCACATATAAAGGAAAGACTTTGCTGGGGATTTTCCTGGGCACTCGAGATAGGTCTGTATATATTGACCTCAAGATGTCTCAGGCTGAAATTTTGCACTCAGGCTTTGTCTCTGGTTTGATTTTACACAAGAATTTAGTTGAGACAAAATCACCACCCTTGTTACCCTCACCCAACTCCTATTTCTCATGCTGATTTCAAACTTAGTACTGAAAACTGTTCTCTGCCATCTCTAGAATTGCTTACACATTTCATTTTGGTGTTGTTTCTGCTACTCCTGTCTACCTCTCTGGAAAACGGGACTGCACCAAAAGCAAGATGACTAAACACGGTTCATCATACTGACTATGTTTTACGTCATCTGCTTTGGGGTCATCAGTTCAGCCTAGAGAAAAACTCATCTGCACAATTAGTAAAACTACAGTCTTGGGCAATCTCTGCTGTATGAGTACTCTGTAGGTTGCCGACACCTACAAGACTTGATTGCTTGCATATATACTGTAGGTTTTAGTGTTACTGACTAGAGAGTGAGAGAGTCACGCATGCGCACCCAGGCAGATAGTTTATGAATGAGAAAACATTAAAATCATAACCTCAAAACTAGCTTAAAATTTAAAAAAAAAAACGGTTTTGGACATCTTTTTAACACTTTAATGTGCTTATCTGTGATTGGAATCAAGTAGACCTTAGTGGTAAGTATGTCTCTCAGTGTTTTTCTTGACGTTGACAATCTTAAGCAAGTATTTAATTTTTTTCTAAATGGCTGGCCCTAAACACTCACAGTCCTGTCCAAAGCCAACAGAACTCAACAGTGAGGTTCACTTCGTCAAATTTAAGTCTTCAACATCTAATTTATTCCTTGAGACACCTTGTGCATTCAGTAGAGGAAACCAAAGCACAGTTTGATTTGTCTCAGAGATAAATTTTAGGGTGAGGTGAAGCTTATCTTTATTAGTTCCTGTTTTTTTCCCCTAGTACAAAGGGAACCTGTATGGACTATAAAAGGAATTTAATACAACTGAAATATTAAGGTGTTTACAATCTTCAACTTGTATTGTGTTAAGATGGAGAGGAGTCAATATTCTAGCCAAGGATTAAACGTTTTTTATCCAAAATTTCCGCTGCTCCAGTTCTTATGCAGGCTCCCTTCCCCAGGCTTTTTAAATAAAAGAATGTCACTTTTCACTAGTGGCTAATTCAGTTGTGAGGCAAAGTGAATGACTGGGAAGGGTGTAATAATGACTGCACAATGTGACGATCCTCTAGTGTATATCCTGAACAAGTATGATCTCAGAGAATTTCTGCTAGACCTTCTTCAAGTAATTACTGTGAATGTGTGCTTATCTACCAGCGCTCTCACCAGTTTTTCTTTTTCTTGCCTTCCTTCATGAAGATACTGATTGTGACAAAAGGAGCCATTTGTCAAGGAGTCAGTATGCCAACTTTTCTTTCCTTTTCTTTGCTGAAATTATGCAAGAGACTACAGTCCAGCCTGAACCAACATGTACCTTATCATCGAAATAACAGAGCACATAATAATCAACGTCAAATGGGCATTAATGGTAGCAGATACAGCTATGTCACTCAGCTGGGGGCTGCTCGCCACAAGCCCTGCTGAACATCTTCATTTCACACATTTGAAATCACAGAGGTTTTTTTAAATAGATCACCAAGGCTGATTAAGCAATTGCAAAGTCTGTGGTTACAATAAACCTCTAAGAGATTTTTCAACACAGATTCTTCTCCTTGAGGGCCATATTGGAAGTGAGTGGTGCCTTCAAGGTACCTCCTTAAGGATGAATGTTTTTTGCCCATGAAAAAACAGGGAGTAGGTTTCCTTGAGCATCTACAGTGATGACACTATCTTCAACCTGACCTGGGATGGAGTGATAACACCAGCATGGATCTTTGGTTACTCCTCCAGAGTTTGGAAAGGGGACTCTTTACCTATAGGTTGTACATAAGACTGATTTAGACAATACAAATTCAAATCCTTTGATGACTAAGTACAGATTGATTCCTAATGTAATTGTTACATTGAGTAATTTTAAGTTCTTGAGTGGAAAATGCCTTAGACTATCTGCAAGGGTAGAAAAATGAACTGCTATTTAGGAGGTTTTACCATCTAGTATTGCAAGCAGTAAATCTACATGAGTAAGGAAAAATTATCTGATGTTTCTAAGTGCTTTCTATAAAATAACAAAGGTTGGTAACAGGAATTTATTTGAATCAAAATTCTCATCTTCATTTTTTTTCTACTGCAAAACAGATGTGAAACTATTAAATTCTCTAAAAGTCTATGTGATCTGAGATCCTGAACAGGAGTTCCCTTCCTATGTCTGATTTTTTATGTTTTACGCACAAATTTTAGTTTCAAAGCTGTCCACGCAACTTGTGAAGGGTAAAATGAGAATGAAATAGAAGAAAGGGAGAGATCTTTACGTTGACAATTTGAAGAGGGTCCTTCAGCTTTCTAAGATGCCTCAGTATTTGGGCTTATTATAAGCTTGATTTGTCCGTCAACAAACTGGCCCAAAAAACCTATTTTCCCCATGTTAATTCCTCCAAGCTGTATAATGTCTCTGGAGGACAGGTCCTTTTTGGCTTGGTATTTTTGTCTCCTTCTTTTTGCTTTTTCCCTCAGCACTGTCAGTTACTCACCCAATAACTTATTTGCTACCACATTTTTTAATTTCCTAATCTTTTGTGGCTGAAGAAATTCAACAATGCCCTCTGAGGACTTACACAAACATGTCACTTCTCTACAAAACATCCCCTGATTTTGTCAGTTGCATGAGCTAATGCCAGTGAGACTCCAATGCTTTGGAAGAAAATCCAGGGGCACCTTCAGGGTTTTTTTTCTTTTGTGGGTTTGTTTTTTTTTTTTTTTTGTAAAGTTCAAGATGATTAATTATATGGGACTCAAGATATGTAAAAGTTATCCAAGTTTTCACCATTAATCACATAAATGAACAGAAAATAATTAGTTCGTAGTGACTTTCTGGCTTATTATAATCAGCCCAACTTAAATCGACTTAGCCTAGAGAGCCAAATATAGCAAGGAAAAAACCTTGAGGCGTTTTTTCACTATGTGTTGCCTGTTATCACACAGTGAGGTTTCTGTTCAAATGATGTGCCTTATTAAGGCAGGCGAAACCCATTTAAACAATATATCAGAAATGCAGACAAGCTGCAGAAAAATGCATGTATAAAGGGTATATTTTTCTTGAAATTTATTGATGGCTAAGACTGCTAAAACTTTAGAAAATGTGTTTTCTAAATCACTGACATTATGCTTTTCTAGCAATACAATTGCCTTTTTTTTTCTTTGCAGTTGCTCCTTTTCGCCCTTGTACTTTGCCTTGTAATGGACTTGAATGGCACTTATTCTCTTTCATTTTACTGGCTTAAACCATGTGCTTATTAGAATAAATGTTATCATTACCCTTTTTATTTTATGAGTATTAATTTTTTATTTGATTGGCAATACTTTTACTGTAGGCTTAAAGTCTTGAATATTACATGTGATGGAACAATAATAAAATGGAAAGGCTTGGAAATGATTCTTTCCTTCTTTTTTTGCTAATAAATACAATACTAATTCTTAGACATCTGTTCTAAAGGTAGATACCCCAAATCATGTTTAAATTCTTAATGGTTCTGCCATCCATGGTTGTTTGAGAACTCATTACCTTTGGTATTTTGACTATCTTCATGATATAAAATTGTATTGTAGGAGTTTGCGTTTGAAGGTGTAGACATCACAGTATCTGCAGATTGCTGGTATGAATGCCCTGTCAGGTTAGTTTCGCAGCCAGCGCACTTAATTAAGTAAGCAAAGTGATAAATCTGTGAGCACACGGGAGAGTTGTCTGTGTTACAAATCACCACAACTATGATGCTGAGTCAGGAAAGGTGGATTATCAGGTACAACTAAGACAGGGTCCCAGGTCTTTGTCTGGTACCAGTAGTTGAGATGTAAGGCTCATGAGATATCAGATGCCCCTCCAGGTAGACTTCTTGCCCTGCAACTTAACTCTGGTGATCCAGCAAACAATATTCTTCTGTTTTGAAATCTGCCTGCAACTACGCCATACAGCTTGAACTATCCACATTGAAAGCCTTCTACAAAGGTAACATAGCTCATTGGCAGAGATGAAATCTGGTCACAGTCATCTTCAAAGAAAAGTTGCACAGTGCATGTAGACTCCAGAAGTATAGGATGACAACACAGTGGAGGACTGGAAGTGGTCAGAAGCTTCAACTTCATTCTTTACATAAAATTTGTAAATATGAACTTCGTAGCAACTGCTTAACCTGTGTGCTATTACAGAAAAAAAAAAAAAAGCTGGTAAACGAGATCATTAGATGACCCTACCTCCTTAAAGTTATCTACTTCTATTTGAAAAACCTACATATTTTGTAATTGCTGTAATGTGTAGAAGAGGTATGGTTTGTTTCAACATGGAGTTTAAAACAGAGCAGGGACCTACCTATGAAATTAACAGGTAACACCTTTGCAGCTACCTAAGCAACGCTGAAGACTGACTTAACCTTCCCTACATTGATATTGGTACTTTCATTTTAACGTTGGCCTCAGATAGTTTTCTTTCAAAAAATAAAATCGCTGCTCAATATTTGGAAACTATCACTAGTCATCATGTGCATAAAGGCATAGTTTTACTGTCATGATAATAATAAAAATATGCAGTTTATATCCCACTTAAATTGAATGAGTTTTTCCTGTTTCAGAGAATTGAACTGAGATCTCTGCACAAACTTTTCTGAGGAGATCAAACACACAATCACCCTAGGAGCTGGAAATAGTTACAGAACATAAGAACTGACAGTAAATGCGTGCCTAAAAGAAAAGAATACGTGGGATGAAGAATAGCAAAACTCTGGAGACATTCAGTGTTATTGAACAATTGTAAGATTTAGGGATCTTTGGAAATGGAAGCTGCATTTAGGCTTTGATAAACAGTCAGTAATGAAAGAGTCATGACAGAATGCAGAGCTCTCACTAACTTTGTTTCCCCAACAGGAAACACGTACAAAAGAACATCAAGACCTAGTTTGTTGGTTTTATTGTTTTCGGGTTTTTTTTTTACCTTAATTCTTTGGTCAACCATGTACAATGATTGCAGAACCACATGCAAAAACAAAAAAAAAGATTTCTTAAAACATGGAAGTACAACAGTTTCTGACAGCAACAATCCAATCTGAAATCTACATTTCAGTTTGTGCTCATTCCTTAATCCATGTCATGACAACTTAGAATCTTTGTGACTCCAGGTATAGGAGCAGACTGAGAATTACAGGGTGCAAGGGCAGGTTCTGAGCCCTGCTACCGACCTATGTAACCTTGACTCCGTCCTTTTGCCTGTCTGCTTTTCTACCTGTTCAGGCTAAAGTCTTCTTGGCAATGCCAGCCTGTTAATATATTTGCACAATTCCTAGTACAAAAGTGACTTAAAAACAGATGGAGCCTCTAGCCAACAATAATATAAATAATAACAGGTCTATTTTTTGATGCATATGCATCAAACAGGGCCATAACATAAAGATTTGTAATAAAATAATGAAAAAAATTTGAAATACTGTTGGTAATAAAACATGTCTTCAAGTTTCCTCTATTACACTACATGTATATGTGTGATGATGAATACGTGCTTGTGTCTCAAACATAACAGATCCAAATTCAATTTTGCATATTGTATCAAAGCAAGCACAATCACAGTAACCATTAATTTCTAAGCATTTTCATTTTTTTTTTTTTTAATGAACTTCCCTTGAGGACATTCTTACTATTGAGCATTTATTTATTATAAGCAACAAAAGAAATTCTGAATGTTCCAGCTGTGGCAAAGAAATACACTTTGATAAGCATACAGTACCAAGGATGAAAATAACAACACAGGCAAGTAATTAAAAGCTTTGGAATTTAAGGATGAAATTATCCACTAACATTTCTCTGCAGAATTTAGTGTGGTTATGGTAGAGATTTAGGACCTCAGAAAAAGAGGGTTCTTGGGAATGTTTAACCTTATTTTCCCATTCAATAGATGAATTTCATTTCTTCTATCTTAGGCAAAAAGACACTTGACTAATATGAAATCTCAGCCTACCCAGTTTGGAAGACTGAAAAAAATAAATTATGTAGAAAAAAAGAGTTTTGTTTGTTTGTTTTCACATTTATACACATGGTGGGAAGTTTAAAAACATCATCACGCAGCAGCTTCCCACAGAGGCAGTCTACATTATGAACAAGATCATTCATTTTTTGCTAGATGAGGATGCTTAAGCAAGTTGCCCTGGAGAAAAAACTTCATGTGAACCAGTTATAAATGCTGATTATTTTATTTACGTTTTCACCTCACGGTGACTTCGAGATTTTGTACATCCTTAACCTGTGGTAGAAGAAGCTAATCTATTTGACATATGGATATGGGATAAGAAGACAGTGTTGTAGCACACTGTACTTTCAAGCAGAACTGTGTATGGCAGTATCAGTCAGCTGAAAGTTTGATTGTGCATTAAATCAGCGCAAAATAATTTATTTTCCATATTATTGACAAGAATAATTAGAGTTTAAAAAACTGTTTAAATTTTGCATGAATCTGTATTTTTTTTTAAAAAATGTGATTACTCCATATATACAGATTCATGTCTTAAGATTTCTTATACTAGCTTACCTCTGATAAATGTCTTTTCAGTTGCTTTTTATTCTCCATTGAAAGAATCACAGATATTTTTCATTTTTCATTTCCCTACGGGTGTTAAATGTTATGGAATGGAAGACAGCAGTGGAAAACTTGTTGTTCATTCCAGCATGGTAAGACTTAAAAGCCCTCATGAGAAATAACGCAAATTTATCCCTCTCTTGATTATTCACTCTGGGTCACAATAGTGCAACTATTACTTTATCGATGTAAAATCTGGGTGTTTTATGCAAAGACTTTTTGGGTTTCTTTAGGGTTTTGGGGTGTGGTCTTTTCTCCAAAAATCTATCAGCTTTAAGATGAAAATGTTTTCAGTTGGTAGAAGCTAAAAAAAGTGAGCCCCTGTTTACACGCACTAGGCAAATGCTTGTGTGTCAATATCAAATTTGGCACGAATTGCGGCAGTTTCAGGAGCATCACTGGAGGAGGGTAATTCAGCTGTTGATTGGGAAATATTTCTCTTCTCTCAGCAAAGTATAGGGAAAAGCAAAAAAAGTACTTTTTGGAATAAGGCTTAGGTGCATCAAGGCTGGTATTTCGAATAAATAAAATGCAGATAATATAACAGCTCCATCAGCAAAATGGAGTAGGTGATAGAAGGCCCGGACGTTGGAGGCAATGAGTTTGTGCTCAAAATGACAAAAGTGCCAGTAAGGCTTATTTGCAGCACATGGTTGTGAAGGGAGCAGCAGCAGTTGATGTGAAATTATATGAAAATATATGTGAGAATTTTTAGCAAATTCTTTGGGGCATTTGCCCAAGTTTAGTCACAGCTCAAAATCTTTACTCCCGCCTTATTTATTTAAAGCTGTGATGGAAACTCAAAGTGACAGCGCTGTCAACACACTTAGACATAATGCCACAGAGTACTGTGCTTCCGGGCCAGCAAACAAAACATGAGTTTCCAAGTGAAAAGGCATAAAAATAGGGAAATAATACAACTGTATGTTATGTATCATCACCATATAATGCTATAAAGTGGAATAGCATATTTCCTAACAAATGCAAGGGCAGAAGTGCATGTGTAGGGAGGTTCAGTTCATAGTAGTGCTATGATCAGGAGCCTAATTTTTTTATCTCTAAATTTGCATGATGATGAGGTTGAATAGTAGCATTAGCTTGCTATTAGTCTGAATGTTTCGTTAAAAAGAAGAAAGTAATTTCTTCCTTCTTTCATATATACATACACAAAACAAAGCGAGAAAACCATAAAGGAAAGACCTAGTGTGTAAGAAAAAAGCAAGCAAGGGAAGATGAAAAGGCTTTGAAATTATATTTAATGCCATACTATCTCTGGTCCCACGTAATAACTCCATTAAACTCAGCAACTGAGAGGATGCAAAGAAGTTTCTCTCTTTCTTTTCTGTTCCCATTCAGAACTTTTGCATTTTTCCAGGGCTGCTATCAAGCATTAGCATGTAGATCTACCTACAGATGAAGCAGCACCTTCGTTTCACTGCTTCATGTGAAATCTCAGGAGGAGACTGTGAAAGGAATGAACAGGGTCATGCAAATCATCATTTTTCCTCCTTCCACTTGCTTCAGTGAAGGCTTCGAAAAGGCTCCAAAGCACACTTTTGATGACTGGAAGTGTTGATGTGAACGAGGATGGGTACCAACAAAGAAATTCCATGGAATGAACACAGCACATCTGGCTGTGGTCAAAAGCTATGGCCTTTAGACTTTACTCAGGCATGTTTCTCATGGACAATAATAGTAAAACTTCATGAACCAAGTCAGAGTAGGCTGAAGCCTTTTTATGCACAACATAGAATTTCATTAGATAATGACAGCGATTCAAGATAATCTTAGTGACACAAATATATAGATAGCACTGTCTCTTCAAGACCTATACACGGGTTCTATAAAATCTCCCAGGGTCTTTTGATATAAGAAGACTTGTTAGCTTGAGTGATGTAAGACATGATCTCTAGGAGTCAATTGTCTGGAAAGAGAAGCATATAAGGACTAACTTGAAAATTTTGTGTTTTTTCCATAAGAACACATCTATCTCTACCAAAACCCACAAAAGAGATTTATACCCATAAGGACACAAAAAACCTCAGTGTTATTGTCACAGAAAATCTTGTTTAACTATTTGAAATCATAAAGTTTTCTTCTTAGTGCAATTGATGCATAACTATTGTTAATCCTTCTCTCTAAATTAGAGAGATATGGATTTGATGAATGCACGGTACGGCAGATAAGAAACTGGTTGGATGGTTGTATTCAAAGATGGTTGTATGGTCAATAGCTTGAAGTAGAGATGGAGATCCATGGCAAGTGGTGTCCCTCAGGGGTCTGTACTGGGAGTGGTGTTGTTTAATATCTTTATCAATGATATTGACAGTGAGATGGAGGGCACCCTCAGCAGCTTTGCAGGTGACACAAAGCTGAGTGGTGTCGTTACCACATCAGAAGGACAGGATGTCATCCAGAGGGACCTGGACAGGCTGGAGAAGTGTGACTCTGAGAACCTCATGAGGTTCAACAAGACCAAGTGTAAGGTCCTGCACCTGGGTCAGGGCAATCCCCATTTTCAGTACATGATGGGGGATGATGTGATTGAGAGCAGCCCTGCAGAGAAGGACTTGGGGGTGCTGGTGGATGAGAAGCTCGACATGAGCCGGCAACATGAGCTCACAGCCCAGAAGGCCAACTGTGTCCTGAGTTGCATCAAAAGTAGCGTGGCCAGCAGGGCGAAAGAAGGGATTCTGCCCCTCTATTCCTCTCTTGTGAGACCTCATCTGGAATATTGTGTCCAGTTCTGTAATCCTCAACAAGGATATGCAGCTGTTGCAACAGATCCAGAGGAGGGCTACAAACATGATTGGAGGGCTGGAGCACCTTCTCTACGAGGACAGACTGAGAGAGTTGGGCCTGTTCAGCCTGGAGAAGAGAAGGCTCCAAGGAGACCTTATAGCGACCTTTCAGCACCTGAAGGGGCTACAATAAAACTGGAGAGGGGCTGTTCATAGAGGCTTGTGGGGATAGGACCAGGGGGAACAGGTACAAACTGGAGAGGGGCAGATTTAGACTGGACATTAGGAAGAATTTCTTCACCATGAGAGTTGTGAGACACTGGCACAGGTTGCCAAGAGAAATCATGGCTGCCCCATTCTTGGCGGTATTCAAGGCCAGATTGGATGGGGCCTTGGGCAGCCTGATCCAGTGGGATGTCCCTGCCCATGGCAGGGGGTTGGAACTAGATGATCTTTAAGGTCCCTTCCAACCTAAGCTATTCTAAGATTCTATGATTCTATAGTTCTATGCTTCTACTAAAATAATTGTTATTATTTTTAATAAGTACACAAGAAGGGCCTTTAAAAAAAAAAAAAAAACCCACAGGATACTGAAGTGCCAGGAGTTAAGGCCAAACCAAAATGACACAGAGAAGGAGACTCAAATTAAGGAGCTTCGTGTTTAAATGGAAATGTTGATCTGGGTGTATTGGGAGAATTGCAGAAACAGAATATGTTGTCATACAGAGCACTAAAATTGCCATGCAGAGTCTGCTGGTGAGTCGCCAAAGAAAGAGTGAAACGTTTTTTTTTGCTTCCTGCATCATCTCCCTCAATGACATAAGCTAAGGCAGCAGAAACCCTTTGTTGGCGTCATTGCATCCACTACAAAGATCTTTCAGCATGGTAGTGTCAACAAAGTGACACAAATACATTGGCCAACAGTGCAGATTAAGCTTTAGAAACCTGGTGATGAACATATTCTAAAAAACATAACTTTTCTTCCTATGAAGACTGAGAAAGAAGCAATAAACTGTGCAAGTGAAAAGCACTGAGATCTTACTGACAGTGCCCTGTGAAGTTTCTCCCAATCTTATTTGCTCGTTTCTAATAACCGAAAGATGAAAATTTCTACAGATGTACCTTAGATACAAAACAAGAATAGACTGTGATTTTATTAAAAACCTAAATATTCTACTGTTAGCTTTCAAAGAAATCCCTAAACAACCAAATATAAACCCATAAACAAATAGCACCACCTTAGATAGTTTTCCAAAATCTAGCTAATTCTTTTGGCTCTGAGGCAGTTACGAAGACTCAATGAATTTTTATACTTTAATGATGAATGAGGCCCCATACATCATCAACAGCTCACTCACTATGGTGTCAGGGGCTATTTGCAACAGTCAGTGATCAGAATGCTTAGCTGTGTTACATGAGACAAGAATTTTGCTTGTAATAGCACATTACATCCTTCCTGCTCCATGTTTTATGTTGTTTCTGCAACTTTGCACAGCTGAAGTAAATGAAACAGATTTAGGACTGAATGGTACTGTGAAACTGAAGTCTGAAAAAGTTAAGGTTAATCTCTGAGCTTTCTTAGTGCTTCTTAGTTCATGGCTCCAACTGAAATTCTTATTTGGGAATCAAACTTCTCTACAAATTCTACTACCTCTCTTACTGAGAATGTGAGCTTAAGTCCTGCCTGTATATCTTGCTGTTATGCTTTCAGGTAACATCAATTAGTAGAGATAAGACGTCCTCAGAGTTTCATTGGTTCACACAAATTGAGGATATATTCCTACAATTTTTGAAGCAAGGTATTTGCAGATTATTTTAATGAGAGTTATGACTATATAATGTAGTGGAAGCTCCAGCATTTTAATGTGAGCTCTTAATGATACTTCAATAATTTATTTTCACTGTTTTGCTTAGATTTTTTTTGTGGGTATACAACATTGCTGTTCTTTATCTAGAATCCTTATGTCTTTAATAATAACTAAGTAAGTATCATTTGTCATTAACGCAGATTTTCAAAACCACACAAAATTGAAAACACCTCAAAAGGTTTTAAAGCTTCTGCTGATTCCATTCTTGCTTTCTTTTCATCTCCTCTCCAAGGATTTATCAATATTTTAGGATGGAATTCACCTCACTAAAGTGCAATCATTTAAAAACCTGGTGTGTAAAATAATAATCTAGTCTGCTTTCAAGGAGACACTGCCACTTTCAGAAAGAACTAAGATATTTTACAGTTATTTGCCATTAGGAACTGGACCTACTCCTAGCTATTGGCTGAGGAAGAAGGCTAACTTACAGGCTTAGACTCCGCACTGGATTTTCAGGATACTATAGCTTGATTAATAAATCCCATTCATTCAATTTATAAGGGTTCACAGAAGCATAGAAGTTTTTCTTTTTTCTTCTCTCCACATTCAGCACAAGACATGTTAGTACCTACAGTGCCTTAGAAGAAAACACATCTTTTACACAAAAGATGCAATGCCTTTGCACTTCTGTGCTATAGGAAGAGGGAAGTTGAGCTCAAAAAGCCTACTGATGTCCTATGATCCTGCAATAGCAGTTTTTGCCAGCTGATGTTAAGAAGTGGACTACATTTCACATCAGAAAGAAGAGGAGTCTTCTTTTAATTCTGCAGTGTGTGCTAAACTGACCTGAGGGAAAATTCCTACTAGTAAGATATAAAATCAGGAAGTCTAGTTGTATAATAAAACCAGAGCAATGCAATTTGTTCCAGGGCCACTGTTGTGCATATAGCTCACTGGGCAGTGAGGCCTTATTCTTCATTGTGGATCATTGCTGTGATGCAAATAAGAAATAAAAGCAATAAAAACACCACAAAAGGCAGAAGAATAACAAGTGTCTTAAAGCTCATCAGATTAATAATGCAAGGAGTGATTTCAGGAAAGGAAATTAAGCTGTTAAAGCAAAATACTATCACCTCTGTCTCAGAAAATACTCCCTACAATTGTGATGGTAGTTTTGCTTTAGTAGGGGATGTTGGAATCAAACTGTGAGTGAATACTGGAAGTGTGTGCTAAGTAGCAGGCAAGGTTTAAAATGCAAACCATCTGTGGGGAGAAAGAGTTGAGGAAAAGAAGAATACTACTTTGGTTCCTGTTCTCCCAGTTCAGACTTGTATCCCTGGTAGTTCAAAAGTGGGAGATGACAGATGACTAGCAAGCAGATAAGACTAACGTGGGATCTGTGTCAAAGTGTGGGCAGATTGTAGACTACCTGCCACTATAGGATATGTATAGTGACTGTCAATGTGAACAAATTGGGCCTTCCATCTTGAAGCCTTTCAATATTTAAGCGTAAGATACTAATTTTCTGGGTCTTGGGCATTTTCTTGTGTTTCAGTAGCTGCCTTGGCTAGGAAGGCAGCATCAGCTCTACACTAACAGAACTTTAGAAAGCTTAGCAAACTCTGTGGCAAAACCCCTCTTGTTTTGTATGGCCACCTGGACTTTGATGGTGATCACATTTTCACCGCAGGCCTGAGAGATTATATTCATCATGAAAGTGCTTTCATCACAATAAGAGCTGCACGTAGTTCATCTCAATTCCTAGTAAGGTTTGCTGTCTTAAGCTCAGCATTTTATTAACATAACTATGTGGTCCGCTGGCTGGAACGATTTATGTCTGACCAGTTCAGGAAGTGCCTCGTTCCATGAACAGGAATGTTTCTAAATGCCTAAGTCATATTAGTTGCATATTGGGTATCAATATGCTGGTTTGGATCTGGCTGTAAATAGATAACTCAAGGTTACACACTAGCCAAAGCTGAGAAGTGTCTTCCCCTTCTCCATGTCCAGCCCTAGGCTATACTCTGATCTGTTAGTGGGTTATGCATATTCATCTTTTTCATAGCCTCAGGAACCAGGACCTTGTACAAGGTTTCAGACATAGACACAAGTCTTCTCTTGGTGGAAAGTATCATAAAGCAATAGAGCAGAAAAGTAGGCTATATGTTAAAAAGAGGATGAAGCCAAGGGAGGCACTGAAATATCTCTCAAGGACCTCCACTGAGCTTGAAAGCTGTTTCTTCTGCAGATCTTCTTGCCTGCAGATATGTTGTTCACCCTTTGAAGGATGAATTCTCCCTCCAGCGCAGAAAGATTGGTGGTATGGAGAAGGTATGACTTTCTCCTTGCAGCACCTTTGTTCAGTCCGTAATCCAGTGGGTCTGTACTCCCATCAGCCTATGGAAATACTGTAAAAATAGCTAGTTGCACCAGGATCCTGAAAGGGCCTTATTTTTGCCAAAAGCATTTCCTTTGAGCATATATTAAAACACCATGAGCAAAGCCTAAGCTCTGCATACGTGTAGCCCCACAGTCTTAATGTAATTTGCAACTCAGTTTTCCAAATACATTTCCTTTCCTTCTACTCTTCTTCACAAAGATTTATTATTTTCTTTGGATTTTTCGTGTTAATACAACAGCATATGCCACAACAGGGTGAATGCATTATCTGAGTCACCAATACAAATTTCATTCATCAAAACACCAGCTACAGACCACAGATCCTGTCTTCACAGATTACAATGCAAACCTTAATGGAGGTGTTATTCATGTGTCCTGTTATTATGATGATAGAACAGAAGATGTGTATTCTTTAAAAATTGAAGTACACATTCCCATCCATAGTAAAGCCTCTCTGAATATAGGCTATAATATGCAAATAGGAAGTTGTTACTCAAACTATTTCTAAAAGGTGAAAGGATTTCTCCTGTTCTTTGAGTACATGATTTGACAAAAAAACTTTAACTTTCAGAACACCCATTTTTGATTGAGAAAACTTTCCTAGAGTGCTTGTACAGATAGGCAGCATAGACATTTTACAGTAAAAACTCTGTTTCTCAGTTTAATTTCTGCACGAAATAGGTGGGCAAAATCCTAAAATGCCTTCTGCAGAGTCTGGCTGAGTCTTCATGAAGCTTGTCAAATCTTGCTATATAGCATTTCAGTCAGAGCCGCCTAATTTGGAGTCAGTTTGGTAAATCTTTTAAAATAGGACTGATCCTCTGCTGGAAGAAGTTATGGATGTGATGATGATGTATAACAGAAACAATATCTTCAGTGATTTTGTATCATTCTCATTAGAGAGCTGCCAAAACCTACAGATAACAGAGCCAACTCATAAGCAAGCATTAGCTTTGTTGTTCCGATACCACAAAGACACTCTGGCAGCTCTCTTACAATGCTAGGCTCTGGCAGAAAAAAATACTGCAGGAAGCTTCTTTAAAACAGAAACAATCTCCTCCTTTTCATCTCAGACCTATAGTTTTTCTCACTCCTACTGATGATTATAAGCAAATTACAGATGAGGAAAATCGACTACTACTGATTCATACAAGGAACCAATGTCTATGATACAAACATAAAGGATGACTATTCATTTGATTAACTTGACTTCACTTGCTTTTTTTTTTTTTTGACTGAACAGTTCTCTAGACAGAGATTCTTTATGCTCTTGTTTTCACACAAGACCTAACACAATCCACTTAAAATCTTGAGTAAGGATTTGCAAACTAAAGCAATACCAGCAATGGTTGTATCCTGCCATTCCACACAAGAAAAAAACATAGCAAAATAAGGCAGTCACACTCCTCTCTTGAAGTAATGAGAAGAGTCCTAGTCCTAGAGGGTCAGAGGGGAAGAGATTTTGGGGCAGGAGAGGCTGTAATTAGCCAGAAACTGAAATAACACTTGACCTTCAGAATCACTTTTTGTTATAGAAAATTGTTGCTATCTGTAGAAACAAAACCCATCCAGAGTAGATTAAGAAAGTCCATTAATTTCTTTCATTCATTTTAGGGCTCAGGGGACTCGAGAATTAGGGAATTCTTTTTTTCTCTCTTGAATGCTGCCATCCCCCTAAGCCCTAGGGATGTTTCTAACAGGGAGAACTAAAGTCTACACGAAGTGTTTTGGACAATGCTTCCCATTTATATGCTCCAAATTGCAAACATTCAGCACCGTAACTTCCTCCCTCCGAGTACTAAATCATTATGATGTTACAGCTGCAGAATGGTACTGACTGATGGATATGTAAGGAGTTAATACCGATTCCTGAAGGAAATAGGTAGCTATGTTACTAACCAGAACACTGAAACAGTCTTCATTCTCCCTGTGACCCTACACTGCCAGCTGCAAGCCTTTTGAAGGCACAGGTTATTACATGCCACTTGAGGAATGCTGTAGCTCCCCTCCATTATTCTGATGAGGGGTTTTTGTATTTTCTTTTTTGCCAGAGCACTACAGCTTTTCCTGAGAACAAGTCACCAGGAGGGAGCTTTTTAATCTGTCACTCAAAGACTCAAATACGCAAGGACCTGTATAACAGGGTTTGTGGGATCTGGGGAAGATTGAGTTTTTCAGTCAAGACTTGAAGGTGTGACCTCCTGATTTAGAAGACAGAGTGCTACTTCTAGAGTTTACCACGTCCACCGTCCTCCCCATCTGTTTTTGTCAAGCTCAAGAATTGTGCTGCCAGTGGAAAAGGCTGCAGTTCTTAATGAAATCAGAAGTGCTGGGAATTAAATCTGTGGTTTCTGAAAGATCATCAGCATGCTGTTTTAACCCCTTTTTCTTTCCTTTTTCAGATTCAGACCTTTTGTTTTAAAAAACTTTGAGACATTTGCTTTTTTGTTTTTGCAATTAATTTGTAGTAATTTTTTACTGCAATGATCATTAGCATTGCAAGATTTTTTTTTTTTTTATTACTGTTCTTTGTTATAATGTCAGACAGAAGCATAAAACAGACAAGCAGACAGATATATAGCTCAGGAAAAAAACTCAGCAAACCACAGGAGAGAAGTATGGAGGGAAGACAGATACTGATTTTGTTGTATTAAATCTGAAAACAAACCTATGGAATTGGAGCAGATCAGATTTTCAGCTGATAAAGATGGGTTTCACCCCATGGCAGAGGATTCATCACTCGATTTACCTCTAGATTTGCTTCCAGCAGAAGTAAGAGTCTGAAGTCTCCAGGCTTCAGGCTCTGGAGCTGAGAATAGGAAAAGTCATACCCTGAAAAGATGTCACCCTCTATGGAAGTAAAGCTGTCCATAGAACCAGAGGCATAGGGTTATTCTTCACTGAGGAATTTAAAAATCCTTTCTAAAGATGCGTGGTTTTCTGATCATCCTCTTGTTCCTCTTTTATTTGCTTGGTTGGTTTGCTACTTGGTTGTTTTTTGGTTTCTTTGGGGTTTTTTTTTTGAGATTAAGTTTATATTTCTGGCTGCCATAATTGTTCTTTGGATGGCTTCAAATAACTAAATTCTGTATCATCCAATTTCTCCTTCTCCAAAATAATGAGTGATCCTGAGCATCTTCGTAAGATTTATTGCTATTAGGATTTATTTTGAATTAGATGTTTGGGTGTTGTTCTTACACTCATTATTGTTAATACTTATTACTGTTATTATTGTTAATATTTTGTTTCTAGAAATAGAAACAAAAGAGGTGAAAACAGCTTAATACATAGACCACTGTGCTGGGATCTACAACTTCCAATGGAAAAACTAGCCTGAAAGATAACCTTGCCACAAACAAAGTAAAAATGAGAGCACCAAGAAACTCAATAGCCTGCTTCACTGATAACAAGGCTTTCAAATACACCAATCCAGATTCTGTTCTCAGCGAGATGACTGTACATCTGAGGGGTCCTGCTGAGGTCTGGAGGACTGCAGGGAATCTATGGAAAATCAGAATTTGGCCTTTCGGTACTTGAAGTAAACATGCTCACTCTAAATGGCCTGATACATGTTGGTGCTCAGTGTGCTACACATAGAAAGAAAATGAAGAGACACACACATGATAATTAAAACTGCAGATGTGACTTGGCAGCTAGATTAAATAACACCTCTGGAAAGTGGGGGAGCAGCCAGGTATAAAAGAAGAAAGCTTCTCAATTAAATAGCTTAGAGGGTTGTTGCTGATCTAATTTCTAGAAGCAGAACCAATAACCTTCTCTTTCTGGTTGATACTGGTCAGTTAAATACTGACCCATACCTACTCCCTAGTGCAGTTTGACTTTTTCTCCACAGAGTTTACCCAGGAACACAGGCAGATATTTAAGGAGATATCTTAAGTATTCCTATTTTATCCTCTTTGGGTGAAAATACAGCAGACAAGGCACATTTGGGATTGAGGCTATCAGAACCTCTCATTTTCAGCCTTTTTTAGTTGCAGAGTGAGTATGGAAAGCCTAAGTTACGGACAGAGCAATAGTCAGCAATGCAAATGGAAAACACATGGGTCAAGGCTATGCATGCTAAAGCCAGCTCTTGACAGTGCTTTTAATCTCACAAGCAAAATCAGTCCTATTTCCACTCGACCTGGGTAGCTGGCTTGCAAGAGAATTGTGCTGCCACAAAAACATGCATGAAACTTTTCTTCTGGGTTATGGGAGTTGCTGAGAATTTAAATAATTCATATCATTCCTAAGGAAGCAAACAAACAACACATAAAGAGAACCACAAACTGAAAACTGAAAATAAAATAAAGCTAAGCCTCTCAGCCTGGCTTATCATTGCTAAAGACAACGTCTCCTGTGGCTGCTATTCCTACAATAGCTGCTGTGTGGCATTGCTCCCCTTCGTATGAAAAGAAGCAGTGTGCAATGCCAGTGAGTCAACAGCCTTCACTGTAGCACTTGAAGACAGTCCTATTCCCTGTCCTCATAACAAACTGTTCTAATTGTTATGTTGACTATTACGGCTAAAATTGCAATGCTTTGCTGTTAAAGAATTTTTTTCTATATTTCTGTAAAGCTACAGGGAGCAAAAAAAGTGCCTTTTACAAATTATTATTATTTAAGAAAAAAAGAAATGCCTTGAAAAATAATCTGCTGCATATGAAATCTATTATGAAATATATTTCAATTAAAAGGGTACATAATTTCTATGCATAAGCTTTTCTTCTGTCAAGTTTATATTTTTGTTGTCTTGTCATAATGCCCTGAAGTAAGCACTTCTGAATTTTAAACTTTAACATTTATCTTAGCAATCATGCTGTGAAGATAAATATCCCTTGAGGAAGATACACAATTGGATCTTGTGTACTAGTAAGCTAGGCTTTTTACAGGTTATTACTGCAATAGGAAGCACAAGGGTTTGATAACAACAATTAGCATTTAGAGATGTGCTGTTTCTATTCAGTATATTGTACATGCACCAGTTAACTAAAGCCATGAGATGGTTGTGATTCTGAAGCTCAGTTCTGGGAACATTGGAAGCATTTGGGTAACATAAAAGGGTAATAAACCCATTGCAAAATCTTCACTAAAAATTTCTTCTAGTGCTGAACTTTCTGTACGTGTCTTTTTCTCATGTCTCTTCTAGCACAGGAGACATGGAAGCAGTATGACTGACAACAGCTACGGTAAATCCTTACTTTACAGCTACAGTAACAATTCCTGAAGTGGAGCGCACGGTTCAGCTTTTCACCAGTTTAAACAGTTCCTGCACACCTTTGCAAGGTAAGCGTGAACCAGAAGGGAGAACAGGAAAATTAACATATTTTGTGAACAGGCTGCTTTTTAGCTGGCTCAGTTCTTTGATCTGCTTTACCGAGTGTCCATGTAAAAATGTTCGGGGCCAGCACAACCTGAGGAACAAATTGAGGAGAAAATGTCTTGGGACAGCAACAGAGTCGTGTGCACAGTCACGTAAGTTAATATTCAGCTACCACACCCCTTCATTTTAGGGTGCTAATTAGATTAGGTCTTTAACTTAAATCAGAGTATGGTTGCCTTTAAGCCAACGTAGGATTACACTGCTGTGAAAGGGGACAGCTGTCCTCTGCGCCACAGCACCAGCATTCAGATGGCCTTGTGTTTAGCCAGACCTTACTGAAGATAATCCAGAAAAAAATGATTAGAAGAAGCGCGAGTGCATGGGGAGGAGATATTAATGCCTGATTCAGAACAGAATGAAATGGGTGTTCATGCCCTCTTGACATCTGTATAGACATAGATCAGCAGAAACTGATGGTGAAACTGCAGCTATAGACTTTCTTTGGGCTGGCCTTTGAAGGAGTCTCTCCCACTTTGCTGACCATAGAAAAAGTATATGGATATTAGACCACCAAAATAGGCATTAAATTAACTTTTGAATAAAATTTAGAAGCAATAAGGGCCTCTAACACAGTGCACAAAGTCCTAGAAATATAACTGGCTTCCCAGGACATACTTCTCATCATTCTCTGCAAGAAAATCTCTTTTGAGAATGGTCCTGATACTTCTTTGACTTACATGGGAGCAATCTGTCCCCCTAATGTGGACACAAATCCTGTGACAAATGAGAGGGTGATCACTCAGCCAGGAAGCAAGAGAGTCGGGAACCAGTCCCAGTCTCTTCTTGCTGTCTGCTCTCACTCCCAAGTTGCCTGCCAGCCTGCAAGAAGCCGCTGAAGTGGTGTTTTTTTTAATCTCTACAGTAAGAACTCGTTGTCTTGCATAGTCTTATCGATTTCAGTGCTGACTATAGTTCTTGTTTTGTAACCTGAACCCTTGAACAACTTATACTCTACTCTGCCAAGTAGTATGAAAGCTGAGCAGATATTAGGACCCCATAACATTTCAGATAGTGTTATAGCCTTTGTCCTGTGGTGTTTTTTATTGCCTTTAGACTTCATAAGAGGTGAGAATCCATATCTATGGTTCTTAAGTTTGCCAATAAAAGTTCAAGTGCCTTTTTTTTTTTTTCAACCTGATTCCTGCCTTCCTACAGAAACAAAACCTTCGTGAGCCTTATCATTCTGTCTGACTTTATTTTCCCTTTCCCTGCCAAACTTTTGGAGCTGTTCGCCAGTTTCAACTAACTGTGGGAAATAAAAATTTGTATTTAACTCATTAAGCTTTTTTAGAACTACTGAAATTTTTTTAGGGGATCAGTTCCCTAAACAGTGTGTCCTACCAGGCAGAACAACCTTCCATGGACATGCTGTCTCAGGAATTGGTTAATTGTCATGAGGTGTTAGAGTGCATCAATGACCAAGCACATAGCTTGGGAATCTCTTCTACATACAGGGATCTTGCACTGTCTTGTAGAGATATTTAAGGGATGTAGAGGACAGGGGGAATTTTCTGGGACACTAATCTGACTTTCAGGGCAATGGGATAGTTGTTAAAAGCGGTACTTATGCAGATTTTTTTTTTTTTCTAATGGAACTCGGATTCATTTCCTTTATAATTCCTGTTGATTGCTGTCCTAATTCTGACAATCTTGGTTTTATTTAACAAATTTAGAGACAGGGCCCCAGTCTGCTTTTTGATGCATTGGAAGCAACCACCTGTCCTCAGTATTTGAGACATTCTTTTCCTCTCTCCAGGCACGTCTGAGGAAACAGAAAAAGACCTTAGGACTTGCCAGAACCGTGGTTCATCTCCTCCCATTGCTCAGCTGAGCCAGTGGGTATAAGTATAGTGTGCTAAGATTGTGTTATGCATCTGGCCAGTTGCTCAGCTCAGACTATTCAGAGCAAATTTCCTGAAACCCTATTGGCAACTAGAAAATAACTTGCCAGTATATATATATACATACGTATCCAGGTACAGAAGGTTTGAGTTTCCTTTTGTAAAGGTAAGAAAAAGCTGCCCTGATCAATATAGATTGAGAGTTCAGGGCAGTCTTATTTGCTTGCTGGTATTACCTTAGTGTCTATTTGTAATTACAACCATTAGTAGCAATTCTTAAAGAAATTTACCAAAATGCAGTCCTTTCAGGACTTTTTTGTGCCCATATTGTTTTTCTTCTGTGTCTCTCCTTGTGACATCTCCAAGGCAGATTAGACTGACACTTGTGATCACTGTTACCATCTCTTTAGCTTTATAGCATTGTCCTAAACAATCCTGAATTTCAGCCGAGTGTGCTTTCTATAGAATCTCACCACTAGAGAATCCCTCAGGCACAGAGCAGATCCCACCCCTTACTGGGACACCTCACTACTACCACCTGAGTATTCCCTGTCAGGAGATTTGTATTGCTCCAAACTCATTCATGCACTAAGGAAGAAAAGAACTAAAAGAAAAAAAAAATAAATACATACAAAAAAATGACTCATATATAGTGTAAAACAAAGTAATTCTACTCAAGTCAATACAGCTATACTGATATTTGGTCAATGAGAATTCAGCTTAAAATTTCTATCTGTAGAAACAGCTGTGCTTTAGCTTTACCTGCAGTTTTCTCAGAGCACCAGTATTTTAAGCGTGCAACAAAACAGCAAACCACGGTGTATCTATTGCTTCCTTTTTTAGCTGGTTGCTTATTTTAGATAGGAAGAAATCTGTTCTTTTCAAAATATAATGGAAAAGATTACTAACCACGAAATATATAGCAGCTGGAGGTGTCGGTTGTAATGCAACACACAGATCAAAATAAAAAAAAAAAAAATTTTAACCTGTTCTAGTGTATTACCAAAATAAATTAAGAAACCATACATAAGTAGCAATGCATTTGTTCTATATATGCTCTCTGCTTTCAGGTATTTTGATCACTTAGGATATAAGAAAAAAATCTGATTAATGCATAAAAAGAAAAGGATTCATTTTGCAACTGTAAACTAATCGGCTCCAAATCTCTGCAGGCTGTAGGGCACACCACTGAGCTGAAGTCATGTTGAAGGAACAGCTTAAAATGACTCACAGTCCCGTGTTTCTGGGAAGATTAGATATTTGGAAGGAGAGGGAGAAATAAGAGCTGTTTGGGAAGTTTTGTCTTTCTTTCCCTAAACCAGAAAGGAACAGCTTCAAACGCTACAAGCATCCTGTTTGAAAAGGTGACTTCAGAGTGCAGCTACCTGGATTTATTTTCCCAGACATGGAAAGTGGCACTAGGTGGGCTGTGTGATTTCTGAACAGTTGTGCTCTTTATTTGTGAAATGCTTTGAGATTTACTATTTCAAGCCGCTGATGTAAACGAGAAGACTTAGCAAAATTAAGACAGACAAATAAGTTTTCTATAGGATTTTTAAACCAATCTGAACAATTCTATTTGCAAGGGTGTTATTCTCCCTTCAGATTTATCATACAATGTGAAAATTCTACATTAGGGGTAGCATCCTTTATTAAATTAAGTGGCTATTTAGAGTAATTTCTATAGAATCAAATTTAATTTCTATAAACCTCTATAGGTTTCAACTCTTTTCCATTCTGTAGGATTTCTCCATAGGGACAATTATTAGTGGCTGCAGGATTTGATTCACAGCAAACTTGTTTTGTAGAATGGAGAAATGGCTTCACTATGAAAGATTTCAGTGTAAAGCACTGTCTGCTTTCGCAGGCAACAGCCCTAGGCTGATGCAACTCCTTCAGCCAAACTTGGGCTGTATATATCTACATCTACAGCGGTGATGTAAAGCTACACACGGGGCTCAGTGACACTTTACCCCAGTGACATTTTGAGGGTTCAGCCGCCAGGCAGCCCACTTATTTTTTTTTATTTTTTTATTTTTGAGGTAGATTCGTACAGCCACCGGCTGAATTGGAAATCAGGCTGCTTCTAGTGAGTAACTCAGGTATAAAAGCAGAGGTTTTTTTTGTTTTGTTTTGTTTTGGTTTTTTTTTTTTTTTCCAAGAGGGAAATGGCTCCTTAATCTGCCATTTGCTGGAAGTCGGTAGTTTCTCAGCACCAAGTTACATCCTATCAATCTGCCTCTGATTGTGCAGTTCTTATTGCCCTCCCCATTACCCAACTGCTTGTGAACTGTTTGAGGCTGCATTTTATGAGGCACCAATATACACAGTTTCTGCCAAACCCAGTTCAGGACAATGTGAAGAGGAGAAGCAACTCAGCCAGAAGAAATAGTTCCTCTACCCTGGCTCAAATGACTACCTAGACAGAAAAAAAAACAGATTCACAATCTCTCTTAAACACTGAATCACACTCTTGTGCCTAAAGTACTTTGCAAACACATGTTCCCAGTTGCTTTCCCAGCACGCTGTGGCCCTTTGAATCAACAGCAAGGAGAAGCAGCACAGACCGTGGGTTTCATTTTGCCAGCAGCCTGCAGCATTAAGAGCGTGCAAGTCATACACACCTTAAGTTTTAACGGTTGCCATGGCGATGAAAGGAGGCATTACAAAATGCGCAAGCTGTTGAACATGTTGCTGGAGCTGAGAGTAAGAGCTAAGAATAAACTTTCGGCTAATTCTCCGTAACGGCGCGCTCCAAGCAGCTGCTGCTCGGCCAGCTTTACATCCCAGTCAAGCAGCTCGTTAATACGAGGCAGATTGGAGGAGGAGGATGTCTCTGTTCTGAGAGCTCTCGGGGCCTCGTACCTTGCGACCGTGCGGCTGCTTCCAGCGCGATGGCTGTAAATGAAGGTTTCTAAAGGAAGAAAGGGCTAATTTTGCTATGATTATTGTTATTACTATTTAATTCCTCATTTCCTTGAGGCTGGCAGATAAGATCATGCCAGCTGCCTGAGTGTGAATAACCCTTCTTTATTTTAATACTAACTGCAAAAATCCCCTCGTGACAAAGGCTGTAGTGATCAGCTGCAACAAAAGAAAAGGTGTCCGATATGGAGAAAGGAGCAGGAGTTTTGAAGCAGGGGAAGGATGAATTTCACCCTTCAATGTTTTTTGCAGCTGCTTGTATAAGCTCCTGCCCAGACATAGCCAAGGGGAAACATGCCAGAGGTCTTGGCCACTAACACTGGGGTAAAGAAGGCTTCAGGTTTCTTTTGCAGACAGCATCACTGCTTCCGAAGCATCCTTTCACACAAACATAGGATCCGAATGAGGTTGAACAAGTAAGTAAATGCTCCCTGCTCCCCAGAAAACTGGTCTGAGAGGCATTTTTTTCCTTGTCCATCATTTTCCCCTCAAACATATGTGTCTACACTTGCTGATTTGAGGCAGAATTTTCTTAGTGGCCATGGATACCAAGTCTCTTTTCCTGCCTGTTAAATACCCACTAGATGGCAACATCCCTCGTTCCCTCATCCCAGCACTGCAAGAGCCGAATCCTTCTTGGTGCAGGGGTGTGTGAGGGGGGTGGCAGATAAGACATGGGGATCTTGGATGCTATCGTGTGCTGAGATTTCCTAAGCACAAAGAAGAGCAGATCAGCAGAATATTCATTAGCAAACTTATCCTAGCTTTAAAAAGAAATTTAACTGTCAACAACAAAATGTACATTACCTGTATCTGTTGAGGACATAGAGGGCTATTGCTGAGTGCTTTGCCAGAAGCACTTTCAGGCTTTGTAACTCAGATATACCCCTCCATTAATGATATAAACAATTGCAGTCCCCCATATGATTTTATCTCCATAATCCTTGTCCTCCGTTCTCGCAGACTTTTTCTGTTGTCTTGTTTTTCTCCCAAATATTATCTTTAACTGGTTTTGATTAGAAGCTTTATGTAGCCATAAAGTGCTCGTCACACTTTGAATAGAACGTAGAAAAATAATAGTAAAATATCCAGGTTTCTTTGTGCACAGAATGCATGCAGTGTCCTCCCCCTCAATCTCAAATGTACATGTATATATTCTCGCGCATGCAAACACGTACTTGAAGGCACTAGAAATGCACCTAAAATCACATGGGGAAATAAAATTTGTTGCAGAAGCAGCAGACAGAAAAAAAAAACATGGACTAGAACTTAATAGAAGAAAGAAAAACTTAGATATGCATTTCCAGAATGTCGTAATGATCCACCATTAAAGGGGATCATGGGATAATATTACCAACTGATGTGACAGCTTATCATAAAGTGGGAAAGATCAAGTTTTGAGACTCCTGTATAGGTCAATATATGGCACATTTCTCAGAGATATATCCCCAGACCTATCATGGGCATCTGTTAATGATGCCTTAGGTGAAGAGGCACTTGTAATTCGATGTGGGGAAACAAGCACTCAACTCTATGGCACCCCCAGAGTGGGTTCTGCCTGACAGACTGGTAACCCTCAATCCTCAGGTTTTATTCACCTACTTAGTTTCAAAGGCAGGGTATGTGTTTCACATGAGAAAAATATCCTATCAGTATGTTTGTTTCAAAGACCTGGTGCAGACTGGTTTTGATATTATAGCTATAGACCTTTTCTCCAAAGTACATATGAGGTCCAAAATGAATTCAGCTGTTTAAAAGAGAAGAAAGGAAGGGAGCTTAGGGGAGGTGTGCCACAACCATCTCTAAAGAAAGAGAGGGTGGGAGTTAAATATATGCCCAAAACTATGAGATTCGACTTGTTGGCTTTTGCCTTCAAATACGGTCCTGCTAGAAAGCATGACATTCCTCAGCCTCTCAAAAGGAAAAATGAAAAACCAAACCAAGGAGGGGAGGAATAAGAGGAGTTTTTTTTTTTAATATGGTGAGCTAGACTGTGATTGGCACAGAACAATTTGTGGCCACATTGGCTGGGGCGCTGTAGTAAGAGGAAGACCATCTATATGAAAAATAAAACCCAGAGAAAATATCCTTAGGGCAATAAACACTGGAACTCTTATTTTTCTAATGGTTAAAGCTAATGTAATAAGGAAGCTTATTGCAAGAATTACAAGAAGCAAGAGACTGGTGATGTCTTATCTCATGCAGACTGGTCCCATCTTTAATCAGCAGATGAAATCTGTGCCATGGCAAATCATAGACTTGCAGGAGCACAGGACACTTTGGCAATGGACTCAGACCATTTTCCTCAAGCTATTTAAGAATGGTCACTTAGGACATATGTACACTGAATGGCAAGGGAAATTAACACTGCCACATATTGGTTATCCACACCTACGCCTGAAACGAACATATTTCCAATTAAAAGTGAAAGAGACAATTGTTGAAGTCACTTTGGCAGTGAGAAATCTCTAGCTGCCTCTAGATTCCTGAATAAGTGAAATGTTTGACATAGAAGCATATGTTTTTGGCAACGTTGTTTAATCCATGTTTTAAAGGGAAAATTGAAATTCTACAAGGTGTGAAAAAAAAGATCACTGGAACATTTTCTGTTTGGAGTGACAGAGACCATGTCACCCTTCTATTCCTGTTCTCTGTAGACTTTCATTTCACAAGAACTGCCTTACAAATGAACAGATAGGGAACACACAGAGTAGACACATAGCAAGAGGAAGCAAAGGTATTTGTAGCCTCACATAATAGAGTCCTGCTCTGCAAAATACTGGAAAAGGCTTAGGAAGAAGCAATGCAATCTGAATTTAAAACAAAAAAACAGTGAAATTTCTTACAAGATTAATCTACATCTTTGAAAATTTGGTCTTTCTCTGTTGTTAAAATGGAAGGGGTGGGGCATGGAGGGGGAACCCTAGAAATATGATCCAGTGAGGATTTATAGTTTACCAGCATCCCACAGCAGAGCCAAGTGTCTTATGTTTCCCAGTCTAGTACCCAAATCTAGACTGCCTTTCATTGAAGCAAATCAGAAACTTGATTAGGACCATATGACACCTTTAACACCCTTTACTGCTATCAATACGTAGTTTCTAACTGGAAAAGGACCTAGAAAGCTGTGGCTGCTGTGTGTGTGCCCATAGTGCATTGTCATAGTATTTGATTCTATAAACCAGCACCTGACTAACTTAGTTTTTAAAATGTAACTTCACTGTGTGGAAATATAAGAATGTTTCCATCTCTCAAATATAACATCAATGGATGATTCCAATTTCATGTCACAAAAGAATTGCAGTGAAATATTTTCTCAATTAGCAACTGGTAATAAAAGGAAAAAGAAGGAAAAAAAGAAGAAAAAAATGCACTAAAACTGTAAAAACTGAGCACATATCAAATGTCTTGCCAAGCCCTCCTTGAAATGAAGCTTTTATTTTTTAAGCAATTTTTGCTCCATTAATGTGTTTTGCTTCGTATTCCATGACGGCTTAGGTTCCTCAACAGCCTTTTGTGAGAGAATTTCTCAAAAGCTTCTTGAAATTCCTGATAGATTATGTCAGCCAGTTCTCCTTTATCTAATATTTATTTGACACTTTCAAAGTATCCTAGTAAATTAAAGAAGCTTGATTTTCCTTAAACAACACACACTTCTTTGTCTGTAACGTATCATGCTTACCTAGGATTTTTTATAATCCTACTTTTAATTATTATTGCAGTGCATTTGCTGAAGTAAGGTTCACCGGTGTGCAATTCCCAGGATCATCCCTAATGTCTTTTTAAAAGACAGATAAAACATCTCCAGTGGATAATGGTAATGAAAGATTGTACATTTCTGTTAGCAGCCCAGCCACTTCATCTTTAAGTTCCCTCGGCATCTGGTCCAGGTGGTTTGTTACCTAGGTTGGAATCTAGCCAAGAAAGAGGGGTTAACACCTCTACCCATGAGAAAAGTGCTTTGAAATCTTTAATGGCCAGATGCATTGAGAACATCAACCTCTATGTATCTGCTGATGTTCAGCTTTTCCAGGAGCATAGAGTTCCGTGCTGGGAAAATGTCATGGCTTTCATCTGTGGACTCAAAGGGCAGGATTTTCTTGTGGGTTTATAGACTGCAAAACTGATAGAACCTTTTCAGCCATTTGTATACAAATAGGCAGCAATTAGAGTGAATGAATGAAGCTCATTCCATAATTCCACTGAGCACTGTAGTATCATGTAATCAGTTTATTCTACCTGCAACATAAAATTCTGCTTAGTTACACAAGAGTACATTTTATCAATTATTGATTTATGAACATCTAAAGCTTCCTTCAGTCACCATTTATGCTCTTGGTTTTATCATCTCTTCTGTGCTGAGAGAAGTGTCATACAGTGGAATGGTCTATACTATTTAAAATTCCACATACTTCAGTAGATTACCCCATTAACCATTATGTTTTCCAGGCTGTATAGATTAAAGTAATTAAACTTGTCCTCGAAGACCTAGCTCTTTGATTATGGGATCATTCTACCGCCTGCAGCACATTTGAGGTGATTTGCAGTAATATTGTCTTTGGGAATTTAGTGACCATATTATACTGACAGCAGTGAGAGCTGGTGGCCTTTGTTAAAAAAAAAAAAAAAAATCATCTCTGCCCCTTAGAAAATATCTCACAGAGGCATTTTGGGGCAAGGCAGCACTGTTATGGATACTTAGATGCCTTTGGGAGACTGGCACTGGTCTGTGCAACCCCCTAAATCAGGATTTACTGTTTCAAGCTGCAATGAACTTGCGACTGTGTTCTGGTTTGAAGTGACTGAGAGATGCTTTTTGGAAGACTTTACATTGCCCCATGTGAAAGGAGTAAGATAACACCTGCAGACACAACAGGTCCCCACATCATACTTAAACAAAAGTATCCCACTCGACTCTCAGGATAATAATTTCAGTATCAAGGCCAGGGATAAAATGAGAATGGTGACAAAACTGCCTTTCCCTCCCTTAGAGGTGCCCCTTCAGGTCAAACGAAGGCTTGTTGGCCTGGAAATCTGCGGAAACCTGCATATTTTCTGACTATGCTTTATCTTCTCTATGGATAAAAAGAAGATTTAAGAATGTCAATCCTGCATCTTTCACTGGCATGAAATTTGCTAAAAAATGTGTAAAGGAGGCAGAAAAAAATGATGCTTGCAGACAGACTGCTGATGCATTGTAGAGAAATTTTCAAAACCTTTCCCTTTCGAAATGATTCATCTTATGTGTCATATATTTTCTCTTTTTCTCTGTACTTCTTCCTTCTTACAAAGGACTGGAAAACAGGATCCTCGCTGCTTAAGAGTTAATCTGCTTTGGCTACCTATTCCTCACCTGCAGTCAATATTCTCCCCCTGTGACAACCATAGCTATGAATTTATTTATACAACAACACTGCCCAGGGGCCTCGGTAGGGATCAGCATTTCATTTATTAGATGCAGCAAAACATAGCACTGCCCTGTGTGACTTTTTTTCTTAATAAACAAAGGATAAAATAACATAAGTAGTTATTCCCATTTTACAGATGGAGAGCTGAAAACCAAAGAGATTAAAAGGCACATGCAGAAAAGGAGTTAAGTGATGTACAGGCTGCTACTTAGCCTGCATCCCTTATACTCATTCATTACTTGGACTCGTGGTCATCTGCTCTTGGAATGGTATGTATGTTTCATGGTTTCTTAACCACCATACATTTATTTTTCCATAATATAAGCTAAATCTGGAACTGACTTACATCTACTTCAAGCCATAATTCCAAGGGATTCAAAATCTCATTTTCCTCTGCCTAGTTCATCAGTGTTCCTACTGGATTCAGCTTCTCAGAAAATTATGACGGCAGACCTCTTTTACACAGAAACCTAACAGAAATCAGGAACCTGGATGACTAATTCAGGATGATGCATGGTTTTCCATTTTTTGTTCTGTGATTTTCTGTTAGATCCAGAATGTGGATATAGGCTCGTGTCCAGTTTCACACTTAATATATGAGATGTAAAGTGTTATGTGTATTGTTGTCCAGATGAGCCATGAAAAATGGAAATGCAGGCTGTTTTCTTACAGCCCTCAACACAGCAGTTGGACACAATTCCCGTGGTCCAAAGGCCTATTTCTATTCAAACATTTCCTTGAGAAATATACCTGAGAAATGGAGAAGGAAGCTGACAAGTAAGGTACTGCTTTCAAAATAGACTGTCTCATTTAGTAGTTCTAATCCAGCACTGTGGTCTAAGCTTAACTAAAATGGGACACGTGCTTTGAACTAGTAGAAATAATGCTTCGGCAGGACCACTGGAAATGAAATCTACCTGCTTCAACCAGAAGTTCCTTGAAAGGACAGTGGAAATTGGCATATCTCACTGCTGCATATCCTTTTGCTTTTTTAACTTTTCTCCTGTGTAGCTGAGTTTGTCCTCTGCCAGCTTTAGAAACTTTCTGAATTTCACTCAGACCATGGCTGCAAGTCTGAACCTCTTCTATTGTCATGAGGACACCATCTCTGAGACTCACATGGGGATTACAGGTGAAACAGTAGTTCTCAACAATTCTTCACTTCATGTCAGGGAGGATCTCCCAGTCTAGTTTCAGATATATTTTTAATTTCTGAGATCTTCTTCTCAGCAGTTACCTGACTATTGTCTTCTCCAGAGTAAAGAACAGTCTAAGATTTTACCTATGACGGTAAATTAATCTGTGTTCAGGAACGTTCTCAGGTATCAGAGCTGAGATACTGTTAAAGAGTCTCTTGGATGTTTAATTAACGGAAAAATAACTCTTTCTGAGAATGCCTGAGGCTATCCAGAACTATTTAGGGGCATCCCCAGCCAGCAGCTTAGTTCTTATCACCCATTCTTGGAGACTAAAATAATTTAGCATTATGGAGACAAGCAATTTTGTTCTACTTATCTTTAGTTCCAGAAAATAGTTCCAATACTAGTATTGGTATATTAGCATTGACTAATGATGTGGCTCTGTGAGACAGATTGGGAGTGAGACTTCTTTTTTCCCCTATTTCTAAGAAGTTCTTGGTTTTGCTTAGCTATGTATTGTAATGAAGAATAAGATCTATGTTGTTTTCTTGTATAAAGAACAGCAGTATCTGAGCTACATTAAATTTGTGTGCTTTCACTGAAATCCACAGGACCACGATTAAATTTGAGCTACTGATGAAATCTAATGCTCAGTTATCATCCAGATTCTTAGCATTTTGAGAGATCAAGCTGTAATATCTGCCAAAGGAAGGTTGGCTTTGACTGTGTGTTGCAGGATGAGTAACTGAGCAACATGATTTCAGAGTCATTATAATGACACCCATCTTGCACTGCAATTATACTGAGAACTTTCAAAAAGACATTTGATAAATGTTGCACTCCTCAGAGGTGCCATAGTAATTGTCCTGAAAGTTGATGTGTTTCATCTCACCCCACAACAAAGAGCAAGTAGCTGCACACGCTTTCTCTAAGCTACATCAAATCAGTAAACCCTGTTTCTGGGACACAGAGATTTGTTACATCATTGCCGTGTTTTCATTGAGAAAAAAATATCTCTGAACAGATTAGAGAAAAGTGCTCTGAGAATGGTCCATCAATAATCTCAACTGAGTCCCAAATGTGTGCAATATACAATCTGCTTTTTTAATCCTTAATTTCTTGGTAATTCTCCTTTTCCCCCACAATTTTCATGTCTTCTATGAGAGAGAGCTTTAGTGTTCTGTTTAATAATAGTCTGGGTTAGCCAAACTAGATAATTTGTTTCATGAAACTGCTCTGATCTCGTGACCAGAAAGGCAGCTAATGCTGTATCTTTAATACACTATTATGAACATAAGGTTTGGGAAAGCTAACAGGAATATGTGCTGAGATTGTCTTTCTCCAGGCTGGAAAGTAGAGTCAGTATGAGACAAAAAAGCCGAATTTTGTAGGTTTACTTTTTCTGCTTTTTCTTTTCTTTTTTCTTTTCTTTTCTTTTCTTTTCTTTTCTTTTCTTTTCTTTTCTTTTCTTTTCTTTTCTTTTCTTTTCTTTTCTTTTCTTTTCTTTTCTTTTCTTTTCTTTTCTTTTCTTTTCTTTTCTTTTCTTTTCTTTTCTTTTCTTTTCTTTTCTTTTCATATTTGCCTTGTTTTCCCTGAAAGGAAGAAATTTAGCAGCAACAGCAATCCTGGCCCTTGTCAGCTAACTTCTATAAGGACATCTTTTGCTTTTACGTTCCAAAGAACATTTATTATTATCTTGAGCACGGTGTTTCAGTGTGTGAAAGTACAGTATTCTCTTTGGAGTTTTTTTCTAAGACTAAAGTGGGAATAAAGGGTATAGTTAAAGCCTCACTTGGTAGCTCAGATTTTCAAGTTTCTGCTTCCATTTTTCATCCCCAAATGACTAAGAAGATTAACTCAGTGGTGCTAGGCTGGGAGAAGCAGTGACATTAAACACTGTTCAGAAAAAAAAATAAAATCAGAAGGTGCTGCTGGAGCGGGAACCAGAGTGCAAGTCCCTTTCTTGGCTGACAAGCCCTCAGTCACTAGGGTGTATTCACCAAAGTCCGCCAGTGTTGTTGTCCACACACTTCATCACAATGAGCACATCAGACACTGTCGTAGACATTCCCAGAAGAGATTGAAATACCTCTGACAAAGAAGGGATCCAGTATAACCTGGATGAAGGCGGCTGTCTCAGAGAACACCTTAATCTGTAGGTAACCCAATGCATGAAAGAATAAAAAAGAACGCTACAACTTTAAAAAAGTGTTTTAAATCTTGCCTTCATTTATTTTTCTGAAAACTTCTGCTATCTTATGCCAGAGAAAAGAACATCGAACATTTGAGCTGAGAACAGCTTCAACACTGAAATCCCACAGACGTAAAAGGGTGCTGGAATGTATGGTAAAGCACATATAACACACTTATTATATGTACAAAAACTATTGTTCTATTCAAAGTCATGTTTCCAAATTCCTGTTGAATTGTAAAAAATAATTAGGGACTACAGGACTAGGCAGGATCAAAGAAGAAGTGTGCAGAGCTGTACATATACGTACAAAAATCTACATTTTTAATGAAGAGTCCAAAGCTTACCTTTTTTCAGGAGAATTATTATGTTTTACCAAGGGATATTTTGCACACACTAAGCATTACAACATATACATTAGTCATACATTACTATACATGCCTAACAATGGAAATCTTTCAGGCATCTTAATCGTATGCTTTCAATTTGTGGCCAAACAGCTGAACACGCATCTCCTGTGATCCTTGGATTCCTTTTTAATTCTATGAACTGGAATCCATCATTTCCCACCATTTTCAAGTGTAAGAATTTGAAAGGTTTATTCTGATAATTAATCAGCCCCTCCAATTAAGCACAATTACACCCTATAATGATAGTTATAATTATTGATTGATTAATCTTTCAACTATTAATTAAGAATCTTAATTAAAGGAGTTTTTTCGTGTTATTTAAACTGAAACATGACTAATTATTTTATAATTTACCAAGTATGTGCAAAAACTGCATTAGTTCTGTTATGTATTTTCTGATTCACTGCTGTATTGAAAAAGCTGGATTTAGGTTTTCAAAAATAACTAATACCTCCCTCCTTGCACAGCCATACTGAAACCTCTTTGTCCATCAGATTTTCAGAGAGGGCTTAGTCTGAAATACTTTTTACAACAGCATCTACAAAGAGATCTTGTGAGATTAAACAGTTTATTTGAAAATCTTACACTTCCTGCAAACTGTCTTGGTTATTTGAATTATACTCTAGCCTCTTAGAACAAGTAAGCTGGAGAAGTCTATTATACACACAAATTAAACACAACTGAAGTTATTTTACATGAGGTATGATGCAAAGTTCTAGTCTTTAAAATTTTCAAGCCTCTAGAGTATTTTGGCTATCTCAAAACTGAAGTGCAAATGCAGAGAATGGATTCATGAAGATAACAGACAATGTTTCAGCTTGAAGAAAATGCTGAGGCACTTAGACATAGTCAAAGGTGCAATTCTTCATATTTGGAAGAAAATATGTATCAATTACATGGCAAACATATACAGAATCATTTTGGGGACTCCTTATAATTTTTGAATTCAAGCTTTCACTTTTATTTCAGTAGATTGAACCTTATATCTCAGTGCTTCAAAAATCATATTTTGGGTGATTCTTTTAGTTCAAAACATTTTTTTCTAACACAGCCTATATGCTTTATAATGTAAGCATGGTAATACTTAATTCCATTAAAACTGATGGATATAAGGACAAAGTTTTGAAAATCTATTATCAAAATTTTAGGTGTCTTCAACTGAATCAGCCACTCCTTGTATAGTTACTAGATCCAAATAAAGTATTCTAGGCTGCGATTCATTTCAGACTTAAATAGATACTTAAAATGTCAAGCAAATTATTCTCTTGTACAGCTTATTTTTCTCTGTTTACTATAAAAGAAGGCAAAGATGACTTGCTCAGCCTTATAACTCTAACGTTAAGTAAGATCAACCTCTCCCTGTGTGTCCAACTCTTGCATATGCTATTTAAACTTTAGACTTCCGTCTGTGCCAAAAACTTTCTATGCTGGAATACACATTCTAAGAATATTAATTTAAACATTTTTTATGTTGAACATGTAATGGGATTATTTGTTCGAACATAAATAAGGGTGAAACTTGTTGTTTAGTCCAATAATGCAATTGAACTCAGTAGAACAGAACAAAAAGACATATGCACTTTCTATTAGGAAATTAATCAACAAGGGATATTGATTTACAAACTAATAAATTCTGTTAGAATAGATTCTTCTAACTATAAAACTTTTAGTCTGGAGAATTTTATTTTACTTTAAAAGCATCAAAATGAATTGTCCTCTGATCATATTTTTAAAAGCTTTATCAGTACGGTGTGAAAGAAAGTTATGTCATTTCAAGTTAATCCCTTGCCATTGTAAAAAAAAAAGAAGCAGGAAAGAGGCTCAAAAGAATCAGTCAATTGCATATATGGCAGATGCAGTGGATGTACCTCAGTCTATGAGTAATGGGGTTTGTTGATAATATACACAAGTAAGCTGGAGATTTTCTAAATTTTTCACATATTTTGGACAATATATGAACTTAACTTCCAGAAAAGGTTAAAAATATACAGAACTATCTGTTTCATTGATTCACTTTTATCAGACCCTGATGCACCTATCCCAAAATTGGCAGAGATTAATGGAGGCAGAAACCTTTGCTCCAAGGGGATGCTAATTTCTGAGGGCTGGCCTGGTTTTTGGACGATGTGGAATCTTGCTTTTGTCTGTGGAGCTTTTTGGTTGTTTTTGTAATATTTCTAACCTAGTCTGACACCTACAGATGACTAAAGCAGTACCTTGTTAAGGGAAGATGTCTGGCTTAAGTTATCCTTTGCTCTATATCATCAGTGGGATGAAAACACCACTTGGAATGGAATTTAGAGGCTTGAGATTTTCACTTAAGTCCTGATGATGTCTGTACGAGAGAGGTATTCAGGAATGAATACAATTCGTATTGTATTAAGTGCTGGAAATGACTTTAGACAGCTTTTCACTCTAAGTTTTTCTCAGTTATCATCAGAAGTCCATTGTAGCCAACTGAAAGGCTACAAACTTTTTCTGTGAATTTTAGCTGGGCTTCTACCTGTCCAAAGTTTCTTATACGAGACTTTTATTCTGAAACTGCAGTAAGTTCAGTCTGCAATAAAGTGGGAACTAAAACTTGCTATATTTTCTGTATTGCTTGACCAATTTCCTTTGAATTTCATTGAGTTTAGATGAAGCGAAAGACTTCCCAGTAGCCTGTACAATCTCTGTCACATTTCGAATATTGGTGACCCCTTTCTGTCAATAAGTGGAATATACAGTTACCAGTGCCTGCCAGTTCAGAAACCATTTATGAACATAAATTTGACTAAGCTATGAATAATCTGCTTCCAAAGAATCTGTAAAAAAATAAAGAGACTGAAAATATATCTCTTACATTGTTTTTTCTTATTTACCTTCTCTGATTTTAAGCATATCGAAATATGCTGTCCACGCTAATCTGTCAACTGATGAATATTAATAGAGAGCTTTAAACACTCAAAGAATATATAACTAAAATAGAATCTGATTTTTAAATCATTACTCGTTCACCATAGCCTAGTCCAAGGGTTAAATTATCTAGTCTGTTCATATTTTTGGGGACAATATATGTTGGCAATCACTCATTTGGGTGCTTGTTCTATCTCATTCAAATTGTACCACAGGGTGAGTTCTCAGTGATGAACTGAATTTCCCTGAAGTTCACAGAGCTTTCGTTATCAGCATCTCTCCCTAGCACACAGGGCCTCGCGTTTCTCACACAGACACCACCAAAATGTACTGCAGAGCTTTTAATGCATTCTGAATAGCTCTTGTCATTCAGGATCCTTCATTTCATGTTTCAGATTTTCCCAGGGGGCTTTGATGTTAATCCATTTCACACTTCTAGCACATCTGTTCTTCTTCTGGTTTTCTTATCTCTTCTGAGCATTCAAATAAAAAAAAAAAAAGGAAAAAAAAGTTTTAGCTGTCATTGTGCAGTTTCTGAAGCAAGACTTTAATGATGAAGCGTATTCTAGCTAACTTCATTGATACTTGGTTTTAACCACACAAGTAGTTATGCATGTGCAGTATTTCCAAGGCTAACTTTTTGACTATTATTCTGAATTCCACAGTCCCTAGGAGCAAGACAGTGTGGTACAGTGTTTAATTTTTTACTATCAATATTTTACGTTCAGTTGTACAAGAAGCCACAGCTCTCCAGCATCATTAACTAAATAGTACCAAAAAAGTTGCATGTGTAGTTGTCAATATGAAGAAAAATCCTGAGCAACTATCTTGCAGTGGTGATTTCTGGTTATAACGGCAGTTACCGAAATTCGGAATTCTGATCCTTATTGTAAGATCTCAGATAAATCGTCTTTTCTTCGATCAGAAGAAACTGGAAAATAAATAGTATTAGAGAGCAACTCAGATAATTTCTTATTGTTTTCCATCACACTAGAAGTGGGACTTATCTTATCTACCAATAACAGCATTATGTTTCTAGTCAAAACTAGATGTTCGGACTCAATCCATAGCCTGTGGTGAAATACCGTAATCTGCAGTTGTGATTCATCCCAACCTAAGACTCCTGTGTAGATAGATGGAGTAAATCTTCATCTCTAAGTGACACTTTCCATTGACACACAAAGTTTCTGAATGACAACTTAAACTAAAACGTTAACATTCAGGTATCTAGAGCCAAGTAAAAATAATCCTAACTTCTGATTTTACTTGAGAGAATAAAAGAACTATTATAAATGTCCTTAAAATTTCCCTTTTATCCATTTTTTCCTCTATGCCTTGGTAAAGGATTAAGGCTATTAATGATTGTCCCCATTTTAAATATGAAAATGCACTATTTCATTGTTAAACTTTACAGAAAATGTTCTATTGTACAGTCACACCTTATTTGAGGCATGTTTTGTGGGACTGACCAAAACTGGTTGCTTAACAAAGGCAGCAACTTAATAATGCTGGAAAAGAATTGTATTCAAAGCATCTCTGTAGACAGGAGGTTACCTAATAACATTCTATTGTAGGCCTGTCACTGTCTATGAAAGACAGGTATTATCATACAAATGAAAAGACCGCTTTTTTCCTATCATCCATACCCTCACTTCCCCTTAAAAAAAGAGGAGAAAAATCTGTTCAGGCCGAATTCTAGCAATACGAAGTTCTTTGCAAATTCTTACCAACTCTTGATAGTTCTTAAGCTTTTTTTTTTTAAGCCACTTCAGAATGTAACAAGAAATGAGGTGATTGTGATGTCTTATTTCTTGATGGTCGGTTAGTATTAAAAAGCAGAATGATCCAAATTACAGTCTGTAGACTACAGCTTTCTGGTGGGTTGATTGTTTCTGGCCTACTTCCTTATCTACCGCTCCCTCAGTATTCCTTCTTAGCACAGGGAGGCACAGCCCCAGAATTGCTCAACTTGACAGTGTGAAAAAGGAGGATGTTCTCATTCAGCCATCACAGATCGTGGTCTGCAATAATGTTTGAGGCAATAGAGATGATTTAAGGATTAAAGATTATTTCAGCATTAAAAAGTTTGTAATAAACTCTCTCTAGTAAACAGGGAAGTTTAAGGTTGTATACAAACAGGGAGGTAATGAATCTGCCTAGAAAATCTGATTAATATAATGAAATGTTATTCATGTAATCAATCCCATTTTGTTCAAAAGAAATCAACTTCTAAGCTGTAATTATATTAAACAAAGAGAACTTATTTACGATGGAACAGAAATGTCAGAAATGCTGATTTTTCCAAATGAAACACTAACCAACAGTATTTCCACTGCTACTTTCACTAAAAACTTGGTAGGGAATATTTCCATGAAGCTTTGTGTTATTAGAATTAAAGCATATGTTGGAAATGAAGCACCTTGTTTTATCGGAATTAAAGGTTTTAATAACACCATGTTGATTTATTTTTGTCAGAACTTTCATTTTGTGGATAATGTATATGTTTGAACAGGTAATTGTGATTAAGGAAAAAGAGACATTTCAAAATAAATTAACTTTCTGGAGAAGAGAAGTTTCAAGTTTCAATTTTGACAAGATTACTCTCCTGAAACAGCATCATAGATTTAGGTCTGGTACTCTTAAATTCTCAGTGTTTAGGAAATTTTGGACAGCTGCCCTAAAATACTTAAAGTGCATGTCTACAAAGTACTGAGTAGATAGCAAAACAGGGCTTTCTTTTAATAGACAGCTTTTTATCACTGGGTTTTTTATTTCTTGCCAAGCTGACCTCTAAGAAAATTAAATTTTATTTTTTATATGTGTGCATATATATAAAATGCTAATAATTGCATAAAAAAGAAAGAAAATAGTAAAACAGTATGTGGAAAAACACAGTTGACTCAACCAGAAATATGTTTATTAATTTATCACACATAGTAAAATCCTTTTTTTTTTTTTTTAGCAGATATGATGTAGTTTCAGAGTTATGATTTAGTTTGTTCTTCTCCTCCTTCATGATGCCAATTGTAGTTTTGCAAGCAATGTAATTTTTGATCTCCAAGTGTAACTGAAGTTCTAGTTAGAATATGGTTCTCATCATACATTTCAGAAGTAAACTCCACAATGGGGTAACTGTGAGATGGAGACCATCAGAGCAACCTGTTTAGAAAGGAAAGGGATAGCAGGCAGTCAACCATACCTCACATCAGGGGAAGTGGTGACAAACCACTTTCATTTTGTGGATAATGTAGATGTTTGAACAGGTAATTTTGATTAAGGAAAAAGAGACATTTCAAAATAGGTTAACTTTCTGGAGGATTTGTAACTTCTGTCTGATCATGCAAACCCATTTGATATGAAAATTTCTGTACTAAAATGAAATAGTTTGTGCTGATTTTTCTAACAAAATGATGATTTTTTGTCATTTTGTCCTTATGTGTTTAAGGTGATAATTGCTTGCTAATGCTGTCAGACAGTCAAGTGTCAGAAACATCTGGTTTGAATATGTTCCCCATAGTGTAGATGGTGTGTGGAGGTGTCTTCAGTGTTAAATATCTGAAGTGCTAGTTATTTTTCATTAACAGATTCTAAAGGACACTGGAATTTATCATGAACAAAAAATGCCACAAAGACCAAGATATATCTTTTTTTCCAGTAAAGCTTCATCTTGTAATGTGTGCCAGAAATGTTATTCCATGTCCTCCGCTTTCCTCTTTTCCTTTACAAACAGTCATGTGGCTCAAAGGCTTCAGTTCTCTAATTGATGCCTAATGTCCTCGAGTTGGCAGATTTAATTGCCGCTGCTTTTGAATAACCTTTAACTAGGTATTGTCTTTTTTAAGCTGACTAATCTATATATAAGTAGGGAACAAGTGAGATTTTAGATTGTAATGGACAACCACTCCCACCTTCCCTCGTCTTGCAAGGAGGGTTTCTACAAGGTTTACCCATTCCTGCTTCTTCTCACCACCTCCTATTGCAATGATATTATTACTGGAGAACACGACCAAACTTTCTTGAAGATCTATGAGACACCTGTGACTTTTGCTGCTTCCCAGGTAATTGAATCATTAAAAACTAAAACAGAAAAAAAAACACTTCCTTGACTCATATTGATAAAAAAAACCCAAACAAACAAACAAATGTCTGTTTTGTCATTAGAATTACTAGAAATTTGAAGTTTCTGAGACATACTGTTCATTTGAAAAACAATGCACGATGCACGTCAGCAGTGCTGTCAGTCTCCTTTGACTGTATTTGAAGCTGGAGGAATATACTATTTATGAAAAATCAGCAAATTTCAAAGTAAGATCTTAACTTAGTTAAGCAAATCGCCTGTTATCCATGTGTTGAACACAGAAAGATGACTTATTTCCTGAGGATGCTAAGCAACTTTCCAGCTTGCAAGTGATGTTCTCTTTTTGTAAGTAAATTGTGAAGACATCATAGTCCAAATTGAATTTTAATCTCTCCAAACCAGACAGACAGATGGAACAGAGTTCTTTTAGGTAATTTTGACTTTTGGTGCTCCCGCTTGCTAACTATACACTACGCATTACCCTCATATGTGGGACTTGACCATGGTCTATGTGTTGGAAGTCATTCAAGAACACTCTCAGAAACGCACGTGTTAATAAAAGAAAACAAAAATAAACCTTCCCAAAGCAAACCAGTCCTTACAAATGAGGAGGTTGTTCTTCAGATCAGGGACCTGGCAGGCAGGGGAAGCATGTGGCTGAAGTGAATTTGAAGGCAACTCACTCTGGACTTTAAGAAAACCATAAAAGCAGATAAGCTGTCACAGAGGCAGCAATAATTACTGGATGCTGGGAAGTGGGAAGGTTTCAAAAACATTGTGAAGGCAAAAGTTGTAGAGAGGAGGAGAATAATAAAGACACATATTTTTAAAGGGAATTTTATACTTTGAAAACCTGTTTGCTTTGGTCTGTTATTAAAAAATTAGGACAAGGATTATTGTCCTATTCATTCCCTGTTTCATGGAACGTTGTCCTATAAAAATAAGTTACTGCTATTATCATGATAAATAAAGGACAGATCTGAACAGCACTATAAATTTTGGTAGTTTTAGATCTATTGCATGAATTTAAATGCATATTTTTGTCACAGTTATCTATTCCCTTGACCACTTTTTTCAAAGAATTAAGAGTACAGAATTTTAATATTCAAATAAACTGCATTTTGCTGTATCATTTCTTCAGTATTTGGAAATGCAGCAGTGCTAATAATAATGATCATGCCAAAATATAAACACTCGCCATAAATAATTGTTACTAGGCACAAGGAAAATATAGATCTTAGACCTTTTCATAATCAAGTTCTTTTATCCTTGCTCAGTCAGCTGTTGGATTACAGTGACGAGGAAGACCTTGAAAATTTTTACTTTCAAAATTATACAAGATTATGAAGGTCTGGAAATAAACCAGAGATAAAGAAAATCTATCTGCAAATGAATAAATAAATAAATGCTTAGATATTGGGAAGAATTGGAAACATAGACTGGAAGAAAACATTTTGAGAAATAATTCAGAAATTACACTGACTATATCAAGAGAAGGAAGTAGCATAAAGCATTGCTATTTAGAGAGAAAGTCTCTGGACAGATCTGCACAGATCTCTGAGGATGATAAAAAGCAAATTAGACATGTTCTTCAATGGAATAGAGACAGAAAATAATGGAAAAAACATTATCATGGGTCAGAGGATCAGTACTCCATTTCACAGGTTCCTGACATTTCTGTGTCACAGAGACATTTAAATGGTTTCCTGTTTACTAGAATCTAGCGTATAAAATCTAGGGTAGAACACTTTTGAACAGTGTTCCATAAATTCCATGTCAAGATGTGTAAGATACAATACTAAAAAAAAGCAGTTGCTTATGTGATGAATCCCTTTCACAGCACTACTGTAGTCGTGATGTGTTCTACGAGTTACTGTCTTCCAATGACAAGACTTTTCTAAGGACAGTCTTTAGCCATCCTGGGATGAACTTCCAAAATTAGATATGAAGAACTAAAACAAAAGATGCTGTAAAATCCAGTCAAGTAGCTGGTAACTGTTTACAGGGGAAACACAGAATAAATAAGATCATCCACACTGAGTTTAAACTGTGTTTTTTGTACTATATAGTTTGTCTAGCTTTGATCCTCATCTAAGATGCTAACAAAGAGGTGAAATAGGAAACTTTACTGGGAATGTTTTGAAACAACATGGTTATATTTTACTTATTTGAGAGAAAATAGCAAGAATAGAGGAAATCAATGGATTTGGCAAGAAAATGCAGAGTCATCTAAACCATAGTTTCAAAGGTGAAGTTTATTTTGTTTTGGTTTGGTTTGGTGTTTTTCTGTTGCTGCAACTTACACTATGAAAGACTTTCTGAGGCTTAAATCTGCAGTCTTCTCAAAATCAAAACAAAAAAAACAACCACACAGTCCAAGAAAGACAAGCTTCCTCACTAAGTCATTCAACGAAATTCAAATTATTGCTCTGTCCCCTTTGAGTACCAAAACCACTCACATGTTTTTAATCATCAGGCCTGTTTTTCAGTCTGTCACCTAAAAGTTTTTACCCTTTTTCAACAAGAATTCACTAGAAGACTGTCTTTTGCTTGGACCCTCCACAGAAGAATTCAGTTCAGCTGCTTTCACGTTCTACTGCAATGAAGGATGAAAGATGTTGCAGGAGAAAAATATGTTTTGAAATAACAAACTGTTTTGCAGACAGAACACATTTTCTCACCCAGATCTTGCTAAAATGTGTGTTTGATGCGTTAGGATTTTTTTCCCTTTTCATCCTCAGGACTCAGATCCAATTCTATGTAAAATGCTGTCTTGTGAGAGGAATTAAAACCCTGATCTAAATTAGCTTTGTTTTAAGCTGGAAGTTGAACCAGGTGACCTCCAAAGGTTCTTTTCAATTAAAATTACTATATTCCTAAGGCTAGTCTCTACTATCACTTTCCACGAATTGTCAAAAATGAAAAAAACAAGAAAAAAAAAAGGAGATTTCTAGACTTAAACAATCATCTGTACTGATGTGTAGCCCGTTTGTCTTCCAAATATACTTTTATATAAAGTTGTAATAGTGTAGGGAGGTAACCCAGAAAAGATGACAATACATATAGTTGAGAGTATAGTAGTACGAGTAAAATACTTGCCTTTGAAAATTAGATAAGCAGAGTTGGAGGGAGCTTTAAATAGAAACAAGAGGTGCAAGTGGCATATATTCTATATGAACAGCTTGCTAGTCTGCATAACAAACACCTGAGTTGAATGATCCTATATTAGACCTATCAGTGAGTGGAAAGGTGAAAGGCTTGCCTAAAGTGAACCCAAATAATCCAGAAATAACATAACGACCTCTACTCAGAAATCTTTGCTAGAGGATAATTCTGGGAGTAAGTCGATAATTTTTTTTTTCCTTTTCATTTTGCAAGCCTGTTCTTTCATGACTGTAGCTTATTTTCTTCTCTAAGCCAGTGGACATTATGCTGACATTTTAATTACTGATCAAAAAAGGGGACAGTAACAATGAAAAGAAAATGAAAAGAAAGTAAATGAAAAGAAGCAAAAAACTTTCTCAATGAACAAAACATAAAAGAACCCATATGAATCATTTATAAACTGTTTACCCTGTTGTTTTGTTTTGTTTTGTTCTGTTTTGCTTTTTTTCCCAACAGTGGCTTAATTCTTCACATAATATAGTGAATAGTGCATGCTAAGCATTGAACAAATAGGTCTGTAATTATACTACGGGGTCTTGGTGACACTGATAAAACATTCAACATCACCCTTTCATTGGAATCAGGCTAATTATGTACATAGTTGGGTGTCCATTAATCCTATTATTATTTTTATTACTTAACAGTATTATTCATAATTTAAGTTTTCCTTCCTTTAATTTCAGTCCTGTAACAAACAAGAATGTTCTATGCTTAATTAACAGTGAAAAGCTTGAAAGTACAGTATAACGGGACATTATGGGGGCTCTATATTGAGTTAATGACATAGCAACCAGCTAATGAGAACGAGGAATTTTTAGAATGGCATTCTAATATGAAAGGCACAAAAGCATAAGTTGTGTCAAATAACATCATAGTCAGTATCCTTACTTAGTCTTCAGAAGTGAGATAGACTTTAGGACTGTAGACTCCTCTCCTCAGAGAAACAAGATTCATCCACATTCTAGCAGTGGTTTTCTTCAATAGAAGGAAAGATTGCTTAGTAAGTCTTGTACAACTACAAGACTTTTTCTACAACCTATGCCATTCTCAGTCTCTCTAGGAGCCATTCTCTTAAGCCAGTATCTGACTCATACCAGGAAATAAAAGCAAAGACAGGAGAGGAGGAAAAAGCTAAGGCTGAAAGTCTCCTAAAATGAACACCTCTTCATAAAATTGTCTTTCATCCTGGATCATATTAGTCTGTCTTGTAGACAGGTACTGTTCTCTAGACACCATGGAAAAGGTGAATCCTAAAGAACACTTTACTGAATTTAGCTAATATTGATATTTAAGGGGTCTGGATTTTCTTCTAATTCAAGTATAAATTTACTGAGTAATATTTAAGAGACCTATGTACTCTGTCCTCATATGTAAAAGGGTAATAATACCGTTTTGCTGCAACAAGATGTTGTTCCACAGTGGTTGTATGGAATATTATGGCAAAGAAGATGTTGCAGATAAGTGATTATTCTTTAACTGCACAACCATTAAAAACATAACATTTTCCGCAATGTTTTGCAGTATTAGTGCTACTGCAATTCAACCTAAATAAAACTTACTGAAGTAAAATTATTCTTAGATTAAGTGACTACCGTAACATACACAGGATACTCTATACCATCTAATTTAGTAGAGGCAAAACTATTAATTACATCTTTCTTCTGGGAATACTTCTCTGTGTTTGTTTAAGAATAGTCAGAGTTGTAATCTGCTGAAGATATTTCTATATAACAGCTGAAAAGACTTTCCAGAAACACTTCTCCCTCCTTCGACTCAAAATGAATCCCTCATAATCCCGTGTTCTGCATCTTTGATATGGCTATGTTTAAAGTATATCAAGTCTACTTCCACATTTACCTGATTTACAAACTATTTTAAAAGTGCCGATCCAGAGTCTCACTGTCACTTAAATAAAAGCAGTCTGAGTACAGATCTCAGCTGATAACCCTTCATGTGCATAATTCAAAACTCCGTAGGAAGTTGCATTCATAAGGTAGTAACCAGGCTGTATTGCTTCATTTCCAGATCTATGACCAGAAATCTATGGTCTCAAAACCTGCTCCTGAACCCAAAGGTTGGACTGAGAAGTCATCTCTGATTCAAGATACATTAAAATGTCTTTATATTCAGTCGTACAAAATTACATATTTCATTTTGAGAAGGTGGAAGAAAACATGGATATCATTCACCCATCCATCCTAACAATATGTGGAAAAATGAGCAGAAAAGTAATTAACATGGAATTGTATATATGTAAATGTGTAAGTGCGAAGTATTATTGTCTCATTTTCCTGAGAAGAAAGTTGAGTCATGGGTTTTAACATACTCAGAAAGCTGCACGTGAGAAAGAAAAGGGCACATCAAACAGCACGCCATCATGTCTCTGTGGAAGAACACATGCCTTTTTTCTACAGTGAGGACAAAGGTGCTACAGAAGAAAAAAGTTTGTTTGTTTTGGGTTCTATTGTTTGGTTGGTTGTTTTTTTTCCGTTTGGTGTTGTTTGCCTGTTCTCCTGTCTTTTCTTTCAGTAACTGGAACATTCCCTTCAAGTTTCTGTCTGGTTGTGATCTGAGCTGAACGTGAGAAAGACTAATTGTGATTGCTATAAAGTCCTGGTAAGACATGTAATTGTTTACATTAGAGAACTTAACCCTAATTTCTTATTCAAGCATTATTGGTCCTGCACATATTCTGCATCAAGAGAAAAAGAATTACTGTCTCTCTCATTCCCTTTGCGTAAATCAGAAATGAAAACTAAATAACTGGGCATACTATGCCAAATGCTCATAAATCAAATCTGCCCTCAAATAAGCAGCATTCATAATAAAGATATGCAAATAACATTGACAGAAGCCATGCAAATCATTTCACAAGTAAATCAGGGTAACTGGGTAGCAATAAATTCCAGTTTGACTAGAACGGCAGAGATTTAGACGAATTAGTGCAAGGTGGGAATGTTTTTGCAAGCAGATGGAAAGAAAGCAATCATTTGATCAAGTGCAACTGGACACAGTAAATTATTCCATTGTTCACTTGAGGATGAGACATGCATTTGATATTAACTTATTCCAGATTAACTTTTATAAATCTTTTGGGTGGGGATAAAAACTGTACAGAAATATCAACAATATTATGTAAGTGAACACAAACCCTATCAAATGATAGTCAGGAGAGAAAAATTTTCTGTTCATTATTGAGGAGCTTAGATTAAGTTTCCTCATTAATGCTTGTAGAATGGAGTTTAATATAACCTGCAGACTCTTAATTTTTCCTCAGAATGTTTGTTTCTTTCCTGGCTGCATTATATGAGAGAAAAGGAAACAACAAAGGCGATCCTGAAGAACACAGACATGTCAGTGATTCATGAAAGAGAGGATTGCTTGCTCTCTCTTTGGACGATGCTTACGCTATGTCAATTCTTCTATCTGATGCCTAGGAACTAGGGTAGCAGATATATTAGAAACTGGAAACACAGGTAAACTAGACAGTTTGATGAAGCAGAACCACGAGTTTTAACCTCAGCAAGGCTCACGAGCCCCAGGTAGATAAACTGAGCCCTGCCTTTTCACAGAGAGATTTTAAACATGAAATACTAAAATATCATGTTCTTTGTTCACAACTTTCTGTGTGGTTGATATGTATAAATTCTTCTTGTGTTATAAATGGCAATGTAGAAAGATTATAACCAGCAGCTTAAGGTTTATGTTTCCTTGTTTTGGTTGTAACGTGTTTCCACTACTATACAACTGGTTCCAGTCACACATCAACAGTGGAGTCAAAGACTTTGTTGCTAGCTATTTGACTATTTGTGAAATATTTTTTGAAGCTACTTATCAAACTAATAAATGAACAGCTTTTCAAAGAGGAATATGAATTATCTATCCTATTAAAATTTTTGTGGGGAAATATTTAGGTTAAAATAAACTCCCTAAACAAAGATCCAATTCTTCCGTCTGAAGACATGCAGCTTAAGGCAGCAAAACTTTGTCACAGCTTCATTTCTCTCAGACTCTCATCTCCCTCTTTATTGGAAATATAATTTTTCACTAGCTTCCTTTTTTTTTTTTTTTCTCCTTCTCAGTCTCTTTTTTTCCATAGCACAAACTTTAGTCTCATTTCTTAGGTGACTGAGATGCTAATCAAGCAACTCAAGACAGATAGGCTAGTGAAAATAATCAAATGTGAAATCGTCCAGGGGAAACACTCCACTTTGAAGTAAAAGAGAGGAAATTGTCATTTTGAAGCCACTAGAGACAGCCTTCCTGTTACAAAGAAGACCCTAGGGAGTCACTACCTGATTTGCTCTTAGTCAGGCTGGCATCTCAGTGACAGGGCGATTGTAATTAGGATGAATAAAATGAGGGATGTGCCAGCTCCCCAGTTTGCAATTCAGTGAGCAACATTAAAGACACAGTATTTTGTTTAATTTTTTGAAGAACCAACCCCTTATGGGGATGACTTACATAATGTCTGAATCTCTCTCTATGCAATGAACATGTATGATACAGGTAATGGATCTCAAATGGATATGTTGTTCTCGTTGGAATTCTAGGCAATCTTTAGGAAAGGTTAAGATAGGAAATCAGATGTTGGGATTTTTTTTTTCCTTCTGTGTTCAGCTAAGCAAGAGGAAAACAACAGAGTGACCGAGGTAACTGACAACAGAATTTGGTCCTTCATCTTCTCATTCAGCTAGTGAAAATTACAGAGTACAGATGCATCTAAGATGGTTCTTAACTTTCCCATTAGAATCGGTAACTCCAAAAGTGAATATTTTTGGTATCATTTTCTGGGTATTTACAATCCATTATCAGATAAAATACAGCTTTTCCCAGAAAATGTATAAACGTACATATGTAAATATAAGGGTTCATTTTTAAGAACTTTGAATTCCATAAAAAAAACTCTTTTAAAGTGAGATATTATAAGTGACTGCAATAGAAAATCATGCACAATGGGGAAGACTGATGTTAATTTTGATCTCCAAATATGAACTAAAAAAACTTTCATAAAACCAGCATCTTCTTTAAAACACACAAATGAAAAACAACCAACCAGCCAAAAACCCTCCTCACCTATTTGAAGGCATGGGTTTGCAAAGAAAAACTGAAGGCACTTACAAAGTAATCAGTTAGTGGTTCTACATGTAAAGAAATGTGGTTCCCCAGAGGCTGAACTCTGGCTTTGACTCTTGTTCAGTAGCCACCAGCATGTATCAAGTACCCTGTGAAAGAGGCAGCCAGGGAGTGATAAGTATACTGCATATCATTTTAGCACTTTGTTTCTGCGTGTTGAAACTAGGCCCTGAATATGAATGCAATTCAAAGTTGGAAAAGTCTCCTTTGGTATAAATTTGAATGATACGTTTGGGCACTGAAACATGCAGGTATATAGCACATATATCTTTTTCTCCTGTCTAAGATTTGCATTTTAAAAGTGAAGGCAGAAGTTTCAAAAGCCTGGAGAAAAATCTGTATTTGAAGGATTCTTTGATACGATTGGCTGACCCTTGAAAATCTACACAGATTTGGAAAAGCCTTTGTGTCTTCAGACTTCTTGTAAAACAAATACAATACAGGATTTTTGTGACCACTGGTGGATCCATCAACATTACACTACGGTTCTAACAAAATTAAGATCTCCTCTGCCATAACAGGTCAAGATAGTAAATAAAACTTTAACCATGCTCTATCACTGAGCTTAAAACTTGGTTGTGTCCAATTTGTAGCAGTGCATGAATCTAATCCTAGTGAAGTACTTGTTTATACTACAGAGTGAAGCAAGTTTCTAAGCAGGTGGGTGAGGAGACAATCTTACTGTAATTAGTTACTCTGGCAGTTCTACATCTGTAATGTAGTTAGACTGTCAGGGTTACTTGAAGATATTTCTACTACTGGGCTGTCAGTTCATTATGTTATTTGCTGATGGTATAATTTTTCAAAGTGAAGGCACTTTCCTTTCTGACTTGCTCCAGCAGCCTCCATCGCCTTCTTCTGTCATGAAAGCTACAGGAGGAGCCAACTATTCTGTATTTCTATTATTTCTAGTACTATGCTTATCAAATGAAATTCTGTATGCAGCTGTTTAAAGGCTGGCTATCTGTCTATCTGATTATCTTTCTATCTTTCTGGTTTTTCTGACAATGAAAATCAGTAATTCTAGTCCCTGGAAGTAAGTCTCACAAACATTGTCACCAGAATGCCGCATGTTCATCACTAAAGCAAAAAGTATAAATCCCTGAGAACACGAGTGAGTCCCAGCCCAGCACAGGATATCCCCATGGTATTAAAGGAAGTGAAGAATAGAGGATTCGGGCCTTTTGAGGGGAAAGAAAATGACACTTTACATTTAAGCAAATGAAAAGCTAATAATGAGCTAAATCAGATGATTTCTATTAATAGCAGATGATGGCGAAAAGCTCCTTGGCTATAATATTTCAGCCCCAAATGTGTAATTTTGTTTATAATATAAATTTTTGAGAGTTTCAGTTTGGAAACTAGGATTTGAGACATTAGAGCAGAAAATTTTTACTTCCAGTCCAGTGTACCACCACTACCTCATTCTTCAGAAAGCAATCAAGCTGGCTAAAATCCCCTGGCAATATCCTAAGCCCTCAGTTTTTAAATCCCCCCAGTCTTGTCACCCCATTTCACTCAGCTGAATCCTAGCAACGGTTTTGTTTCCAGTTCTCATCAACAACACAGTTAACTTTTCTACTGGAACAAAGCTTCATGGCTCTCCTTCAATAGCCCAGCAACCACACAAGTGTGAAATCTGTTAGGGTTTGATGGGAAATAATAATAATAGAAAATAAATAAATAAATAAAGCATTGCAAATTACTGCTAGCCAAAGAAGCTAGGGAGAATGAGAGGACCTATGTGAATAGATCCATGGAAACTGACTGAGAGCAGTTAGGCCTGTTTTAATGAGCAAAAGGACAAGCTAATGATGGCTTCAAAGTAAAGTGAACATTGAATTCAACACAATTCATCATGTTCAAATGAAAATCATGTTCAACAAAACATTTTTTAACAATTCAGCAAATAAAAGTAAAATCTTGTTAATAATACTAGACAATGACAAAACTCCATCAAAAAGCTGACAAACTCTAAATAATAGTGTACCTTAGACGTATGTGAAGAATTCTGGTTGTTACAAGGAATAAACAGCCTACAATAGGGAGGAGATATTAAAAACATTCAAAGCGGAGGTGAATGGTTGACTTCCTAAGTGAAATTATATGCTTAGGTGAGTGCTAAAATCTAAGTTCTATACTTGGCAACTGGAGTTAATATATATATCAGTCATTAATAAACCATGAAAGATAGAAAACCATTACTGCCATTATATTTTAGACAGGTAAATAAGAACCAGCACTTCTCACTAGCCACAGGGTCCCAAACTCAGCTCAAGTCTCAAAGAGTACACACATCTGTCCACTTCCACAACTGCCCAAGGGTTTGAACACCCACTTGCGTGAAGAGTTCCCCATGGAAGGATAACTAACTAAACCAAGATACTTTCTCCACTACATTTGAAATGTTAATTGATCCCCAAAGTTGTGTCCAAAAATCACTTTGCATTCATCTGCTCTTATGTGTAGATTTATCTCTACATCTGGGAAATTATGATGGAGAAACTTCAGGCGCAAACCCCCACTGCAAAATAGAACCTACTGGCAATGCTTGTTGAGCTTGTCTCAAACCCTTGTGCTTATACTTCTAGGTGCTGCAGTGGAATCCCATGAGTTCAGAGAACCCCTTCAAGGAGAAAAATATCCTGTGGTGGAAGAAGAGATGGAATTCCTAATAAGCTTGATCTTGGGGAGCCAACAGGTAAGTTACAGATGGCTACAGAAGCTTGGCTCTGGGATCACATCAAGTCTAAGTATGATTCTTGGCCCAAAATAGTCAATGTCGAGAACAAGAAATACTACTCCCTGACTTATTTAGAGAATCCAGCTTGCAAAAGTAATCTATGCTTTAGGTGTTTGCATCTGTGTGCTAAGCCATGAGGATGAAAATCTTTGCACTATTCAAATACAAACCTGGTTAGTATGTGTGCAGACTAGACACGGAACTGAGTTACTAACGTCCTTAAAATTCAGGCTCCTGGTTCCAATCAGATAAATCAGTTCTTTTTCAAAGTATAAGAAAATAGGCTCATTTTAACCCCTGGCATAAGAACATGCAGAGGTGTAACAAATCTGGCTCCCAGTAGAGCTTAAAAATTCTGTGAAATATCTGATAAATATTTGTTCAAATGCTTTGGGCCCTGACCCAGCAAAGCATGTGTACAGATGAAAAGCAGATGAGTACTCCACACAAAATGAAAGGAATATCTGTAGAATTATTCACAGGTCAAAATCAAGCATACACTGAAACATTTTCCTGGGTGACTGGTTTACAGCTGGTATGAGCATGGTCTCTAAGCACAGAACTATTGGTACAATTTATTTCAGACAGAGAGGAATCATTGTTATTATTGCTATTACTGATACTTTGCAGCCCTCGTAGTGGGTGTACTTTGACTTTTGTAATGTTTTTCCCTTGATCCTAGTGTGTCTTTTTCCCATTCCCATGTATCACAAAGCAGTTTATTCTGGTATAACTGCACCTACAACAGGCGTTTATGTTAGTATTTTTGTAACAGCATGTCAGAAAGTGATGAAAAATAAATAAATAACAACAACAAAAATCCTTATTCACCTATATGAAACATCCATACCATACACGGAGTACATTCTTTCTTTTCGCTTCTCAGAAAGAACAAAAAAAAACATCAGAAAGATGCAGGCAAGACTGAACATAGAAAACTGCTTCCATACAAGAAGGCATTAAATAGACCAATAACTTTTAGCTCAGACAAAATAAGGTCCGAAAGGATTGAGAGAGGTCTCTAAATTGTGTAAAAGTATAGCAAATGGGTATTTATTGTTTCTCATGACACAAAAATTATACGCAGTCAAACCATTATCAGATGTGAAGTTCTAAAAGCAAAGAAAGAAAAGCACTTTTACTTAAAACAGTAATAATTATGTAACTTGTTGCCAGAGTAACTTGAGGATGCCAACCACATTAAGCAGGTTTAAAAGATGATTAGACAAACCAATGAAAAGAAAGTCCTTTCTAAAGGATAGACAAAGATGCAAACACTCTAGGTGTCAAGGCCTTGTGCTGACTGAAGTTGGGGACTATTGATGAAGTATTAATCAGTGCATATTCTACTTCTGGACTCTTCCAGGCCATTGTCAATAAGATACTGGGCAACATCATAGAAGGGTTTAAATCCTGTGAGGGATATAGCAACATAATTTGGCATGACAGGCAAACATAGGTGGACTGCGTCAGTCTTACATGCTGCTTTCTTTTTTAGCAGGTACACCTAGAGCACCTTCATTCACTATATTGTTACACCTGCTCCGTGAGCCCAGAGGTCCAGTTCAAACGGGTCAGACTAAACTACAATCCTCTGATTATTTTTGTTTAGCAGAAATGGAGCTGGAGACAGAAAGAAGTTGTAGCTCTAGATGACATCTGAGCACGATTAAAAGAGTACTACGGGGAACTCTGTTCGAGCACTTCATCTACAGCTACAGCTTAGCTCTGCCCTCTTTTGCCATTACTCGCTTTATGGCTGCCAACATCTTGGTGGAGGGGTCTAAAAACACTAAGGTTTGATTTATCATCAAAAATAAGTGCAGTGACTATCTAGCTACCAAGTGGCCTAGACAACACCTTTGCATACGTTTAGAAGACTACCATTTTCATTTCAAGCATTTCAGATTTCCATGGGTGCCAAGTTGGGAACCACCTTACAAATCCAAGCTTACTACACTTTTTAACCCTGAAGAACTTGCCAATATAAATGTTTTATGTTTATATTTGTACAAGCATCTAGGAGACATTTCACATCCAAAATAATTGTGTTCGTGTTCCTGACCTTTTATGTTTCTTGGTTTACCTTGTGGAAGAAAAAATTGCCTAGAAAACTTGTGTGAAGGTTTGACTTCTACAGCCAAACAGCCCTCTTTTGCAAACATCTGAGAGCCTTCCAGTCTCCTTAGTTGTGATTAATGAGTCTATTCATGTGTGTAAAGTTATTAACAGAAATATTCATAGAACCAGATATTAAACCAATGAGGAATGAATTAACAGGTTAAAGCGGATGTACAGAGCTGATCAGGTTATGCTCCAGCTTAACTTCTTTGTAGTGACCTAAATTATTTCTTTATAGGTTATGAAATAAAAACAAGCCCATGCAGAAAACCTTAGTGTTTAGAATCCTCTCAGGCTGATTACTGGCTTTTTTTTTCCTTGTCATGGGTTCACCTTGGCTAACAGGCTAGCAGACAAACTCCCACCTAGCTGCTCGCTCACTCTACCTTGCTTGTCAGAAGGGCAAAGGCAGAAAACAGGTAAAACAGAGACAAGAAATCTTGTGGGTAGAGATAATGAAAAGGACATCACTTAACAATTACTGTCATGGCCAAAACAGAAGGTAAAATGAACTTAATTTATTGCTAATTAAAATATATTTGGGCAGTGACAAACAATAAAAATAAAAAAAAATTAAAGCACCCTTTGTCTCACTTTCCCAGAGTTTCCATATTCCTTTACTCATCTTGAGTTGCCCAGGAAGGATAAAGGTACTGTTAGTACCTAGCAGTTTCTCTCAATTGCTTCTACCCTACTTAGATATGGGCTCTCCGCAGGCCTTACCCTCTTCAGGAATATCCACCTATCCTGGCATGGAGATCTCCATGGGCTGCAGGGTAGATATCTACTCCGGTCATTCTCTCCATAGGCTGAAGGGGGATCTCTGCTGCAGGTGGGATGTTCCTCCTCCTTGTCTTTCTTCTTCAGTATTTGCAGGGCTGCTTCTCACTCTTTTTGTTCCCCTCTCCTCTCTATCCAGTGTTTTTTAACCAGTGTCATGTCTCAACAGAGGCATCACCTGTGTTTTGTCTATTTCAGAGCCTTCTGGAACCTCACAGAGAGTGCTGTTGCAGGAGCCCAAGTGCCAGCAACTGGGCATAGGCACCCAGTACATTTCTGAATGTTTTTGTTAATTGTAATCATGAGGAAAACCATGAAGAGTGTAAGGATGTTGGGAAACGTTCAGAAAATGTGGTCTTAGCAAGGTGCGTTCACATCGCTGGGACATGGGCAGAGGAAAGTGCATATCTCCTGCCATAAAACAAAACACAACTAAAGAATACCATCACACACACAAAAAAGAAACTTTTGCTTCAGGGTAGATGTGTAAGATGGAGGTAAACCACCAGTACGCAACGACTGAGGATTTGACAAAGTGTCCTAACAGTTTGAAATCAGACATCAGTTAGGCTGCAGGTGAGGTACGGAATGGGCTCCAAAGCAGCTGTCTTTCTAGAGATAAAATTGTCCACTGTTGCTTCTGAATCTACTGGCAACCTCAGGCAGAAATTACCACTAGGCAGACCACTGGTCTGAATTTTTGAAGAAATCTAGAGTTTCTGTACTCCTAAATATCAGTCAAAGTTTTAAATATATGGGACCGTGGGACTTTCTTGATGTGTATGTCACTGACGAAGATGTCTCATGAGCAATTAGGTAGCCCCATTTCATCTTCATCTGACACAGCTTGGTGAGGAGCAACATAGACAAAACTACACCTTTTATCTGTTATCTGGCTAGAGGCCTTAATAAAAGCCTGTAGAAGAAGATTGTATTAGCAGTTAAAGGAGATACCAAGGGTGCAAGAACAGAGCCATGATATTAAAAAGCAGAGACAACACTCTATTTGCAATAAAATAAACATCATTTATACACGTGTTACCCATTTAAGTGAGAAGATGGGAAATGGAAACAGGCACTGTCAGACTACATTTAGAAGCGATGTGTTTGATGGAACGTTTCAACGTGCTTCGATTGAGATCCCTGCTATTTTCCTTTTGAAAATTGTAGAATTAAATGTGCTGGTGAATTGTAAAGGTTTCATCCCCCTTCATGTATTTTTATTGAACACGACTTGCAGGCTTCAAATTTTAATATTCGGTCCCTAGACTGCTGTCACTCACCACATCACACTTCTCAATTCACAAGGGTTAGGATTTGGGGGAAAATGGCCCAGACATAATCATTAGGACACTTTGTTTATCACAGGACTGTATTTTCAAAATGTAAATTTATGTTTGAAAATTCCCATGGGAAATAAAAAGATGGCATTTAAAAGCAAAAACATAAACAAAAAATAGAAGAATGCTTTTGTTCCTTTCTAACTACCATGCTCTACAAAAAGGAAAACAAAACAAAACAAAACAAAACAACAGTTTTCCAACTGCTGAATTCTTCCTAGGAACTTTTTCATCAGGGTTTCAGAATAATTTCCCGTCTTTCCCCCCTAAGCCATCCAACGTGTAAACTTACAGATGGCGGCGTCCTTCTCAGACGTCATTTTCATTGCTACTAACTTCTGTGCCTCTGGAGGAGGCCAGCTTATGGTTCTGTTATACCACTAATGAGTCTCCCATCTCTTCAGCAGTAAACAGTCTTTTTACTAGTCAATATTTGTGCTACATTGTGCACACAACACCCTGTGAATCTTGCCACTGCTAGTGAACACATATTTTGAATCTAAATAGTTTTGGGTTTTTTTTTTATCATCTTCCAGAGACTCAGGATTACTGGCAATTTTTTGTATATCCACAATGTCTTGTCTACTTAGATCATAAATTTTCCATGAAAAATGCATGCTTGTGGCAATGGGCAATGTAACTATCTATATTATTTATTCAGTCTCTCTGGAGCAAAAGCTAAATATATTGGCTTGTGACTGGTTAGGCGTGCTCAGTCCTTGTGATTCCACCTAGAATAAAACACAGAGCTAGGTCATTTGGAAAGCATCAGCCTTTCCAGGAAGAGCCTAAATTTTATATGACTCAGTACACTTACTGGGCTTCTCTGTAAAAGTGAATGAAATAGGTTTAAGGAAACTAATTAGCAATATCAATACCCTGTGAATACGGGAACATTTTACAGGGACAGCAAAGTACAAAAGACATTTAATTTATTATCATTAATAAGTAGGATAACTTCAGGTAGAATTGAAAAGAGTAATATCTTAGCAATGTCTTAAGGAAATAAAGAAACCATCTTTCCCAAACTTATAACCTGTAATATAAGTTGTAGAAGGTTGCACCAAATGATCCTTGATGTCACTTGTATTCCTGGCAGGAAATAAATAAAATTGCCATAAGTAAGAGACACCACTTCTGTCTGCGACCGTTCCCGAGCTAGACTTTTCAGAGTGGTGTTATAACTGGTCTGTGAAGCTGCACTGAAATGTCTGATTGCACTGAAGCTGTTCTTGATTTATTATGACGAACCTCAAATGAGAACTGGACTTGGATCAGCTGAGTCAAAACCCCTGAAAGAAGCCATAAATTCAGTATATTCCAGGCTAGAATATTTGAAGCTGTATTTCAATCACAGTTGAAATGGAAGAAGTAGATTTTATCCACTACCAGAATTCTTCTGGCAAAAACTCAAAAATTCTCTTGCAATACTGTTAACTGTTGGATGAGCTTCATTTTCCTGGGAAGGCCCTAATAAGTGTGCTCTCTGGGAATTTTAAATAAGTGACTTTAGTCATTCCTTACAACCTCACTTCCCAACAATTCACACATCTACAGTTCTACCGGATCTTAGGATATTTGAACCTGACACAGTTTTGCCACTCTATCACTGACTATTCAATAAGTGAGATATGAAGAAATCACTTTGACCTTTTTAGCTTGTTTCCACATCTTCCATTTCCCTTCTTGCTGCATTCTTTACCCTAGATATCTTGATAGGCAGCAAATATTGTAAGAAGCCTCAGACTATATACTAGTAAGAAATCCTACAGGGCTCCTCTCATTTGAATCCACTGTCCTGTCTGCATCATGTGGAATAAAGTTTTAAAACAGAATTAAAGCGCAACAAACTCACATTCAATTAATATTATTCATATTATTAATACTTGCTGTTGTGGGACTTATCAGGAGATAATTAACCTTGTCAGTGTTATGTGCCCTTTGCATTACCATTAGTTTCTTCCATTCTCCTCATGCTTAATTATAACTTGATAAAGCCAAAAGGAAGTTCATTTTCCCCTTCTTTGCCTTAACCACGTAATGTCAAGGTAAAGACAAAAGGGGTGGGAGGAGGAGGGGTGGATCTCCTAAAACATATATTCTGGTCAATTAATAAAGTGAATCTAACAAAGTTGCTCCCTGTGTCCTGACAAATGCACCTGTCGCCATCAACAGACAACTGACATAAAGTACGTGCCCAGACACTTCCCAGCTCAGCCACTCTATTTATGTCTTTTAAGAAAAGGGATTTCAAAATTAAGGTAGCGGGGGACTGTGCTGACCTGCTTTTTATGTAAAACTCTGATTCGTTGCAACACTCGTACCGCTTAGCCAGCAAAATTTAGCAGAGCAAACACAGATTACTTACAAACATAATAAATGGAAGAAGGAATATATGTATGTGTGTATATATATATATATGTATACTTAAAGAACAGACATTCTCTCTCCCATCCACCGGCTTTTTAATTCTGATTTCGTACATCAGCCTTGAGCTGTCATTCCAGCAGATTTAAGACTCATGTGATTGGAACATTGATAAAGAAGTGACGCAGGCACTCCTGTGTGTGCAAACTGGTGACTGTGCCCTGATGATTAGAGAAGAGATGAAAAATTCCAGTCCTCCTGCTGTCATTGACGTACTCATCCCTAGACACGATGGCTAACTCTATGTCCCTGAAGATCCTTTTAAACAGTCAACACAGGGATTCAGTGGTACATACAGGATGAAGAAGGACTTCTGCCCTTTGGATTTCACCTAGAGTGACCTTCAGTGCCATCTAACTCCTCCAGTGGTACTGTCTCCCAGACTTTGAAAGGGGCAGAGTAGGTCCGTAAAGAACTGACTTACCTGAATCTTTGTACGACTCTCTCCCAGGGCAGCAATCAGCGCTGTAAGGAGAGGCTCTTGCAAATGAGAAGTTAGTATCTAGCTACCTATTTAATAAGCAAGGTATCAACAGAGAAGAAAAATGTTTATTGTAAGTCTTAACCTTTATCATGGGCCCTACAAAATAACTGCATCTTTAAAATTGTTACCATGGGTTCGGATTTACCTCATACAATTTCCTACGTATGTTTTGTTACTGGTGTGATATTTGACTCATTGTACCAGTGCTCAGTACTGTTTGTATTTTAAGTGAAGCCAGCTATTCCTTTGCTTTCTTATTTTTCCTTTGGTCTTTGCAGTGCAGTAGGAGTTGAGGATAAATGACAAGCTGATCTTATATTTTGGGTTTTTTTCCTACTTGTATCTGGGGATCTGGCTATTTTTGCCCTTTGAAAGAGCTGAGTGCTTCTGGCTTTGGACTGAGTGACTGAGGACGCTCCTCTTCTGTCTCTGTATTAGGTGGGCTTCATGACTGTAGCTTGCACTCCAGAAATGCCTACAAAATGTCATATTTGGTATTCACCTTTTTGCCATATGAGATGATATTCAGACGGATTTTCCTGCGAAGTCCTATAGGATTTGACCTCTCTTTTTTTTTTTTTTTTTTTTTTTTTCCTGAAAGTTGTCTTAAATTTCTTAACTACTTAAAGTACTTCACAGATTCTTGATGTGGCTCAGACAGTAGGACCTGCAATTAAATGGCAAATATTAGAAGTGGGTTAAGTTCATTTTAAAATTAGCTAGCTGCTGTAAATGGAGGTTCTACAGATACTCTTTTGATCAAGTGGGTTAATCAGTAGGAGCAAGTTCAGACAATTATTTCTCAAAACATTTGAGCTGTAATCAAATAAGACTGTTCCATAATTAAATGTGTTATACAAGAAAATTATAGAACTTCTTAATTCTTCCAAATATTTAATACAGAATTGATGTTTTCTGTAGAATCCTTTGAGAAAGATAAAAACAAACCTGAAGGTATAAGGCAATCTTTCTTATCAGCCATCCTCTACTGATTCAAATATGACTACTCTCATGCGTAGATTACACATACTTTCACAAACTTTACTGAATAAAATTCTGCAAAGTATGTAAATACCTTTATACTTTTTTCCCACATTTTTTAATTGAGATCAGGCAACTATATAACATGCACAGTGCTTTTTAATGCAAGCAAAACTAAAAGTCCAAGTACTCCTATGGCTTTCAGTTAGGAATTTGAAAGCGAAAATTGATTTGCTTACATTCACATGAAAGCACAGGTTAGACACAATGAACTGACAACAGCTTTTTTTTCTGTCTGAAGTCAATGAAGGCAGAACAAATCTCAGATATAAGGAGGTTAACTTTAAGTAAAGGAAAATCCAGCGTAAGGTTCCTGCTGTTCTCCTGTTGCAAGGGTGTCATTATCTGGTTCTTCTCCCACTCTTTCCACACAGGATCTCACCAGTTTCTGTGTTTCCGTATTCTACCTTAAGGCTTGTTTTCTTCACAGATATGAGCCAGTCTGGGCACTCAGACTGAGAAGACTGAATAAATAGAGAGAAAAAATGTTGTTGCCTTGTTAAGCTTCAAACTCATTATGCCATTTCACAGTACCCTGAAATGTACCCTTTCCGTAGTTCACTTAAATACTTCTAATATGCCCTGAGGTGATCACTGCACCGAGGAAGAATGGAATAACTTTCAAAGCAGAAGTCTTCCAATTACATTCCCAACATAAGTCTCCCTAAACAACATTACATAGGATGTTGTTCCTGAGCTGTGGCTCCTGAAGATCCTGTCCTAAACCAGGTCTATCTGATCTGAACATCAGAGGAACCTGTCTGGTTTTGGAGGTGGAGCTGGATTTTGCACCACTGTCATACCCCAAAGTGATGGATGGTTCAGGTTGTACCATAGACCGTATGAAAGCCCGTACATGTAACACCTTTTGATGTAAAAGACCCAAATCTGCATTTAAGTTATAGGTAGAATATATATACACTTACTTCACTGGGAAATAGACAAGACTCTATGGGAATTATCAGTGAGAAGGTTAAAATTTAGTCTAGGGTCAAAACAAACTTTTTGTATGCCTTTGCCTCTTTCTTTCTCTGCAGTGACAATAGTCCTTAGAAAGTAAATTTAAGCCTTAAGCACATGAAGCAGCTTGAAATATTACGAAATTTAGAGAACTGTGGTAGGGTAAGCTCATCTGTGCTTTGTGAGGACATGGATCCAAATGTTTAAAGTGCTGGCATAGTTTGCAAGGCATTTTAGTTTTTTTCTCATTTCTTTGCTACTTCCTTCCTGCCAAATTTTAGTCAAGTCACTGGAATTTGTGGGTTAAATTTAAAATGGAAAGCTTGACCCTGCTGCACTTTACGTCAATAGAGGGGATGGGTTTTAGGTTTTTTAGTATAAAAACTGCAAAGGAACCCTAGATAGCTGAACAGTAAATTGAAGAAATATCATTAATAAGCCCCAACATATTAACAGCTAGCCCATAAGCCAGCACATTTGTGTCCTCTGTATCAAATTCACCATGCATAATCCTTTCTTGTGCTGAGCTCTGCTGATAAAGGAAGGATTCGTTAAAAATTATTTAGCGCTATTCATTATGGAAGCCATACAGGGCTCCTGCTTGTCAGCAGAGGTTTCAAGAACCAATCTGAGGACTTTTGAAAAAATATAAAAAATACCTCAGTTTAAAAAGAAGGGGTGGAGAGGGGGAAAGAACATTTTTCTACACTTCAGTAGGAGCTTTAAGATACCGGTTTGGTTTTCAATAGTGTCCATGTGAATAGAAGCCAAATGGTCTTTAAACCAGCATTTCCCCCATCATTTCAGTCATGAAAGCCATTACTCTGATGGAGCTACAAGGAGGAGAGATAGGGATGGCAGGATACAGGCAGCACACAAAGGAGAAAGAAGAAATCCTTTAAACAGGGAATGAAACATACTGTTTGACAGCTAGAAAAGGGGGGAGTGTCAGGAAGCTAGAAGGGCAGGCTCCATAGGGGTAAGCAGAAATAATGGAGTGTAGAGTAACGGGATGTGAAGGGTTTATAATGATCATGGTAGCCAAGTGTGTAATTTGCAGTGAATAATTGATCCAGTGCCTTTAACTTTTTTTTTTTTTTTTTTTTTTTTACTGTTTCTCATCAAGAAGATCACAATTTTCTTACATCTGTTCCATCCTGATGATTTAGTGAGTGATTTCTGCAATTGAAGCTTGGCCTGTATACTGAACACAAGCAAAATTCATTGTGAATATACAATATCAGAAATCCTAGTTCAGTTTTGATGGAACACATAAATCACATGTTATTTTGTATTTTCTCTAATTAGTGAGTGTAACTCTAACAATTACTATGACATTTCTCCCAATTATGTATTCAGAATATGTTTTTCATGAATATTCTTTTAAAATGGACTTTCTATTCAAATGATTATGACAGTAAACTCATTGGTAAGAATAATACTGCAGTTTTGACTTGGTACTAAAAAATCCCATGCTAATTTTTTGTTAAAGGGGAAGAGATGACATGAGGGAACAGACCAAATTTCAACATATATAATTAACAATCCCCACAAAAATAATCTGATATGATCTTTATTAAATGAAATAGGTGTCCAAGCCTCTGCTTGTCCCTCATTGTAGAGTCACTGGTATATATGCAACTGAAAGTAAATGTGCGGATTTCTCAGATATGAGATAGTTTGAAAATATGCCTGAACCAGAAACTTCCAACTGCCTGTTGTGGAAGGGAAAATTACATGCTCAATAAATAAGTAAATTTTTGCTTTGAATGCTAGGAAGACAATCTCAATGTGCTATACTGGAGCAATTAAAAGCCAAAAAAAAAAAATGACTGTGGTCTCATTTCATGGCAGAATCATAAAATTCCAAAGGTACTGTTCAGTCTATTTAGACCAATGAAACAGGAATGTAATTAAAACACAAAAAACATCTTTCAGAGATAGAAAAAACAGACTACACAGAAGGAATGATAGTGACAGGAGTCTGGAGCAGAGAAAACTTATCTTTGGTAGAAGAGGATCAGGTTAGAAAATACTTGTGCAAACGGGACCAACATGAATCCACATGCCTCAATATGTTGCACAGGGAGCTGAGGCTTCTTCACAATCATTGAATCATGACAACTGGGAGGGATGCCTGAGGGGTGGAGGAAAGCAAAAGTCACTACTGTCTTCTGAAAGGGAAAGAAGGAAGACCAGCAGAATTACAGGCACGTCAGCCTGTCTTTCTTGGGAAAGTGATGGACTAGTTTATTCTAGGAACCATTCCCAGGAACATGAATGACAAGAAAGACAATAGGAACAGTCAGCATGGATTCACCAAGGGGGAAACAAGTTTCACCAGTGTGATAACCTTTTATGGTGACATTAATGTCTCGGTAGATGAGTCAAGAGCATTGAACATTGTGTACCTTGATTTCTATAGGGCTTTGGAAATTGTCTTCCATTGGATGCTCACAGAGAAGCTGGTGAAATATAGGCTACATGAACAGTCAATGAGGTGGATAGAAAAGGGCCCAGAGGGTGGTAACCAGTGGCACAAAGACTGTTAGAAGATTGGCAGTGTCCCCAGCCAGAGGTAGCAGGCAGGGCAGGGCAGGCAGCGGGCAGATACCTCATGCCCCATCTTCCTGGGCAGCACGTACAATGCAGTCTGCATACCCGTGTGCTTCCATTGCTTCTACTTTGGCTACATGCAACAGTAGTCCAGCAGGAAAACTACATGCTCGATGTACAGGCAGCTATTTGACTGTGTCCTGCACACAGTGAGAGCAGATGATAGCTGCCAGGAGTATCGCATTGGCTTGTCCGCCCAGCAGCAAAGTAGCCAGGAATGGAGCTCCTAACAGATCCCCACGGTGGTGCTACTACCTGTGCTGAGGGCACAACAACAGCAGCTCTGCAGAAGGGAGAAGTTCCTCCTGAGGGAGGAACTGAGCTGCAGGAGGATATGCAGCTCTAGGGGTCTTCAATGCCTCTGCCCACCAAGATGCAGCAACACTCCCAGCCAGCCCTGCCAATAGATCCTACCTCCACATCAGCCTGGTGGTGCACCTTGTGCCTGTTTGGCTCCTCGAAAGGAGAGAGTAACAAATATAAGTAGCCTTCTCAGCACCAGAACAGGCTGGAACCAGATGATAAGTAAAGTCTGGACTCTGAATGTTAGGAAAGCAAACTCCCAGCTCTTCAAAGAGTTAGTCAAACCCCTGGAAAACTGCTCTTAGGGACAAGGGAACAGAATAGAGCTCGTAGATCTTTAAGGGCACCTTCCGTACAGTGCAAGAGTTCTCAATCCCCGGGTGTACAGAAATCAGAAAAGTAAAGGAAATGTCGAGAATGGCTAAATTGAGATGTGCTGTTCGAATTAAAGGACAAGAGTAAATATACTGGCAGTAGAAACAGGGACAGATGTTCTGGAAGAGTGTAGAGATGCTGCCTGGTTGTATAGCAATGCAGTCAGGAAGGCCAAGGCAAGGTTTGCAAAGAATAAGAAGGACTTCTACAGGTATGTCATCTAGCAAAAGGTCAAAGAAAATATTCCTCCTCTGAGTTAGCAAGACTGGGAAATTGGTAACAATGGGCAAGGAGGAGGCTGAAGTACTCAGCAACACTTTTGCCCTAATCTTCCTTGGCAATCTCTCTTCCCATATCTCTGGAGTGGATGGACTGCAAGGCAGGACTCGGGGAGCAAAGTAAAAGAAGATTAGGTTTGTGACCACCTGAGGAATCTGAACATGCTTAAGTCTGTGGAACCTTCTTAGAGTCCTGAGGGGATTGGCTTCTGTAGTTTCCAAGTCATTCTCCATGATGTTTGAAAAGTGGTGACGTCCATGCCAAGTGCCTGATGACTAGAAAAAGGAAAGCATTGCACCCATTTTTAAAAAGGTAGCAAGAAGGATCCTGGGAACTACTGATCTGTCACACCTCTGTGCCTGTGAAGATTGTGGGATAGATGCTCCAAGAAGCTGTGCTAAAGCACATGGCAGGACACTATGACTGCAATGTCTTGCAACAGTCTGGGTTCTAAAAGACCTCTAGAAACCCTTCAGTACAAACTCTTGTTATGTTCAGCTTTCATTTTAAAACTGGTTATTTAAGGACTTGTTTTTTTGTTGTGGACATTTTCAAGCCTGGGAATTTCCCAATCTTTCTGATCAACTTGTTCTGACTAATATGCTTCGGGAAAAAAAAAGAAAAGTAATTCTTTTATTCATTTTTCCCTTACTGCAGCTTTCATCCTTTGACTCTTATCCTTTGTCTGTATGCCCCCAAGTAGCTGCTCATCCATATTTTCTATAATCTTCCATTAGGCAGCTGAAGACAATAATCTGATGTTGTATCTTCTTTAGGCTCAAAAGTCTCTGTTTTCTGATCATATTCTCATATGTCAAGCAGTCCTTCAGTCATTCAGTGTTCTTCTGACATATTTCCTCTGCTCTCCTCTCTTCCATTAAGCCACGATCTAGTCAGACATGATTTGACCTTGGAGGTGATTCCCAGTTGACTCTTGTCCTTTCCGTGCCTAGACAGGGTTTCTAGGCTTCTTTGCTCCATCATCTTCATAACACAGACAAGAATGACTCAATTGCACTTCTGTAGCTCAACCTAAGTATTTCCTTTTCTTGAAAGTAATTTTAATTATTTCTTTTTTTTCAGTCTCAGAAACCTGCCCTCTACGTCACAACATTTTGAAAATCCCATAAAATTATTTTTCCTATCTTTTTCAGGACCTCCAGGTGTTCCCAGCTGGTTCCATGGATCCGTGTATGTCAAATCTGCCTGACTGATTCCCACCTTGATCTTTCTGTGTAGTGCATTGTATTACAATGATTTAAAATGTGCTAGAGGTGAGATCTGGAAAGCTGGAGAGCAGACTATACCAGTAAAGACTGAGGAAAGGAAGGCACCGACCTTCTTCCTTGTCCTTTTCCATTAGGTTACTGATCTTATTCAGCAACAGATATAAATTTTCTTGAGTCTTTGCTCTGCTCCTAATGTGTCTTTCTTGTTGCTTTTCATATCCATTTACATTTTCAACTCCAGATGAACTTTTAATTTCCTAACTCTACTACTGCATGTTCAGGCAGCATTTTTATATTCCTTCTAGCGTTCTACATTGGTTTTAAACTTCTACCCATTAGGTTTTTTTCTGTTTGAACAGTCAACAAAGTCATCCTCTTGCCAGAAATTCTCAACATCTTTCACATTGGAATAGTTCTTTCTTTTGTTCTAATTTTGTCTTTGACGACCTTTTCCACACCCTTCCGTTCCTCAGGTCAACATGATCTCATGAGATCTCACATGCAGTTCCCTGAACAAGATGAAATCTATTCTCCTGAGGGCAAGACTTATTCATTATTCTTGTAGTTTCTTTCCTCATTTCTCTCAGGATCTTTACTCCACCATTTCATCTCAATGAATTTATATACAAACATGGAAATGAGATTTGAGGCTAGGTACAGAGCTGGCCACATGACAGTGTCTGGAAGGAGGAAATACTGGATATTAAATACACTCTTAACATAAGGTAAAAGCACATAACATTTGCAGGCAGAGTTTGATGAATGTTATTTTTGCTATCCAACTAAGGCCGTGGCACCAACTTATTGTTGCTACTGTTTTTAACTTGAACTTACAAATATGAAGACAAACCAAATACTTATCATTCAGTGTTTAGAACTGAGGTACCCACAAGTAGCTCAAGAAGCATTTAAGATTATCACATTAAAAAATATGTTATTTCTCCAGCATAATTAAGCCATTTCAAAGATGGTATGTGGAAAGAAATAGATATAATCTTGGTGAAAGTCTTGCAGAAAAGAAAAGGCAGAAATACACATCAGAAGGCAGGTATGTCAACTCTCATCCATAGAGAAGTATGACTCACCTAATTGCCTTCTGTCTCACTCTCTTTCCCTCCCAAAGAGGTGTGCATTTCACTCATTTTCAGCACAGCACCAGACCTTCCCTTTAGTCCATGGCCAAATTTGTCCAGACAGCCGGAGCCTCATCTGGGATCTGGTGATGCCCCTGTCTCATTCCTGAGATCCCAAGGGAGAGAGCGTAGAGTGCAGCATCATCCAGCACTGCAAAGTGTCCTCTTGTATCCAGTCTCGTTTATTAAGAGGTAATTTACCAGACAGATAACTTAACCCAAACTGTGGGATTTGCACAGCTTTCTTCTTCGTGGGTTCTCTACTATCTACAATGATGTGAGGTTATATTCAGTGGGACTCCTATAAGGATTTTGTGTTTTCTATCCAGACCTTTCATTTTCTGTGAAATTCTAGGAATTTATTTTTGGGCTTAGCTTTACTTATCAAATTCACTTGAAAGTCAGAACAGATATAGAGGGACAAACATATAAATAAAGGAACCGTAATTGCAAGTCCTTTCTCAAGGAACCAGATCTTTATATATTAAAAATTAAATAAATAAAAAAGACAAAATCCACACAAAAATATGGAGTGATAAAAGCATTGTGAAAAAGGAAGGTACCTGGAGCTGTAACATTATCATATCCAAAGCATTTCAGAATTTACAGCTGTCTAGAAAAAAATCCTGTTAGGTATATTTGGAACACTTTTAGTTTGATTCTTCATAGGCTAAATCACCACCTCCTATGTAATCCCAGTAACGCAGATAAGTAGGCATATTAGGCTGGAACAAGATGGCCAAATGTTGCGAATGTCAATAGCATCCTGAGACAACATTTAAATGTAGATAGCTGATAAAAACAATATCTATAATACAGCTTGCAGTCAGTGATAAACCAGTGTACTGATTCTCCTGAGATACAGGACAAGCCAAGCCAGAGAACAGAGGACTGTAGCACATCACACTTTATCTTGTATGAAGAATGAGGTCACCATAAACTGAATGTAGTATTCTCAGAGAATATAAGGACAAATTTTCAGTAAGAGGGAGAGGCATTCAGACTGGAAGCCAAAGTCTGAAATAAATTTGCAGGTGCTATCTATAAGTTTATTGAAACAGAGAACTCCTTAGTCCTCGGGACTACTGTGGAATAAATTGATGACCTGACATCAGCTGATGACTTAAGACCAAATGGGCCAATACTGATGACCCATGGTCTAATGGGCCAATACTTTTATCCAGGCGAAACTTGCACCAGGATTTTAAATAAGGGGGAAGGGCGTACAGAGGAATGGGGAAGTAAATGAGTATCTAATTATCCCAAACCAATTAGACAATGAAACACATTAATTGCTCTTTAATATTAATAATATAGCACCCGTTTTTTTCTCTAAGTCAAAAGAATATAACACTTAAGATATTTGTGTGCAAAAGAGCCATATGAAATCCATAATACTGCTTGATAAATTTTGTCAAAATTTTAGAGTTCTGGTTAAAAGTGTTATAAAATTTACTAATACACGCATGAGAGCAATGCCTCCTAAAGACGAGGACCAGTGACACTTTCTATATTGAATATATATCTACCAAGCTGATTGTTCTAATCATCAAGAAAGGACTCCAGTTTGACCCTGAAAAAATGGAGACTATTAAAGTAATACAAAGGTCTTGGGATACGAAGGTAACCTAGTGATTATTTACAAAGTTGTCTTTTTAGAATTTTTGTACAGTTAGCAGAAGGATGGCATTTGAAGGAAGGACAAGTTCAGATGAAGTCAAGAAGTTTATATTTTAGTTATTATGTAGACTGTTCCTTAATTTGTATAATTTTCTTCAAATAGTCATCCCGACAAAGACTCACTTTAATAAACAGGGAATTACATAATTTTATTACGCAGCATGTTGTAAAAGATATAATGTTTCTTTCCTTCACTCTGAGCCTGCCTGGTTTCCAACAAAAAAAAATAAACTTCAAAGCTGGAACCAATCAGTGAAAATTAGTGGATTCTAGCTGTTATAGGAGATATTCTGCCTTTGCAAGCACATCTCTTTTGCCTTTATATCTGTGTTTGATTTGTTCTTGTACTAGGCCAGAAGACCATGCCGCCCACAGGAGTATTAAAGCTTTTGATGAATTGTTGTGTGATTTAACTGTATATTCAATTCACTTACTACAGCAAACATAATTTTCAAAACACAGATGAATAAACAGACTGGTGACTTTTACCCTCATTTTCTGAATAATGATAGAAATAAGAGGAGACACACGAGGTCCTACAGTGCTCTGCTATGGCAAATAGCATGTAGTATAAACTTTTTCTCTTTCTATAATGAAATTGATCAGGATGTTTTTGCCGCCAGGTCTCTGATTGGTAGGTTTGTACAAAGGATATTTTCTCTAATGAGTGAGGATATTCTTCCACTTTCTGATTTAAGTTTAGTTTCAATACTTTATACCTATTTTCCCTTGTGTAAACACTGTCCGTTAGCTTAAATAGGCTCTTTCTTTCTCTCATGTTTCTATTAAAACTTCCCTGATGTTATTTTAGACAGTAATCAAATCCTATCTCATATATTCCTTTCATTCTGAAAAACTCAGCAAATGAAGTCTTCTAGACTGCAAAGAAAGCTTCTCCATTCCCTTCACCTTCTGCGTAGCTCTTTCCTGCATTTTTTTCCATTTTGTTTTAGAGCTGGGAGTTCATTGTTCATTTATATTAAAATTGTACATGGAATTGGCACTATATACAAATGAATTTCTTGGTCCCACACTGAAATGGAAGAACAGTCTTGAAGGTTAGAGAATAGTCCATTGGAAATGTTCTTGATATTTTTGATGTCTTCTCATGACAAGATGCAATTTTGGGGAAAGTTATTTTTGTTGTAATGGAAGCATTTTAATTAGCTTTAAAATGTATGGAAATTACACGTACACACAAGAATAACTTCTACAGACTGAATTTCAAGTGCATATTTGCCCATAAGTTTGGAATGGAAATTTGATTACTGAGCAATCCTATTCCTCTCCCGTCATCCCAAACCACCTGTAGTATCAGTGAATTTTAATCTATTATTTGAAAATGCTGTTGGCTGTGTCACTGCTCTTCTAAAAGAACTTAAGACCTGTTACCAGATGGAATAGATGTGACATGGACAATTTCATGACTTCTCAACCTACCACATGCATGGATAACATAGGACTTTCAGTGAGACAGCACTAGGCAGGAGTTTCCTTCAGTTTGAACGGAAAGTTTTATATCAAGTGAGGAAGGTTACTGCCAAGGAATTACAACCTCAGCATTGACATAAATGTTGACAGCACCATTTCCACTGATAGTGGTATCAGAGCAGATTATGGTTCACACAGGACTGCCCAAAGAGTGATGATTTAGATGAAATGCTCCCAAATAAGAAAAAATTCTGAAAGGAAAACTGCAGATGACAAGGATTTTATCAGGTCACTGCCGAGATGGAGCACGCTTTCTCTTCTGTTCTCGGAAGCATCTTGCCTGTAGAGATAAACTAACCATAATGAAATCTCTTTCTCCACCTATTCCCTTCTTGATGGCAGCAAGAGGCATGATAGTAGGGCATGATAAATCCTAGGTGGTGACTGAGGGTGTGTAAAGGCAAAAAATGTAATCTTTCAAATACGTTTCCATAAAGCTTAGAGAAACTCAGGGCCAAATCTGTTGATAGTGTGACCTGAATGAATCTGCTAAAGAGGTTTGAGGAATTAGCATGGTCCGCAATTTCCAAATGCAACATTTGAGTGTTTCAGTCTGATAAAGAGCAGATGAATATGTCTAACAGTCAGAATTTACTGTAGTATAGAATTTGCAAACTGGGACTTTTGCAATGTTTGGCTGCTTCCCTCCCTCTTCTTTCCTATTTCATACGTATTCATGACTCTCACTCTCTCATTTTCCCTCATCCCTAGATTAAAAACAAAAAAGAAATGGAACTTGTTCATATCTAGCATATATAAGAAATAAAGTAAACAGGGATCACTTCAGCCTGTAATCCCTGAGGAGAAACGAGGTGAATGTTTAAGAGCACGTGAGAATGTTGCAGATGGGGTGAGAAGAACACTGAGCTGAAACTGTAGGATGATGCGACAGTCATAATGATACTGTTATGTTATATCAGCTATATAGTGTAACAATGTAAATTAGTGATTTTTTGTTGGAAGAAGAAATATCTATTAACAAATTTTCTAATACAATTGGAAGAAAATAGTACACTTTGAAGATGGATTTTTTTTTTAGTTATTTGTGAAATTGGCTTAGAAATAGTAATTTGGAAATCAAAATAGAATTTGACAGAAAAGGCGGCTGAAATCAGGAGATAAAAGCTGAGATGTTGATAATCAAACTACAGTTCGGTCTCAGACATGCATGGTAATTTTACTGCTCTGAAAAATTTATGACCAGTTTCTTCAAAAGTACTAGTGCTGAAGAATTCTCTAAGTCATAGACTAGCAGGGTGTTCCATTCAAAATAAGCAGATTGTGAGACATTGAGTCTACATAGGTGTGCAGAAGTCCAGTTTTTTTGAGATTGGGTTAACATGACCATGACTGCCTGATATTTGCTCTGAGGTCACAATAGAGGGTGACATATTTGTGTAATTGGTAAGAATGACTTGTAGAATATATAGATGAACAATGATAATAACGTGTATTTTCTCACTTTAGGAACTCTGTTTTGTCCCCCAAAAAGGCTTCCTGCTAAGCAGAGATGTTCTTGACATCAAACAATGAACCTTAACGTGAAGATACCAGGAAGGCAAAGATAAACTAGTGGCTCTATGTCTTCTTTTACTGACGAATTTGCATGTGTATTTAACATAAATGAAAAAAAAAAATTCTGATAAGATCAATGCTAGACTTCAATACCTTTATCAGAAGTGGAACTGAATCTGGTTTTAAGCAAATGGGTGTATTTTCTAGCATTCTTCAAGTCACTTTTTCAGAAAGGTAGAATTTTTTTTTCATTGTACTTTGTGCTGAATAGAGGAACGCTAAAATTTAAACTTAGGATGTAGAAATTACAAGAAAGACAAAGAGACACACAAATGCAGGACTCTGCCCATCACAAATAAGTTTTATTTGACCATATTCCATATTATGATCCCCCTGAAGGCAATCACTAATGTTAGTGTAGCTGGGAATAAAATAGGAAAAAAATTAGGTTCTTGATTTTAAAGATAGAATTGAATATCATATAGTTTAAAGCTAACAAATAGCCTACAAGTTTATGTAATAAGTCTTGATATTACTCTCTTCTTTTCAATCCCTTTTCAAAATCTTATTGTCCCTGATTTGTTGCAAGATCTCACTATTTTTCTGTTAAATGTGTTTCCATTCTGTTAATTGACAAATACATAGCATATTTACTTGTAAATAAAAATTAGAGTTTGGAGCTGCTTAGTAATATCTTGCAAAACAGTGCCTAAATATCTATATTTTTTAATTTATGTACACATACCTGCTGATCTATTTAATATAACCTGACCAAATATTGAATAATACAAATATTAAATAATACTCAAAGATTTAAAATTTTAAATACTCATAAAATGATCCTGAAATCATCAAGTACACTGGGAATATTTCCTGATTTTTACCAGCCTGTTTTTGGGAAGCTATAGAGCTATGCAGCAGGAACTTAGAAATATGTTTAATATAGTTTTAATCCTATTACTATTATTATCTTTTCTTCTCTGTAACAACCAAATATTGACTAGCAATAGTTCTTTGATTAGACTTAAAATATCAACCATACTAATAGCTCATTTGTATCTTTGTACTAAAGGTATGTTTCCACTCTGCCTATAAAAAAAAAGTTTTGATTTTAACAGGGGAAGGAGAAAAAGGGAGAGGAGAAGAAAAAGGTAAAAGGAAGGCAGCACTGTAAAGAAAAATCAGAAGGGGAAAGTGAAAGGCACAGTAAAGGGGACACAGGTTACAATGTTTATTGCTAAGTAAAGCAAATCTGTTTTTTTTCAGAGCTGAGGAGAAAAAGGAAAGAAAATTATATTGGTTGCAAAAAGTTTTAAGTGTACAACTACTTATGTTTGGGAAGACCCTCAAGAAAGTGTTCAGCTTTATCTACCTACATTTTGTCCTAACACAGTGATCAGCTTTGGAAACACTTGAAAGATTTTTCCTTTCTTTTTCCAACCAATTATAGCGACCTATCTTAGGAATTTTAACTTATAGAGCAGAGGAATGAAAATTGCTTGCTCTCTTTTTTTTCTTCTTTTTTTTTTTTATTTTATTATTATTATTTGTTTGCACAGCAGAGAACTATGTGTTGGAATTTAGTGCTGATATAGAAAGAAGCAGAAATGACCTCTACTCGTAGGCTGTTCTTTCAGACCTCCAAAGGCACTCGGCTTTGAGCTGCAAATACACAAAAGACTCTATAAAGTGACTATTGCTGGCTTTCACCTCTGGGCCCTGTAGACAGCAACACTGCAACAGAAAGACAGATAAAGTAACATAAAGAAAGAAGGAGATTTTGTTTGGCAAAAAAAACAGTTTTGGTGGAACTGTGTTAGTCTACACTGATGGAAGATGGTTTGACTTGGTGATCTTAGAGATCCTTTCCAATCAATGATTCTATGATTCTGTTCTATAAGGTCTGTTCCAAGAAGCCTACAAAGCTGACCTTACCTTCTCCTCTGGGCAAATATTGCATTGCCTTTGCTGAGAATCTGTTTCCATCTCTTTGCATTTTATTTCAAGTTTGCAGTTCTTGGTGGTCCTGAGTGTCTTTTTCGCTGTTTGTATTTCTAAGCTGTAGCTCTTGAGGTAAAGTGATTACAGAAAAAACACCAGCTTTATTTATTGACTGAAGCATCACAGTACAAAGAAATGCTCTGCTATCATAACGAGCAAGTCGTTACTCAAATCCACCAAACCACGTAAGGAAAAAAAAAATACCCACATCTTTAAATATATATTGAAGTAATAAAGAAAGAAAGATGACAGGAGGGAAGATTAGAGATTTCTTTGAGCCAACACCATTTTTCGGGATGTAGCTATATTTTATAGAAGATTTATCAAATGATTACCAAAATTTAGTGATAGGAATGTCAGATACTTCATAGTGTTACGGTGTCATTCATTTCAGAAGATTTATAGAGATAATGTGGAAGATACAAAAAGTAAAGCTGTGTCAAGAGTTTTTATACTGAGATTAACTGCAGCGGAATCATCCTCCCTCTTTGGCAGTGACTGGCGTTATGTATGTGTGTTCACATCCATGTGTATAGATGCGGGATGCATGATTCCTGTGTGTGACTGTGATTCATCAGACTAGCTTTCCATTCGTATTACATTATCTAAATTCCTGAGGGGTGTCTTGCTTGCTTCAACTCGCATCTTCCACTCAGACCTGCACTAGTTTGAATTTTAAACAAAAAAAGAGAAGAAAGAGGTAGCTAATATGTATGTGTGGAGGAAAATGCAGCATACCTCACTCTTTCATGCTCCAGCAGAAGCAAAGACGATACTATGCCTACCTGTCTTGTTAAAACTTTAACTGAAAAAAACTATGCACTGTCTCATCATGAGAATGGAGCAACACCTGTTTTGTTTGGATTTCAGTCAGCAGGTTGTTAAAATAACTCAATGGAGGTGAATCAGAAGAAAAATATACAGAAAATAATGCAATTCTCATCTACTTGATTGTTTTTATTAAGCACTAAAACAACTGTTATCAATTTAACATCGGGATTTAATAGTGAGAGGAAAAAAGCTAAAATAAAGTCAAGATGAGGATTAGTGTTTATTTCAATAGCTGAACTAAGAGCATCCACTTGCTGATTTCTATTAGCCAGTAATATTATTGTACATCACTTTTTTTATTATTATTATTTTCAAATTCAGGCGTTTTCCAGTACTCATTCCTGCGGGATGTAACTTAGACAAGATGGAGTTCTCTCTACCTCACAAAAAATATGCACTTATTTCACAATTTCTGGAGCCCATTACCAGGTCTCTCCCTCTAGCTTATTTTTTTTGGAACTAAACTTCTTTGTATCTCAATTTAACCACACATAAACCAGTTTTAAATTTGTTTATTTCTCACAGGGTTTGGAGAAGCTATTTCTTATATTTTCTCACTCACTTTTATTTTTCTTTCTCTCTTCCTTTATGTTTTCCTGTCTGCCTTGTAACCAGGCATTAGTGCAAAATCCATCTCCTTTTGAAGTCAACAGTGAGCATTCATGACTTTGTTATTCTATTTAAGGAATTATAATGATATTGTAAAAGACACTGTTCTTTCAGTAAGATTCTGATCTGTGCATCCCACCTCACCTGAAAGTTAGAAGATCCTTAGCCAGTCAGCACGACACCTTGACTGGCTGGACACCCCTCTGGAGGAGGGCTCACACTCTTAGAACAAAGCTGTCCAAGTAATGTGGAAAGAATTTTCCTCAGGTGGTACTTAGGTTTCTCTCTGCTGACTGCAGAGGAAGTAGGCAACTGCTGTAGATGAGGTGCCCATTTTTCAGAGTGATAAACTTAGTTGAGGAGAATGGCAAGAATTCATCTCACTTAGGTTAAGACATCTAAGTTAGACATTTCAGTATGAGCTAGTCTTTCTGAACTCCTTCTATAAGTAGAGAGATAAGCACTTTTGCTTGTTCCTTAGGGCTGTTCACTTCATCCTAAAATGGCTTGTTAAAACAGGGCAGATAAATTCAGACTTCCAAAAGTGAGAGATTAATCTCACCTACATGTTCAAAAGTACTCAGCACAAAAAGACTTTGATTTTAGTCATATCCTCACCATCAGTGTGACAAAAATGATAAATAATCACTCTAATATCTGGTGGGACATTTTAGGGAAACAGAAGAAATAATAACCTTGAATTATTCTCATTACCTGACTCATGACAATCTTTGATTTCCCTCTGTTACTTCTTTTTATCTCCATCCTCAGAGATTGCTTGTTTATAGATTCTTAGTCCCTTTTATTTTTCTGCCTTATCGTCCAAAAGAGCAAGTTTTGAAATAACAGTGGATATGACGGAGAAGGAAAACTTACCTGTCTTTTTGTGTCCCTTTCCCAGTGCCTTGATAGAGAGGTGGTCATCTTACACAAACATCTATCTGGGCAGGGAGATGTGAGCCCAGACAGAAAACTAGAGTGTATTATTCATGTTGTTAGAACAAACTAAGGAATCTGTGCTAACACCCTCACCAGCTGAGAGTTTCAGATAAAGAAATTGTTTTCTACTCTCCCTTAAAGTGTTTACATTGATCATCATTCTGTTTAATTGTATTTTTTTTTAATTTACATTTATTTCTGTAGGGAAAGCTAAAATGCTGAACTTAAAAGATCTCTTGTCTTTTGTGTCCTAAAAGGATAAAATTTCATGTTTTTTTTCAAATAGCTTTGACAACTCACCAAGTATTTTGGTCCCAAATTCTTGTATAACTAAGGTGGCTCCATCTCCTCTGATTTTATCATATTATGTTTACAGTGCTCAAGTGAGTATCTACTAGTTCAGACCAATTCTATAGAAGGTCATGAAAATTGTGGACAAACTCTTGACTTTAACCTTTGATTAATTGATTTGGATGCAGAAATGGTGGACTCTCCATTGTCACTCATTGCTTGTTCAGAAGACTTCTATTTCACACCCAGTGGACTTCATTAAACTTATTCTCACATATTCATCGTTATTACTATTTGCAGGCATGAATTGTTGTTTGGCATTCATCAAGAATTTCAAACTTGGACAAACCTGGGCTTAAACTTTGATATGACAAATTCTTCCTGCTCCCATCTTCTGCAGTCTAGTTATTAACTGAATCCACCTAGGGAGTTGTTTTTGTCAAACACTAGAATAGCCAAGAGATGTGTTTAGTTCCACAAAGTGTATTCTTTAATATTGGTAGCCCTGATAACTATTACTGAATGTAGCTTTGACTTACCATCCAGTACAGCAGCTTGTCAGGGTTGTTGTTGAAAAATAGACTGGATTTAGTCCTGATGGACACCACATAAATAGACAGTAAAGAACACTTTTGTGTTGAGTATGAAATGCTTTACTACTGTATAGCATGTACACATGCACCTGCAGATAAACAAGGGGCTTTGTGAGCAGCAGTGAAAAATTCCATAAAAAAATTCAGAATGTATCTTTAACTATTGCATATCCAGCACATATTGTGGATGGATACATAAAACTGGATAAGTGCTTGCTTTTTTCTGTCTTTTTTAAAACAGCAGTAGGACAGGTAAAGGCAATGCACGAAGGATACTTGAGGACTATTTTGGAAGGCTTCAGATTATGGATAATTTACCACCTATTCTCAAGATACATTTCCCTTTCAGTATTATTTCTATACATTGTAATACCTAAGAGTGACTTTGGTATTACTACTTCTGCTTCTGAAAGATTGAAACTGTCATTCTCAATGAGATGGAGTTATGACTGTTCATACTATGTAATTCCTTTCATAAAGTCATTGTTGTGGCACTGTAATGTTCTCTTATTTTAGTGTCTATTCAGATTGATTCTGAAGGGGGAGTTATGAAATTATCCCAGGTTGTCTGTCTGAAGTCTGTATAGTATTGTCAAAGCATAACACAGTAACATAACTAATGCGAAATTTTTGTTTCTTTGTCCACTTCTGATTTTTTTATTGTAAGAATTTGTTTTGTTCTTTACATACTTTTTAGGAAAGGCTAAAAAGAAATAATATACTGCTTAGGTGAAAAAAAAGAAGATTAACAATCTATTTTGCTGTTTGATCATCAGCTGTACTACCTATATTTTCTCCTGAATTATTTTTACTTAAACAATATGATGAATATATCCTTCTGGTATTTGGAAAAAAAAATTTCCATCACCAAATGAGGAATGTCAGGGAGTTATTGTTTCCCCACATTGATAGCCTTAGTACTAGGTTATATAGGAATTTTTCCTTCTTTTTCTTAATACCCTACGTGATTTAACATTTATGGGTCACCATTAAGAAAAGCAGCAGTCAACACTGAGATCTTCCTTTACTTCTGTTAGTGTAGCAATATGCAGGCAAAACTCTGACCTCAGCTACATGAGATATGGATCAAAAAAAATATTTTTTGTTCTATTCAAGCAGATCTCCGTTCCTCTGTTTATACTAGTGTAATAGAAAAGAAGATTGGGACGTCCCTTTAAAAAAGAACAAAACCCCAAAGCAATCTCAAAACTGCAATTATTCTTCCTTAAGCTTTTTTATCTTTTATTTTTTAGCATTGTGTTCATTCAGGAGCTAAACTGGATTAATTTCAATATGAAAAACTTGTTGAAAGAAAGGCTCAATAGAGTGATAGCTTGCAGAGACAGTCACCCTGAGGTCACTTGTTTTTTGATATAAAATCTCTTCAGTGGACTTCAATCTGTGCAAAAAGAGGTAAGTTCCTCTGGAGAAGTGTCGAGGAGTTTGAACTTGCCCTTCATTGAAGTAAATTGCTGAAGAAGAGCTGAGAGCTATGGCTACATTTCATAGGTAATGAGGAGAAAGAAACATAATATTTTGTAGATAACAGATCATTCACTGCTCTAAAAGGTCTTTGCAGTGCTTTTTGCCATCATTAAACATAATATCTGTTTTCTTATGGACAACCTGCTTATAAACAGGTTTTGTTTTCTGTCAAAGGTTAACAAAACAAGACTGTGCCAGAAGAGTGAGAAAAATATAATATTGAAGATGATTTAATTTTACATTTTTCATAATTTTCCACTTCTTTCCTGCCAGTTGCTTGATTTTCCTTCTCTTTAATCTGATCTTTAATGTTACGTTAAAAGATAAAGTAAGAACATTAAATACAAGAACAAATTACCCAGATGTAAACATATTTCTGTTTGAGATTTGCTTAACTTAAAAGAAAACAGAACAAAAATGTATTCTTTTGGAGCAAATTTAAAATTAAACAACAAATAAACAGCCCCAATACTTATAACGTAGGAAAAGAATGGTAAGGAATTATGAAAATACCTTTAAGCATATAGAAACACACCCCCAAAAATTGTTTAAAAGTAATCCTCTCTGAATAAGAAATACATACACACAACTCTTCGCTTAGTCTCAAAAATTGCTCTTTCTCTTTCATCTCTTACAGAAAGGTTTTTGTTCTGGACTCACACTTCCCCATATATAACAAACACTCTATAAAACTGAACAATTCTCTATATAAACATAATCTTAGTTATGTTTTTAAGAGTATTAAGTACTTGTACTACCATATAGCTGTGTGTTATAATTTACAGTTGGAAAAAAATCAAGAACATCACAGTTTTAATGTGAGTTGTAGTATTTTTAGAAATCAAACAGGTAAACACAAATAATGCTAGAAAGAGTAGCACTCCAAATATGTTACTTGTGGTAATTCTCAGGTATATAAATATTTTTCTACATCTACTTTGGGCATAAGCATGTTGCTGGTGTCATGGTTACACAACTTCTAATAAATTAAATAGTAACGTGGAATATTTCTAGGTATTAGAACCCAATTCATTGTAAAACTAAATTGTAATAGTGGTCCCCAACATACTTTTGAACAGTCTTACTTGAAGTATCCCAGTTTACAGGTATGTTTTATGTTTAGCACGTGCCAGGGACCAGTTTTCACAGATCCACCTTCTCCTGAAGGTGAAAAGCATTTAATAATACGTACACAGCCTTTTCTGTGCCAGTTGGTCTCAGTGCCAAAAAAACAGTGCTGGGCACATTTAAACCAATAATTTCTGTGCTTATTTTCAGCTCCATCTGCTTATAGATCCATAAACATTTATTTGCTGCCATTGCTAACAAATCAAAGCATCATGAAGTAGTTTAAACTACAGAGATTGCTGGAAATCATCTTGACCAACTTCTCACTCAGGGAAGGGCCAGCTTAAGATGCTCAAGACCTTGTTTGGTCAAATTTTGAATATCAAAGGGCAGAAATCCCACAGGACCTTTAGGAACTTTTTGTAGTGTTTGACCACCCTCATGGCAGACAGATTTTTCCTATATCTAATCAGAATTTCCACTCCACTCCGGCTAATGTGTTGATAATATGAATTTACCAGCAACGAAACACATGCCTGATACCAATGCCATTTATGTCCTGTACAAGCTGTAGTAGACGTAAATGCTGGGAATCTGAGTGACTGCATTGCAAGAGGTGAGCTCCAGACAGTGACCTGGTGAGCACTTTACGCCTTGTTTCCCCTGGAGGGAATCAGCTCTGAGCATGATAAGGGTGCTCTCAGCTTTCTGCAGCAAGTATCCAAGTACTGATATAAAACACATTGATATCAGTAGCTTAGCAAATTTTTAAGGCAGATGCACCATATATTTTCTCTCAATATTCACAGGAGAGCATCAGGCATTTCCAGGGAATTATTCAGAACACAGGCAGGCAAAAGCGAGCTGATGAACAGCTTTGGTGCGAGCACTGCACTGTTCTTCAGAAGCTCCTTCTACCTTAGCTATCAGCTTAACTTTCTCTGTTGACAGATGAAGGTGTGGAGATCATGGTGACGTCTGGCGTTAGCAAAATAGTATAACTGTAGTCATTTTAGTACCCTTAGTAATCTTTTATCCTAATCAACTATTTTGCTTATGCTTTGAGTCAGGCTTCTACTTCAAGTCAGTATTATCCTTCTTTCTTTAACAAATACATTTGCTTTTCTTAAATCTCTTTGAAAGTGAGTTATTTGCTGATGTTTCTGAATGCATGTGTACTGCAAACCACTGAATAATGTAATGAGATAAAAGAAAGCAAATAGGGCATTTGTAAGTCTTTGCCAGTACAGCAAAAGGAAAATAGAGCGTAGAAAGCATAATCTGCTAAACATGACAGGGAAAAAAGCAGGCAATTAGAGTGAAGAGTTATATATTCTGTAATGTGTGTGCATCCATATGGAGACAAAGTATGTGTGTAAGTATGTGCACATACAGCAATAAACATATATACAAATGCAAACATGTATACAAACCCACACACGATGAATTTCTAATTAAGATGAGAACAACATTCAAGCCTAGACTCAAAAGTTATCAGAGGCCTTGCAGAGATTCCCCCTGGAGTTTCTGAGAGCTGGGTTTAGTAGCCAGTAATTTCCAATTTCTTAGATAATGTGTAGGACCATGGTGCTGATTAGCCCTTAAATCACGCTCTCCCTGGAAAAGTCAAGTCTTTAATTTCTTTAATGGTTAAAACATGTCTCTGCTTTTCACATTTTCACCTTCAGAAGATCTTGGTTAATTGCAATCTAGCCTATTTATTTTTGGGTGCTGAGGATAAGGGTAGTCCTGTTGAAGGAAAATGCAGAGGGGTCTCCTATTTGGGGAATTGGTTTCTCTAGTGCAGAAATGATACATCATTTTAATTCCTGCATTTTTAAAGTAATGCCTGGGGTTTTTAATCTTGAGTCTCCCTTTGACATTAATGGGAGTCATGTTGCTGAAATGAGCACGTGATGCTTTGATAATTGAAAGGGACCATGTGTGACAGAATCATAGGCACTGGTGAGGTATAATACCTGTTCCACTAGGAGATCCTGCCAGTTTTCCTTCTAACTCAGGAAATAAAGAGATTTACAGCCTATTTATTAATGTATTATTCAGCCCATCTATACATAAGTCAGAATAGTTGCCTTCACTCCATTCACTGGAAGACTGTTGCACAGGGTAAAAAGACTTTATCAAGTGGAAATGTTCCCTTCCTTAATCTCATCCCATCACTTGTTATTCTTTTTGTGACCCATGAGTAATCCCTCTCATTCCACATATTTTACAACATTTTGGATATTTTCAGAACATTACCCTGCTTTCCCCTGGGCCCTGTTTAGTTGATTTATATAGTTTTTGGTTATTTTAATCTACTGACTTCGGAAGTCAAGCCTTAAAGTCCCCTCAGGGATTTTGTCAATATCTTTTTCCTTGAATACTCTAGACTCTGGGTCTTTACAGAGACAACATGAAAAACTTCTAGCTCTGCTAGTGAGGAATCCATCAAAAATATCAAGTGGATTAAGACAGTGTAAAAGCGTCTCAGATATGATCTGAGAACCATATTATGTTGAGGTACAGAGGTACTTATTCCTTGTTTTTTTGCAGTCCATATAACCTGTGGAAAGACCATACACATTCTTCTTGTAAAAAAATAATTTCTTTTTTTCCAAAGAGCCGTCCAGAAGGCAACATCAAATGTTTTTGGACATAATAAGGTCCTTGACCTCTTCAGAGTCCATTATCGTGTATACTTCAAGAAAGAAGGAACTGAAAATCAGGTTCTTGGTTTAAATATTGTCTATTTTCTCTGTTGCTTTATCAGTTTACTTTATTCTTACCCTGTCTAGCGCAAGGGCATGACAATTTCTCATCAGTAACACAGAACATCATTATACATATTTACTCTGCCTATTCATCCTCTGGAAAAATCTTGTACATATTTAAGTGGGAAGAAGGAAGACAAATGAAGATAATATACTTTTTTACGATTTGTACAGGGCAAAACAAAAAGAATTTACTGCGGTAATGTTTCCGATGTTTATAGTGTAGAAAACACAACAAGGACTTCAGGAAAGAAAACAAAAAACAAATCAAAATTTGCCAATGTATTTTTAAAGCATAGCAAAAATATCTAAGGAAACTAATTGGGTAAAATAGTCATTAAAGCATAGTTGACGTTGCCACCACAGATCATTTAAATATCAAAAGCAAAACTTTCAGTCTTTTAATGTTCATATTTTCCTGCCCCCCATGAAGAATATTTTCTGACTGCTGCTTTATCATATTAGCATCAAAAGGCCATGGAACTATCTAAAGCATCCTGATGGTGGAAGCTGAAATCAAGATATTTTGCATGAGAAAAGTAGGAGAATTTTCATGTGCTTATTCCAGATAACAATTAAGCAACACAACAGCCCTGAGAGTCTGATGGGTATATATATTCTTGCTTTATTGTTAGGGACATTCAGGTGTTAAAAGAACAGGCTATTGCATAGCAAGGGCAAAAGCAGGAATAGGTACAATTAACTCGAATAAAACTGTTCTTAGAAGTGCTGATTCAGAATAACAGTATTTCTCTTAAGTACCAGCAATCTACCCTGAGGCCGCCTTGCGATTCAGAAAATTTCCCAAATTTCACTCTGGCAATATGCCTTTAATATGTGTCTGAATTTGTATTAACTCTGAAATCTGTGAAGGCATATGCACCTCTGTTAATTTCTGCATATCAACCACGAGTGATGTCTCTTACAGCAAAATGTAGTCATTGATGTTGGAATCACCCAACTTTCAGTAAGAGCGCAGACCAAGGTGTGCCCACCAACCGTGTGGCTTCATGTACTTTTTCAAAGGATTCAAAACTTCATTTTGTTTCCCTTGTGTGCATCCTACCAAGCTACTACAGGATACAGTGACCAGAGAGAGATGAAAGCAATAGAACATTTTTTTTCTAGCTCCCCAGATGACAAAACAAGTCTTGAATCCAAGATGAAGGAAACGTTTTTTCCATTGCCAAATATTTGGAAATAGTTAGGAAAGAGAGATAAGTACTAAGAACCACTCCTCAAATATTTCCCTCTGGATGCATAAGTATAAATAAGCAGAAAAAAGATAGTCATATGCTCCTAATGCAAGGTGTTTCCAATGACTATCATAAAATTCCTTAACCTTGGAAGAAACTGGGAGCACAAGAACCCTTCCCAACTCAGTGTCCTAACCATCAGTCTTCAACACTAAGCTCCATCGTGCTGTCCCTTTTCCATGCCACAGTTCCTGCTTTCCTGTCTGATCAGTACCCCACCTTCAGCAAAGCAGACAGAAAGATTCGTGGGAAATATTGTCAATGGAATAAGATATGAACTTCAGTAGGTCTTTTAGCGAACAAGCTATGCTAGAAAAGTTGAACTCTAGTCTCCTATACTGATTGAATGTCAGAATTCTACTCAGCTTAGTGCTGGTTCCTGCAGGGACAGAAGTGCTTAGATTCACATACATAATGATGATTCCTTCTGCCTAATTCTTAGCAAAAATCCAATCAACATGCTTAGGGATCCCCCAGGCAACTTGTATTTCTTTCTTCTGTTGGATTAATCAACCATTCTAAGCACTCCATCTCTTATCCACTGTAAGGTGACTTAGGTGTTTAGAACCACCTCTTTCCAGCCAGTTAAACATATGAAATGTTTATTATGGTTGAGATATCCATAATAAAACACTGGAATGTTTCTTGGAAGTTTTAGTCAAAACAGTTGGGTACAGTGAGGTGGGAAGGTGGAAGCAGAGCTGCAGATAGAGCTCAGCTGTTGTGATTCCCAGTTGTCCCTGACACGAACATTAATGAGAACAAAAATGGTTCTAGTACCACAATGACAGAACATGTAATCCTTAGACTACATAATACTTTTCTTTTATAGCTGTGTCAATTCATTTTTTTTTTTTTGGTGATGTTTTGAAGCTTGCAAATTAAAGTTGTTGCTCTGAACACCTCCGATATAGAAGCTTTAGCTCAGTAAAAATAATAGCGTGAAAACATCAAGCCTATTCTCTTGAGTTTTCATGGTCTATTTCTTTGCTTGCAGCAAAGTGGGATAAAAGTATTTACCTCTTAAATGTTTACCTAATACAGTATGAAGTGCTGACCTTAAGTGGTCTTTACAGCTCATAGACCATAAAAATAAAATTATGAATGAGCAATTTTTATTCCTACAGGCCAAATGACTGCAGCAAAATATGTTTTTTCCTGCTCTTATCCTAAGAATAAAAGTGATATCATCTTGTACAATTACTATCATTCACAGATGTCAATGGTTACTTTTTGACTTAACTTTGAAGCCAAAGGCATCAATACTGGTAGAGAGGAGGAAAGACTGAAGTTATTAGATAATATGTTCTTGTATTCAGTGCTAGAGTCAGCGAGCAAGACCTAGATTCTTTTGATAAGGAAACACAAAGCTTGCCTCAGCCAGTTAGAGAAGGCCATCTAGGCAGTGAGGAAAAGAGACTATAGAGAAAGAAGCTTTGACATATGGCGTTCAGATCAACCTAGTAGGTGCAAAGCAGAAAACTTTCCCTTTGAGTAGTGCAATAATTCATTTCTCACATAACCTTGGCTATGTGTTTAACATTGCGTCAAATAAGCATTAAGGGACTCCACCTGTGGGCTCAAAGTTAGTGCCTTGTTAGTCCTGCAAGCAGTATATTCCCACCTTCCTTCCCCTTCAAGAAGTTAAATTATTGACAGAGCCAAACTGCTCTAAGCAGCATTTCAAATTTAACAGCATTTTCTCTGCTGTCTTGTTTGATTACTCCCACACTCCACCTAAGCCTTCTTCCAGATTACTACGCTGCATCTTCCTTACAAACCCTGCTCTGCTGAATTCTTCAACAACCATGTGTCTACAATGCATTTCACACCAAATGGGTAGAAATATCTTCACATTTTAACTGACAGGCTACATTTACAAGGTTTGCCTTTTATCTCTCCTTCTATGTTGAGATATAGACTAGAATACTGCCCACTCCGTAACTCACAGAGACGCACTGGGACAGATACTGCTGCCCACGGGTGACCTATGCTGGAGAAGGGACAACCCCAAGGGACTGCAACCATGGGCCACTCCTCTATTCTTTTAAGAAATGCATGTTTTCCACCACAGCTGACTTTATAAATTTCTCTTTCTCTTCTTTTGGCTTTCAAGTGCCTTTTCAGAAAAGCCGGTCATTTCTAGTAAGCAACAAGCCCGTATATATGCATATACATATATATTTCTTAAGAAAAAAAGTAAATAAAGTTATACTATGTTCACATAAAGTGATGGTTGCTTTGCTTAGGGTTTGTGTTGAGAATCCATTACAGAGAAAAAAACTACAGTGAACTTGAAAAGCATTTTTTTCCTTCTTTCATGGCTGGTCCTTTGATCTCCTTTTCTCATGTTTCTGGTTGTTTTGGTTTTGTTTTGTTATGCTTTGTTTTCCCTTCCCCTTTTCAACCTGAGGCATGAGTGATGAATACTGATGTGACAGAGTTTGGTTCTATTCAAAAAACCAGAATATTGGTTTATCAACCTGTCCAAATTGTTTATGATTCATAGATCAGGAAGTCTGTCTAAAACATTTAATTAATTTTTGAGGCAAGAGTTATGCTTTGTGCTCAAGTTAAATAACTTATGCAATGCTTCTAGTTTCAGTACAAGTTGCTATGAGACTTTGTGCAAACAGCTTTTTCTAATAGTATTGAAATCTATTCAGATTTTGACAAAAATATTAAAAAACACAGCTAACATTACCATAATTGTGATGCTTCTCAGATCCATAGGTCAGTTGGATTGCTGTTAATTCAATGTAGTTTCTACCGAGATATTTCACTTTGCCTACCTGCCTGCTTGCATGGATGTACATAATAAAGTAACTGAAGAATCTATTAATTTTCAGAGATGATCCATCTCAAAATAATGTATGTTGAATAATCTTGCTGCTGGTTTAGAAAAATGTACTGAATTTTGAGGATCATCTTAAAACACATTCAGATTAGTATTCCATGTTCTTGCTGAAGAAACTATAACTTTCACCAGAGACATTAATAGGACATTGAAGTTGTAGAGACTAAACTGAACAGAATGTATTTGCTATGCATTGCTCTGTTTTGTGTTATTTAAAATGGGAGATTGCTTGCTTGTAAAAAAGCTGCTGATTACAGTGGAAACAAAACAGTAAATGCTTCAGGACATTAAAAATCTGGTAAAAAAAAATATGTCATACTGAGCTCCTCACTTCCAAATTGTAAAAAATTGGGTAAACTATTCACTGTGACCAATTTATTCAAAAGTTACCCCTTCTTGGGCTCATGAATTTATATTCAAACAGATTTGGATTTCTACAGATATTACTCAAGGTCACAATTACAAAAATAGCTGTACTTTTAATCCTTTCTTTGGACTATTTTCACACTTCATATTGTCTTATATTGTTCCTCATAGTGTGTATGTAGCTTTCAGATGATATGGGTTATGTGAAGATATTGACATGGAGTGGTAACAATGGGTTTCTATAGGACTGCACATTCGTAAGTGTCTTTGTGCATACTAATATTCTACAGTAAATGTAAAACATAGATAACATTATCAGACGGTATATTAAATTACCTTGTAGCAATTTGTTCAGAGAGGCACTTTGAGAAAAGTATCACCAAGTTCTCACTTTCAGATTAGATTTTGGCTAGAAGATGTTACTCATATTCCATAATTTACTGACTTAATAATCAAGGCCCATGCAAGCCTTTTTCTTATGCACTCACGGAATGTACTAGAGCATCCTGAGAAAAGTCATATATACCTTCAAAGCAAGATAAAAGCTCAATATGGAAATCATCAAACTATCTCACACTTTGGACACATATATGCAGTATTAATGTCATATCTCAAAGACAGGGCAGATTGGTGGATATTCCTCAGCAGCAAAGGCAGCTAGACCCAACGTGATTCCAGTATAAAGAATAGGTATCCTGTTTTATGCAAGGTTCAACAATAGATTCTACGGGCTATTTCTCAAAAACAGATTGCACATGAGCGTAAAGTGTCTGTATGACGGCCAGACCAAAATTTCCTTGAATCTCACGTGTTTTAAGAGCAAAGAAAGCTTCTTTCTCTATGCCCTACTATCGATGTGGAAAACTTAGGGAAAGATTGATAGAGGACATTTCTGTTAAAGACCTCTGTACGTTTTGTAGAGGATACCAAGAGGAATATAGCAGAAATTCTTCAGAATATCAGAATTCTTTCTCCTTTTTCCTGAGTGGCTTTACTCACAGTCTAAATATTACATAATTTCACCACTTTTGTATAAACAAACAAAATATCAAAATAAACACATCTTAACGGAACATTTATGTACTTGTTGAAGAAATTTTAAATTCTTCACAGTTAGAGTTACTGGAGATCTTGTACATTATTACCAATTGTTATTGTGTAAATGTTCTCTTTATTAGTGATTTAATATCAACATTAACTGTTCACTTAGACTGTTTATTATTGGTTTTGCTTTTTGGATAAAAACATGGGAAAATAAAGTATGATGTGAGATCACAATCAGATTTCTACTAACATTGACTATATAATTGCAAAGATATCTCTTGCAATCATAACATTTAACTAAATGAAAAGTGAAGAACATGGTAAAAAGCTGTCACAAGTATATGAAAATTAGTCAGTCGTGATTGATGTCAAATTTTCTTTGTCTTACGCAATTACAAAACTCAGATGGAGTCTCTGTCTCAAGGATACATTTATTTCACAGCTAGGACAAATTACATGTGCATGATTGATAATTAATTGCACATACCTGCAGAATATGGATACACTTTCACACAACTATTCACTTTATCTTTTTTCTAGAAGAAACTTGTACACCGTTTGTTTTGTTTTGTTGTTTGTTTGTTTGTTTTTTTAATGGACAGATGAAAGACTGTTTAAACAAATGTGTAGTGTGTACCCAAACGAATGCTTACAAAGAATATTTCTATTTCCATCTCTGACAATTTGTTCATATTCAGTCAATTCTGGTAGCAAAAGAGGGCCATGAGAATATGATGAGTGGTTGGTAGGTCTGTAAACAGTTCTGCTCACTGAAGATAAAAAATCGTACTTCCGACAGCAGCCACGCAAGAAATATATAGATGCCCTGCTCTAGATCACAGATGGCGGAGGGAAGAGAAGGAAAGAGAAACAAAGAAAGCAGGATCTAATTATTCTTTCTTTCATAGAAATTCCATGTAAAAACTGAGGAATATATCATAGCTGAATGAAAGTGAAGAACAGCTTAATTGCTGCAGTTGCTGCTGTCTGTTTTCAGTGGATGTGAGAAACCAGATTTCAAGGATTTTTGTATTTTAACTGCTGCCTTTCACTGGCCCTAAACAAGTATTTGAAAAAGGATCTGTTCTATATCTAAAGAGTTGATGAACTTCTCTTTTATCCAGGTACAATAATTGTCTACTCTTTTGTTTGTAAAGGTAGAACATAAGAACTAGACCAGAGAATTTTATGTTGGGGTTTTTCTAAGTTCTTCACTAATTATGTACTTTATACTCTGTTGCTAAAGGGATTACCAGCTAGAAAGTATTACTTATAAATAAGCTACTTAAAATGCCCTATGTAGTATTTTATGAAACTTTTCTATGTTTATTTATTTTTAATATGAAGGTACCCTTTTCCCAAAGACTTATCTCATATTTTACTTCTTAATCCGCAACTTTTTTTGTGTAGCTATTTCATAACAAAACCCATAAACTGCAGAGGATAAGTTCTGTAAATAAACATGTTTTTCTTAATTAAAAAAAAAAAAAAAAAAAGAAGGAAAAAAAAAGAAAAGGGAAAAAGAGGGGAAAAGGAAGATAGGGTCGAAAGGAGACAAAATAGATTCAAATGCTGTCTCTGGGTGCAGTACTGGGATACCTTACTACATCATATTTCATGATGAAATTATGTGTTTGTCCTTCTCTCATACATTATGGTTTCAAGCAGGAGATGAACATTTGGGATCTGTGGTAAGGTGAGGCATCATCATCAGAGGAAGGATCTGTGAGTTAGAGTTTGGGGCAAATTTAGGTCCTGAAAATATGTACACAAAGAGCAGCTTTCTAATTATGCCATCTCTTTGGAAAAAAACTTTATTTACACTTTCAGGAAAAGGTAGTTAACTTGGTCTTGTTTTTTGGAAGGGGATTGATTATGAAACCTGCTAAATTTCATACCTCCAGGCACCCAATACTTACAAGGGGCAGTTTCATTTCTTTCATGAAATAAGCGGTGGGTAGTTCTCACTGCTTCACAAAGTATGACATGTCACTGCAGCTCCTATACCCTTCAACACTTTTTCTTGTTTTCATTGTTTTGAGATACCAGAGCCTATTACAAGATAGTCAGAAAACACTAAAGCTGGCCAGCATCACCAAAACTGTTGAATAATCAGCCAATATTGCAAAACTTGTCCTGAATGACTCGCGAGAGGGTTATGGCATCTCAGAAAGGAAGCACTAGTATTGTACATCCTTCCATCTGTGGTAAACTGTATTTGTATGTATGAAAATTTGCCATTGTTTTTGAAAGAAAACAACACATTCCTTTTCTGGGGTGGGGGGTTTTGGGTGGACCTGAAGTTCTAAGCAAGATTTATAAATACACTACTGTAAATACAGCCGCCTGCAACCAAAATATTCAGGTAAGGCAGATTGGTGTGAATAAAGTACACACAAAGAACAAACAAAAGCCAACGATTTAAGAATATCTTTGATCTTTTCTCATTCTGGCCTACAGCCTACAATAAATTCCAAAATAATGAATTTATGGTATATTGAGTTTTCTACTAAAAATTCGTGGTGGGAACTAGTGCTTAGAAGATGCGTGAGGCAGAACTTCAGCCAAAATAAGAGACCTGTTGAATGCTGTCATATTTGAGCTCAGGATGGGTTCCCTGATAGAAAAATAATCTGAAGTCAAAGGCAACAGGGACCTAAACAACTTGTGATTCCTATAACTCACAGCTGTAAGAGCAGGTTGGAGAGGAAGACAGGACATATGATTCATGATGGAAACGAAGTGACTGAAAGGTCTGCAATAATACATTCTTCTTATGGGAAGGGTTTTCTTGAACTTAGAATACATCCAGCACTGGGACACCCTTCTGGCAAATATGCAGTTTGGAAAAGTAGTTGAATTAGAACAGCAACTTCTAATGCTGAGATCTGGGAGCTTGTAAATGGAGTAGGAGCCAGTCTAGAAGAAATGAGAGGTAGAGTAGGAAGGATAAACTTCAGGAGAGCATTCGAGAGCTAGAAGGAATCTCATAACTGGAGCCAGACTAGATGCATTGCATTTGAGGGTTGAAAAAGTTATTTGAATTTAGCTCTAAGAAGAAGAGAAAATGCAGAGTGGAACACTATTTGGATAACATATGAAGCAGATGAGGTGACCTGAAGTCTTTTAGGTCCTTAGTATACCGTGATTAAGAGAATCCTTATCACGTCCTTAGTATAACGTGATTGAGAGAAATACCTCTCTGAAGTACTGTAGGCATTAACACTGCTGAGACATCCATATCCATTTGAAAGAAAATAACCCCTTTGCATCATATAGTCTTCATATTTGTTTTCATTTGTGACTGTAAGTTTGAACTTCTAAATGTTTAATTAGGTAAAGTGATCTTTAATTTTTTTTTTTTTTAAATTTAATAATATTTGACTATATTTTATCTGAAATAATGAACTCATATTCTGGTAATAATCATGATAGAATGAAAAGAAAAAAAAAAAAACATTTGAGAGATTCCTGTTATCTGGTAACAAGTTCCATCCAGTGGATGCAAACTTTGTTGCAAAATATTTCCTTAATTATCTGGCCTAATTTGAACTGAAAAATACGGTATCTTTTGAATGTTGCCTTCCTTTAACAAATTGGTTTTAGTCTGCTTTATTTGAAACACCTTTAAATGATTAAGTTTGTGTATAAGTAATGATTTTTCTGAATACTTAATCAAAACTTGGAAGAAGGACTGGTAGAAAATCATAAAAATTAGCAATGAGAATGACCTGTTGGGTCATCAGGATTTTTTTTCCTTTCATTTCCAGTCACAGAAGTGTGTAGGTGGTTTACCCACAGTGCATTTTGTACTGCTTTGTCCATTCTTTAGAATTTGATCATTTAATGTTGAAAGAATGGCTGGAATACAGAAGGCATGCTGGATCCAATTTGTCTTTTCACTTCTACCACCATAAATTAAAAATCTCATCACTACTGAAATGAACGCAATTGTTCCACATTTCTATTAAGGTGAAAATTAGGGTGCAAGTTTCAGGCAAAATCATCAGTGGTCTGAATCTTCCTTTTGTAGTGTTCGCTTTCTTTAATGATAGGATGAAGGAAGCCTCCAGTAACTGCTTCCCTTACTTAGATTTACTCTTCTTATGTTACTTTACAAATACTTCTGTTGATCATGCCTACACATGCACTCACTAATGCTTCATTCACTCAGTCTCTCTCATTCTCTCTCTCTCGCATATGTGCACAGACACACACACACACACATTTCTAGTGAATATATTTAATCCAAACTGTACCGAGAACATCATGAAAGCTAATGTAACTAATGTTCTAAGTACTAACGTAACTAATAAATTCTAAGTACTTTTGAAGGAATGAATAAAGGTGATGAAAGTGACATGGTGACACCAGCTACTTCTGCTGATGTTCTTCAGTTTGAAGGACCCTTGAAAGGGAGGAAATGACATGGACTGACACTAAAAGAGGTACTACGGCTACCCTGTTTTCTCACAGTGGACAGAGAGTATGATTCCAAATATTTTTGTCTTTTGATTACCTTTTTTGTTCTTTTCTTAGAAGGACACTTTATTTCTTTGTTTGTTTTACCTCTTTTCTTTTTTTTTTTCTATTTTTCTTTTAGCCAGGAAGGATGTTAAAAAGGTATTTGACCCTAAAATGTAATTTCACTGGTATTTCAAACCATTACACAAGTTTCTGCTGCATTCACACCAGCTGCAAGCCGCGCATAAAAAACTGACACACTGAAGCAACTTTAAAACCAGGCGTATATCACCCAAACTCTAACTGTCATGCACCTTTTATTATAGTTTTTTTTTCCCTGTTATTACTCGTTACCAAAACATGTGTTCATATGAGCAGAATCTTCCTTTTCTTTTATCAGCCTGTATGTCTCCCCTGATTCATGATTTATGGCAAAGACTAACTTCAGTAACATTGCTAGGTTTTCTTATTATGGGAGCCGCAAGAGGATTGAGCCAATCAAGATCAGTCCTCCAGCGAATCAGGAAGGAGAGACCTTGTGTAAATGTGTTACAAATTAAAAAAGCAAGACAGAGAAAGAACATAAGAGGAAAGAAGAAGACATTTTTTTACAGAGAGAATTCAAAGGCTGGTAGATATGAGGATCCATATGGTAGAAAACATAGGCTGGTCCAAATACGTAAGTAAGCACACAGTATCAGAGCCCATGATATCCCTGATATCCAAATCATCCACAGAGAATGGCAAAGGAGTGGGTAAATACAACACAAGATCTCTGGGTTACTCATGATCTTTTGGAATTACAGGTGAACACTAATAGATGTCTAAAATGTCAGTAGGTGCCTGTAGGTGGGTGCATGCATTCTTTAGACTTTTAAAAATAATTTTGTCTGTTTGTGAAGCTTATTAAACCTTGACTTTTTCCTCCCAGAAGCATATTCCAAGTAATGCAAAATATATGCACTAGCGAGTTTACAGTGTTGGTTTTTTTTTGCATTTGGTTCCCCTCTGACCATGTGAATATTTTATTTAATTTATACCATGATCAAGATTCAAGGTATGCACAGGGGCCTGTGTCCCTCTTCTTTTGGAGTTGTTTACAGGGAGGCTAAATACCCACCCCTGGGATGTACAATTCATCGTGTACTTAGCCTGGAAATGTCTCTGCCAGCTCAGTGACTCTGAACTCCAACAAGTTTAACATATTTACCCAAAGCCTCAGCAAAATTCTGGGAGAATGCACAAGTTGAAAATTGATTTTCGCAGACATCAAACTCATTCTTATAGCAAAGAACTTGAGGTGTTCGAACATTTTCATTTAAAATAATGTCAGATGAGACACAGAAGAAGGAGAAGAATTATTAGCCTGTGTTCTGCATAGTCTTTGAATCACTCAAAACAAAAAGAAAAAAATAGGGAAGTAAAAATCTAAAAATCATTCCAAAAAACCTCCACCAAAACACAAAGTAACAAGTGCTGAAAAGAAATTAGAGAGCAAAATATTACCAGAATGCTGTTCCTACAAATGTGTGGGCGTCACTAAGACTCTGGATTCAGTCTTCACATTTTTTTGCCTTTGCAAACACCAAGTAGATGAAGTATGAATATCCCAAACTATGTATTATGATTTGAGAGCAGGTGAAAGACATGTTACTCACGTAGTGTGGTTGGGACTAGCTTGCTTAGGGAACTATTACCCTTAATTCTGTATGACATTCTGAAAAGATATCTCTTCAGCTTGACGTGACTTTGTGGGCCAGACTCATACTTCAAAACCTAACCCAGTGTTTTATCTAGAGGAAAGAAAGAAAGAAAAAAAGCCAAAAAAGAAAATTTATTCTAATATGTAAGCACTAAGTGTTATTCTTTGCCCTCATCTGCAACTGCAAATATGCCTCCCTTAGCCTGTAACCTGAAGACACTAGATGTTCCTTGCATCAGTGTCCAGTCTGTTTCTTAAATTAGGCAGCAGGAGATGGTCCAAAAGCCAAATTGTGGGTGCTTCCCTGGGGTCTTAATGTGTTACCTTTGAATTGGAGCAAGTCCTCATGGTTCTCGGTCTGTCTGAACCCCACAACTGGGTCTTCCACATAAGTAGCTATCAAGCCAATGTGTCTTCTGGGTTCTTACTTAATATGCTTAGAGGTTTTGCTACTAGAATAAATTCCATTTCTTTTCGTTACTAGATTCCCCAGGCTTTCAAAGTATGGTTTTAAGCACTTTAAATGCCACCAGTAGTCATTATCCCACCTCCCACTCCCCAGTGGAATTCTTAAGTGACAAGAAGCTGGAAAAATACAGATGGCATAATTATATATTTTGCAGTTGATTGATCACCACAAAACATTAATCACATTTGGTATAACAATACATAATCAAATTCTTTATAGTAGAAATTCAGTTTCTTTCTTATAGGGAATAGATTCCTTTAGGATATTGACATGGCTTTTCAGCATCTGTTTTGCACCAATTGCACATCTGCATTTGATATAATCAGCTTTAGGGCTCTACAAAAATATAGCTTTAAGGTTTGTTCCATGTTTCTAAGTACACATGTTAATAATAGCAGAAGTGCAAATAAAGATATATCTGCTGTAATAAACTACTCTTTGTATGCTACACTTATTCATTTTCTGCCTTCAACAAATCTTTTACTTTTCTCCTTTTAAGCTAGTTTTTTAAACAGAAAAGAAAATTTCTTCAGAAACAATTCAAGTTGGTAATGTATTGGCAGAAGAAAGAGGGTCTAGATGGTACAACAAAGAATGAACTCCAGAGAGTTTATTATAACTGTGAATATCAAAGGCCTCAGACACTGTTATTAGCCCACTGGAGAAGGCATGACATGGTAGCTAGTCACATCAGATATACTTACAATCACATTGTGCTCTCTTTGACTCCTAAGTCTTGGCAGCCTGTCGTATACAGCTGTTCTTCTGGGTTTTTTTGAGTTAAAAAAATAATGCACTTAATAGTAGTACCTCAAACCACAAATTATATCACTTATTTAAAGAAGACCATTGTGCAAGCATATTGCTAAGGAAAACACTGCAAAGGAAAATCAGTCAGAAACTGTATCTCACATTTAATATATTCAGCTCTTGATTTTAATACCTAAATGTAGGTATTACAATAAGCATGCGTTGAAAGAGTAATTGTATGTATAATACGTTTCTAGGAGGGACACTAAGAGAGCAAAGCAGCATATTTGAGTGTGTAATACTATTTGCTGCTACATGAACATTTGTAAATTAAACATGCAACCTACAAGGAGTTATTAACAAACAAACAAATCCACCCTACTTTAAACTACACCAGATCAACTAGGTTTTGAAACAAAGAACTGAGGCATTTATTCTGAACATATAATTTGTCAGCTGGTGCTCAAAATTGGGATGTTATTGGCTTCTATGAAACACTTTTAGAGCTATGAAGAGTGGTACTATAGAAATAAAGCGACTGATGTTCTGCCAACAGAAACCTCAAAAGGAGGTTGAAAAACACAGCAAGAGATGCTTCTGAAGCTAGAGATAGGGAAACATTATGTTTTATTTTGCCCTCTAATATAAGCCCCAAAGCATTGTTTCACTAAAGCGGGTCTGCTACCTGAAATGAGTCCAACTCAGTCTCTTAGCACAAATGCAGTGATGAAAAACACATTCAGTGTGTCACTGTAAAATTTCCTTGTTTATTGCTGGAGTGAGCAGACCACAGGGTCTTCACATCCGCAGGTTTGACTCCTGTTTTATTGCATACTGAGGAAATGTAGAACAAGCTGTGCACTGCTCATTCATACCAGGCAACTGCTACTGGCCCAACATCCCCACTGATAACAAGAGGACTACTCCAACTGTAACTGTTCACAGTTATGAGAAACCGTGTCCTATCCTTAAGGACACACAAGGGCACTGACGTAATCAATCACGGATGGGAAAACTGCTTATTTTCTTTGGAAATGTTTTTGGTTTGACTGTCCATGTGGAATTCCCTTGTCACTCTAGCCTGCTTTTGAGCCTTTGCATGCAAGAACTTTATTTCCTAATCATGTTTGTCAATTAATAAGGAGAATTGCAAGATCACTATTCTAAATCTTGGTCTTGCCCTTTTGTCCCCAGGAAGCCTCTACCAAACTGAAGTTGAAAATATGTCCAGGGCTTGTATAGTCAAAGAATCATCAAATATCTGATAGTGTCATTTAAAAAAGAACTATTAGATGTCATGGTGCCTTAAAAGAAGAGTTAGTCTGGAACATATGCACGTTTTCTCAATATCTATGAAATTAATCAATGGGGTTTAGTGTAAGTCATTTAGCGTGTAATGTTGACCCTTGTTAAGGTGAATTTTCCTTTCTAGTGCACTTCAAGCAAAGTAAATTTGACATTAACACTGTTGGATAATCTTTTCGTCCTCAGTTTTAATATTTAAACCAGGATATAAAGTATCTAAGTGGGAAGAAACCTGGGCTGTCTGTCAGTGGAAAATCAAAGAAGTATTTCTCACGTCTGTTCTTATTATCCACCTTTTCTAGGGAGAGACACGGGCTGTAGTCCATTGACATACTTGCCATAGATGTTAGAAAATGCTTTTCTGCTCTCTGTGCTCAACACATACTGGAGCGGTTTCACATATTCTGCAGTAGATATTTATGCACAGTAGCCTTGGACTTCATCATCTTTACCTGAAATTTCTAAAGATCTAAGAGAAGAATGTATGTAGTTGCATGAGTGTATGTCCAAGGAAAAAAAATTGGCAAGATGTTATATGACCACAGAATAATATTCATTCTAAGGAAATAACAAGAATGTTGTTACAGGGCAACATAAAATTGTATTTCAACTACAGCTACAGGTTAGTTTATGTAGTAGATATAACTAAACCAGGACAATTCCAGTGCAGATAACAACGAATCCTCAGTCTTTATTGAAACCTCAGACTTCATTTGACGCTGGTTATGAGTGGTGTTCCTCAGGGCTGGTTCTGTCTAATACCTTTAACAGGGATCTATATGAGGAGATTTAGTACACTGTCAATAACTTTGCAGATGACTCTAAGTTGTGCAGGAGTGTTGATCTGCTCGAGGGTAGGAAAGCTCCACAGGGGGATCAGGATAGGCTGGATTCAAGGGCTGAGGTCAATTGTATGGGGTTCAAAAACGCTCAGTGGCAGGTCCAGAACTTGGACCACAACAAACTCTGGGAACAGTACATGCTTGGGGGTGAATGACTGGAAACCTGCCTGATAGAAAAGGACCTGGAGATGGTGGTCAATAGCCAGCTGAATATGGGCCAGCAGTGTGCCCAGGTGGCCAAGTAGGCCAATAGCATCCAGGCCTGTATCAAAAACAGAGTAGCCAGCAGGACCAGGGTACTCACCTTACCGGTAAGGCTGCACCTTGAATACTGTGTTCAGCTTTGGGCCTCTCACTACAAGAAAGACATTAAACTGCTGTCCAGAGATGGACAATGAAGCTGGTGGAGGGTCTGGAGCACAAGTGTTATGAGCAGCAGCTGAAGGAACTGGGATGGTTCAGTCTGGGAAAAGGAGACTGAGGGGTGACCTTATCATTGTCTACAACTGCCTGAAAGGACATTATACCTGAGGTGGGTGTTGGCATCTTCTCCCAAGTAATGAGTGATAGGACAAGAAAAAAATGACCCTAAGTTGTGCCAGGAGAGGTTTAAACTATATGTTATGAAATATTACTCCACTGAAAGGATTATCAAGTTATTGGAACAGGTTGCGCTGGGAAGTGATTGGGTCACCATTCCTGGAGGTATTTAAAAGACAGGTAGATGTGGCATTTAGGAACATAATTTGTTGGTGGACTTGGCAGTATTTGGCTTACAGCTGGACTCAAAGATCTTAAAGATCTTTTCCATCCATACTAAACAATCCTGTGATTATGTGAATTCCGCTGAAATACATTCCAGTGCACGTAAAATTACTGTGAGCATCAAAACTATGTAGAGTAAAGTTAGGTTATGTATGATAGCTTATTCTAAGGTCAGACCTGTGATAAAAACCGAAAACATGTATCTGTTCTCTAAAAGAAGTGAGTTATATCAAACAACAAAAATCATTTTTTGAGTAAAAAGATGAGGAAAATATTCATCCTCCCAGGAATGGAAAAGTTGCTGTTTCTAACCTCTTTCACCAAAGGATAAAATATTTAGAACCTACAGTCAAGTGCTATTTACTTCGGATATTTAATTCTTTTTAGTTGTCTACAGAAAACTCGGTATTGCAACAAATAAAGTCTGTAGTGCTCCTACAAGCAGAGTAAGTTATTTCAAAGCTGAAAAATGCCAGGTCTATTTCTTTGCTATACCAGCTTTATAAATAATATAAATACTTCATGCTAAAGTGCTAGATATCATTTTTTGAAGACCAGCTTCTTCAAGAGGAAAATGGATTGCACTTGAATAAATCATCTACTGGTCAACATTACATAAGACGTCAAAGGGGATCTTAAAAAGGTAATTGTAGATCTGTTGACAGCATATGATATTCTAAAACACCAAAGATACCCTGCTAAAAATACTTCATAATGAAAGACCCTTAATATGGCAGATTAAACCCCTATCTTACAGGTATGCTTACATTACCTGCAATTGTGTAAGACATAGATCTTATTCCAGAGAAACATAATGACTTACTGAGAAAGAGTATAGTGGCACCTAAAAAATTCCATGTTCATTTGGACAAGTAACTTACCCAAAAGCTTCAGCAACCTGCAATAACCTATAGAAGGTAATTTTTCTATCACTGCAATGCAAGGAATTTTTCTCCAAATTAAAGTCATATTAAATGTACACTGAGGTTTATGTCTATATAAAAAACATTAAATCATACCTTAGACCCAGTGATATAGGATGATATTTACTCCACTCAACTTTAGCCTCATAGAAGCTGGTCACTCAGTCTATTCAATTATCTTAGGATTACTTGTTGAAGTCACTTGTGTCTTTCTCCATCAACCATAGAAGAATCATGGAGGGCTAATGTAAACTGAACAATTGATTTACATAGGATAGGTTGAGGTTACTAAACATTCAATGTGTTTTCAATAGTCATTGGGTGATAAAAATCGTAAGAAAGCCTTTTGCCACAATAGAACTGTTTAAAAGCTTGTACAGACTATGCAGCTGGAAATTATGCTTTTATATCTCAACATTTAATGAGTGATTGGAAATGAATGTTTGTGTTTCTTGGAGAAAATGTAAAGTGGTAACAAAAGAATGTCAGTAAGAAGACTACATTGTACTTATTCTCTTGAGAGTCCACTCCAGCAATATCTCTGACATAATAATAGCCTAATATATAACATATGCTAATACCCTTACTCACATTTCCCCCTGTTATTTCACAAACTAAACTTCTCTACACATTCATAAGCGTTGTACCTGAGCAAGGACCAAGCAAAGGCAGAATCAGCAACTCAGGAATAAGTAATTTTAGGAAAGTACATTGATTATCTATCTCTATTCTTATTTAAACATATTCCTGCTACATTGTTGACTGAGAGGATTTGCATATGAAAGTGGAATGTGCTCCAGTGTTGAGGAAAGGGCGAGGTACTTACTGTGTATTAATGGAAAATAAAACGTTAAAGAGTGACAATCAGCTCTGAAACTTAAGGGCTAGGAAGAAAGAAGGGAAAGGGAGAAAGAAAGAGAAAGAAATCTAGCAGCCTTTGACAGGTGTGCATAAATCTTCCTGAAAGGTAGAGTCACCTGAGGAAAGAGAGTGTGAGAGACCATTAAACCTTAAGAGTTTTTCAAGATTCCTGAGAAAAAAAGTGCAAGTTCGCAAGGCACAGACTGGCACCTCCAAATGCAGATTGAAGATAATCTTTGTCTGTGAGATATTTGACTCAAAGGACCCACGTTAGTGATGTTGCATAGGGTCATACATTGGTAAAGAAAAAGTCATGCTTCCTCATGTTGCTAAGCAGATTTTGGTCGTGATGGACTGTTGGTGCAAACCTTAGCAAATCCAACATTATTAAACAGCACCATTTAAATATCCTGCCTTATAAGAAACTAGACTGGGCAATTCTTAGTGTCATGATCAGGCTACAGCTTTCTAGGTCAATCTTTTCACATGTGCAACAGTCCTGGGCTACATAATGAATGACAGCAGCTATAGTTCATCAGTGTTGGAAGAAGTTAAACAGGTTGGCATCAGCTAATTCCTTTCCCATAGAGGGAACAACAGAGTAATGTATTGAAAGTAGAAAGCTGTTTTATTTTCCCTTCACCCCTGTACCAATTAGTTGCAGTTCTTAACTTTGAGGCCAGTACTTGTGTCTACACGGCTCTTGGTAGAAGGCAAAGTACTATTTATTTCTAGTTTGAGGGTTTTGTTTCTTTCTTTTAATGAAAAGTGGCAAAGAGATAAAAATAGGGGCTGGGACTAGGTGAGATGGAAGTTACTTGTCCATTTTGGTCACTGTCCTACTTTCCTGTATGCTTCTGGGGAAACCCAGAAAGTCAGTATATAAATCCTTTCCCCAGTATGTAAAACTTGCCTGAGGATTTACACAAGGCCTGACACACACACAAAAAAAGAAACTATGCCTGTAACTCTGGGTTTTTTTTTTTTTTAAGAAATTAAGAAAATCATCTATGTTCACCTTCAAAATAGTTCCGCTCTCAGCTGACACACTGTTGTATACAATCTTGACAACGTTCAAAGCAATTCCAGAGATCTGAAGAGCTGTTGAGGCTCTCTATTATTTTTCCTTTCACATCTTCTACCAACAAAAAATGTGTCTGGCAAATAGGGTGAGTGCCCAAACACAGTGATGTTATTAGCTAAAAACTGCTTCACACACAAAGCATTGGTAACTTGCTGTTCAATCTTGTACACCATTTCCTGATCATGGGTAAGAAAATGTCTCTATTTGAACACTTGTCCACTCATACTGAGTGAAGTAATCAAGGTAAACCTTGTCTTACTCTGACAAGTTAAAACATGTATATAACCATCTCTTCGTCTCTTTCATTATTTGTTGTTGAGTTGTAGGGTTTCCTTCAATGTTTTGTGTTGGCCCTCACGCACCCGGTTTGTTGCTACCCTTCTTAGACGGTGTCCTGACCTGCAACACGCTGTTTTGCTTTTCTTCATGAATTTCACTCCCTTTGGAAATCCAAAACAAAAGAATCCACTCCTACCCATTACCATGGACTGTATTTAATGATGAATGATCAGACAGAACAATCTTAGAATCATAGAATGACTAGAGTTTATTATCTTAGAATCATAGAATTGTTTGCATTGGAAAGTACTTAAAGATCCTCTAGTTCCAGTCTCCCTGCCGTGGGCAGGGACACCTTAATATAATATAACAAATATTATGACTGCAAAACTTGTATCTTTACTTTCCCAAAATAATAAATGACAAAATGGAAAAAAAATCCCACTATGTACTTTCGTACTTCTTTCTTTAAAATAAGCACAGACCTCCTCTGAGAAAGAGCAAGATCTAAATCCACAAAGAGAAGTAAAGAATGATTCACCTCAGCTACTTTAGGGTGTTTATGTTTTATGTTCATACTTGAGCTACTTTTAAGTTTTCCTTGCCTTTATACTCAATGGAAAAACAAAACCTAAAGAAACCCTCACTTTAAGACAAAGTCTCTTCAGCAGAAATATTTCCGATTTCTAGCTAAGAATAGGGTGTATTTTACCTTAAAAGTAACTATTTATCTCCTGTCCTTCTTAAAAGATCCAAAGGTTCGCTTGCTCAGAGTCACAATCCACACTTAATCAGAAGAAACCTGCCTGTAGCACTGCCAATAATGATAGTGTTGACATTAATTGAACCCTTATGGCTACCACCACATGTCATAGCTTAAAGGCAAGCAGGGTGTTTATACAGTGTTTGGGGAGAGATGCATAATCAGTATGGGATCTTCAGAAGCTAAAATCTTAGCAGTTTGCTGAAAATCTTAAGCACGCTAAAAGATTCACTTATCCATTATAATGCAAACGCCTAACACTCAAACAAATATTCTACCTTAGACTGCAACCTATGAATTTCATCCAAAATTTGGATTAACAGCAGGTCGTGTAATATTGTGGTCTTTTTCCTCATAAAGAACTGATGTGGAAAAGAAATACAAATGCATGCATTCTACCTTAAATGTTCAGCATTGTATAATTTCCTTTGAAAAACTTCTTTTAAATACGCAAAGTGTTTAATTTATGATATCAGAACTCTCTATCTCAGCAGGGAGAGAATCTCCACTGTGCAGCCAGGTATTCTTCAGTGCATTTCTATCTTGCTAAGGAAAAGCATAAAAAGGAAAAAAAGAACAGCAGTAAAAGCAAGTGGTAGAAATCAATAAACTGAGAAGGAGGAAGTGTTAGGTACCAGTTCCTGCTGTACAAAATATTTCACTGATATTAAGTATTTGTTTATTTTTTAAAATGCTAATTATCTACTCCTGAATGACCTCAGTTGGAAAAATAACTATCGGCTGCCAAAAAAGTGTTGGACAAGTGATTTACAGGTTCCTGGATTTATAGACTTTTTTTCATATGCGTAGTATCACAGCATCACTGGATAATTTTGAGTTGGAAGGGATAGAAGGGAGTTCCATGAACTACTCACCAATGCAAAGTCAGCTCTCACATGAGACAGTTTCTCAGGGCTTTATCTAATCAAGTCTTTTCCACAGATTTGCTGCTTGGCAAGTCTGTTTCCAACCTGTCCTACTAAACAGTGATCATCTTCCACCGGTGTAGGAATTCACACTGTTGGATTTCATAAGAGTAAGTCAACCCATTCAGATCCATTCAAATCTGGATTTCCAACATCTCAAATGAATCTTCTGGGTACAGCAGTTTTTTGTAGAATGAGGAAAAGACAGGCAGAGCATTCTTATGCTGCCAGCTGAGGCTCAGAGTCATGCAGAAGAAAAGCTTTCACACAAAATCTGAGGCTGAACTGCATTGCTGTCTCATGGGATGACTATAAAGACAACATAGTCACTTGTCAAGTCCAGATAGGTTGCCCCAAACTGTAAGACAACAATGTAGGTAGGAAATATGCAAAATCCCAGTGGTAGCCAGAGGTAATAGAGCTTATTTTTACTCTAGAGACTGGCTTTTAGAGTAACAATACCAATAGAAGCAATCATCTAGTCTGTGAAACGTGATTCTGTTGTCCTCAGGAATCTTCAGTGTGAGATTGATCCAACAAGCACCATCTAAAAATGTTGAGCAGAATGGACTGTTACAGTGATATTCAGGACACATTTATCTAGATTTCAGATAAAATAAAATTCAGACTAAATAAAATTGTCTGAATGGTTACCTTAAGGCATCTAGGATCTGCCTGAGGCTGGTAGATACAATGCGGGAGACAGAGGAGGTCTGTCTTTATATTGCGAGCTGGAGGCATCTCAATTAATCTCTTGGTTCCAGAATCCTTCTGGGGCCTCAGCAGAGTCTGGGATCCTAGGTAGATATCTATAAGAGCTCCTTAAAATGTGTATATCTGCAAGTAGCAAGCAAAGTATCAATAATTTTGATGCTTATAGTATTAATGCAAAAGATAAACACAGACCCTGATGATCAAAAACAACTTTGTGAAGTCATTGTTGAGTCATTTTCCCATTCATGTGAAAGAAGCCTGTCAAGGAACTGAAAACAGATCTTCCAAACTTTATTTCAGTATTTCAAAAGCCATACACTTTCCTTAAATATAATATCAAACAGATAAATAAAAAGCAAAACATTGCTGTTTGACTGAACTGAAAGTTTTAAAAGGCTTTCTTTTATTCTATCTGGGTCACTGCAAACAGCACTAGCTTGTTTTTCGTTTGTAGGAAATAGGTCTGAACTCACTGGCCATTATTTCAAAGAGAAAAGTTTTAAATTAAAAAAAGAAAAAAAAAGAAGAAAGACAAAGAAAAACCCCAAGTCCAGCGAAGTTTTATAATGCAGGAGAAGAGCCACTAAGCACATAGTTGTGTGTTCTCAGAGTAAATGACATGCTTTTTTTTTTCTGGTGAGCGATTCATATTTTAAATGTCCCCATATACTATTATCATGCATAACAACCTGTCACTAGTATTCATGTCCTTTTCCCAATATCCATATTTTGACATTACCACTGAAACGATCCACTCTGCTCAGTGGCTTCTTGAAAATAAATAATTGAAAGCTACTGTAAATTATATTAAGCCTTGACATGGCTGACCCTTTCTCGCCTCAGTCCATTGCTATCTCTTTAAATGCATTCCCTCCTAAATCATATTGTAATTTGGAGGTGCTGTAGTCTTAAGTTTTTTTGTCTCAAATGTGACTTCCTTCCCAATACATAATTCATTTTCACTTTGTTCTTGGTACTTCGTGTACAATCGCATTTTTTGGCAGCCATATGCAAGCTGAAATCAACAACTCTGTAAAGGGTGAGAATGAAATCAGAATGGACGGCTTGGCGGAAGAAATATTAAGCATGTCACAATGTTTTGTACTCTATGTCATGAAATGGAGACAAAAAACCTCAAACAACCGTGAGTTTAAAAAGAGAGAATGACATTTAAATTCTGAAAATTATCCACTGCTGATGTCATGTTGTTTTTTGCACTTAATTAAGTTTCACTTCACATAAACTGGTGGCTTCTGAATGTTTTTTTACCATGAGATTTTTTGATGAGGAACAAAATCTTCCACATTTCTTCTTTTAATCTGGAATGAGACAGTCAATCTCTGTAGACATAGCTGACGGCCACCAGGTTTATCTGACAAAAATAAGAGTCTCTAACTCTAGAATACTGACTTTATTCTCTGAAATAAGATCCCTGCAGAAGTCTTGATAGTCCCATGATATTAACGTGTTGTTGGGTCCAAATTTTAACTGCTTTAAAGCAAGTAGTTTTGCCAGTCTATGTTGACTGACAGCCATACCTTTGTTTTTATCCTTTCGTCAGGAATAAGTAGTACTGACAACAGAATAATTCAAAAAATAACATCCTCCAGTACTATGGTTTTCTTAACATGTAATTATATCTGCATGCCAGAGAGTGGAAAAGACAGCAGATTAGACAGAAGTGTGGTTGTAATGTGATGGATCAATGACAAAACCAAGTCATATTCGTATGCATTTATGAAGATTTCACATGATGAAGCATAAAGATGACAATTTCCCCCCCTTAAAGACCACACAGTATCTCAAAGATAGAAATGTGAAGATGAAGTTGTTAAAATTCAAAATATTCTAAGAAAGTGAGGAGCATAGAAGTACCAATCTACAAGATAGTAAATGATGCAGAGATGACATGTGATGAAGTAGGAAAGCTTATATAAAACTGCGAAAGAGATGATGGGTAGGGATAGGACATTATAAGGATGGGACTGAAAATGGAAAAGAAAACAGAGTCCAAAAGGCAAACCCTTCTCTCAAGCAAAGTGTCTTTAGGGACTTGTTGTTTGCCTGAATAAAGTCATACGTCAATACATTTTATACAAACACTCCTGTACTTTTAGAAGTACCTAAATCTTATTGGCCGAGGCTGACAATTTATAATGACTACAATAACATGTGTCATTAATGACAGCCCACCTGGATAACACAATTGTTCTTTTTTCCCATGTTTTCTTTCCTTGCCTCCTATATGACTTCACCTCTATTCACAACTGTATTTTCAACTTTTTGTCTGTACTCCTGAAGTACGGCACAACTGGATTCTTCAAAAGCTGATTCATTCCTTTAAGTGAGCAATGTCTGCCACCTCCCTGTATCTCTGATCAGTCTTACTTCATTTATTTCATCACAATGTCAGTCGAGAGGATTAATAGTCCCTCAGTAGAGCTCAAGATCAAGATGTTCAGTGTCATGAGTGACGCATACCTTTGCTTTTCATCTAGGTTTTCCTCAATTATCATTTATGCTTTTTGCTTTTCTTTCCTGATTGCTCATTATCCATCTATCCCAGCATTACACCTTGTGCTCATTGTCATAGTAGTGTGGCAAACATTGTTTGTATGATAACACCTCCCATCCCAAACTGCCTCTGTGTTATTTTCATGTTGTTCTGCAGGACTGGAACAGCTGTCCTGATGTAATATTCCAAGTCCCTTAACCTTGCATTATTCAAATCTTTCCCTAGGGGACCAGGAAAGTCTGTGAGAATCTTTCACTTATGGGAATATTCTTTTCTCAGTTTATATGGTATTATCTCTTCCTTATTCCTCTTGCTAGAAAGAAGAAGGCTGTTGCATTAAACAGTTATCATTTTCATTGAGTTCCTCTGAAAAGACTGAGATGCTCACTCTCCCTCATTAAGACAAAGAATGTGAACACAAAGACAATAGTTCAAATGGGACATTTAACTAATCTCCTTTTAAAGCTCTGATACAAAATAAACCCCAAAGTGAATTACAAAGAAGAAAAAGAAAACATATGAAATGGAATATACATCAGTAGATTTTGACAGCTGCAATATTATAGGCTGAATTAATGTTCCATAAATACACATTGAGTATTTCCATTATAGTAATGTCAGCTCTCATTGTCAGTTAACAGGTACCTATACAGTAAACCGCATATGACTTCTGAGCTGTACCTTGAATTTTATTTTCTAGTGTAAAATAATACTATAATATGATGTGATACTGCTGCTCTTTAATTTTTCTACTAAAAATTTATACTAAAAAATTCCCCAGGACCACTCCAAGAACAAACAAGCAAACTCCACAAGGGACAAGTATATTATATTCATCATGCCATAACATATATTAAAGTGAAGTGATGTGATGTAGAATGATCAACAGAATCATTCAAATCAATAAACATATAATCAGAGAAAGCCATTAGCTATTTTCAGAGCTATCTGTAAGGCAAAACTTGGATGAGAAGCTAGCAGTTAATACACCAGAGGTTTTTTCAGCTATTGAATTGGTGCTAGCTAAGAATTGTGGCTATGGACCTAATTAGAGAAACACCTCCAAGAGCCAGAAGGAAAAGATGTAAAAATAATAGAATTTCTGAATTAAAGAGACTTGGAATCACTGACTACCTGTGTCTGAATGAAGGCTGGGACACATTTTATGTGAATATTATATGACTTTTGCCCACCAAATAAAAGTAGATAAAATTGAGGGTTTGTTTTATGCCACTTTCCCTCCCGCCTGACTTTACTTTGTTCTTTTGTTGTTTTTTTTTTTAAAAAAAATTAAGGACACATTGTGTGTCTGGACACGTGGTACAGGAGGCCTTTGGTGTTAATCTACCCCTCAGGGAAGTACTGATGACAGTGCCTGAAAATCTCTGTTCATCCAGCAAGAAACAACATAACAGATGGGTGAGCTGGTCACAGTAGCAAAGACTTTTCCTTGCATTACCACATCACAGGAAGCTTCTGAGAGAAAGCCTTAACTTCACACAGCCTTAACTTCAAGCAAAAGAGGAATAGAATTTTTCACATCCTTACATTGCCTAAGAAGTTACTCAGAATGAATTGTCACAGTTCTCCTTAGAACAAAAGTAAACGTAGGATATAATTGTTTGTCATCTTTTATTTAAGTTGTGGTTCTATTCAAATTTCAGGCATGCTTAATTTGACCACAGCCAACTGTCTAAACAAGCAAGCTTCAGTACTTCCGCTGCATCAACAATCAACTTGACATCAGCTTATATTTTCATACGAATTTTTTTAGCCTACTGAAAATGCTATTTCCTCTGCTCACTGCCATAGGCTAGTTACCTGTAGAGAAGCTTAGTTTCAGATACACTGAATACGATGAGAAAAACTAGCATCAGACACAAGAATACAGGCAGTAGCAAGCTGTGAGAGAGGTGGTCTTATCATAATTCCTGCCTCAGTTTCTATTTTGCAGTAAACCTGAATTGAAAAAAATAAAGGGAAAAAAAAAGGAAAATAATAATAAAAAAATAAAAATAAAAAAATCAGTGATGGAACAGACCTATTAGAAGCTGCATTTTCATTAAACCAGTCCTCTAGTGGAAATAGCATAACGGTGTATAGGTTCCCAGCTTAAAGAAAGGATCCATTCCACAGTGTTTTGACAAGTCCAGTCCTACTGACTTGTTTATGACCATAAGACAAATTAAGTTGTGAAGCAGTGAACAGACACAAGGGTATCTGCTGATGCAGTCATCCACTTTATCCATAAAAGTAGCTGTATTACTATAGCAGTTCAAGGAGTCTGCTATTACCAGCAATTCCAATCAGCAACTACAAAGTTACAGACGTAACTTCTCAGCCTGGACTTATTTCCTTCTCCTTTTAGCCCTATGTCTTTTTGAGTCTTGCCTGCTCAAAAATCCTTCTAATTCCAAAATATTAACATCATTGGCACTTTTATAGACAACCATTACTTCCTCAGATGGTCATCAGAGCTCAGCAGAATGTATCACTTCTTTGATTCTGTTCTAATTAATTGAGCATACAGCAACATGCATATGTAGTAGTATCAGTTTTACTTATCCTATTTAATTCAAAATCTTGACAGAAAAATAGGCAATCCTGAACTGAACTGCTGTCAGATAATCCTACCTTATTTTTTCTTTTCCTTGCTGAAAAAAAAAGGAATTCTCAACCTTACACAAGATCTGTACAAAATATTCCATTACATTCACTAAGTGACCTCAGAAAAGCAGACTTGGCTGAGATTTGAGCCTAAAAGTGTTAAATACTAAGCTTTGGTCATTAAGTAACAACATTCTTGACATTACTAAAGCCTCTGTTTCTCATTAGAGTCTCTCAGAAGGCTCAGGTGGAAGTTTATTGAATAGCGTTCTTCATCCAAATGCAGTAAACTTTTTGAGTGTGTGTGCTAAGATTTAAACACTAAGAGAACGGCCTGCTTTGTAAGGGCTTGAATATTCCCTCTTTCCCTATAGGACAATATACTTTGTAAAAGCTCTTTTCCACCACAGTTTTCAGTATCTTCTTTTGCTAGTAAGTGTGAAAATAATGTGTATCTATGGGTTATACCAACCTCCTGTATGATAAAAATTCAGTGGTTTTCTTAGGTTTTGCTCATTAGTTCAGCAGTCCCTATCATATGCATTACTTGTATTATCTGTTCATAAATTCAAGCCATACTTTGTGCCAGATGCACAGAAATTTTAAAGTGCATTATAGACCCCTCTATCCTCACCAGCCAAGTATGGGACTTTACTGCATCAAAAACTACGTTTCATGAGATGAAAAGTTACTGTAATATTGGCCCTGAAATGTAGGTGGTAATGTTATCTTTTCTCAGTTACATACACAAGTCTCTTGAGAAGATTTCCTTCAGCTTAAGTCTTGGAGGCAGTGCTTTTGTGTCAATATTATGCTGTGATAATTCTTGAAAAGTTTATTTCTTTGTATTAGCACTACTGGACAATATCCTTCTTTGAGTGAAAAGCCATCATTTACGAGTAGCTTATATTCAGACTAGTCCCTGCAGCACAATTCAGAAACACATTTTCTATTTACATTTGTCTCTCCCTGCTCTCATTTCCCTTCCCAGAGCTTTTCTCCCCATGCTGTAGTTGGCCTGAATTTTGATGAGTCCAAAACACAAAGCAGTCATCATGAATGACTTATTTAGATTCACAACTTTTAGCATACTGCTGATTCGGTTACTACATCAGTCAATTTTCCTGACTACTCTTCCTGAGATGTAGCAGCTCCAGAAGGATTTGGAGAAACGCTACAATAGCCCAAGAGCTGCATTTGTTCTTGCTTTTGCTGTTGCCCAGCCCTGATTAGAAGAAATGTTCCTGTTAGCTAATTACTTTCACAGCAGTGACAGATGGCCGAAGGGTGCATGTGTTGGAAAAACAGAGAGGAAAAGGGTTAATGTTGCAGATCACCTCATTTCCCTTTTATTTAGGCTCCTCTAAAGCTGTTGATTTAATGGAGTGATTTCTGACTGGGGCTAAAGCAGTGACAGGAGAATCAGGCCCACGAGGTTTAGTGACCTCCGGGTGAAGGCACTGCAGGTGTGTGGCTAACAAGATACTAATTGGGTAACAGAGTGGGGATGAAAGCAGTTACAAGCATTTGGTCAAGAGGCAGCATCACACCCCAAAGAGCTGCAAGTGCCGAGCTTTGTGACTAGGAGGAGAGGCAAGCTGCACTCCTAACCAGTTTACGGCTGAATCTTGAGCTGTGAGTGTCTTCTGTAGGAGGCAGTGCCTTTTGCTGGCAGTGCTCCTCTGTGCTTTTCATGCAAACTGCTGAATCTGAGAGAAAAGTTAGACATTTAATTAACGAGTGTGGATGTGGCTCAGTGAGTTATGTTTTGTTAAGAGCACTGATAGAGAGACAAAATCCTTCAGCAAGAGGATACAGATTCTGCATCTTCATTTCTTCTGCAATCTTGAGCAAGTTCTGATACCTTAATTTCTTTATCCTGTTCTCCTCCCATTTTACTTTACCTTGTCGGCTCGATAAAATATGCTCCCCCTTAATTCTTGCTGTCATTATACAAAATGCCCACCTGCTAACACAGCTTTGCCAAAATCAGGGGTCCCTTACATTTAAAATCAGCAGAGAAAAGAGAAAATGAAAGTTACAGACAGGATCCTGAAGGTGTATTTCCAAACTGCACAAATTCAGGGGTGAAAGCAATACTGTCACCAGCAACGAGAAGAACTGTGACCATGGTTTTGGTATTCCACCTGCTATTGATCTTTGCTTTTGTCTTCCTGGGAGGTTGCTTGATTTCAGAACAGTATTTTTTGCAAGGAAGGAAAGAAGCTATCTGCTTTGAGACTGTATTGGTCATTACCTATATGATAAACCTGATTTACGCAATGTTTTGATTTAGAGCTTGATGCAAGATATGCATGCCTCTTTTATAGTGTAAAATCCTCATCCTTTCCAGACAACTACTCATTAGTTTATTTATTTTTGCTTTGAACAAAAGGCGCAATATTGACTGCCTTGTCATCTGCACATTTACCTTTCATGTAAGTGGGATTAAGTGAGGAAAAAGGTGAAAATAAATGGCTAATATGTAAGTGTGGGCACTTGTGAAATGTTCTATTCTAGAGTTTTGTTAGGTTTTTAATCAGTTTTTATTTTCTCTGTGAAGCATCAGCTGTACTTTAAATTGCTGCTGAGATGAATGGAAGTTAATAGGAGATGTTCCTGAAGTTTGTTTTCTAATCAGATTAGACTAGATCTTATTAATAAAAGTGACTACTCTGAGCAGAACTGTCTCTGGCTAAATAATCAGTTTTGTTATTGAAAAGTGATTAAATTGCCTGAGGGGAAAAAAAAATTATAAATTACACCTGGTTTACTGGGACTTAAATTAAGGGCCTTTTCCCTGCCCCCACCCCCCACCCCTTTCAGTCTGTCCTGAATGGCTTTGCTGTTTTATTTACTTATTTATTTATCTTCATTTATTATTTTTATTTCAGGCATATTTTTACTCTATAACGTGCAGTTTAGTTGAACTCCATATTACAGACTATATTGCAAGGAACACCAACACCAGTCTGGTCTATTTAAATGGTGAGAAAACTGAGGCACAGAGAGGGAAGACATAACAAGGAGCACTTGTAAATTACACGTTGGCATAAAAGAGTAGTTTGAACTATATTGAAGAAAGGAAAAGAACAGAAAAGAAGGATATGGATGGCTTTCTGGGCTGCAAACACACATTGCGGGTTTGTGTTGAACTTCTTAACCACTTGCACCCTCAAATCTTTCTCTTCATGGCTATACACAATGCATTCTCAGCCCAGTCTGTATTTGTAGGTGGGATTGCCCATCAATTGGTTCATCCATTAAATCCATGTCTTTCCAATTTAGAGACAAGGTTGCTGTGTGGGACCGTGTTGAATACTTCGCACAAGTGCAAGTAGATGATGTCAGTTACTCTTCCCTTATTCACCAATCCTGTGGTCCTGTCATGAAAGGGGCCACCAAATTTGTCAGGCACGATTTGTCCTTAGCGAAGCTATGTTGTCTGTCACAAATCATCTCTGTATTTTCCACATGCCTCAGTAGAGTTTCCAGGAGGATCTGCTCCATGGTCATGCAGGCACAGAGGTGAGACCTACCATCCTGTAATCCAGCTGTTTTTATTGGTAGATTTGCTAGAACGTAGGACTTCGGGTAACTTGCCAATCACAATTAACTTTAAAGAAAGCCTGAACTCTTCCCTTTCTTCTTTTCAGTAAAGACAACATTCAAAAAAAAATAAACCATAAAGAATATTATTCAAGTTTTAGACATTGACTTTTTACTTAACTTCAGCTGAGTTATTAAATCCTTTTGACTCTATCATGTGCTTAAGTGCTTTGCTGAATTCAGATCTTAATGAGGCCCCCTACAACCATTCCTTGTTGCTCTCTCGTGGAAGTTCTACCTGAAGCTTTAGAACAGGAGAATAGGTGGCTCCAATTTCCCATTCTGTTTTTCAGCTAATTTTTCCAACTTGAGAACTTCCTTCCCCAGTTCAGGCTTGATTGCTTGATTGCAACAGTGAGCGCAACGATGGCACTCCACGAAGAATGCTTCATAATTAGCACTACTGATAAGCGAGAGAGACAACATTAAAATAATAGTTAATGGGCACAGTGCAACAATGTTAATGGGTTGAATTCACCTCTTGCCTTCAAAGTGCAGCTAAAGAAAGTTTATTCCTTTATTTCTCTTACTTAAAACCCGCAATTGCCTATGTTAAGGCAAGTTCTAGTACAAAAAAATTAAACTGCCTTAATTAAGCTTAAAATACTTTCCCTAACTTACAAACATTACCAGATCAAGTCCCCATCTCACACGGCAGCAAGCATCAGTTTTAAAAAGCTCCATCATTATTCTTCTCATTGACACCCTGAGAGGACAGACAAGCATTGTGGTGCACTGTGAAGGAGGAGAAACTCAGGTCCCACCGGAACAACTTGAAGATCTCACTAAGAAAGTTTTGTGGTCCTATTCCTGATTAACCAAGATCTTTATGTATTAAAAGAGCTCACTTGAGCCCAAGTGTTCATGTATAGAGAAAAGGTCTCTCAAATACCAGGGTTATAATGCATTCAGGATTCAACTGAGTAAAAGCAACAACTTTTATTTGACCCAGATAGAGACTACAAGTGTGCAGGACTCCAAGACTATAAGGACTTTACTTTGGAAATAAAATTAGTTTTGTTTGAGCTTTCAAAATGGTCTGGATACTTCAAATCAGGTATAAGCTACCAACGGGGGTGGATTTGGGACTCTGTAATACAATGCATCCCCTGTCACTTCCCACTGCACTCCACAGCAGAGCTCACTCCCTCGAAGATCAAATGCATCTCTTTAGGTACAGTGCATAGCTGCAGTCCAACCTTGAGGCAATAGAAATAAGAAGAGGCAAGAGAAAAGTAGGTAGCTATTTTCCTGATGTAAACAGGTGGTCAGAGGCATTCTTATGACCCCAATGTAACTCATTTTTTGAGAAGTAGTTGCAGACAGTTTCTAAACCTTCAAGCTCAGAGTCATTATTATTATTATTATTATTATTATTATTATTATTATTATTATTATTATTTCCCCAGCTTTTTATTTCATGTACATAACCTGCCAGTTTTATTTCTATTTTCTTCTGCTTATAAGACCCCCCACCTGGAAGTCCAGGAATAAAATCATCAAATATTCCAAAGAGAAAGTGTGACAAAAAAAAAAAAAAAAAAAAAACCTAGAAAGAAAAGGAAGGAGGGAATGGAGGAGGGAAGGGAGGGAGGAAGGGGAAGGAGGAAGAAGAAGGGGAGGGAGGGAGGAAGGGAGGGAAGAAGGGAAGGAGGGAAGGGGAAGGAGGGAGGGAGGGAGGGAGGAAGTGGAAGGAGGAAGGGGAGGGAAGGAAGGAAGGAAGGAAGGAAGGAAGGAAGGAAGGAAGGAAGGAAGGAAGGAAGGAAGGAAGGAAGGAAGGAAGGAAGGAAGGAAGGAAGGAAGGAAGGAAGGAAACTTTTCTTTTTAGTGTAAGTAGCATTTAGTGGCATAAAAAACTTGAATTCAACAAGGTTTTATTCTTGACTTTTCCAAGTTTTTAATTCCCTGTGTCATGTGGAGGGGACTCTAACTTTGATGAACAGCAGTACACAAGACCAACAGACTTTGTTAACATATTTGTGAGTTTGTCAGTGCATAGCTGTATGCATATTTGCATAGTTACATATGTGTACATTTAATATATGTAATATATACATTGTGTACTTAGACATATTTTATATATATACAAATGTACTTATGTACAGATATATAACTTCAGATCTTTTCAGGCAAGGGGAAGAGGCATGCTTTCCTCTCACAGTGTTTAGTTCCAAAATGAAATACGGAAATTACATGCAATCACTGGTATTAAAGTTTTTCATCTCCACGTAGCTTTCAGGATTATAGATTTCTTATTAACCTGAGGCATTGACATGGAATAAAAGGAGCGGTGGGGTAGGGTGGACTTGCCTCTCATGTTTGCAGAAATTGCCTCCCATTCTTTCTCCTCCAAATGGATGCCCAGAGACTGTGACTCTTCACAGGCAGCTGTTCTGAAGAGGATCAGGATACAACTGCTTCCTCTCAGGCCAGTAGGCACCAAACAAGCATTTGTAGAGCTCAGAAAGAAAACTGGATTAGAAGAAAATCATGTTTAAATATCTTTTTTTGTTTCTCTATTGAAATTGTGAATAATGGTTATTGGGTACTCCATGGCATTTGTTCATCAACCTCATGAAGTATGTGTACTCATAAATGCTACCAGTGCAGTCCTCAAATTCATTTTGGGTGAATTATTCTTTATGGCCCTGAATCTCAAGGTGTCGGGGACAAGTAATGGACTGTGAATCTTTAGCATGCCTAAACTGCTACTAGCGGATATGAGCCCTGATCTCTGAAGATACTTGGTTCTCAGTTTTTATTTCAGACCCTTCTCTATACCCATCAGTCCCACCATTGCAGTGGGAATAAAATGGGATAATGACTCTATTCCAAGGCATTAATGGGCAGAACATGTTTGCAATGTGTTTAGCTGCCATCAATATTAATGCACTCATTTGAGGGGCAATAAATTGATAGAGTGTGGCCTTATAATGCATAAAAATTGCATCAGCTTCAGAGCTGTAATGGAAAATTCCTCCATGAATAGAAGTAATTGGGGAAAGGGTTTTTCCTAAAGATATTTTATTTAGCAATTTGAATATTCCGTGCTGGACAAGATCAGTCTTGCTGTCTTCCTTTAGGATCTCAATAGGACAAAAACTTAGGATGGTTATGTTGTAATAAAACTGACAAAAATAGCAAGTAAATAAATTGTCTTTACTGTTTCAGAAAACATGAGTAGTTGCCTCCTGTAATGACTAGATTAGAAATAGATCAACCGTATTTATCCCCAGATTTATTAATCTGAGAAAGTGGCTGTATAAAGTCCTAAAAAAGACCAAAAAGGGAATTAAGACAATCATATATCAATTTATCCATCTATCCCTTCCTCTCACCTCCAGTCAGAAGGAGAACATATCAGAACATACTAGTGTGGGGTCACTAGGGCTATATCTATATTTGTAAATTAAACATTACATTTCTGTGCACTAAGTCTGATTGTCTACTTTGTTGTTAGAAGTGTTTTTGGTCTGGGTTTGGCCTGAACCAACTGGTACACTTGAAAATAATTCCTTTTCATTGATGGTCAGTTCCATGGGTTAAAGACCCAACAGATATTTGAAAAGTGGCCATCCTCTTCTTAGGGGTGTTTGGATTAACAGCTTGAATGCTCATCATTTTGTGGTCTTTTGCCTCTGTGACTGAACAGTCCCAGGGATTTATTTAATTTATAACTATAAACACAGCCATCAAAAACTTCTGTGATGAAGTAATTTAAAAGCTGGTAAAAAATCTGCCATGTTTATTTACTCAAGCTGGAAAGCACATATATGTCATAGCAGATTGGCAACCCCATTTAAAAGAAAAGAGATGTGTAGAGATTAAGACTCTAAATCATGTTTAAGTGTATGTACAAGATAGGCAGAAAGAAGATTCACTTTCGTGTATCCTAGCACATGTCACTCATGACTAGTAACATCTCTTTTATTCCAAGCTCTTGAACAGGAGACTGCCTGTGACAGATGGCACTTTGGTGAGATGAGAAGGGCTTGATGTGTGCTACAGAGGACTCACCAAAACAAAGTAGTTTTAGCAGATTCAGTCTCTAAATTAAAGCATGGCCATTGTGAGACACAGACTGATTCAAAGAATAGACGTTATAAGGCATGGAGTTGGGTAAACCTACCAAAAACAAAAAATACAAAAGTCACATCATCCAGTGGGTTCTTCTGCAGGATAATTTTTTAATAACTGACAGACACAGTAGTAATCCAGTCTGCAAACTGCCAACTGTATATTACAGACACACTCTGCCTTCCCACTGCCCCAAATCCCAAATATATAAGACTCTCATCTCTTTTGATAGATTTCCCCTTCCACCAACACTACTCTTGCTCTGTCAGGGCCGAAACCTGATCCAACAAACCAGCCAGACAGAGAGGAGATGCGGCACTTGGCAGCCTGCTGAAATTGAGACGTGGAGAGCTGGATGACAAGAGTGTGCTGAAAAACACTGTAGCCCATGGCTCCTCATTATCCTCGTGTCTGTAACTCTACATCCTGACCTGGAGGGGATGCCTTAGGGTACCTCCTTACATATCCTGAGGTAAGAAATATTCAGCTAAGACTGAGAAGGAAGTCTTGTGCAACTGCAGTGTCAAGAGCCACTGTGTAGGTCTGGGAGTTGAACAGCTTTGCAGCCCATTTTTTCCCCTTGAGTGTCTTTTGAAGGGCGTGAGCACAAGAATATAGAGGTGGTTTGTTTTTTTTTTTTTTTTCTCAATTTGCTACAGACCACAACTAAACCTTGAAAATCTGTAGCATGAAGATGAGGAGGAGGGTGATGATGGACCAGAGGGCCCTGCAGTGTGAAAAACTGGATGAGAAAAATGTGGAATACCTCTCAGCCAGGAAATGGAATGTCTGAGATAAGAGGTAGCAGACTGTGGAGATTTTCAAAGGTGTCCGTGAGAACTAGGTACCCACCCTCCATCCCCACTCTAGGAGCCACTGTCACTGTCATTTCATTTCCCATTCCGTGAACACACTACACCCATAAGAGACTTTAGGTCACCTTTACTAGTCATGTCTCACTAATACTAAAATTCATATAGCAGTAAACCCTGGGCACTATACTCCTGACTCAGAACCCTTATGTATTTTGCATCTTTCAGAGAAAACAGCAGAACCTGACTAAAACAGCTGTTGGGATCTGGGTTTGTGTCTCCCTCATCACTCTTTTTAATTCCCAGGCACAGGCTGCAGTGAACAGCAGATGTCTCAACACAACTGTCATCTTCACGGGACCTGCTGCCTCCCGATTTTCAGTTCACCAGGGCACCCCATCCCTCTCACAGTGGCTCTGTATGCTCTCAGTGGGGAACGGTTTCTTGCTGAAGTCCTTCCTGAGGAAGGAGGGATATAAAGCAATGCAGTCAGTGGCAGAGGTGGGGGGGGGGGTTCAAACCTCAAACACCAAAAACCGGTGGATTCATTTTGTCTTCCTTTCATTAACTGTTTTCTCATTTACATTTAGAAAAATGACATATCATAATTAGATTCCCTAGTCTGCCAAAACTTTAAATAGGATCCTTGTATCCTTTAAAAACAGCCTTTAAAATTTCAGGTCTTTTTTATTTTTTTTTCCCTGGAGATGAACAATAGAAATAGTCTGCTTTTTAAACACATTTTAGCAATAGTCATTTGGAAGTGCAGGCTGAATGCTGACAGGTTTTGACTAATGCAGAAAGTTTTGGAGCCTATTGTGGCACTTTCTGTCGCTTTTACTCTCTCCCCCTTCACCTGTCCCTTTTGCATCTTCCTTTCACTCACCAATGACAATGTATGCATTCATAATTGAAGAAATTCTATTCTTAACAACTTACAGTTGTATGAGTTGTCGCTCTTGTCGGTGGTACAGCTGCTGTTTCCGCAAACTAAACACATTTGACTGCTAATTTCCCATTGAAAGACATTGGAAGGTTCTTGAAATTAATGGTGTAAGACAAGTTTACAAACTGGCAGGCTCTGATGTGAAAATTGGTGTGTCTTCTTTGGAGAGGATAAGTATGGGAGGCTGGAATAACACTGAGCAGCTTGCATACTCATAAAGCTCCTCAGCAAGGAAAAAGAAGAAAATGGGGGAAAAAATGCCCATATTTTATAGACTTGGAAACTGCAAAAGAGAGAAGAAAAATATCAGAATCTATGTAAGGATGGAGAAGGGGAAAGCAGACTTGTTGGCACTAAGAGGAAATTGCAGGTCTTTTCAAGCAGAAAATTCTATTTTACTCAGAGAAATCAACAGCTTTGTTAAGGACCTGCTGTTGGCATCTTGCTCCAGTACAGTATTTGTTGAGCTCTGTGTAATGTTTGTGGGAAATTGTGAGGATTTTTCAGCCAGTAAGTCACAGCACACAACTTACTTAAGAAGCAAAGCCACCAGTGGAAGAAATCCATAGAACCATGGAAGTTAAAACTTTTCTTCCATCTATGTAAATCAGACGCAATTTAGATGAAGCTATTTGAATATTCTGCCAAAGTAAAACAAGGCAATGTGTGAAGAATTTACTCTATTGCTTTCAAGTCGGAAAAGAATTGTCCTGGTCAGTCATTTGCTCAGGAACAACAGCACACTTCAGATATGCAGGCAGCCGTTACCGTTGTAATCTAAAACGGTTCTGAACTAGTGACTGTCTTTAATACCCTGTGTCACATGAAGTAATGAAACTCCCCCACCATCCCCAGATTTTTCTGATTTCCTCTAGAAATCTCTGCTAATATTTCCTTCAGGTAAATGGTAATAAAAGAATTGTCTTCTTTGCTTTAGTATTTTTCTGCTCTCAAGATCCTTGAAGAAAGGATTCAGAACACAATTTGTTTAAATGTATTTTACTCTATACCATTCTATACACTGGTATCAACCCATGTTATCTGAGAGGAATATTTTGTAGTTTTGTTTTGAAATTATGCCAGCTTTAGCCACAGACAATGTCTCTTGCTTCAGATTCTGTTATCTCACTGACAGTAAGCCTAAATATATTTTTAAAATTAAGCCATTTTTCTTTTCATTGAGATAAAGCCATGTTAAAATAAAAATAATCTATATTTACTTTGTCAAGTTTGTCAATATGTATCACAATAAAAACATATTTTCTCTCTTGAAAGACATAACAGTGTACTCTTACTTCCATGAAGTATTTCCAGACTGTGAAAGTACCAGGAAATAATTATGGTAATTAATATGTGTTACCCCAATGCTTGCATGTAATGGTGGGAAAAATAATTACTATTTCACAGTCCTGTTTTCCTTCTGTGAGACTTGCCCCTCACTAATGTTTTCCACAAATTATAGTCTGCATTGGCTACCCAGACATAGATGATCACAATTTTATATCCCCCTTGTCTCTTCTTTATCTGTGTAAAACCAACAAATAAAAAAAAAACAAACAAACCACCACCAGGATTTTTCCCTGCTGCCCCACTGAAGTGTCTGCTCCAAATTATAATAAGTGAAACAAGTTTTCTGCCACTCAGAACAACTTTTAAGTAAGTAATCTTGAGACAGAATAGTTCTGTGTCCTTTTATAACTTCAAACTAAGAAAAAGCATGGGTAGCTTGTTAATATCTATGTTGAAATTTCATCACAAAACAAGGGATGAACTCGGGTTCTTCAGAAAAGTACCATGAAACTTTTACAACAATGAATGATCAATACTATTCTATGTGGACTTATCTTAAAGGACCTTTTGTTACTGAATTGTACTGTTTTTCAGAAGATGTTTTTTCTTGTGTGTGTAAATACTTTCACCCATTATTTATTCTCTACATCAGCATCAATTATCATAAAGGGAAATACATAACCTAAAATTATTGAAGTGCGTGTGTTTTTTTCTTCTTTCTTTCCAGTGAACTGAGTCATGGATGAAAGTTAAAAAAGAAATACATAGGAGATCAACTGAGAAATACATGTCCTGTACACCAAGAACTAATAAAAAGAAATACATAGGAGATCAACTGAGAAATACATGTCCTGTACACCAAGAACTAATTTAATAAGCAGCCTCTCCCTGTTAGTGGGCAATTAAACTAAATTGCCAGTCTAAACTTTTCTATGCTGCATTTCAAATGTCAACACATTACATTGCTATTCCTCTTAATTTCTCACAAAGAAAATGCAAAATGAATTCATTATGCTGGAGTAAGTGGAAAAAATGATGAGTTTCTCCAGAAGAGTAGGCAATGGGGAGAGATTGGGCAAGGCGATTATATTGAGATATTTGAATAGCTGGCCATTAGCAAGAGGATCCCCATTACTTTGCTGATAATTATATCCTCTTCGCTATGACTTCCCAGTGGAATAATACAATGTTCCCAGTGCTGGAGATAATGAAAAATACTATTCAGGTGGTACATATATACTAAGAATAGTGTGTTGTATTTCTTCCCTTGCCCCATCATGTAGATTGCAATAGCACACACCTACGCAATATGTTAATGCGTGTTTAGTTGTTCAGAGCTGTGTACAGGGCAAATAAATGTATCTTGAAAATGGAGCTGGCAGTGGAATATCATTCACTGAGTGTAATTATCTCCCGTATTTAGTGGGCCCGGTGTATTGCTGAGTACATTTTTGTTAGCTATTATGTAAATGACTTTCAAAGCCCACCATACTGTAATAACGAGGACTTTGGAAGGGATCTTATAGAGATGAAGTTATTTCCTTTTTTAAAGAGAGAGTAGTGATGGGAACTGTAACTGTATGTTTCTTCTTCTAATTAATCCATCATTTTGCAGGCACATTTCTGTTCAACACTCAAGAAAAACAAAACAAAAAAAAACAAAAAGAAAAGAAGGAGGGAAAATATAGTTTGAAAAGAACACCCACTCATTTACAGTAGCTACTTTTTTTTGAAGTTATACGTAAAATCTCTCATGTGTTATTGCTGCCTTATCACTTCTTGGCATTTTTATTGCTGTTCTATTTTCAGTTTGGGGGAATCTTGCTGCATGCTGTATATCTGTCTCAGATTCATTAATTTTCACAGAAAATGCAATTTGCATCAAAATACTTTGTTGTTTGGCTGTTGCTTCACATATCCTGGGGCCTTGTGGTTTACATGAGAACTTTGTCTTCAAACGATTAACAAGATGGGAGAAAAACAATATCATTGAAATTGCTCAAATTTGAATAGTGCAGAAGGGCATAAAATTACTCTGTAAGTTCCACCTATTAAAGGGTTATACTGGACAACCACTGTCTTCTGGTTTGGTTTGATCTGGTTTTGCTATGTTTTAGTACGCAATAGGAACCCTAAATAAAGGCAGATGAAATTTAGCATTGATGTGGTAAACAACTTTTCATTGCATGCATTCCCATAAAAAAGATTTTTAGAAGTCATAAAACAATCATTTTAAAAACTATTGAGATACACATTGAAATATTCAGTTGGATACTATTAATGATTCTCATAATGAAAGCTGTTAAATTTTTGGGGGGGGCTAGATTCCTATCTTAATCGTTGAACAGTCACTTTGACATAAATCCTATTGGACTTAGTGAAGGGGCAATAAACAAACAAACAAATAAATAAAATTTTTTTTGCTTTGTTTTAAGTTGTGGGGTGGTGTGGAGGAGGGCGAGGCACAAAGAGAAGATACCAGAGAGGAATTGAATCAATTTTTGTGGTTTTAAATTCCACTTACTTCATAATTAAGTTCAAATAATTTTGAACAAGTATTTCTCCGGGTACACTGTCTTTACAGTGTATCATTGCATTGAAAAATAATCTCTAACTTGACCACATTTTCTTTCGAAAAGGATGTGAAAGTGTGACAGAACATGCTGGCTGTGCTTTTGCATGTGGGCATCTGTTTGATAAAACTTTCAGAGGGGATGAGCATTTGCAGTTTCAGTTAGCACCATCAGATGTCTTGTGTACCCAGAAAATATGAAAATTATGCCCTTCGGAATAGAAGCTGAAATGATGATGTAGAAGCTTATAATTTCCACAATAAATCTGGAGAAATGTAGCTGCCAAGTGCAACAACATTATAGCATAGTTGAAAACAAATAGTTATGTGACCCCCTGCAATTAACCAGTGCCGCTTCCTATGGGTTGCTGTACTGACTTTCCCTCCTGTTTTTCTCTTTCTTGTGTCACTTTAGAACTTCCTTTTTGTTGTGCAATTCCTTTAGCTTCTTTTTTTTTTTTTTCTAATTATATCTTCTATTTTCTCAGCTGCTTTCCTTTCAACCACCTCTCTCCTTTCTGCTTATTTGTTTGTTTATTTTAAAACATCTACTTTTTGCTTACATGGATTAGCAGTTCTTTTGTGCAAAGAAAAGCTTTAACAACATTGTGTGCACTCACTACTGCTTTACTAACACTCATTTCTTAAAGAATACTAATTATATAAGCAGTGAGTTTTGACATTGTGTATGAATTGAAAATTTAGGATGCTAAATTAATATGATTGCTTGCTTCCACTTTTCTTCCTCTGGCAACTTGACATATGAGTGGAAAAAATACCGGAAAAGTTTTAACATTTGGCTAAGCTTGTGATCCCTAATCTGCCCCTTTACAGCAAGGACAGACAGAGCACTTCTGAATAAAGATTCTTGAATAATAGGCCAGGAAATATGTTTTCCAATGTTTCCCTGTATTTATATAGAGCATGTTTTCTGAAAATGTAACCGTTGTACGAAGAACCTTTCAGCTATTTGATAACCCTGTTGGTAACTAAACAGATGTAAAAGCTTATGAGTTCTTGGAATGAGTGAGTTTTTCTATCTGTAACAAGTATTATAATTAATATGCATTCATGTCTTCCAAATAGTGTCAGGTTTTGGTGAGGACACACTGAAAGAAAATCTGCTCCCACACGTTACGTATAAATTAGATGGATAGGTTAGATGGGTGGAAAGATTAGATAGAATATTATTTCATAATGGGTTTTATTTTTTATTTTATTAATATTTGCATAAATTCATGCTTAATGTTTCATTTCATTAGTGTTGTGCCTAACGCTATTTGAATTAGCGTAGAGGGGGGCTTTGTGTGTTTTATGTAACACAGCTTGAAAAGCTTGGACAGAATCATGGAAATGGAATAAATCTGTTAATGTCAATCTAATTGTGCAATCTACTCAGTGGTCTTGAAAATCAATCAATAAAAAACATGTTTTACATATTTCAATACGAATTTCCTCCTGTCACTCACCAATGGTTATTCATCATACAAATGTGTATTTTCAACAAAAAAATTATGAACTTTGAAGACTGGAATCTTATTCCACAATCTCTGTTCAATAATGTAAAATTAGCGTGTCTTTCAAATGACCTAGAGAGGCCTCCTACTGAAAAGTGATGGTTTTCATTCTCCATCTTCAGTCAAATTTTAGCATCCTTCCTGAGGGAGCCAGCTGTCACTTGGTGAAAGGTTTGGAAATCCAGGCAGTAGCCTACTTTTATTTCATCAAGACAATTCAGAAAATGTGGACACTTCCAAATAGCTATTAGAATGGGGATTAACTTCCACTCAGTCATAAAGACTGTGACTCATCTGACTAAATGTAGACAACAATGAGGTAGCCACACATTTTTTATCTTGTCACTCTAGTCAATGAGGGAAACAAGGTCATGATTCATTTTGTCCTTAAGAAAATGTTCAGAATATATCAGACAAATCACTATTCCTCTCCCTAGACTGTACTGGAGCCTACCTGAATGGCTCAGAGGTAGATGCTCAGTGTAGATATCTAAAAGTAAAGATGTTGAACCACAACATAAGTATATGGGTTTGGTTTTTTTGTATAAGCACCGAGGCATTTATATTCGATTTCTCAAGATGATTTCAGACTAGCTATTTAAATACTCTTTAAGCCTGTCCTAGTCTGACTTTTGAGTCAAAGGCAAAACAGGTAACTCTGAAGGGTCATTTATCTGATCCTGTATAAGGCATCTGATCTTCCTTGTTGAATATTTATGTCTAATTTTGTTTCTTGGAGTATGATTCTGCCCATAGAAGATTTTGGCCTAAAAGACATATCTAAATGTAACACCTGTCCTTGTCCTTGTTATGTCACTGAATGTAGCTATCACTGTAATGCCCCAGCCTTGCTTAAAGTGTTTTGAAGATTTTTAGGGAGCTGTTTAATTGTACCTCAAAATCTTACCGCGTTGTATTTGCCTTATATAATATGTGTCCAGATCTTGTTGTGTAAATAATATGTGAGAAACTTTAGAGGTCTTGGCACCTGATCTTCGCTTTCTTTACATTCCACATCTGTTCTTTCTTATCAATTAGGTCTGCATGTGCTAGACATGTGATATATTCTATAATACCATCACTATATCTTCTGTACATGAATCACTTTTTGCTCCAGTTAAAAGGTCACCTAATTCTGTCACTACTACCCAATTCCCCAACAACAGCAAGAAAGCACAGTATTATTTCTACACAACACAGTGTATCACAAACATTCAGGGCGCCTTCAGAGTAAGAGGAAAAATATCCCAAGTATCCTCAGCTTATGAAGCCATTCAAGAAAATTATGTATATCTTTCATTTGAAGGGATACAAACAGAGTTAAAGGGAGCCCTTCCTGAGCAGACCAGCTACTTGTACATTTTGATTCTCATTATTTAGCAACAATAAATGAATGGTGCTACAAAAAAAGAAAAAAAAAGACTTTACATAAATAAGCAAAGAGAACTACAGAAAGATCTATCAGCCTATCTATCCCAGGGAAAAAAAAAAAAAAAGAAAAGCAAACAAACAAATGAGAAAAATCTCCCCCCATATGCATACAGTGATTGTTATCAATGCTAAAAGCCGTGAAAGCAATTTTAAAAAGCAGACCATGGAAATTAATCTTGTAAAATCAGTTCTTTATTTTTCCGAAGACAGGTGGAAAGCAAAGCGGGGTTTGTTTTGAGTGTAGGAAATTCAAGATAAGGACGAACATTCTGTATATGTCACAGTGTTTTACTTATACACTAAAAACCAGGTTGTGTGAGGCTGTCCAGCCTGTGTTATTAACTTTCATGACAATGGCTAGGAGCTAGAAGCTGCCTGGACTTTCTACGTTTTCCAAGATTAGTGCCTGAGAACAACAATTTGTTGTTTATATCAGTACCTTTGGTAAGGATTCTTTTGTCTAATCATTCCTAAATATAATTGTGCTAGAATGTGTTCATCAATGGATTTAGATTAATCTCCTCCTTTTACTGCTCGAAGTGGATTCCACAATCTAGGACGGTGTAGTATGTCATCTTCATGCAGTGGAGAGCTTTTCTCATCCCATGACTGCCTGGCTTTTCAGGTTTTCAGAGATAAGATTCAGAGACTTCAAACACAAATTCAAAATTGTACATTGTAAATGAGCTCATATATGGGACTAGAGGGTATAGTCAAAGACTTTTGATTTTATTACTTAATTTCTGTTCTTTCACAACTTCGTCTGAATAAATTTATTCTCCATAAGGGAATGTGCTCCTGTAGAGACATCAAGCACACATTAGCTGAAGATCGAGGAAAGCATTTTTCAGGTTGCCATCCATCTTGTCTGGCTCTGACTTTCTTCATGAACTTTTCATGAGCTCTGCAAAATGCATAAGGAAAACTCCATGTCTGAATCTTGACTCTTTAGACAGTCTTGATGAAGAAAGAAGGATGGAAAATGATGTGGCTTTTAAATTTCTTTGCAATTCCCTTGCTATTGCAATTCATTTATTTTGTAAATGATTGACAAACTACTTTCACAGCACCAAGGAGTGCTACTATAGATAAAGAGTCTGCCTCAGAGTGCAGATACCATAAATTTTCAAATTCTTATATGAATGATTTCTGGACAGATTGTGATAGAAATCAATGAGGTCCAATCAAGGCTCAAATCATTCACTCATATGGAGCTTCTCATATGAGTATGGTATGACACAAGTAACCACAAGTAAAGGAAACCGAATATGAGAGATAAGATGGATAAGAAATTAATGGACAATGGTGGATACACAGTAGTGAAGAGTTTATATGAGACCAATTAATATAAAACACATTGTCTTTTAAATAAATGACAATAAAGAAAATACAATAAAAAGATGGTATTAATTACTTGTACATACACATGTTCTTAGTTTTGAGTGCTCTGAGTGATTTCTCTAGGCAGACGACATTTCTGATAGAGTACTTTATGAAATCAAAATATCACTACAGAAATATCTATTTTATGCTAGTAGGTAATACTTTCCATCAGGCAGTGGATTTCATAGCAAGAAATTTCTTCATTCAAGACAGTTCTGACCCATTCTTTGCCAGATTCCTCCAATGCTTAAACTCTTTCTGGGAGAAATAAAAGTTATTTCTCCTTCTAGAAACAGATCCTTCAGAATCCAGTCAGAAACCAGTCAGTGTCCATGTGGAAATGTGGTTAGCTTTTATCCATATGTAATTATAGCTAAAAAATATGTCCTCCTGTGGGAAGAAAAAATAATATTAATATTTTTTTTAAAAAGTAGTCATGCAGAGTGAAAAAAAAAAAGTTCTTTGTTGTTTTCCACAGAAAAAACCACCAATTGATGTTGTCAGTGATTTTATGTTCTACAGAAAACCATATCCTTTGTTGGAGGAAAATATTCTACTGTACCTAATTCCATCATATACTGTTTTAACCATGTTTTCCTTGTTGCAGTGTAAATCCACTACACCTAATCATTAAATCTTTATCTCTCCTTGAAGATCTAGAATAATTAGTTTAAATTCCCCTGCCTGTGTACCTTTCTGTTGTCTACATTCTGTGTACAGTTGCAGTCTGTCAGCTACAATGCTTGCATCATTCTTTAACATAGGTCTGTTTTGGAGGGGAGACAGTGTTGAGATTATTTTTCCCCCCGTCTCTACAGCCTTTCCTTTTTTTGTGTGCCTATATCTCCTCTCCTCCCCCTGCCCTTGTGTTTTCTTAAATACTTTCACAGTGAAATCTTGAAATCTGTACGTGGTACTAAATAATTCTATTACAGATTTCTTTCTTGGGAGAGGCTGGGAAGTAGACATAAGATTTTTATTTATTTATTTATTTATTTTGAACATTTCAGAGACTCTAAAAACTACTTCAGGGATGTGGTGGGGGCAGGGAACTGAAGCATGGTAATTTTCTGTTACTTATTCCCCCTGTAGACACCTGACTGCCACTAGACTCTTCTCACTGCACCACCAACAGCGGTGGTCTAGCTGCAGGCTAGTAGGGGGGAGAGATTAAGCTTTTGCTTCTGTAGCGTTACCGTTCCTAGGAGGCTCCTGCACTGCTGTTTCTGTAAAGAGATTTATAGAGGCACTTGGTGAAATTTAGTTATTTTGTTATCAGTCTGTAACCACAGAAATGTGCATGTGGAGACCAATGCCATCTTAGGCACTGCTGCAATTTTTACTATGTCTCGTTTAATGTCAAACTTTTTGTTAGAAAGAAGAAAGACAACTTATATACAGAAACAGGTAGGACTCTAGTGCAGTTTTACTATGACCAGGCGGTACTGAATATCATGAGAATGAGGTGGAGAGACAAGGCAGAGACTCTATAGCAGAAGAGGACCACTTGGTTATGTAAGGTTGATACAGCTGAGAATACATGGTCCCTTGTATCCTCTTTTAGAGTCATAGAAATCTCGGGAAGAAAGAGGTGTGATCTAAGAATGAAAATTTTAGTGTTACTCTCCTGAAGAGACTCTGAATGCCTGTTATCCCTAAATTATATTTGGGCTGAAACTGTCACCTAGCTCATTCAAGATTGCTAAGACACAAGCTTCAAGAATCATAGAACAGTTTGGATTGGAAGAGACCTTAAAGATCATCCAGCTTCTACGCTCCTGCCATGGGCAGGGACACCATCCACTAGATCAGGCTGCCCAAAGCCCCATCCAGCCTGGCCTCATACACCTCCAGGGATGGAACAGCCACAGCTTCCCTGGGCAACCTGTTCCAGGGCCTCACCACTCTCATGGTAAAGAAATTCTTCATTATGCCTAGTCTAAATCTGCCCCTCTCCAGTTTATACCCTTACTCCCTGGTGCTATCCCCACAAACCTTTGTAAATGGTCCCTCTCCAGCTTTCTTGTACCCCCTTTAGGTACTGGAAGGTAGCTATAATATCTCCTCTGAGCCTTCTCTTCTCTTCTCCAAGCTGAACAGGCCCAACTCTCTCAGCCTGTTCTTGTAGGGAAGGTTCTCCAGCCCTCTGATCATCTTTGTAGCCTTCTCTGGACCCATTACAACATCTTCGTATCTTTCTCACGTTGAGGATTCCAGAACTGGACACAGTATTCCAGATGATGTCTAACAAGAGAGGAATAGAGAGGCAGAACCCCCTCCCTCACCCTGTTGGCCACGCTGCTTTTGATGCAGCCCAGGACACTGTTTCTAGGCTGCAAGCTCACATTGCCGGCTCATGTCGAGCTTCTCATTGACCAGCACCCCAAGTCCTCCTCTGCAGGGCTGCTCTCAGTCATGTCATTCCCCATCCTTTACCGAAATCGGGGGTTGCTCCAATCCAGGTGCAGGACCTTACACTTGGCTTTGTTGAACCTCATGAGGTTCTCAGAGTCTTATTCCTCCAGCCTGTCCACGTCTGTCTGGATGACATCCCATCATTCCAGTGTGGCAACAGTACCACTCAGTATTGTGTCATCTGCAAACTTGCTGAGGGTGCACTCAATCTTGCTGTCAATATCATTGATGAAGTTATTAAACAGCACTGGTCCCAGTACAGACCACTGAGGGACACCACTTTTCATGGACCTCCATCTGGATCTCAACCCATTGACCACTATTCTCTGAATAAGACCATCCAGTTTTTTCATGGACTGCAAAAAAATCACCACCTGCTATCAATGTAAGAATTCATATGCAGATATCACTCCAGATTCTTGTCCTGCGACCCTCGGGGTAGTAAAAATGACACGGAATGGTTTCTGTTTGATGAAACAGGAGACACAATTGAATATTCAGTTGGTGCCTCTCAGGATAACAGTGCTTATCTTCAGCATCTCTATATTCTCGTGTGCATTTCTTTTACTGATAATGTCTTTTAATTTTTTTTTGTAGGTATGTGTGGTTGAAATTATCTTTTCCCTTCCTTGAGTCCTTCCACCCATCCACATTGAGATGTATTTTTCTTTATGTTTTTCTTTTCTGGGTTTCTAGATCTTTGGGATTTAGACAGTTTAAATACTTCTGAATTTATATATCACTTATAGGTAGTTAACAGTAGGTGCAGTTATGTCCATATTCCAGCTAAGTCTTGAAACTGTGGGCCAGATGCTGGTATAGTTGTGGTTAATGGCAAAATCCCTCTGTATTTCAAATTTAATTTCTTTCGACTATTTCTTTCCCCTTCTTTTTATCCTTCTTTTATCATTTATTTTGTGCTCTGAAAAATTTAGTTACTGAATAGTGAAAAACAGACCTGCCAATAAAGGACATAATTCTTGTGCTTCTTATATATCTGTAACTCCACTGAGTCCGTAGTGCTGCTTTGGATTTTCCTGAACAGAAAAGGAGAAAAAGTCATTATTCAAGTGATATCGCCACTGGTTGGTTTGTATACATCATCTTTCCATAGCAGTGTCACAGTTCTTCTCTCACAACATGCAGTAAGTAGGTATCTGTTAAAATACATACACTGCCAATCAGGTCCATCTGGTAATAAATCACAAAGACCCCTGTATTCAAAGACTGAACCCTCTGTTTGGAGTCTCTGCTATATAATGTAAAATAATTCTCAACTGAAGAAACTCTTCATACAAGATTACAGCCATTTGCAATCTAACATTATTCAGACAAGATTGGTATATTATGCAGAGCATAATTACAAAGTGCTACCCCTGCAGTACTGTGGTTTTGTATGTATGCAGATTATTAAAAATGTTTAATCTTAAAATCACTGCACACACACTGAAGTCAACAAGGAAGATTCTTAGCTTTTATGC